>NC_091979.1:323334011-323968525 GCF_044704955.1 Pristiophorus japonicus
ATGAAGAGCTGTGCATGCTGGTTTGGGAACACCTCAAGCCGAAGGAGAGCATCGTGATGGCCAGGTATCGCTTTTATACGCACCATCACTCCGAGGGCCAGGACGTGTCGCGCTATGTCGCCGACCTAAGACGCCTTGCGGGATCGTGCGTATTTGCTGGATTTTTGGGGGAAATGTTGTGGGACTTTTTCGTGCTTGGAATCGGCCACGAGGTCATTCTTCGCAAACTGCTGTCTGCCGAATCCCGAGATCTGAACAAGGCCATCACGATAGCCCAGGCTTTCATGTCCACAAACGATAACACTAAACAGATATCACTGCAGCATCGGAACTCATCGGCAAGTACTGTGCATAAAATAACACCTTCAGCAGGCAGAACTGTACATGGCAGGGCCTACACGCCCGCAGAGGCCAGACCGAGGATGACGCAGAGCCCGCCGTGGGACGTGAATGCAAATCCATTAACACCATGTTGGCGCTGCGGGGGTAATCATAGAGCCCATCAATGTCGATTCAAGCACTCCGTGTGCAAGGGCTGTGCAACAATGGGGCACCTCCAGTGAATGTGCAGACGTGCTGCGACTCTCCACGTGGCAGAGTCGGCAGAAGATGACCGATCCGGTATGGATCACGCTGAACGAATAAGAGAGGCAACTCAACCAGAGGCCAAAGAGGAAGTATCTGGGGTACACACCTTCACCACCAAAAGCCCTCCGATAATGTTAAAAGTCAAATTAAACGGCATTCCAGTTTCCATGGAATTGCACATGGGAGCGAGTCAGTTAATTATGAGCCAGAAGGCTTTTGAGAAACTGTGGGGCAACAAGGCACAAAGGCCAAAACTAAGTCCGATCCACACCAAGCTTTGCACTTACACCAAAGAGCTCATACCAGTCATTGGCAGTGTGGCAGTGAAGGTATCGTACGATGGAGCTCTGCATGATTTACCACTATGGATTGTACCAGGCGATGGCCTAACGCTGTTCGGCAGAAGCTGGCTCGGAAAGATCCGATGGAACTGGGACGACATCAAAGCACTGTCTTCGGTGGATGACTCCTCGTGCGTCCATGTGCTAAACAAATTCCCGTCGTTATTCGAGCCAGGCATCGGCAACTTCTCAGGCGCCAAAGTGCAGATCCATCTAGTCCCTGATGCACGACCCGTTCATTACAAGGCCCGAGCGGTTCCATATATGATGCGAGAGAAATTCAAGATCAAGCTGGACAGACTTCAATGAGAGGGAATCATATCACCAGTCGAGTTCAATGAGATGTTCCGGTGTTGAAGAGTGATGGGACGGTCAGAATCTGCGGGGACTACAAGGTAATGATCAACCGAGTCTCGTTACAGGACCAGTACCCACTACCCAAAGCGGATGACCTGTTTGCAACGCTAGCAGGGAGGAAATCGTTCACCAATCTGGATCTAACCTCTGCTTACATGACACAGGAGCTGGCTGAACCTTTGGAAAAATTGACGTGCAGCAACACGGAGGACTGTTCATATACCACAAATGCCCCTTTGGGATTCGTTCGGAGGAACATGGAGAGTCTGCTGAAATCGGTTCCGCGCACCGTGGTGTTCCAAGACGACATCTTGATCACTGGCCGCAACACCGCCGAACACTTACACTGGAAGAGGTTCTCAAGCGACTGGACAGAGTGGGACTCGGGTTGAAACGCTCCAAGTGTGTTTTCCTGGGGCCAGAGGTCGAATTTCTGGGGAGAAAGATTGCGGCGGACGGCATCAGACCCACGGACTCCAAGACGGAGGCCACCAAGAATGCACCCAGGCCACAGAATGTGACGGAGCTGCGTTCGTTCCTGGGACTCCTCAACTACTTTGGTAAATTTCTACCGGGGTTGAGCACTTTGCTGGAAGCATTGCATTTATTGTTGCACAAAGGTGATGACTGGGTCTGGGGTAAAGCTCAAGAGACAGCCTTTAACAAGGCCAGAAACCTGCTATGTTCTAACAGGTTACTTGTATTGTATGACCCGTGTAAATGTTTAGTACTAAGCTTGTGATGCATCTTCGTACAGGGTCAGTTGTGTGTTACAGCAAGAAAATGTATCAGACAAACTGCAACCGGTTGCATATGCATCCAGAAGCTTATCTAAGGCTGAAAGAGCCTACAGTGTGGTTGAGAAAGAAGCATTAGCATGCACATATGGGGTTGAGAAAATGCACCAATACATATTTGGGCTTCGGTTCGAGCTCGAAACCAACCACAAGCCGCTCATTTCGATGTTCTCAGAAAGCAAAGGGATTAACACCAATGCTTCATCCCGCATCCAAAGATGGGCACTAACATTATCTGCGTATGATTATGTAATTCACCACAGGCCAGGCACGGAGAACTGTGCAGATGCCCTCAGTCGGCTACCACTGCCCGCCACCAGGGTGGAAATGGCGCAACCCGCAGACTTGCTCCTTATCCTGGATGCTTTTGAGAGCGAGGGGGCCACCTGTCACAGCTCGCCAGATCAGAACCTGGACCAGCCCGGTGCTATCATTAGTAAAAAGCTGTGTCCTCAATGGGAGATGGTCGGCAGTCCCAGGGGAAATGCAAGACGAAATTAAGCTGCTCCACCGACGCTAGAACGAAATGTCCATCCATTCGGACTGCCTCCTATGGGGGAATCGTGTAATTATGCCAAAAAAAAGGCAGGGAAACATTTATACGTGACCCACACAGTACCCACCCAGGTATAGTCACGATGAAGGCTATCGCCAGGTCGCACGTTTGGTGGCCCGGCATTGACTCGGAATTAGAGTCCTGCGTACACCAATGTTACACTTGCTCACAGTTGAGCAATGCACCAAGGGAGGCCCCACTGAGTCTGTGGTCATGACCCTCCAAACCGTGGTCCATGGTCCACGTAGATTTCGCTGGCCCCTTTTTAGGAACGATGTTCCTAGTAGCAGTGGACGCTTACTTGAAATGGATTGAATGTATAATAATGTCGTCATGTACGTCCACTGCAACCATTGAAAGCCTCCGGGCCATGTTCGCCACTCATGGTTTGCCCGACGTCCTTGTTAGTAACAATGGACCATGTTTCACCAGCTCGGAATTCAACGAGTTCATGACCTGCAATGACATCAAGCATGTCAGGTCTGCGCCGTTTAAGCCCGCATCCAATGGTCAAGCGGAACGGGCAGTCCAAACCATCAAGCAGAGCTTGAAACGCGTGACGGACGGTTCCCTGCAGACCCGACTATCTTGGATTCTGCTCAGCTATTGCACGTGAGCCCAATCGCTTACCGGGGTTCCCCTTGCAGAATTGCTAATGAAGAGAGCACTCAAAACCAGGCTTTCCTTAGTCCACCTGGATCTCAATGATCATGTAGAAAACCGGCGTCATCGGCAGAACGTGTACCATGATCGTGTGGCTGTATCACGTGACATTGAGGTGTGTTTGTTCTTAATTGTGGTCTGGTCCCAAATGGGTTGCTGGCACTGTGTTAGCCAAGGAGGGGAATAGAGTGTTTGTTGTCAAACTTTTGAACGGACAAATGTGCAGAAAGCACTTGGATCAGACCAAACTGTGGTCCACTGACAACCAAGAACAGTTTGAAGAGGACATTACCATCATTGATCCACCAACACACACCCAACCAGCAATCGACCTCGCGGTCAACCACGAGGATGAATCCACCATGCCCGACAGTCCGATCAGACCTGCCACGCACCAAAGATCCGACTGACTCACCCATTGCCAGGACTTCACCTCAGGCGATCAACCCAGGAACGTAGAGCACTGGGATCGCCTCAACTTCTAAATAACTTGTACATAAGACTTTGGGGGGGGGGGGGGAATGATGTTATGTATGTAAACTTTACCAATGTGTATGACTTACCACCAGGGGGCGCACCTGTGGGAGACCCAAGGGTCACCTGCACACCCTGGGCAAGCAGGTATAAAAGGCAGTCTACCATGCTGCTTCCTCACTCTGGGGTTACAATAAAGAGACCAAGGTCACAACAGTTTGAGCTTAAGATATACAGTCCTGTGGAGTTATTCTAAACGTAACAAACTCCGTGTATTTAGGGCAGCTAACGTGGCTTCAGCCTGTAAACAGTTAATCGCTTTACATCCCACACTTCCAATGGTCCCCATGTAAAATTCACTATGCAAGTTCAGAGGAATCCAATGGGGAGAAATTAGGGTAGTTAGCGACTCCCATTAGTGTCCCCGGGGGGTGGGGGGGGGGGTGCTAAAGGGTCATCATCAACTTTTCACCCGAGCACGGCATCTGTAATGACTCCCGCTAAATGCCGCGTGGGTTTAGCGCCGGCGGCAACCGGTAGCGCCCCGCCCCTGCTGCGCCAGCGACGTCGACACCATCATCGTGGTCAGCGATCCGCTTTCACCCTGGGACGTAAATTCGGGAATGCCCCCAAAGCTGCGCTGGGTGATGTCAGCGACAGCTTCAGGGACATGCAAGCGGCCGGGTTACACAGGAGGCGGCACTCGCAAAACAAAATTGCCCGTGGAACGCGGGGTCCATGCCGCGGTCTGGCATGGCCCCGGCTGATGCCATGGCAGCCCTGCTCCCCGGCGGTCCAGTTAGTGACCCGCACAGTTGGCAGCTTGCCACTCCCCTTTAAATGAAGGGGAGGGCCCCGACCATGCAGCAGTGCTTCGCGTCCCAGTGCCTAGCGCTGCGACCCTCTCCTTTTGGTTCCGCCCCGCGGGGCAGGTGAAGTGCATTATTTTGTGCTCTACTTACTCTTGGGGGGGGGGGGGCCGTAACCCCAATATCGCGAGCGGGGCAGGACCTCCGTGCCTGGCACAGGAAATCCTGCCCGTTAGCGGCTGTTACCGCTCCCAAAGGGAGCGCTACGCAATTTAACCCCCTCCCCTCTGTTGTCCACCCAAAGCTTGAGAAGAAAATGACGAGTCTTACACAGACTTAACAGGTCAGCCAGACTGTTTATCACCACATGCAAGAAGCAAATAAATACGATAGTCCAAAAATCTACCATCCCAATAATACCTCCCTTATCTTTCCTCCCAGAAACCTTATATCTGCTAATGCACAAATGTCCCTGGTAAGTAATAGGGTGTCTCTGTTTACCAAGAGGTTCTAAGGGTTCCACGAAGTGAGTATGAATGATTACTCCCTACCCTATTAAATGCTGATGTTGCAAATAGCATTTCACATGCAAAGGTAGCATAACTTAAGCAACAGAACATAAAAAAAAACACATTCCTTTTTTAATATTTTGTTCATTATTAACTTTGAAATGCAAACATCGAAACATAGAAAATAGGTGCAGGAGTAGGCCATTCGGCCCTTCGAGCCTGCACCGCCATTCAATGAGTTCATGGCTGAACATGCAACTTCAGTACCCCATTCCTGCTTTCTCGCCATACCCCTTGATCCCCCTAGTAGTAAGGACTTCATCTAACTCCCTTTTTGAATATATTTAGTGAATTGGCCTCAACAACTTTCTGTGGTAGAGAATTCCACAGGTTCACCACTCTCTGGGTGAAGAAGTTTCTCCTCATCTCGGTCCTAAATGGCTTATCCCTTATCCTTAGACTGTGACCCCTGGTTCTGGACTTCCTCAACATTGGGAACATTCTTCCTGCATCTAACCTGTCTGAACCCATCAGAATTTTAAACGTTTCTATGAGGTCCCCTCTCATTCTTCTGAACTCCAGTGAATACAAGCCCAGTTGATCCAGTCTTGATATGTCAGTCCCGCCATCCCAGGAATCAGTCTGGTGAACCTTCGCTGCACTCCTTCAATAGCAAGAATGTCCTTCCTCAAGTTAGGAGACCAAAACTGTACACAATACTCCAGGTGTGGCCTCAACAAGGCCCTGTACAACTGTAGCAACACCTCCCTGCCCCTGTACTCAAATCGCCTCGCTATGGAGGCCAACATGCCATTTGCTTTCTTAACCGCCTGCTGTACCTGCATGCCAACCTTCAATGACTGATGTACCATGACACCCAGGTCTCGTTGCACCTCCCCCTTTTTCTAATCTGTCATCATTCAGATAATAGTCTGTCTCTCTGTTTTTACCACCAAAGTGGATAACCTCACATTTATCCACATTATACTTCATCTGCCATGCATTTGCCCACTCACCTAACCTATCCAAGTCACTCTGCAGCCTCATAGCATCCTCCTCGCAGCTCACACTGCCACCCAACTTAGTGTCATCCGCAAATTTGGAGATACTACATTTAATCCCGTCGTCTAATCCATTATTTTTAATTTGAATTTATAGGCCCTTTTGGCTTTGGTTAGAATAATTGAATAAGTATCATGCATCAGAAAATATGTGAGGGATTTCTTACTCCTCAAGTTTAAATTGCCTCCAGAACTAGTCAGAGTAAATTCTACAGTTACTTGAAGGAAAGTGGTCTTCGCACACCGTTTGTTTTCATTATCCGTGCACAGGATTCCTACCTCGATGCTGTCATCCTCAGAATCACAGCGTGAGTGAAATTTCACCAATGTGGCTGCACCATCCAGGACATCACACAGCTCCTTCAGGAACACTCCGCAGAAGGGAACCACTTTGCAGCCGGGGATATTCAGAGCTCGGCTTACCACTTTGCGGTATTCAGACGACGATTCGTGCTGTGCCATTGCATCTTTCAGGCTTCTCATAGTTTCAATATCAGACTGGTCCATAAATTGCCACATCTTCAGAACCTTTCTAGACCTGCAAGAGAAAGGGTACCAAACTGTATCCAATGATATTAAAAGCACCTTCCAGTGATGGAGTGCTCCAAGATGTTGGTGAGTATCAAGACCAGGACATTTGTTCCTCTGGAACGATATTGCCATGAGTTAACGCTGGAGGGATAAAGTAATAATTCACAGTACGTCTATGACGTCAACTCCACAGTCAATGAACATACTTGTCATATTCAGTTGGTTCAACTTAAGAGAAAGAGGAAACTACAGAAGTAATCTGATAGGCTTAATGACATTTTCCCCAACAGAATATTAATCACAAGGAAGTCACGATATTGCACATGAAACTGTACTTGGACTAGGATAGGGATGGGCTTGTATTTGGGACTAGGATAGTGATGGGCCTGCCCTTGGACTAAGATAGGGATGGGCCTGTATTTGGGACTAGGATAGGGATGGGCCTGTCCTTGGACTAGGATAGTGATGGGCCTGCCCTTGGACTAGGATAGGGATGGGTCTGTATTTGGACAGGATAGGCATGGGCCTGTATTTGGGACTAGGATAGTGATGGGCCTGTACTTGGACTAAGATAGTGATGGGCCTGTACTTGGACTAGGATAGTGATGGGCCTGTACTTGGACTAGGATAGTGATGGGCCTGTACTTGGACTAAGATAGTGATGGGCCTGTACTTGGACTAGGATAGGGATGGGTCTGTATTTGGACAGGATAGGCATGGGCCTGTATTTGGGACTAGGATAGTGATGGGCCTGTACTTGGACTAAGATAGTGATGGGCCTGTACTTGGACTAGGATAGTGATGGGCCTGTACTTGGACTAAGATAGTGATGGGCCTGTACTTGGACTAGGATAGTGATGGGCCTGTACTTGGACTAGGATAGGGATGGGTCTGTATTTGGACAGGATAGGCATGGGCCTGTATTTGGGACTAGGATAGTGATGGGCCTGTACTTGGACTAAGATAGTGATGGGCCTGTACTTGGACTAGGATAGGGATGGTCCTGTATTTGGACTAGGATAGGGATGGGTCTGTACTTGGACTAGGATAGGGATGGGCCTGTATTTGGACTAGGATAGGGATGGGCCTGTATTTGGACTAGGATAGGGATGGGCCTGTATTTGGACTAGGATAGTGATGGGCCTGTACTTGGACTAAGATAGTGATGGGCCTGTACTTGGACTAGGATAGGGATGGGCCTGTATTTGGACTAGGATAGGGATGGGCCTGTATTTGGACTAGGATAGGGATGGGCCTGTATTTGGACTAGGATAGGGATGGGCCTGTATTTGGACTAGGATAGGGATGGGCCTGTACTTGTGTAAAAGGAGCACCACTTTTTCCTTGTCACTAAAATGATCAAAGGCAGACACCCCAGTCAGCATGGCTGATTATCTCATTGAGATGACATTTTCTTCGGCAATAGAGCAAATATGGCAATAGCCAATCGACAGCTCGCTTTAAACCTCACCAGACACTCTCTTCCATTGAAATCAATCAGCTGCCGATTCATTAGCGCCTATTTTGCACTACTGCCAAAGACCAATTTAAGTCCCATCGGGATAAAAATTCATTTGAGCCTGTTTTTGTGCTCATTTCGGGGCTAGGCGACCAGCGGCGACTAAACCAAGGACAAACAAAATTCTGCCTCGGGCCTCATCGACATGATGGTCGATCTGCAGGCATTAGGCCCCTCATTAACATATTTATGATAACACCTAAAAAATGGGCCCATGCAAATTGGGCGCAGGCTGTCCAGCTGCTGAATGGGTATGCTTTGTGCCTGAAGAATGTACACGATGTCCTACACCTTCTTATCTTTTCAACCTTGGTGGTGTCCTGCACTATGAGCCTTGGCCCTTCACATTGGTTCTTCCAAAGAAAACACAACCACACAAAAGACATGATGTTGGCAATACAAGTCCTAAAATAAGGGGATTGTTGCTGGCTGTAGGAACTGCACAGTGGAAATGCAGAAAAAGTTCCTTCCTGCAAAATTTGTAATTCTTGTGTTGAAAATAATGATGGTAAAATTGTTTGGCCGTGAAATCCACTGTCACATAAAATTGCTCCTTTTAGTAGAAAAGTATGGAGTCATCTATTAATTCTCCTAAATTCTTCTTACAATTCCTGTCAAACAACTGGAGCTGGTTTGACCTAACTTATCTAAAGCAATACTTGAGCAAGTGCCAAAGCCCAATTCATGATCAAAGTGACTTGTATATAATATGGAAAAATGCATTCTGATCTTAACTTTGAATCTATTCCTGTGGAGGAATGAATTGACAATACCTGAGGCCTGCCAGGAATTCCATCACTGCATTGTAATTACCCATGTTCCAGCAACACTTGGCCACATGGACCAAGAAAGAGAACACTTCCCTCTTCTCCTCCATGGAGCCGGCAGTCAGGATCAGCCACGTCACCCAGGAGCTCACCTGAAACATGACGGGTTTGCTTTTAGTGAGGCACGAAACACCTAAACCGTTTCATCCATTATCAAATCTATTAATTAACTGTTTCATGCATTAGCAAATTTACTAATTGCAGCATTCGTTGCTACAGAAATGTCCACATGAACGTGTACACTTGATCCGTACATTATCCCGGTGACAGCACAGAATTCAATTGGCAATGTCTAGTAAAACAACAACGTTAATCTCGTCAGAAAATGTGTGCCCATCAGTGTGCGGGGTGGTGCTGCTGGGGATTAGAACACTTTGCATTTAGAGCGCCCATCGTCAACAAGGTCATAAAATGAAGAATAAATCTGCTGGTACACTGCCCACAGGAACAGCTCTCATTCTCCGTTTCTCACTCCAGCCATTTCCAAATGACGTTGGCAATTTAGTGCTGTATCGCTGTGAGCCTGTGCTGATGGGAAATTGTGTTATTGCTGTCCAGCTGACTTCGCACAGGCCGGAGAGAGAGAAGTTTTCATCTCATCAGTCCAGGTCAAATTTAAACTCATGTCCCACAGGTCTAGACCAGCATACTACCCATTGCCCTCCTAGTTGAATATTGATTGGGAAATTTACTGTGCGAAGAACAATAGGAGTCCAATTTACATATAATTACCATATGTACTGTGGCAGTATTGTCTGGTTGTATGTGGGCAATGCAATCCTAAAGAGCATTACTGAACCAGTCCGACGGTCACTTTTACTGATAACAGCTTTTATTTCATTAAATGGAATTCAAATTCACAAAGTGCCGTGGTGGGATTTAAACTCATGTTCTCTGGACTATTATTCCCGGGCTCTGGATTACTAGTCCAGTAACACAATCGCTACACTATTATATGGGTGTTATGCAGGAGCTTTCAGCCATCGCGACACCACATCACCCGCATGTCCAACACGCCTGCTGTCCTTTGCGCCTTCTTCAAAGAGCTGTGTCACATAGGATTGCCTCTGACTGACACGTTCTTTAGAACTGTGCATTGAGGGCAATTATTTTCAAGAATGGTTGCACATGGTGGAATAATACCTTTCTTATTTAGACGTTGGCTCATGCCTTTTGCCTCTGCTCATTGTTTGTGGCGAGGTGTATGGTGACATTGAGTTTCCTTAACACAACAATGTGGTCGACAGTGCCTGAAAGGTCTTTGTCACATTAGCGCTCATGGATTCAAGCCCCATTCCAGGGACGCAAGCACAAAAGAGGCGCTGACACTTAAGGTGCCATCTTTTAGAAGAGACATTTAAACGAGACCGTGTCCAGTTGGACGTTAAAATCCAATAGTACTTTTCCAAAGTAATACAGGGGCTTCTCCTAGTGTCGTGTCCAATATTTCTCCCTCATCAAAAATAGATTATCTGGTCATTATCTCACTGCTGTTTGTGGATCTTAATATGTGGTAATTGGTTGCTTAGACAACAGTCGTTAGACTTCAAAATAATTCATTGGCATTGAAGTACCGGCGATGTCCTGAAGACGTGAAAGCCGATATATAATTGGAAGTTATTTCTTTGCTCCTCCGGACCTTCAATGGCACCACCCTCATCGAGTCCTCCACCGTCAATATCCTAGGGGGTCACCGTTGAGCAGAAGGTTAACTAGCCCAGCCATATAACACCATGACCACAAGGGTAGGACAAAGACTGGGCACTCAGTCCTGATCTCTCAAAGCCTTTCCACGATCTACAATGCTCAAGTCAGGACTGGAATGAAATGCTCACCACTTCGCTGAGACGGATGCAGCTGCATTAACTCCATCCAGGATGGAGCATTTTGCTGGATCAGTGCCCATTCCACTGGATTTAATATCCTCAATGATATGGTTACAGTATGTACAGCCTGCAGGATGCAGCGCTACCAACGCATCAAGCTTGCCTCCCGGCCTGCGACCTTTACCGAGTAGGACAAGAAAGCAATATTGTAGGAACACCATCAGCTCCAATTTCCCGTCCCAGTCACACATTATCCCAACCTGCATATATATTGCTGTTCCTAGATCTTTGCCAAGTTAAAATCCTGCCTAACACCAATCACCACAAGGACTGCAACAGTTCAAAGAGGCCAACTAGGGATGGCCAATAAATGAGGCCTTTCCAGCTTTGCCCACATCCTGAGAGAAAGAGAAAAAAATATTTACTTTTAATCTGTGCCATTGCTGAGGTGATACTTGAAACCTTCCTATTTATTAACCTTACTATAACAGCTCTGAGCTGGAGTAAAATACTCACTTTGCGTCAATTCTTTCAGTTGCATAATTCTTCACGAGTTTTCCATGATTGTCGTTTAACATTAAATTGACTTTTTCCCCTAATTTTTCACTAATCCATTATTGGAGGGGTAAGAATCCTTAGGGTGCTGCTAAGTACGGAAAAATACTGTTCGAGCTTTCTAGCTACATGACATGCCGTTCTACTTGTGAATGCTTTGTTTGCTAAAATTAGCCAAGTCAGAATTATCTCGTGTTTTGTGCCAATTTTCATAATGAGAGAAATAAACAGTCAAAAAAAAAAATCAGACACCTCTCCCCCCTCTCTCTCTCTCAATCTTGGATGCAGAGGGGGTTATTTTTAATTTTATAACCTGGTGGAGTAGATCACCCACCCATTGTAGAATCCGCCCCATTTTTGTCCCACGGATTTCAATGAGCTGAAAATGGGGCGGGTTTGACAATGGGCAGGCCATCCGCTACACCAGGTTATCATCCGGGCGGCAAAGTTTAAAATTAGCCCGCATCTCTCCCCCGGGAACTTCTTACAGAATCAAACTGCACACAATCAATCCTGGGCATTAATTAATTGGTTTGTTTTCGAGAATTGAAGGTTTGGTTTATCATTCAGAAAGCAATCAGCTTGCGTTCCCAGCTGGAACTGAGGCAGTGTCAGTAGGAACAGAGGCCTTCCACCTGAAGACCTATGGGGTGAAATTCAACTTCGACAGGAGCACTAAATGGGCGTTAGCAGATCAGTTGCCCGTTGTACACCCCGCCTGGTTTTCCTTACCATTGGATTTTACCCGCTATCTCCAACACGTTCCATCTTGTCAATGGGCTGCCTGAGGACTGAACTTACAACATCAGTTCTCTTCCCAACAATCTCTTGACCAGAAGAATCAACAATGTCCTGTTTACAAGCATCATAGAAACACAGAAATTTACAGCGCAGGAGGGGGCCATTTCGGCCCATCGTGTCCCCGCTGGCCGACAAAGAGCCACACGGCCCTCGGTCAGCAGCCCTAAAGGTTACATATAAACCTATAAACAATGCCGGAAAGGCAAAGAGCACCCAGCCCAACCAGTCTGCCTCACACAACTGCGACACCCCTTATACTGAAACATTCTACACTCCACCCCAACCGGAGCCATGTGATCTCCTGGGAGAGGCAAAAACCAGATAAAAACCCCAGGCCAATTTAGGGAGAAAAAATCTGGGAAAATTCCTCTCCAACCCATCCAGGTGATCGACACTAGTCCAGGAGATCACCCTGGCCGTATTCTATTCCCTGCAGTACTTACCATCGTATCTGCGCCGTACAACAAAAAGTCATCCAGTCTAATCCCAATTACCAGCTCTAGATCCGTAACTCTGCAGGTTACTGCACTTTAAGTACCCATCCAACCATCTCTTAAAAGTGGTGGGCTGCATCCACCACTCTTCCAGGCAGCGAGTTCCAGATACCCACAACCCTCTGCGTAAAGAAGCCCCCCCTCAAATCCTTCCACCAACCACCTTAAAACTATGCTCCCTCATAATAGACCCCCCCCCCAACCAATGGAAATAGACCCTTACTATCCACTATATCCAGGCCCCTCAATATTTTGTACACCACAATGAGGTCTCCTCTCAATCTCCTCTGTTCCAATGAGAGCAAACTCAGCCTATCCAATCTGTCCTCATAACTAAGATTCTCCATTCCAGGCAGCATCTTAGTAAATCTCCTCTGCACCCTCTCTAGTGCAATCACATCCTTCCTATAATATAGCGACCAGAACTGCATGCAGTACTCCAGCTGTGGCCTAACCAAAGTATTATACAATTTAAGCATAACCTCCCTGCTCTTGTATTCTATGCCTCGGCCAATAAAGGCAAGCTTTCCATGTGCTTTCTTAACCATCTTATCCACCTGGCCTGCTACTTTCAGGGATCTGTGGACAAGCACTCCAAGGCCCCTTTGTTCATCTACACTATTAAGTGGCCTACCGCTTAATGTGTATACCCTTCCCTTATTAGCCTTCCCAAAGTGCATCACCTCACACTTCTCTGAATTAAATTCCATTTGCCACTGCTCTGCCCACCTGACCAGTAGATTGATATCCTCCTGCAGCTCATGACTTGCCTCTTCATTATCAACCACACAGCCAATTTTAGTGTCATCTGCAAACTTTGTAATCATACTCCCTATAATCAAATCTAAATCGTTGATATATACCACAAAAAGCAAGGGACCCAGTGCTGAGCCCTGCGGAACCCCACTGGAAACATCCTTCCAGTCACAAAAACATTCATCAATCTTACCCTTTGCTTCCTACCTCTAAGCCAATTTTGGATCCAACTTAACACTTTGCCCTGTATCCCATGGGCTTTAACCATCTTGACCAGTCTACCATGTAGGACCTTATCAAAAGCTTTGCCAAAGTCCATATATACTACATCGTACGCACTGCCCTCATCGGCCCTCTTGGTTACCTCCTCAAAAAATTCAATCAGGTTCGTCAGACACGGTCTTCCCTTAACAAATCCGTGACAGGACACTGTTTCTTTTTGCAGAGCTTCAGTGACTTGACGGGCTAATTTGAAGATTTAAAAACACTAGAATGGAAATACTGATCAATGAAGTTCAGCAACGAGCTGTTTATTTTAATGATCTCTGTGACATTTGTTGTGACTGGACTTCAGTGCACACCGACTATTGAGACATTAACCAAACGATTAGCTGACGATCGATAGATTAGCATTTACAGAGGTAGAATAGGAGGCATTGAATGTATATGAGCTGCACAACGAGATGAAATAAGAACATAAGAATTAGGAACAGGAGTAGGCCATCTAGCCCCTCGAGCCTGCTCCGCCATTCAACAAGATCATGGCTGACCTGACCGTGGACTCAGCTCCACTTACCCGCCCGCTCCCCGTAACCCTTAATTCCCTTTACTCACATTATTGTAAACATTATAGAACAGAAGTGGGTGTTTCAAGGGTTCGGTTGGTCTGACTGCTTGCCTCCCTTCCGTGGCTACGTTCCGTGGCTACATTCGTGGCGATGTAGCACGTGGTGTATACTCGAACGCTTGAGGCCTTCCGCGAGCGGTGGGCACCGGAGGAACTGGAGTGCTTTAATCACTGCCCGGAATAACATTTCAATTTAATTTGTTAAGTTTCCTTGAAAAGCTGTTGGGGCCGAAATTCCCTATCGCCCCGGTTGGGGGCGGTAAACCTCTCCGGAGACGGACTTTTTGCGCCTGGCGCAGAATTGTGGCTACCACCCCAATGTTGTGCGTTCCGCTTCATTTCAGGGGCGGGGGTGGGGGGGGGGGGTGGGATCAGGGGCAGTACCCGCGGGCATCGCAGAGTGCTACACCACCTCTTCGCATAGCGATGATGCTTTTCGGCGCCCGCCCCTTCTGTCAAACGGGAGGGACACTGCGAGGCCTGCCGACCCTTTGATGACCTTCCATGGCCGCAGCATGGCACCGAAACGGAGTGTCAGGCTGCACCATCGTGGCCCGGGTCCCGCGACAATGTCGGGCAGCGGCCCGCACGGTAAGCGGGGAAAAAATGGCGGTACGCGGCACAGCGCACCTCCCCTTTAAATCCCGCCCGCGATGGGTGCCCGGTCCGGTTCATGAAGGGGGCACTGGCTGCCTTTTGATTGGCGGTGGCATGAGCTGTCAATCATCGTCAATTAACATAAAAGGTAGAGCAGCGGAGGGAAATGTTGGCTTTTGAGAAACTCGTGCTTAAATGAGATAACACTGAACAAGTGGAATAAAATACAGAAGGGTGTCTCTTGGACTCAAACCTCAGGTAGCCTTCAGATGCACCCTTGCCATCATAGGGCTTTGTGAAGCACATCTAATCAGGATACTTATTCAGTGACTGTTCTGCTGTGTGACTTTCCATCATCGAAAGGACTAACGTTGCTTCTATTTTGCTCCCTGCAGTCGTTGGATGTTTTTCCAATCATCAATGAGGCAGACCTGTTCCTCACTGCATCTCCTTGGTGACCATTGAGGACGATGTCGTGAATTTGTGCATCAGAGACGTCAGGGAATACAAACCTTTTCCATCATCTCTGGAGTGATCGTTGACGTTGCATCAGCAAGTGTGACCACTTCGTGCCGGCACACTGGTCAAAAGGTCATGCCCAGACCTCACGCATGGATGGACAACTGATCCCAACCACCACCCCACCCCTCCACCATGTAGGTAATTCACAGGCGGCTGACCGAACATTGCAAATTAAACACGGGAGGTCGCTGTCCCGGGAACAAGGCCGCAAGGGAAAAGCTGTTAAGAAGGTTAATGACATCCTTTCTAATGCTCTCGTCTGGAGGGAGGAGAGCATGCCGGGAGATCTCAGAGATGCAGTAATCGTGACCATCTTTAAAAAAGGGGACAAGTCCGACTGCGGCAAATACAGAGGAATCTCCCTGTTATCAGCCACTGGGAAAGTCATCGCTAGAATCCTCCTCAACCGTCTTCTCCCTGTGGCTGAGGAGCTCCTCCCAGAGTCACAGTGCGGATTTCGTCCACCACGGGGTACAACGGACATGATCATTACTGCAATTGTACAGGGCCTTGGTAAGGCCTCACCTGGAATATTGTGTTCAGTTTTGGTCTCCTAATCTGAGGAAGGACGTTCTTGCTATTGAGGGAGTGCAGCGAAGGTTCACCAGACTGATTCCAGGGATGGCTGGACTGACATATGAGGAGAGACTGGATCAACTGGGCCTTTATACACTGGAGTTCAGAAGGATGAGAGGGGATCTCATAGAAACGTATAAGATTTTGACGGGACGGGACAGGTTAGATGCGGGAAGATTGTTCCCGATGTTGGGGAAGTCCAGAACCAGGGGACACAACCTTCAGATAAGGGGTAGGCCATTTAGGACTGAGGTGAGGAGAAACTTCTTCACTCAGAGAGTTGTTAACCTGTGGAATTCCCTGCAGCAGAGAGTTGTTGATGCCGGTTCATTGGATATATTCAAGAGGGAGTTAGATATGGCCCTTACGGCTAAAGGGATCAAGGGGTATGGAGAGAAAGCAGGAAAGGGGTACTGAGGGAATGATCAGCCATGATCTTATTGAATGATGGTGCAGGCTCGAAGGGCCACATGGCCTACTCCTGCACCTATTGTCTATGTTTCTATGTTACGGCACGACAGCTGCAGGAAAAATGCAGGGACCAGCATCAACCCTTTTACATGGCCTTCTTTGACCTTACAAAGGCCTTTGACACTGTCAACCGTAAGGGTCTATAGAGCATCCTCCTCCGTTTTGGCTGCCCCCAAAAGTTTGTCACCATCCTCCGCCTGCTCCACGATGACATGCAGGCCATGATCCTGACCAATGGATCCATTACAGACCCAATCCACGTCCGAACCGGGGTCAAGCAGGGCTGCATCATTGCACCAACCCTCTTCTCAATCTTTCTCTCCGCCATGCTCCACCTCACAGTCAACAAGCTCCCCGCTGGAGTGGAACTAAACTACAGAACCAGTGGGAACCTGTTCAACCTTCATCGTCTCCAGGCCAGGTCCAAGACCATCCCAACCTCTGTCGTCGAACTACAGTATGCGGACGACGCCTGCGTCTGCACACATTCAGAGACTGAACTCCAAGTCATAGTCAACATCTTCACTGAGGCGTACGAAAGCATGGGCCTTACACTAAACATCCGTAAGACAAAGATCCTCCATCAACCTGACCCCGCCACACAGCACTGCCCCCCAGTCATCAAGATCCATGGTGTGGCCCTGGACAACGTGGACCACTTCCCGTACTTCGGGAGCCTACTATTAGCAAGGGCAGACATAGACAACGAGATTCAACACCGCCTCCATTGCGCCAGTGCAGCCTTCGGCCGCCTGCTGAAGAGAGTGTTCGAGGATTAGGCTCTCAAATCCACCACCAAGCTCATGGTCTACAGGGCTGTAGTGATACCCGCCCTCCTGTATGGCTCAGAGACGTGGACCATATACAGTAGACACCTCAAATCGCTGGAGAAATACCACCAATGATATCTCCGCAAGATCCTGCAAATCCCCTGGGAGGACAGACGCACCAACGTCAGTGTTCTCGATCAGGCTAACATCTCCAGCATCGAAGTACTGACCACACTCGACCAGCTCCGTTGGATGGGCCACATTGTTCGTATGCGTGACACAAGACTCCCAAAGCAAGCGCTCTACTTAGAACTCCTACACGGCAAGCGAGCCCCAGGTGGGCAGAGGAAAGTTTCAAGGACACCCTCAAAGCCTCCCTGATAAAGTGCAACATTCCCATCAACAGCTTGGAATCCCTGGCCAAAGACCGCCCCAAGTGGAGGAAGTGCATCCGGGAGGGCGCCGAGCACCTCGAGTCTCGTCGCCGAGAGCGTGCAGAAATCAAGCGCAGGCAGCTGAAGGAGCATGCGGCAAACCAGTCCCACCCTCCTGTAACAGAGACTGTAATTCCCATATTGGACTGTTCAGCCACCGAATGACTCACTTTGAGAGTGGAAGCAAGTCTTCCTCAATTTCGAGGGACTGCCTATGATGATGATGCTGAATATATAAAGAAGGACAACAGTAACCATGTCTCATGTCAATGACATGTAACAAGCTGGCATTCATTCAGTTTAACCAGACAGACTAATATTATTCTGCAGGATCAGAAATGCAATCCACCGTTCGACACCCTCAAAGTAGTTATTGAATACGATCAGCTTACAGCATCGGGTAACTGAGCAAAGAAATAAATATGCTTCATTAACACGTTTTAAACATACTGATCAGTTTTTAAAAGAACAGTTAGCGTTATGATTTTAGTTGATTTATTGCGGGATATTCATTTAGGATCGGTTGGGAATTTGGAGATCGATTGTGGAAGGCTGTCTAGAGAAGACCTGAACGCAATTCACTTGAGACAGCTATTGGAGAGAGGAGACAGTTGGTCTCGTCTGGATTTCAATCTGATTCACAAAAGTGAAAGGGCAGTGACTAAACTCACCGTATCCCCATTCACCTCACGAAAACTCACTGAGCACCCATTAATCTCAGGAAACTCACTGTGTAACCATTAATCTCAGGAAACTCACTGAACACCCAGTCACCTCAGCACACTCAATGTGTAACCATTAATCTCAGGAAACTCACTGTGTGACCATTAATCTCAGGAAACTCACTGTGTGACCATTAATCTCAGGAAACTCACTGTGTGACCATTAATCTCAGGAAACTCACTGTGTAACCATTAATCTCAGGAAACTCACTGTGTGACCATTAATCTCAGGAAACTCACTGTGTGACCATTAATCTCAGGAAACTCACTGTGTGACCATTAATCTCAGGACACTCACTGTGTGACCATTAATCTCAAAACACTCACTGAACACCCATTCACCTCAGGTCACTCACTGTGTAACCATTAATCTCAGGAAACTCACTGTGTACCCATTAACCTCAGGACACTCACTGTGTAACCATTAATCTCAGGAAACTCACTGTGTATCCATTACCCTCAGGAGACTCACTGTATACTCGCTAAATTCAGGAAACTCACGGTGCCTCCATTCGCCTCAGGAAACTCACGGTGTATCCATTAACCTCGGGAAACTCTCTGTATCCCCATTCACCTCAGGTGGTGTGTAATGAGAAAGGATTAATTAACAATCTTGTTGTGCGAGGTCCCTTGGGGAAGAGTGACCATAATATGGTAAAATTCTTTATTAAGATGGAGTGTGACACAGTTAAGTCAGAGACTAGGTTCCTGAACTTAAGGAAAGGTAACTTCGATGGTATGAGATGTGAATTGGCTAGAATAGACTGGCGAGTGATACTTAAAGGGTTGACGGTAGATAGGCAATGGCAAACATTTAAAGATCAGATGGATGAACTTCAACAATTGTACAAAAATAAAACTGGGAAGGTGGCTCAACCGTGACTAACAAGAGAAATTAAGGATAGTGTTAAATCCAAGGAAAAGGCATAAAAATTGGCCAGAAAAAGCAGTAAACCTAAGGACTGGGAGAATTTTGTAATACAGCAGAGGAGGACAAAGGGTTTAATTAGATGGAGGAAAATAGAGTATGAGAGGAAGCTTGCTAGGAACATAAAAACTGACTGCAAAAGCTTCTATAGATATGTGAAGAGAAAAAGATTAGTGAAAACAAACGTAGATCCCTTGCAGTCAGATTCAGGTGAATTTATAATGGGGAACAAAGAAATGGTGGACCAGTTAAACAAATACTTTGGTTCTGTCTTCACAAAGGAAGACACAAATAACCTTCCGGAAATACTAGGGGACTGAGGGTCTAGTGAGAAGGAGGAACTAAAGGAAATCCTTATTAGGCGGGAAATTGTGTTAGGAAAATTGATGGGATTGAAGGCCGATAAATCCCCGGGGCCTGATCGTCTGCATCCCAAAGTATTTAAGGAAGTAGCCCTAGAAATAGTGGATGCATTGGTGATCATTTTCCAACAGTCTATCGACTCTGGATCAGTTCCTATGGACTGGAGGGTAGCTAATGTAACACCACTTTTTAAAGAGAGGGAGAGGGAAAATGGGTAATTATAAACCAGTTAGCCTGACATCAGTGGTGGGGAAAATGTTGGAATCAATTATTAAGGATGAAATAGCACCACATTTGGAAAGCAGTGACAGGATCGGTCCAAGTCAGCATGGATTTATGAAAGGGAAATCATGCTTGACAAATCCTATGGAATTTTTTGAGGATATAACTAGTAGAGTGGACAAGGAAGAACCAGTGGATGTTGTATATTTGGACTTTCAAAAGGCTTTTGACAAGGTCCCACACAAGAGATTGGTGTGCAAAATTAAAGCACATGGTATTGGGGGTAATGTACTGACGTGGATAGAGAACTGGTTGGCAGACAGGAAGCAGAGAATCAGGACAAACGGGTCCTTTTCAGAATGGCAGGCAGTGACTAGTGGGGTGCTGCAGGGCTCAGTGCTGGGACCCCAGCTACTTACAATATACATTAATGATTTGGATGTGGAATTGAGTGTAATATCTCCAAGTTTGCAGAGGACACTAAGCTGGGCAGCGGTGTGAGCTGTGATGAGGACGCTAAAAAGCTGCAGGGTGACTTGGACAGGTTAGGTGAGTGGGCAAATGCATGGCAGATGCAGTATAATGTGGATAAATGTGAGGTTATCCACTTTGGTGGCAAAAACACGAAGGCAGAATATTATCTGAATGGTAGCAGATTAGGAAAAGGGGAGGTGTAACTTGACCTGGGTGTCATGGTAATCAGTCATTGAAAGTTGGCATGCAGGTACAGCAGGTGGTGAAGAAGGCAAATGGTATGTTGGCCTTCATAGCTAGGGGATTTGAGTATAGGAGCAGGGAGGTCTTACTGCAGTTGTATAGGGCCTTGGTGAGGCCTCACCTGGAATATTGTGTTCAGTTTTGGTCTCCTAATCTGAGGAAGGACGTTCTTGCTATTGAGGGAGTGCAGCGAAGGTTCACAAGACTGATTCCCAGGATGGCAGAACTGACATATGAGGAGAGACTGGATTGACTGGGCCTGTATTCACTGGAGTTTAGAAGGATAAGAGGGGATCTCATAGAAACATATAAAATTCTGACGGGACTGGACGGGTTAGATGCAGGAAGAATGTTCCCGATGTTGGGGAAGTCCAGAACCAGAGGTCACAGTCTAAGGATAAGGGGTAAGCCATTGAGGACTGAGATGAGGAGAAACTTCTTCACTCAGAGTTGTTAACCTATGGAATTCCCTACTGCAGAGAGTTGTTGATGCCAGTTCATTGCATATATTCAAGGGGGAGTTAGATATGGTCCTTACGGCTAAAGGGATCGAGGGGTATGGAGAGAAAGCAGGAAAGGGGTACTGAGGCGAATGATCAGCCATGAACTTATTGAATGGTGGTGCAGGCTCGAAGGGCCGATTAGCCTATTCCTGAAACTATTTTCTATGTTTCTATGAAACTCACTGTGTCCCCATTCACCTCAGGAAACTCACTGTATACCCGTTAGCCTCAGGAAACTCACTGTGTATCTATTCAGCTCAGGAAACTCACTGTATACCTGTTAGCCTCAGGAAACTCACTATGTATCCATTCACCTCAGGAAACTCACTGTGCACCCATTAACCTCAGGAAACTCACTGTGCCCCCATTAACCTCAGGACACTCACTGTGCACCCATTATCAGGAAACTCACTGTGCCCCCATTAACCTCAGGAAACTCACTGTGCACCCATTAACCTCAGGAAACTCACTGTGCCCCCATTAACCTCAGGAAACTTACTGTGCACCCATTATCAGGAAACTCACTGTGCCCCCATTATCAGGAAACTCACTGTGCCCCCATTAACCTCAGGAAACTCACTGTGCCCCCATTAACCTCAGGAAACTCACAGTGCCCCCATTAACCTCAGGAAACTCACAGTGCCCCCATTAACCTCAGGAAACTCACAGTGCCCCCATTAACCTCAGGAAACTCACTGTGGCCCCATTAACCTCAGGAAACTCACTGTGCACCCATTAACCTCAGGAAACTCATTGTGCACCCATTATCAGGAAACTCACTGTGCCCCCATTAACCTCAGGAAACTCACTGTGCACCCATTATCAGGAAACTCACTGTGCCCCCATTAACCTCAGGAAACTCACTGTGCCCCCATTAACCTCAGGAAACTCACTGTGCCCCATTAACCTCAGGAAACTCACTGTGCATCCATTATCAGGAAACTCACTGTGCCCCCATTAACCTCAGGAAACTCACTGTGCACCCATTATCAGGAAACTCACTGTGCACCCATTATCAGGAAACTCACTGTGCCCCCATTAACCTCAGGCCACTCACTGTGCCCCCATTATCAGGAAACTCACTGTGCCCCCATTAACCTCAGGACACTCACAGTGCACCCATTAACCTCAGGAAACTCACTGTGCCCCCATTATCAGGAAACTCACTGTGCCCCCATTAACCTCAGGACACTCACTGTGCACCCATTAACCTCAGGAAACTCACTGTGCACCCATTAACCTCAGGACACTCACAGTGCACCCATTAACCTCAGGACACTCACAGTGCACCCATTAACCTCAGGACACTCACTGTGCACCCATTAACCTCGGGACACTCACTGTGCCCCCATTCACATTAAGAAAAGATTTAAATATAATGGTATAGAAATCGGGCCACGACCATTTTTGGAGCATGGGGGTGGGGGCTGTGGGAATATCGGGGGAAGTTTGTGCCCCTACGCCTGAATGGTGAGTCCTGAGGTTCTCTCGATATTGGGCCTCTATGATATCGAGAATGAATGGAATGAGTAGACTAGTCTACAATAAGGAGATTGAATGGATTGAGTAGACTATTCCACAAGAAACAAAATTACATGACCTGTGGAAAGAAATAAGTTTCAACCACGAAACGACTTGATCTGCTTTCACCCGTACATTTTTATGTTCTCACTGTTGAAGGTTGTTACATTATTTTCACGCACAGCTCCTAATACTGTAAGAAACGTGTTTCAGAGTTCAAATGTTTAATGGCCTATTGTACCAGCTACATTCTGCACATTACTGGCAGTAACCCACCCTTTTTGTACGTGAGCCAGAACACTTACTTGGAGTGACCACTGGTGCCACAAATTACATTCTTATAAACAGACATCACTGAGTAGTCTACAGAGCAGTAACTTAGTACAGCTGTTCAACAGAACCATGGGTGAGTGGCAGTGTGAGGGCACCTGACAATAAATCCACACCAAAATAGGTATGAGCTTAATTGCAACAAAAAACCAAGCCTACTGTAAATGGCCTTGTAAAAAAATGGAAGCACATGGGTGCAACGAGAGAAACCATAATCAATCAGAATAAATCAGGATACTCTAAGCATGCGAGGTTCAAAGTGACAATACAACCTAAACAATAAACTCCTTGCCACAGCGAACAATACTGCGGCAGTTGGTGAGAGGGGAGCGACCTGTCAAAAGCCCAGCGGGAGATCGAGAGCCAGCGGCAGTGGGTGAGAGGGGAGCGACCTGTCAAAAGCCCAGCGGGAGATCGAGAGCCAGCGGCAGTTGGTGAGAGGGGAGCGACCTGTCAAAAGCCCAGCGGGAGATCGAGAGCCAGCAGCAGTTGGTGAGAGGGGAGCGACCTGTCAAAAGCCCAGCGGGAGATCGAGAGCCAGCGTACCGGTGCAGCTACAGCGGGAGAGAAAGCAAAATAGAAGTAGAAAGTAATCAAAAAGTGACGTCACAGCCAATGGGGTAAGTGATTGGCTGGTGATTGGTGAGTAGCTTTTCTTTTATTTTTTATATCAGTAAGTGAACTATAACATTGTTATTACCAATTTAAGGGTATCTAAGGTTAAGACATGGCAGGAGAGCTCGGTCATGTAATATGCTCCTCCTGTACCATGTGGGAACTCGGGGACACTTCCGGTGTCCCTGACGACTACGTGTGTGGGAAGTGTATCCGCCTCGAGCTCTTGACGGTCCGCGTTGCGGAATTGGAGCTGAAGGTGGATTCACTCTGGAGCATCCACGATGCTGAGAATGACGTGAGTATCACGTGTAGTGAGTTGGTCTTACCGCAGGAGAAGGGTCCACAGCCAGATAGGGAATGGAAGACCAACAGGAAGAGCAGTGCAAGAAAGATAGTACAGGAGTCCCCTGTGGTCATCCCCCTGCAAAACAGATACACTGCTTTGAGTACTGTTGGGGAGGATGACTCATCAGGGGAGGGCAGCAGCAGCCAAGTTCATGGCACCGTAGGTGGCTCTGCTGCAAAGGAGGGCAGGAAAAAGAGTGGGAGCGCGATAGTGATAGGGGATTCGATGGTGAGGGGAATAGATAGGCGTTTCTGCGGACGCAACCGAGACTCCAGGATGGTATGTTGCCTCCCTGGTGCAAGGGTCAAGGATGTCTCGGAGCGGTGCAGGACATTCTGAAATGGGAGGGAGAACAGCCAGTTGTCGTGGTGCACATTGGTACCAACGACATAGGTAAAAAAAGGGATGAGGTCCTATGAAAAGAATTTAAGGAGCTAGGAGCTAAATTAAAAAGTAGGACCTCAAAAGTAGTAATCTCGGGATTGCTACCAGTGCCACGTGCTAGTCAGAGTAGGAATCGCAGGATAGCGCAGATGAATACATGGCTTGAGCAGTGGTGCAGCAGGGAGGGATTCAAATTCTTGGGGCATTGGAACCGGTTCTGGGGGAGGTGGGACCAGTACAAACCGGACGGTCTGCACCTGGGCAGGTCCGGAACCAATGTCCTAGGGGGAGTGTTTGCTAGTGCTGTTGGGGAGGAGTTAAACTAATATTGCAGGGGGATGGGAGCCTATGCAGGGAGACAGAGGGAGACAGGGGGGAGGCAGGGGCAAAGGACAGAAAGGGGATGAGGAAGGGTGGGGGGCGGAGAAACCCAGGGCAAAGAACGGAAGGGGCCACTGTACAGCAAAATTCTAAAAGGACAAAGGGTGTTAAAAAAGCAAGCCTGAAGGCTTTGTGTCTTAATGCAAGGAGTATCCGCAATAAGGTGGATGAATTAATTGTGCAAATAGATGTTAACAAATATGATGTGATTGGGATTACGGAGACGTGGCTCCAGCATGATCAGGGCTGGGAACTCAACATCCAGGGGTATTCAACATTCAGGAAGGATAGAATAAAAGGAAAAGGAGGTGGGGTAGCATTGCTGGTTAAAGAGGAGATTAATGCAATAGTTAGGAAAGACATTAGCTTGGATGATGTGGAATCTATATGGGTAGAGCTGCAGAACACTAAAGGGCAAAAATCGTTAGTGGGAGTTGTGTACAGACCTCCAAACAGTAGTAGTGATGTTGGGGAGGGCATCAAACAGGAAATTAGGAGTGCATGCAATAAAGGTGCAGCAGTTATAATGGGTGACTTTAATATGCACATAGATTGGGCTAGCCAAACTGGAAGCAATACGGTGGAGGAGGATTTCCTGGAATGCATAAGGGATGGTTTTCTAGACCAATATGTCGAGGAACCAACTAGGGGGGAGGCCATCTTAGACTGGGTGTTGTGTAATGAGAGAGGATTAATTAGCAATCTCATTGTGCGAGGCCCCTTGGGGAAGAGTGACCATAATATGGTGGAATTCTGCATTAGGATGGAGAATGAAACAGTTAATTCAGAGACCATGGTCCAGAACTTAAAGAAGGGTAACTTTGAAGGTATGAGGCATGAATTGGCTAAGATAGATTGGCTAATGATACTTAAGGGGTTGACTGTGGATGGGCAATGGCAGACATTTAGAGAACGCATGGATGAATTACAACAATTGTACATTCCTGTCTGGCGTAAAAATAAAAAAGGGAAGGTGGCTCAACCGTGGCTATCTAGGGAAATCAGGGATAGTATTAAAGCCAAGGAAGTGGCATACAAATTGGCCAGAAATAGCAGCGAACCTGGGGACTGGGAGAAATTTAGAACTCAGCAGAGGAGGACAAAGGGTTTGATTAGGGTAGGGAAAATGGAGTACGAGAAGAAGCTTGCAGGGAACATTAAGGCGGATTGCAAAAGTTTCTATAGGTATGTAAAGAGAAAGAGGTTAGTAAAGACAAACGTAGGTCCACTGCAGTCAGAATCAGGGGAAGTCATAACGGGGAACAAAGAAATGGCAGACCAATTGAACAAGTACTTTGGTTCAGTATTCACTAAGGAGGACACAAACAACCTTCCGGATATAAAAGTGGTCAGAGGGTCTATTAAGGAGGAGGAACTGAGGGAAATCTTTATTAGTCGGGAAATTGTGTTGGGGAAATTGATGGGATTGAAGGCCGATAAATCCCCAGGGCCTGATGGACTGCATCCCAGAGTACTTAAGGAGGTGGCCTTGGAAATAGCGGATGCATTGACAGTCATTTTCCAACATTCCATTGACTCTGGATCAGTTCCTATCGAGTGGAGGGTAGCCAATGTAACCCCACTTTTTAAAAAAGGAGGGAGAGAGAAAGCAGGGAATTATAGACCGGTCAGCCTGACCTCAGTAGTGGGTAAAATGATGGAATCAATTATTAAGGATGTCATAGCAGCGCATTTGGAAAATGGTGACATGATAGGTCCAAGTCAGCATGGATTTGTAAAAGGGAGATCATGCTTGACAAATCTTCTGGAATTTTTTGAGGATGTTTCCAATAAAGTGGACAAAGGAGTACCAGTTGATGTGGTATATTTGGACTTTCAGAAGGCTTTCGACAAGGTCCCACACAGGAGATTAATGTGCAAAGTTAAAGCACATGGGATTGGGGGTAGTGTGCTGACGTGGATTGAGAACTGGTTGTCAGACAGGAAGCAAAGAGTAGGAGTAAATGGGTACTTTTCGGAATGGCAGGCAGTGACTAGTGGGGTACCGCAGGGTTCTGTGCTGGGGCCCCAGCTGTTTACATTGTACATTAATGATTTAGACGAGGGGATTAAATGTAGTATCTCCAAATTTGCGGATGACACTAAGTTGGGTGGCAGTGTGAGCTGCGAGGAGGATGCTATGAGGCTACAGAGTGACTTGGATAGATTAGGTGAGTGGGCAAATGCGTGGCAGATGAAGTATAATGTGGATAAATGTGAGGTTATCCACTTTGGTGGTAAAAACAGAGAGACAGACTATTATCTGAATGGTGACAGATTAGGAAAAGGGAAGGTGCAACGAGACCTGGGTGTCATGGTACATCAGTCATTGAAGGTTGGCATGCAGGTACAGCAGGCGGTTAAGAAAGCAAATGGCATGTTGGCCTTCATAGCGAGGGGATTTGAGTACAGGGGCAGGGAGGTGTTGCTACAGTTGTACAGGGCCTTGGTGAGGCCACACCTGGAGTATTGTGTACAGTTTTGGTCTCCTAACTTGAGGAAGGACATACTTGCTGTTGAGGGAGTGCAGCGAAGATTCACCAGACTGATTCCCGGGATGGTGGGACTGACCTATCAAGAAAGACTGAATCAACTGGGCTTGTATTCACTGGAGTTCAGAAGAGTGAGAGGGGACCTCATAGAAACGTTTAAAATTCTGACGGGTTTGGACAGGTTGGATGCAGGAAGAATGTTCCCAATGTTGGGGAAGTCCAGAACCAGGGGTCACAGTCTAAGGATAAGGGGTAAGCCATTTAGGACCGAGATAAGGAGAAACTTCTTCACCCAGAGAGTGGTGAACCTGTGGAATTCTCTACCACAGGAAGTAGTTGAGGCCAATTCACTAAATATATTCAAAAGGGAGTTAGATGAAGTCCTTACTACTCGGGGGATCAAGGGGTATGGCGTGAAAGCAGGAAGTGGGTACTGAAGTTTCATGTTCAGCCATGAACTCGTTGAATGGCGGTGCAGGCTAGAAGGGCTGAATGGCCTGCTCCTGCACCTATTTTCTATGTTTCTATGTTTCTAATACAGTCCACAGCCCTTTGCTTAGGTAATCAAGTTGATGCCGTATATTTAGGTAGGCTTGTCCAAATGTTGAAAACAGTCCTGCAGACTTGAAGCTACATCTGGTAATGATGAGGCAATGTTCAATTATTACTGAAATAAATTGCTGCTCCCTGCAATTTTGGCATTTATGGCTTCTGTAGTTCAGGATTTAAGTACCAAAAATGCAGAAATTATTTCATCTCTGATACATAAGTCAGCTGCTCTGATAATCAGCTTGGCACTTCACCCTGGAAAAGATTTTAGTCTCAGTGCATAACCTTTGATTACTTCAGGCAAATTTTCCACTCTGCCGTCACACGCAGGCTAGTACAATACAGCAACCGACAGAATTCAACCTTTCAGCCACATGCTTTTCTCATTCCGTATTTGCCATGTTCATATCCTTCTTACAAATAACAGTCAGGATACCATAAAATTGATCCAACTATATAAACGCACCACACCAGCATATCTCCATAGGCGGTCCCTCGAACGAGGATGACTTGCTTCCACATGAGTTCACAGATGTTTCAATGAAGGACCCGATGTTCCATAGAAACATGAAAATAGGTGCAGGAGTAGGCCATTCGGCCCTTCGAGCCTGCTCCACCATTCAATAAGATCATGACTGATCATTCACCTCAGTACCCCATTCCTGCTTTCTCTCCATACCCCTTGATCCCTTTAGCCGTAAGAGCCACATCTAACTCCCTCTTGAATATATCCAATGAACTGGCCTCAACAACTCTCTGCGGCAGGGAATTCCACAGGTCGACAATTCCAACAGTCCTGAACTCCAATTGAACGGGTGGAAGATGCCTGTGCGTGGATTTTTTTTTAACGTGTGGTGACTGTTGCACACCAGCCACCACACCAGCATAGCCACATTGATCTCAAGATCCTACTGCATCTATGTAGTAACTTTGATGTCGAAAAGTGCTTCATAGAGGCTTAATTTTAAATCAAATACGTATCAAGGCAAAGGAGGAGATATTAGGATGGGTTAACCACAAGTTTAGTCAAAGAGATGAGTTTTAAGCAGGATCTTAAAGGAGAGGGAGATGGAGGGGAGAAAGGGTTTAGGGAGGGTATTTCAGGGCCTAAGTGGCTGAAGTCACGGTCGCTAATGGTGGGCCAAAGAGATGAGGGATGTACAAAAGCCTAGAGTCAGAAGTGGGGATCGTTTGGGGAGGGGGCTGTAGGACTGGAGGAGGTTACATAGATAGGGAAGGGCGGAGCCATCTCGTTCAGTGATGGCGGAAGGTAGTACTGCACACCCAACTCGAGTGAGTTTATATTACATCGTACTTACAGCACAGAATCAGGCCATTCGGTCCATTGGGTCTGCGCCGGTGTTTATGCTCCACACGAGCCTCATCCCATCTTACTTCAGCTCACCCTATCGTTCTATTTCTTTATCCCTCGTGTGTTTATCTAGAAGATGACCAAATGTCATTAAGAAAGACTTTGGATTTATATAGTGCTTTTTCGAACCACCGGATGTCTCAAAGCACTTTACAATCAATGAATTACTTTTGGAGTGTAGTCACTGTTGTGATGTAGAAAACACAGCAACTAATTTGCGTACAAGCAAGCTCCCACAAACAGCAATGTGATAATGACCAGATAATCTGTTTTTTGTTATGTTGATTGAGGGATAAATAGTCGCAGAGTAACTATTTGTACTAAGTCTCCCTTCTGCACACGTGTCTCCTGACGCATGTACAGAAGCAGGTTAGGACAAATATCACCGACCTCGCCCCCCAACCCCCCCCAGCGCATTCCCACGAACCCTTTTCTGCACACGTGTCTAACACCATGCTGCCTCCAACCCATCCAGCAGCAGCCCCGAGGCCCGAGCAGCCGAACACATCCGCCCAGCCCCGAGCCACCCGCAGCGACGCAAGCATCTGCTTGGGGGCCGGTGGGGGGGAAAGAGAGAGTGGGGCGGTGAGAAGAGCAGGCAGGGAGGGCGAGAAACGGGGCGAGAGCTTGGGGGAGGTGGAGGGGGGGAAAGAGAGAGTGGGGCGGTGGGGAGGGCGAGAAACGGGGCGAGAGCTTCGGGGGGGGAGGGAGAGAGAGTGGGGCGGTGAGAAGAGCAGGCAGGGAGGGCGAGAAACGGGGAGAGAGCTTGGGGTAGGGGGGGAGAGGGAGAGAGAGTGGGGCGGTGAGAAGAGCAGGCAGGGAGGTCGAGAAACGGGGAGAGAGCTTGGGGGGGGAGAGGGAGAGAGAGTGGGGCGGTGAGAAGAGCAGGCAGGGAGGGCGAGAAACGGGGAGAGAGCTTGGGGTGGGGGGGGGGGGAAGAGAGAGTGGGGCGGTGAGAAGAGCAGGCAGGGAGGGCGAGAAATGGGGCGAGAGCTTGGGGGAGGTGGAGGGGGGGGAAAGAGAGAGTGGGGCGGTGGGGAGGGCGAGAAACGGGGCGAGAGCTTCGGGGGGGGAGGGAGAGAGAGTGGGGCGGTGAGAAGAGCAGGCAGGGAGGGCGAGAAACGGGGAGAGAGCTTGGGGGGGGGGGAGGGAGAGAGAGTGGGGCGGTGGGGAGGGTGAGAAACGGGGAGAGAGCTTGGGGGAGGTGGGGGGGGGAAAGAGAGAGTGGGGCGGTGAGAAGAGCAGGCAGGGAGGGCGAGAAACGGGGAGAGAGCTTGGGGGAGGTGGAGGGGGGGGAAAGAGAGAGTGGGGCGGTGGGGAGGGCGAGAAACGGGGAGAGAGCTTGGGGTAGGGGGGGAGAGGGAGAGAGAGTGGGGCGGTGAGAAGAGCAGGCAGGGAGGGCGAGAAACGGGGAGAGAGCTTGGGGGGGGAGAGGGAGAGAGAGTGGGGCGGTGAGAAGAGCAGGCAGGGAGGGCGAGAAACGGGGAGAGAGCTTGGGGGGGGGGAGGGAGAGAGAGTGGGGCGGTGGGGAGGGTGAGAAACGGGGCGAGAGCTTGGGGGGGGGAGGGAGAGAGTGGGGCGGCGGGGAGAGGGGGGTGTTCCAGTTACACATTGTAGAGGATGTGGTTTATCCTCCAAGGGGACCAATCAGCAATAGGTCATGTGATAATGGAGAGCCAATTAGAGAAATGGCTATGTTGCAGTTAGTACAAATAGACGCAGCCAAATGTTTGCCAGGGCACCGGGGACAATGCCCCTGCTCCTCTTCGGAATAGTGTCAGGGACTCTTTTACGTCCACTTGAGAGTGCAGATGGAACCTCGGTTTAACATCTCATCTGAAAGATGACATCGCTGGCAGTGCAGCACTCTCTCAACACTGCACTGGAGTGCCAGCCTGGATTTTTGTGTCTCCAAGTCCCTGAAGTGGGACTTGAACCTACAACCTTGTGAGTCAGAGGCGAGAGTGCTACCCACTGAGTCACAGCTGACACTGACAACATTAAGATGATGAATTGTTGGAGTTTGACCAGGGTTGCTCCCATTTTGTTCCATCCCAGCAAGTTTTTGAGGGATACCTCAGTAGTGTTCAGCTCCACCATTCAATGCCAGCAGAAGGTTTGTGAAATTCCACAAACGCACACACACGCCTGACATGGAACACAAGTCACACGCTCGGCCAGCAGTTATAGACATCCATCTATCCATCCAACATTCTTTCTTCAAACTGTTTTCCAACCAGTGTTACTACAAACACATCTTGTTTTTTTAAAAATGTATTTTCACTCATGTTCCATGGCTGCTGGCTGTGCCCCTCTCCCAGTGCATAATTTCCTTGTGTGCGGCACAAAGATGAGTCTCGGCAAACTATTCTACCACAGGGGCATCGCATCGGAGTCTGATCTGGGCCTCATCTGATAACCACGCCGGCAGAGGTCACTGAATCACAACGAGCAGGGACTGCTGTCTGCTTTTTTTCCCCATCCCTAGGCTAGGGAAATCACACGGACTCACCTGCTGAACATCACTTATCACAGACCAGGGATAGAAGCTGGGAACTTTCTGGTCTGCATGGCTCGGTATTGTCACACTGTAGCTGGGTATTTACCCATTTAACTATTGGGAGGATCACTCGAGAGTGTTTTTGCTGTTTCCTCTTATAGGACTGAGAAATACAACCCTGCTCGATACAATCTGGAACTGCCGGCTTTCAGAGTCTGGGCTGGTCTCTGCATGGCACTGTTTATTTAAACACGACTTTTTGGTTTCCCCAGGGTAAAGGGTGGAGTGGAGCAATTTAATTTACATTTTTTGTTTATTTCCACTCTATATTTTCAGAATGCTTTCCAGGCAATGGGGACACACACGTGACGTTTGGTGTCTTTGTGTTTTCGGGTTTTGCATCAATGCAGATTTTGCGTCTGTGTTTGTAAGCCTGTGGGAAAACTTCACAGTGAACAAGATGTAAACAGGATTTAAACTACTCTGGCTGTAAAACAAATCTGTATCGTTTTATTGCTTAAAAGGGCCATGTGCTGAACTGTGTTCATAATGCAAGGGTGCTCGGGTTGTCTTCTGGAATTGATTCATAAGCCGATAAGCTCAGCATCTAGATAAGTGACCTTGCTTTTGGTGCATTTAGTTGGGGGATAAAAGTTCACCACGACACTGGTAGAATTTCCTTGCTCTTCTTTGAAAAGTACCATAGCATCTTTTACATCCACCCAAACAGAGAAACAAATCTCGCGTCCCATCCGAAAGGGGGCACCTCTGACCAGCATGGCACTCCCTGAAGTGTCAGTCGAAGATCATGTGCTCAAGTGTTGGACCTGGGCTTAACCCCACAACCTTCCTGGCTCCGAGGCACACGTGCACCAGCTGCGTCAAGCTGACACTTTCAGATATTGGGGCTGGTTTTCAGCAAGGCCTCCGCGCGCCCAAAGTGCCGCCGATGGCCGGTGAGGTACCGTACGGGACTCTGGGCGGGATATTCATGGCCGAGGTCCCTCAAAGGTGGGCGGGCGGCAAATGGACGACGTACACCGCCAATCTGGGCGGCAGCGGGCGGGAAGTCTCACTCTCGGCGGCAGAGCCGCTTGCCGCCATTGGAGGATCGAAGACCTGGAAAAAAAATTCAGCAGTAAAAAAATTTTTTAAAACTCTATCGGAAGACCTCCAGGGGACCCCATGCAGGTAAGTCGCCGTGGAAATTTAAAAAAAAAATGTTCACTTACCTTTTTTTCAGGTTCTTTATATACTCACTGCCGGGGACAGACCAGCCTTCTCGCGACGGTCCAACCCCGTTCTGCTGAGTCCCGCCGACTCCCACCCGCAGGAATCTGGGAGCTCGGCGGGCAGGAGGGAAGTTGCGCCACTCGGCCGCCCGCTGATGTCAGCGGACGGTTCCTAGCGGGCTCTCCCCTCCCGCCCGCTCCTGCCCACCTCCAAAGTGGCACTGGGCGGATCAGGAAGAGCCACTAACGGCAGCAGTGGGTGAGGTGATGAAGTTCGGCCCCAATGTTTTACTGAGACCGAGAAGCAAATTGCTTGCTGTTGGATGGGGGGGGAAGAGTGTTGGTGAACTAGGATAACAACTGACTGATATTCACGCATCGCATTGGTGACATGAATCATGGTCCGTCCATATAATGGACCTCTGGGAAGTCTGCTCATGCCCACCTCCAGGAGAGTGCATCAGGCATGTTGTCTGTGTTTCCATCTGATGAAATGAAAACAAAATAATTCTGGCAACATTCCTTCCAGATTGAAATCGTACAATACGCACCAGTCCAATTCTGAACTGGATAGCCCAGTTTCACAAGTGGCTGCCTGGTCATTGAGAGTCAAAAGCCAGACAGAAAAAGCCCAATTTTCAATCCCTAGGTGCACCTGCAATCGGCTTGGCTGGTTTGTGAGCTGGGAGTAAAAGATGACTACCTATAATGTCACGCACATGATCTCAGTTACAGGGTATTTCTTCGTTGTTGCTGGTTTCTGCTTGTTGTAACAGGAGGAGGACAGTATTTGCTTGTGTGTTTAGGATATCCGCAGCAGTTCTTCTCGCCTCTGAGTCAGAAGGTTGTGGGTTCAAGTCCCACTCCAGGGACTTGAGCACATAAATCTAGGCTGACACTCCAGTGCAGTGCTGAGGGAGTGCTGCACTGTCAAAGGTGCCGTCTTTTGGATGTGACGTTAAACCGAGGCCCCGTGTGCTCTCTCAAGTGGATGTAAAAGATCCCATGGCACTATTTCGAAGACAAGCAGGGGAATTATCCCTGGTGTCCTGGCCAATATTTATCTCTCAGTTAACATAACAAAAACAGATCATCTGGTCATTATCACATTGCTATTTGTGGGAGCTTGCTGTGCGCAAATTGGTGCCGCATTTCCCATATTACAGACGTCCGGTGATCGCGAAAGGTGCTATATAAATGCAAGTCTTTCTTTTACTGATTGTAGTTGTGTCCTAAAAGTCTCAAATGAGTTTCTCCTCCGCCATGTGAAATTTAACATCTCTCTCAGGTCTAACTAATTGCATTTCAAAGTAAGCTATGGACTTGCCTGTATGCCGTAACTAAATCGCATTAGGTAAATTCTGTGATAAGTATACACTTCAAACGATTATTAAAGGAGGATTTAGATCAATTGAAAATTGTGTTAAAGGCCTCAATCAATAAACACTGTACCTCAACCACAGAGACCGGAGCCAATAAAAATTACAGCATGTGTGAATATAAATGACTAAATATGCATGTTAATTCAATCAGTGGCACATCATAAGGACAAGCGTATTGTTACTGCATACCAGTTAAACAAATGCAATGTTCAAGAGCCAGTGACTGTATATTCTGGTAATGCTACAGAAAATGTCACAACCGTGGAACTTTTCAGAGTTGTTTGATATCCTTTTTGTGCCTAGTACACAAACCATCAAAGGGTCTCTTTGATTTGTAGCCAGCTGTGCTGGAGTACAGAACCCTGCGACCTCCGCCAATTATGAAACTGGTGCTGCAGTACATTAGATGTACACAGGACATTTAGTTAGAATCCTGCTGAGACAGATAGAACACAAGTCTGTGCTCTCAGATCACAAGGCGAGGAAGGCCATTCAGCCCATCTTAGTTCATCCATCCCAAAAGACCCTAAAATCCACCTGTAGCACCATCCAATAGTTTCTTCAATGAATCCAGGATGTTGCCTCCACTAATCAAACAGAAACCCATTCCATGTATTGACCACTCCATGTGGAAAGAATCGCTTCCTTGTTCTAAATTCACCTTTTAATTTTTTGAACCTGTGTCACCTTGTCCCACTCTTGCAATTTGGTTTAAAGAATGATACAGTTATGAGCCTGGACTAACAGTTCAAACCTCACGATGGTGATTACAACAACAACAACTTGTATTTATACAGCACCTTTAGCCTCGTAAAATGTCCCAAAGTGCTTCACAGGAGTGTTAAACAAAATTTGACATTGAGCAAGATAAGGAGATATTAGGGCAGATGCTTGATCAAAGAGGTATGTTTAAAGCTGCGTCTTAAAGGGAGAGAGAGAAGTAGTGAGGCAGAGGGGTTTAGGGAGGGAATTCCAGAGCTTAGGAACTCGGCTGCTTAAGGTACAGCCACCAATGGTGGAGTGATTAAAATCAGGGATGTTCAAGAGGCCAGAATTTGAGGAGCGCAGATATCTCGGAGGGTTGTAGGGCTGGAGGAGGTTACAGTGATAGGGAGGGGCGTGGCCACAAGGATAAATATTTTAAAATTGAGGCGCTGCTTAACCGTGAGCCAATGTAGGTCAACCGGCATCATCATCATCATCATCATCATAGGCAGTCCCTCAGAATCGAGGAAGACTTGCTTCCAATCCTGAAGTGAGTTCTTTGGTGGCTGAACAGTCCAATACAAGAGCCACAGTCCCTGTCACAGGTGGGATAGATAGTCGTTGAGGGAAGGGGAGGGTGGGACTGGTTTGCCGCACGCTCTTTCCGCTGTCTGCGCTTGTTTTCTACATGCTCTCGGCGACGAGACTCGAGGTGCTCAGTACCCTCCCGGATGCATTTCCTCCACTTGGAGCGGTTTTCGGTCAGGGACTCCCAGGTGTCAGTGGGGATGTTGCACTTTATCAGGGAGGCTTTGAGGGTGTCCTTGTAGAGTTTCCGCTGCCCACCTTTGGCTCGTTTGCCGTGAAGGAGCTCCGAGTCGAGCGTTTGCTTTGGGAGTCTGGCATGCGGATTATGTGGCCCTGCCCAGAGGAGCTGATCGAGTGTGGTCAGTGCTTCAATGCTGGGGTTGTTGGCCTGAATGAGGACGCTGATGTTGGTGCGCCTGTCCTCCCAGGGGATTTGTAGGATCTTGCGGAGACATCGTTGGTGGTATTTCTCCAGCGACTTGAGGTGTCCACTGTACAGGAGGGCGGGTATTACTACAGCCCTGTAGACCATGAGCTTGGTGCAGGGGTGAGGGTTAACGGGACTTGGTGCGAGTCAGGATATGGGCAGTAAGAGCTTTGGATGAGCTGAAGTTTATGGAGGATGGAAGTTGCGAGGCCGGCCAGGAGTGCAATGGCAAAGACAAGTCTAGAGGTAACAAAAGCATGGATGAGGGTTTCAGCAGCAGATGAACTAAGGCAGGGACAGAGTCGGGTATTGTTACGACGGCGGAAGCAGGCCATCTTAGAGATGGTGCAGATATGCGGCTGGAAGCTCATCTAAATAGAATTCTCTGAATCTGGTCATGTGTGGGCTAGCACCAGATAATAACCACAAAATCTGCTGGATTGTTGTACAACCTAACTAATGCCCATTAGGGAAGGGAGCCTGCTCTGGCTGACACGCTATGTGGTTTATTCTTAATGCCCTCAGGCACCTAGGGGGTGGGTAGTAAAAATATGCCTTGCCAGTGTCCATCCAGAGAACAAACAACAAAAAGTCTACCGTACCCTCTCGGTTTAGTTCTCTGTAAATGCTAGATCAGAGGATAAAATAGTCCTCGTATTTTACACTAGTTTCCCGTCTCATTCAGAGATGTAAAAATGTAGAGCTTGGGAAATGGGATTAACATGTTGTTTTAGTAAGGTTTCATTTTCAAATGCTGGGATTCTGGAACATTGTTGGAATGTGGAGCTGCCAATCATATTTCACCACCGATGCCAACCTAAAAAAACTAGCAAAAAGCTAACAGCGTCAAAAAAAACGCAAAACTCCATCACAGTCCCATGTATTGGCCTAGGACCTGGAGTTACACTGAAAGTGCAGCAGGAGTTGGTGCTTAACATCTAACCTTGTTCTTGCAAGTACCCCCAATGGTACCATATTGTGCAGTTACAAAAGGCACAGCACATGCTCAGTGGTGAAGCGTGTGAACGAGGCAAGCTCTAAAAACAATGCAGCAGGAGAGATTTGATTCCTCTGACATGTTGACTAATGATGGATTACAAGAGCAGCACCCTGTAGTATAATCCTTTAGCAATGAGTGAAGAAAAGGCACTGTCATGACAAATAACTGTGCAAAGAAAATAATGAGGTAACTACTTATTGTGTCGTTTAACTGCCTGTGGGAGTTTCACAACTGTCAGAAGCAACAGCAATGAGCTGAAAAGCAAGGATGAACACGTTATTATTGCCTAATTTTGCCTTCGCAGGCCCACAGAAGTGTGACTATAGCTAAAAAAAAAAGTCCCGTGCTTCATTTTATTCCAAAATATGACCGACATTTTGACAGACAAAATCAAATGAATTGTGTGTATCAAATTGTTTTCAGTTTGAATCAAACTAACTTCAGGGATAGTGTGAAGTCTAATGTATGCCAATAATTTACTGAGTGCTAATCTGAGACTGAATCTTTGATTCCACTCATTGCTTTCCCCATTTCCCTGCTATTTATTCTGGATATCCTTTCAGTGAGAGCAAGAAAAATCTGTGTACTTGTGTGTGACCTCAGAGTCATAACAATGGAGCTCCTCAATGTGCGTACCCGATACTGTAATCTCACACATGAGTATCTTTCTTCTATCTTCCGAAAGGTGGAATGATAAACCTTTTTCTTCGAGAGCACATCCCAAAACCTGTGACTTCTACCACCTAGATGTACAAGAAAGGGCAGCGAATGGATTGGAACACCATCACCTCTAAGTTCCCTCCAAGTCACACACACCATCCTGACATGGACATCTGTCGCCGTTACTTCATCATTGCTGGGTCAAAATTCTGGAGCGCAGTATCTATGCACTGTGGGAGCACCTTTGCCACGGACCGCGAGCAGTTTAAGGCAGCGGCTCACCACACCTTCTCAAGAGCAACCAGGACTGGGCAATAAATGTTGGCCTTGCCTGCGACGCCCACATCTCAAGAATGGATTCAAAACACACCCTAGTGAGATAAGACCAACTGTAAAGCAACAAAAGCTAGTTTACATGGCATGCAACATGTGAATAAACATAATACAGTTTTCAATGAATTTCAATCTATTTCATAATGCTCCTTGTAGCATAGAAAATAACAAAGCATGTCACTCTACCCCTGTTCACTTTACAGTCAAGCACATCTTTATAACGAGTTGGTATTAACCTTAGGAAGTCAGATCACTCACACTGTGACTGTATCCATTTTATATTTCTGCAGACTTAGCTTATGACCCAGCTAGACTGGAAGCCAATGATTTGACCCTCTCCGTGTTGGGGACTGGCCAACCAAGCTGTCAATCACATTTGCTACTGCCCTATTAGGTGGATGTTCCCCCACTGGCTAGCCTCAATTTAATGAAGTCATTCCAATATATTAAGTATGAGTGGAATATCCGAACAAACCCCATCGTCTCAAACTAAAATGGGATGGTGGAAGCATCATTCTGGGCCAACATTTCATCTGATTCCGATAGACATTCCCAGAAACTTGCACCTTGTGTGGATTTAATTTGCTGTGAGTTGAATTTATTGTAATAGCAACATCTTAACGTAAATGAATCTGAAATTCCTCCTAGGACAACATCCCAAAACATGATAATCACCTGTCACCGCTGCATATTGTCACCACTGATGGGGGCCAAAATTGCCCCCCCCCCCGCCCAAAATGAAGCGCGCCTACTGGTTACGACGTGTTCTGGCCGCCTCATTCATTGGGCGATTTTTTTTTAAGAGCGGGGCAGAAGTGGCCTCTCATCATGGTTGGGGGGGTGGGGGGGTGGGGGGGGGGGCGCGGAAGTGGGGGTGGGACGGTGTAGCCGAGCCGGTCAGTCATCAGTGCCGCGCTGATGATGTCATGGCGCTGGCGGGTCACGACTTCTCTCCCCTTCAGTTAAAGGGGAGGTCCGCTGCAAACCTTGCAGCCACTTTGGTGGCAAACACTGGGCCACCAGGGAGGGTTTCGGCCGGGCCAGCTGGGGGGGGGGGGGGGGGTGGTGGGGTGGGTGCCAAGCTGTCTGTTGGCGGCTCGGCCGAAACCCGCGGCCTTAATTGTCGGTCCGACCTGGCAGTCGGTTGACAAAAAAATAATAACACAGCGGCCACGGCAGTGCACCCTCCCCTTTGAGAGGGGCCGGGCCGCCATGCCACAGGGAGTGTACCGACAGCAAAAGCTGTCGGGGGCACAAACTGGTGACGGGGAAGCTCCCGCGGGGCAATACCAGGAAAGGGGCAATTTCCCCAGGGGTAATTTTGCAAGGGGGGGGTCCCTTTAGTCGATAAGGGGTCGGTGCCTGCACGCCACAGCATGAAAACGGGCACCGCTCCAAAACTCACAAAGGGCAACTTACAAAATGGCGGCCCCTCCCACGGAGAGTCGCCGGCCATTCCATGCCCCCCTGTTACCGCCACTTTCAGGCGGCCAAAGGCCTTATTGGAAAGGGGCAATATCGGCCCCTTTGTGTAACACTTTGAAGGGTCGGGCCAGGGGGGGGGGTGGGGTTAAAACTTAAAAATTGTGCAGCCTGACCCGAATTCATCGCCTCCATACCTGCTGTCATTTTTACGGTGGCGGGTTGCAATGGTGTTTCTGCTCCCCACTTTCCAGAGGCGGGGCGTCTCATTACAATATTTAAATCGGGCTCCCACAGTGCAGTTGGGAGCCTGATTTGAAGTTAACACGGGCTGGGTTTCCCAGGGCTCCGGAACCCCGGCAGCCAAATGGAGCCAGGAGTGGCCGGATTATGCAGGTAGATGCTTTTTGTCGCACTGCTTATGAGCCGGGAGGAGCAGGAGTTCTTCCACTCCCCACTCCCCTCCGACCACCCCCCCCCACCCCCCCGGCTATCAAACAAGTCTTCTACCGCAATTGGCTGACCCCCTCCTCCAAACCCACGATCCCAAGCCGGACTTCCCCCGTCCTCCCGACTGCTGGTAAACCCCCACCCCCTGCCACGCCCTGCGCTCTCTCCCGGTCACTACCCCTCGTTCCCGATTGCTGGTCGACCTCCCGGCTTCTGTCGCGTGATCTCTCCGAGCCTCCCCTCCCTCCCTAGCACCAGTCTGTCACTCTGACTGGCTACCGTGCGGGAGACAGATTTAAAAAAAAAACTATACTGAAGCCCTGCCCATAAATTCGGCGGGACCACCGCCTTCCTGGTATTTGCAGGTTCCTCATTTCCACCCGCCCCCCCCCACAAACATGCTCCCCTCCTTCCTCCCTGCCTAGCCACTAATATTGTGGTGGGATTTCTGAAGTACCATTACGGCATCACAGAGCAGCATTAAACAGGACACAATTAATCTCAAATTACTATCTAAATGGGTGATAGAAATCAGTTGAGTAGGCACTTAAAACCAATTGTGTCATGTAGCTCCCATTACTGTATATAACTGTATCTTACCATGCTATACGTGACTGTAACTGGATATGACCTGTAACAATAAGCATACCTTACCACCAGGGGTGCACTTGCAGGAGACACTCCATACCTGTCCCACTGAGGTATATAAAGGGAAGTCTCGGGCAAGTGCAGCACTGGAGAGCTGGAATTAAAGGTGCAGGTCCTGAGTGACCTTGCCTTCAGCATGTGCCTCGTGTAAGTCAGTACGTACATTCGAGTCAGGACTGAACAAATTGGGTGACTCAGCTCCCTGAATCCCAATCTTCCTTTATAACCTGCTCTGCTGAGCAGGCAGCAGAGTCTGAAGCCAGCAGGGTCAGAGTCTAACGGCACCATCAGGCCCCGACTTCTGTTTTAACTTTGACTGGCGTGGCGACGTTGATTTGCTCTCCTTTTGTGGTGCCCCACCAGGAACGTTTCGGCCTCTGCACACTTCCCCTACTGTGAGCCACCCGCTGGTATCCCCACCGCCACACTTACCAGCGTGCCGGCCGACGGCAAAGGGTCACCCTGAATTTCTCCAGGCTGGCAGCCGCTTCCTGCCCACTCCGGGTGGCCAGTCAGTCGGTGGCATGTTAATGAGACCCGGCGGCTAAACTCGCCCCCTTCTGCCGCGGGCAGGTGGGAATCGAACTGAAGCGAGCAGGTTCCCCGTTGGCAGTTAACCTCTTGATGACTCCATGTTCGATCCTAACCTCAGCAAAATAATATTTGGCATAGGCACGTCACACCAATGTCAAAATTATTTTCCACACAATGTCTGGATGAATTTGAGGTGTTGAAGATGTAATGTGCAGCTGTTGATACATTTCTGCCTCCGAGTAATTTGTTTATCTAAAAGGAGATTTCCAACCCCTGCATTTGGCTTGGCATGAGTTTTGGTTCAGAGAGCCAGAGCAGCGCTCTAACTGGACAGGCTCTGCTTAACCTCGAAATGATCGGTCCCTCTCCCTTTGAGTGTTACTTAATGGTTGAGATTCATAAAAAGTGTGACAAGACCTGAAAACTGGCCATGAATAAAGCTGGTAAGTGGAGAGTACAGTATATACAGTAACTTTCAGCCTGTAATTATCGAGGATAACTGTGGAGATTAAACAGATGTTAACGGTGCATTTCTTCAGAGAACAGAATGTACTCCTTGGCAGCTTCCTGGTGTTGCCGATGCATTTCATTTTTTTTTAATAAACGGTTTTGACTCAATTTTTGACAGCGGCAGAACGATCCAGGTGATCACTTGAATAGTCTGTTGTGTTTTGTTTCTTAGCTGCCAGTGTTAGGAAATCCAGCTCGAGACCAAAACACATCCAGGTCTGTTTCACTTGGATCAATAAAGAGAGACATTAAAGCTTTATTTTGTTTACTGGGGTCAGAGGAAGAAGAGAGACGAGAACAAACTTAGTGTTCGTTAAACTAGAAGATTTGTAAGTGGTGGTAGTGACAGGGTGGGGGAGGTTGGAGAGAGTCCAGGAAAGAATCGTCCCACATGGGCTCCTGATGCAACAAGCTCGGTTGGTTAACAAGACCTTTTCTCACTCTGGACCTTATTATGTTCTTGCTTGCAGTGAAGAGTTAGGAAACAAATCAACGTTTACGTGGTGAAGGCCGAGAAATTTACAATGCAGTCAGGTGATGCTAGAATGGTTCCCACGGAGTGCATGCGAGAATAGTTCCCGTGGATTGGAAGGTAGTTAATGTAACCCCCACTATTTAAGGAAGGAGGGAGAGAGATAACGGAGAACTACAGACCAGTTAGCCTGACATCAGTAGCAGGAAAAATGCTAGAATCTATGATTAATGATGTGGTAACAGGACACTTCAAAAATAATAAGATTGGGCAGAGTCAACGCGGATTTATGAAAAGGAAATCATGTTTGACAAATGTGTTCGAGTTTTTTGAGGTTGTAAATAACAGAATAGATAAGGGGGAACCAGTGAATGTGATGTATGTGTATTTTCAAAAGTCATTCAATAAGGTGCCACACAGAGAAACATAGAAACATAGAAAATAGGCCATTCGGCCCTTCGAGCCTGCACCACCATTCATGTTCATGGCTGATCATTCCCTCAGTACCCCTTTCCTGCTTTCTCTCCATACCCCTTGATCACTTTAGCCATAAGGGCCATATCTAACTCCCTCTTGAATATATCCAATGAATTGGCATTAACAACTCTGCGGTAGGGAATTCCACAGGTTAACAACTCTCTGAGTGAAGAAGTTTCTCCTCATCTCGGTCCTAAATGGCTTAACCCTTATCCTTAGACTGTGTCCCTTGGTTCTGGACATCCCCAACATCGGGAACAATCTACCCGCATCTAGCCTGTCCCCTCCCGTCAGAATTTTATATGTTTCTATGAGATCCCCTCTCATCCTTCTAAACTCCAATGAACACAGGCCCAGTCGATCCAGTCTCTCCTCATATGTCAGTCCAGCCATCCCGGGAATCAATCTGGTGAACCTTCGCTGCACACCCTCAATAGCAAGAACGTCCTTCCTCAGATTAGGAGATCAAAATTGAACACAATATTCCAGGTGAGGCCTCACCAAGGCCCTGTACAACTGCAGTAAGACCTCCCTGCTCTTATACTCAAATCCCCTAGCTATTAAGGCCAACATACCATTTGCCTTCTTCACCGCCTGCTGTACCTGCATGCCAACTTTCAATTACTGATGAACGATGACACCCAGGTCTCGTTGCACCTCCCCTTTTCCTAATCTGCCACCATTCAGATAATATTCTGCCTTTGTGTTTTTGCCACCAAAGTGGATAACCTCACATTTATCCACATTATACTGCATCTGCCATGCATTTGCCCACTCACCTAACCTGTCCAAATCACCCTGCAACCTCTTAGCGTTCTCCTCACAGCTCACACCGCCACCCAGCTTAGTGTCAGCCGCAAACTTGGAGATATTACATTCAATTCCTTCATCTAAATCATTAATGTATATTGTAAATAGCTGGGGTCCCAACACTGAGCCCTGCGGCACTCCACTAGTCACTGCCTCCCATTCTGAAAAGGACCCGTTTATCCCCACTCTCTGCTTCCTATCTGCCAACCAGTTCTCTATCCACGTCAGTACATTACCCCCAATACCATGTGCTTTAACTTTGCACACCAATCTCTTGTGCGGGACCTTGTCAAAAGCCTTTTGAAAGTCCAAATACACCACATCCACTGGCTCTCCCTTGTCCACTCTACTAGTTACATCCTCAGAAAATTCCAGAAGATTTGTCAAGCATGATTTCCCTTTCATAAATCCATGGTGACTTGGACTGATACTGTCACTGCTTTCCAAATGCACTGCTATTACATCTTGAATAATTGATTCCAACATTTTCCCCACTACTGATGTCAGGCTAACCGGTCTATAATTACCCGTTTTCTCTCTCCCTCCTATTTTAAAAAGTGGTGTTACATTAGCTACCCTCCAGTCCATAGGAACTGATCCAGAGTCGATAGACTGTTGGAAAATGATCACCAATGCATCCACTATTTCTAGGGCCACTTCCTTAATACTCTGGGATGCAGACTATCAGGCCCCGGGGATTTATCGGCCTTCAATCCCATCAATTTCCCTAACACAATTTCCCGTCTAATAAGGATTTCCTTCAGTTCCTTCTTCTCACTAGACCCTCGGTCCCCTAGTATTTCCGGAAGGTTGTTTGTGTCTTCCTTCATGAAGACAGAACTAAAGTATTTGTTCAATTGGTCTGCCATTTCTTTATTCCCCATTATAAATTCACCTGAATCTGACTGCAAGGGACCTACGTTTGTCTCACTAATCTTTTTCTCTTCACATATCTATCGAGGCTTTTGCAGTCAGTTTTTATGTTCCCGGCAAGCTTTCTCTCATACTCTATTTTCTCCCTCCTAATTAAACCCTTTGTTCTCCTCTGCTGAATTCTAAATTTCTCCCAGTCCTCAGGTTTGCTGCGTTTTCTGGCCAATTTATATGCCTCTTCCTTGGATTTAACACTATCCTTAATTTCCCTTGTTAGCCACGGTTGAGCCACCTTCCCAGTTTTATTTTTACTCCAGACAGGGATGTACAATTGTTGAAGTTCATCCATGTGATCTTTAAATGTTGGCTATTGCCTATCCACCATCAATCCTTTAAGTATCATTTGCCAGTCTGTTCTATCCAATTCACGTCTCACACCATCGAAGTTACCTTTCCCCAAATTCAGGACCATAGTCTCTGAATTAACTGCGTCACTCTCCATCTTAATGAAGAATTCTACCATATTATGGTCACTCTTCCCCAAGGGGCCTCGCACAACAAGATTGCTAATTAGTCCTTTCTCATTACACATCACCCAGTCTAGATAGCCAGCCCTCTAGTTGGTTCCTCGACATATTGGTCTCAAAAGCCATCCCTAATACACTCCAGGAAATCCTCCTCCACCATATTGCTACCAGTTTGGTTAGCCCAATCTATATGTAGATTAAAGTCGCGCATGATAACTGCTGTACCTTTATTGCATGCATCCCTAATTTCTTGTTTGATGCTGTACCCAACCTCGCTACTACTGTTTGGTGGTCTGTACACAACTCCCACTAGTGTTTTCTGCCCTTTGATATCCCGCAGCTCCACCCATACCGATTCTACATCATCCAAGCTAATGTCCTTCCATACTAATGCGTTAATTTCCTCTTTAACCAGCAATGCTACCCCACCTCCTTTTCCTTTCTGTATATCCTTCCTGAATGTTGAATACCCCTGGATGTTGAGTTCCCAGCCTTGGCCACCCTGGAGCCATGTCTCCGTGATGCCAATTATATCATATTCATTAATTTCTGCCTGTGCAGTTAATTCGTCCACCTTATTATGAATACTCCTCGCATTGAGGCACAGAGCCTTCAGGCTTGTCTTTTTAACACACTTTGCCCCTTTAGAATTTTGCTGTAATGTGGCCCTTTTTGATTTTTGCCTTGGGTTTCTCTGCACTCCACTTTTACTTTTCTTCTTTCTATTTTTTGCTTCTGCCCCCATTCTACTTCCCTCTGTCTCCCTGGATAGGTTCCCATCCTCCTGCCATATTAGTTTAACCCCTCCCCAAAAGCATTGGTTCCTGTCATGTATTCAACTATCATTGTAACCCATGTATAAGCTCACCTAAGTTGTACACCTTGAGAACATTGACCACAAGGGGGTGAACTTGTGTGTGACACTCCAAACCTGGACTTTCAGGTATAAAAGAGGAAGCACCACCCACCTTCATCACTTGAGGTTTTGGTAATAAAGGTAACTGGTCACAGAGTGACCTTCTCTCAAGTATGGGCCTCATGTGCATTTATACTGTATAGTAAGGACATATCACTGGCGATGAGAAACTTGGATTTAAACCAAGCTAGCATGGCCACTAGCAGCACAGAAGAGAGGTACTGTGTTGGTGATGATTGGGACGACTTTATTGAGAGACTACAGCAAAGTTTTGTCACTAAGGAATGGTTGGAACAGGATTCGGCTGACAAACGCAGGGCTCATCTCCTGACGGTTTGTGGATCCAGAACATACTCCCTGATGAAGAACCTTCTAGCGCCAGAGAAGCCGGTGGACAAGACGTTCGAAGAGCTCAGTAAGTTGATCGGGGAACACCTTAAAGCGGCGAGCAGCAAGACACCGGTTTTACATGCACCGGCGGCGAGAAGGGCAAAGCGTTCCAGACTTCGTGGCAGATCTCCAGTGACTGGTGAGCCTATGTAAGTTCCCAGGTGCATGCAGAGCGGAGATGCAGCGAGACTTTTTTATTGAGGGCATCGGGCATGCTGGGGTTTTTGAGGAAACTGATTGAGACCAAAGACTTGACCTTTGAAGTGGCGGCTCTGATAGCCCAGACATTTATCTCAGGGGAGGAAGAGACCAGAATGATGTATGACAAAAATCTTGGCTCAAATGCAGCAAACGACCAGGGAATCAATATTGTTAACGCGGCACACAGTTCTCTAGGCAGACAAGGGCAATCGTACATGCCCCAGTATGTAGTCGAACCCAAAAGGGGGAGTTCAACAGAGACAATGGCTAGCTGAATGGTGATTCACGCCATCACAAAGGACAATGCAGCCAGTAATGGGGCCATCAACACCTGTTAATGGTGCGTTTAAGGACAGTTACAGAGACAGTCAGAGACGATCGACTGGTAATTGACCTTTTGTTTCCAACAACGGGGCCTCCAGCTCATGCTGGAGGTGTGGAGGCAAACACCCAGCCAGAGCTTGCAGGTATCAGCAATATACCTGCAGAAACAGCAACGTCAGCGGTCACTTGATGCATATGTGCAGGAAACCTGCAGCCAGGTTGATGTACGAGGAGGACAGGCCCGATGCAAGCCCTACGAGGCCATATGAATATGGGGGAAATCGCTGGAAGCTGAAGTTCAGCGAGTTCATGTGGAGCACATATACAGTTCATATACCAGGATGCCACCGATAATGATGAAAGTGCTCCTCAATGGCATCCCAGTATTAATGGAGATAGACACGGGGGCCAGCCAGTCCCTGATGAGTATCAAACAGTTCGAAAGGTTGTGGGTGTCCAAGGCCAGGAGGCCAAAATTATTGCCGATTGACGCACAGCTACGGACATATACAAAGGAGATCATTCCGGTGCTAGGCAGCGCTACGGTAGTCGTGACCCACAAAGATTCGGAGAACAGGTTGCCACTCTGGATTGTCCCGGGGGATGGTCCCGCACTACTGGGGAGGAGTTAGCTTGCTGTCATGAACTGGAAATGGGGCGATGTCAATGCAATTTCTTCTGTGGAGCGAGTATCATGGACAAATTTGATTCATTATTTCAACCCGGCATTGTCACTTTCATGGGGACCAAGGTAGTGATTCACATAAACCCGGACGCCAGGCCAGTACACCACAAGGCCAGAGCGGTGCCGTATGTGATGCAGGAAAAGATAGAATGCGAATTGGACCACCTGCTGAGGGAAGGCATCATCTCGCCAGTCAAATTCAGTGACTGGGTGCCGGTGCTCAAGGCGGATGGGTCGGTCAGGATATGTGGCGATTACAAGGCCACCATCAATCGGGTGTCACTCCAAGACCAGTACCCGCTACCGAGAGCGGAGGACCTCTTTGCGACGCTATCCGGTGGCAAACTTTTTTCAAAATTGTACCTGACCTCAGCTTACATGACCCAGGAGCTGGCGAGTGAGTCGAAGAAGCTGACCACCATCACGACACACAAGGAGTTGTTCGAGCGTAACAGATGTCCGTTCGGGATTTGTTCGGCCGCCGCGATCTTACAGCGAAATATGGAAAGCCTCCTCAAGTCGATTCCAAGGACGGTGGTTTTTCAAGACGACGGTTTTTCAAGACGACATCCTCATTACGGGTCACGATACTGAAGAACACCTCCACAACCTGGAGGAGGTGCTATGCAGACTGGACCGGGTAGGGCTGCGACTGAAAAAGGCAAATTGCATCTTCTTCGCTCCAGAGGTAGAATTCCTGGGGATGAGGGTAGCAGCAGACGGGATCAGACCTATTGCGTCCAAAACGGAAGCGATCCAGAGAGCACCCAGACCCCGTAACACGACGGAGCTGCGTTCGTTCCTGGGGCTCCTGAACTATTTTGGTAACTTTCTTCCCAAATTAAGCACGCCGTTAGAGCCGCTACACGTGCTCCTACGCAAAGGTCGCGATTCGGTCTGGGGGGATAGCCAGGAAAGGGCTTTTGATAGAGCACGCAATTTGTTATGCTCCAACAAACTGTTAGCGTTATATGACCCATGTAAGAAACTTGTTCGAACGTGCGATGCGTCGTCCTATGGGGTCAGGTGTGTGTTGCAGCATGTGAATGCCAATGGTCAGTTATAGCCGATAGCTTATGCCTCCAGAAGTCTGTCCCAGGCAGAAAGGGGCTACGGGATGGTAGAAAAGGAAGCACTATCATGTGTATATGCAGTAAAAAAATGCACCAATACCTGTTTGGCAGGAAATTTGAGCTGGAGACAGATCACAAACCCCTAACGTCCCTTTTTGCCGACAACAAGGCCATAAATGCGAATGAATCGGCCCGCATACAGAGGTGGGCACTCACGTTAGCCGCCTATGACTATACAATTCGGCACAGACCGGGCACTGAAAACAGCGCCGATGCACTCAGCAGGCTCCCACTAGCCACCACTGAGGGGCTGTCGGGCATGCTGCTGAGATGGTCATGGCTGTTGAAGCTTTCAAAAGCGAAGGCTCACCTGTGACAGTCTGTCAGATTTTTGGGCCCAAGTTTCCACACGATAAAAAACGGGCGCCCCTTCGAGCTGGGCGCCCGTTTTTCGCGCCTAAAACAGCGCCTAAAAATATCGCGGGAAGAACGGGCACCTCCTCTCCCCCAACCCCCCCCTCCCCCCGCAGGAAGAACGGGCGCCTCAGGCTGACTGCAGCATTCTCCGTGCCTGAAGCACTTTCACACAGGTAGGAAGATGGTTTATTTAATCTTTTCTTTGCTTATAAATGTTTATTCAGGTTGGATTTATTTGTATAATATTTGTAGAAGTATAAATAAGGATTTATTGTAGAATGTAATGACTTCCCTTCCCCCCCCACCTCGTTCTGGACGCCTAATTTGTAACCTGCGCCTGATTTTTTAATGTGTAGAACAGGTTTTTACAGTTCTACAAAAATCTTCACTTGCTCCATTCTACTTTAGTTTGGAGTACGTTTTCACTGTGGGAACTTTGAAATCAGGCGTCAGTGGCCGGACACGCCCGCTTTTGAAGAAAAAATTCTGTTCCAAAGTAGAACTGTTCTACCTGACTAGAACTGCAGAACAAAAAATGTGGAGAATTGCGATTTCTAAGATAGTCCGTTCTCCACCAGTTGCTCCTAAAAATCAGGCGCAAATCACGTGGAAACTTGGGCCCAAAGTCTGGACAAATAAAGACCCGCTACTGTCTTTAGTCAAGAAATGTGTCCTGAATGGGGACTGGGCAGCCATATATGGGGCATGCCCTGAGGAATTTAAACCGTTTCATTGACGCAAGGATGAACTCTTGATTCAGGCCGATTGCCTACTGTAGAAACCGAGTAGTCATGCCCCAGATGGGCAGAGAAACGCTTATCCGAGAACTTCACAATGAGCACCCGGGCATCGTCATGATGAAGGCAATTGCCAGATCACATGTTTGGTGGCCAGGGATAGATGCAGACCTGGAACTTTGTGTTCGCAGGTGCAACACATGTGCTCAGCTAGGGAATGCGCCCAGGGAAGCCCCCCTTAGCCCCTGGTCCTGGCCCGCCAAGCCATGGTCACGCATCCATGTGGACTACGCAGGTGCTTTCATGGGAAAAATGTTTTTGGTTGTAGTAGATGCCTACCCCAAATGGATTGAGTGTGCCATTTAAAATTCAAGCACATCCTCTGCCACGGTAGAAAGTCTACGGGCAATGTTCGCTGCCCATGGTCTACCAGATGTCTTGGTCAGCGACAATGGCCCGTGCTTCACAAGCACTGAATTCCAGGACTTCGTGGCAGGCAATGGAATGAACCATGTCAGAACGGCACCGTTCAAGCCGGCCTCAAACGGCCAGGCGGAACGAGCAGTGCAGATAATCAAACAGGGGATGCTCAGAATCCAAGGGGGTTCCCTACAAAGCCGCTTATCACGCCTCATGTTGGCCAATAGATCCCAACCACACTCACTCACAGGCGTTCCACCCGCAGAGCTGCTAATGAAAAGGACGCTCAAAACCAGGTTATACCTTATACACCCTACTATGAAAGAAATTGTTGAGAGCAGGTGTCAGTCACAATGTGACTACCATGACAGGAATGCGAGGGCGCGATGTATTGATGTCAATGACCCTGTTTTTGTCCTTCATTACGCTGCAGGGCCCAAATGGCTTGCAGGCACTGTGGTTGCCAAAGAGGGGAATAGGGTTTTGGTAGTTAAACTTACCAATGGACAAATCTGCCGCAAACACGTGGATCAAACTAAAAGGAGGTTCAGCAACCCCATAGAAGCAGCAGAGGAAGAACACAACGTAGAGTTTACTCCACCACAGGTGACTGAACACCGGAACCAAGTGGAGGAGAGCCCAGTCACTGTGGGCAGTCCGGACAGGCCTGAGGCACCGCAAACAGCAGACACTCAGGCCAGCGCCCAACAACCAGAGCCCCAACTCAGGCGCTCTACAAGGGAGCGTAAACCACCAGAGAGACTCAACCTGTGATCCCAATAAGACTCTGGCGGGGAGGTGATGTCATGTATTCAACTATCATCGTAACCCATGTATAAGCTGACCCAAGTTGTACACCTTGAGAACATTGACCACAAGGGGGTGAACTTGTGGGAGACACTCCTAACCTGGACTTTCAGGTATAAAAGGGGAAGCTCCACCCTCCTTCATCACTTGAGGTCTTGGTAATAAAGGTAACTGGTCACAGAGTGACCTTCTCTCAAGCATGGGCCTCGCGTGCATTTATACTGTACAGTAAGGACATATCAGTTCCAGTCCTGCCCAGGTGCAGACCGTCCGGTTTGTACTGGTCCCACCTCCCCCGGAACCGGTTTCAATGTCTCAAGAATTTGAATCCCTCCCTTCTGCACCATTCGTCAAGCCACGTATTCATCTGAGCTATCCTGCGATTCCTACTCTGACTAGCACATGGCACTGGTAGCAATCCTGAGATTGCTACCTTTGAGGTCCTACTTTTTAAATTTAGCTCCTCGCTCCCTAAATACGTCTTGTAGGACCTCATCCCATTTTTTACCTATATCGTTGGTATCTATATGCAGCACGACAACTGGCTGATCACCCTCCCCCTCCAAAATGTCCTGCAACCGCTCCGAGACATCCTTGTCCCTTGCACCAGGGAGGTAACATATCATCCTGGAGTCTTGATTGCGGCCGCAGAAACGCCTATCTATTCCCCCTATCACTATAACTCTCCCACTCTTTTTCCTGCCTTCCTGTGTAGCAGAGCCACCCACGGTGCCATGGATTTGGCTGCTGCTGCTCTCCCCTGATGAGTAATCCCCCCCAACAGTACCCAAAGCGGTGTATCTGTTTTGGAGGGGGATGACCGCAGGGGACCCCTGCACTACCTTCGTTCCACTGCTCTTCCTGTTGGTCTCCCATTCCCTGTCTGTGTAACCTTTACCTGCGGTAAGACCAACTCACTAAACGTGTTATTCACGGGATCTTCAGCATCGCGGACGCTCCAGAGTGAATCCACCCGCAGCTCTAATGCCGCAATGCGGTCTGTCGGGAGCTGCAGCAGGATACACTTCCCGCATATGTAGTCGTCAGTGACACTGGAAGCGTCCCTAACTTCCCACATAGCACAGGAGGAGCATGACACGTGTCTGAGCTCTCCTGCCATGACTTAACCCCTAGATTAACTTAATTGGCAACAACAATGATAAAGGTTACCTACTGATAATAAAAAGAAAAAGAAAAACTACTCAGCAATCACCAGCCAATCACTTACCCTCTTGGCTGTGACGTCACCTTTTGATTTCTTTCTGCACCTTCTGCACCTGCACCAGGTAGCCTCTCCGACGCCTCCCCGGACTCCTGCTGCTCTAACTCCCGCCTCCGCCGAGTGTTGGGCCTTTTATAGGCCTCTCCGACACCTCCCCGGACCCCCGCTGATCGAACTCCCACCTCCGCCGACTGTTGGGCTTTTTGTAGGCCTCTCCGACACCTCCCCGGACTCCCGCTGCTCGAAGAGTTTATTAACCAAAATTAGGGGTCATGGGATTGGGGGCAATATACCAGCATGGATTGAGAATTGGTTAACAAACAGAAAACAGAGAGTAGGAATGAACGGGTAATTTTCGGGTTAGCAGCCTGTAACTAGTGGGGTACCACAAGGATTGTTGTTTGGGTCCCAGCTATTCACAATCTATATCCATGGTTTGGATGAGGGGACCAAATGTAATTATCCAAGTTTGCTGATGATACAAAGCTCGGTGGGAATGTAAGTTGTGAGGAGGATGCAAGGAGGCTTCAAGGGGATATAGACAGGCTAAGTGAGTGGGCAAGAACATGGCAAATGGAAGATAATGTGGAAAAATGTGAAATTACCACTTTTGTACAAAAAATAGAAAAGCAGAGTATTTTTTAAATGGTGAGAGATTGGGAAATGTTGGTGTTCAGAGGGACCTGGGTGAACTTGTACACGGATCACTGAAAGTTAACATGCAGGTACAGCAAGCAATTAAGAAAGCAAATGGTATGTTGGCCTTTATTACAAGAGGATTTGAGTATAAGAGTAAAGACATCTTACTGCAATTATATAGGGCCCTGGTGAGACCACACCTGGAGTATTGTGCATAGTTTTGGTCTCCTTACCTAAGGAAGGATATACTTGCCATAGGGACGCAACGAAGGTTCACCAGACTGATTCCTGGGATGGGGGTATTGTCGTATGAGGAGAGATTGAATAGACTAGGCCTACATTCTCTGGAGTTTAGAAGAATGAGGTAATCTCATTGAAACATACAAAATTCTTACAGTGCTTGACAGGATAGATGCACGGATAATGTTTCCCCTGGCTGGGGAGTCTAGTACCAGGGGTCACAGACTCAGAATAAGGGGTCGGCTATTTAGGACTGAGATGAAGAGAAATTTCTTCACTCAGAGGGTGGTGAATCTTTGGAATTCTCTGCCCCAGAGGGCTGTGGAGGCTCAGTCGTTGAGTATATTCAAGACAGAGATCGGCAGATTTTTGGATATTAAGAGAATGAAGGGATATGGGGATAGTGCAGGAAAGTGGAGTTGAGGTAGAAGATCAGCCATGATCTTATTGAATGGCAGAGCAGGCTCGAGGGGCCGAATGGCCTACTCCTGTTCCTATATCTTATGTTCTTATGTTTCAGTAGCTAATATGTATTTTTTTTCCATTTTTGTCGTGTTTTCCCTTAAAAAATGTTAGATCTTATAAAAAAAGTCACCCCCAAAAAGAAGTGGAAACCATAGGCACTTGACCCTCTGGCTATTCTGCCCTTCAGGTTAAATTAACCTAAATTAAATTCGGACTTTACTGACCAATGAAATCACATTGAATTTGGGTCACAGTGACCCCCAACTAAGTGCGGTCCTTCAGGGTTTTTAAGCAAGAGCGACCTAACGTCACGTGACAGGGAAATTTGAATCCCTCCAGGCTATGTTAAAGGGCCAATGATCCTCCCACATTCATAGAAACTAGGTGCAGGAGTAGGCTATTCGGCCCTTCGAGCCTGCACCTATTCAATATGATCATGGCTGATCATTCACCTCAGTACCCCTTTCCTATAGAAACATTCAGTTATGACAATCAAAGACTGACCTGGTCACATCTCTACATTTAGGACTTTAAAGCCAGTTTTCAACCAATAGAAATCGAGAACTTAAGAAAAAAAATAGCTGCTAACATCTCCAAAATGGACGGTGAGGACATAGAAAGAAGGAACATTTTACTATGGCTCTTCCTCCATTTTATTCCAACCCACTTGGTGGGAACGTGGTGGGTTCGGGTCACATGTCCATTTTACACTCCACCTGTCCTACACTCTGCCCAGTTTTACACTGGAGAGTAAGATTGATGAGATCTCAAACGGACGTCAGACCAGAACCTGACCCGTTCTTGTCGGAAGGGGAGTGTTAGCTTAAAATTGGGGCTAAGGTTTTCTATTAAAAAATAAAAGTATCGAAAAAAAGGCTGCATACGAATAAATTAAAGTAAAAAATAAAATTAGGAGAGACAGAATTAAGAGAGAAGTTACAACCATCTGAGCAGAATTAGACATTACAATTTTAATAAAAAGTGTTTTAGGTGCTCATATTGCAGCAATAAAGCCGTGCCTGACATTTGTGTAGCTTTAATACTGTAATATTAGTCCTTTGTTGTCATAGCAACTGTACTGAAAACATACGAAACTGACAAGAGGCAGGAATTTTCCTAGACTTGATAGTAGCCTAAGTTAAAACAAATTATTTTACTCATATGTACGCTAATATTTCAATCCCTCAGGAGATTGTCAGTCACTTATATAAACCTTGTCACCTCAAACAAAACTGAGGATAAGAAATGTGATTGGAGTAAGTCACTCTCAAGGTTTATATTTTTCACTTGAGAGAAGTGTGCTACAGACTGCAAACAAATGAGAATTGTGCAGCACAATGATTACTCGTATGGTGTATGACAAAATAATGGTTCGATGTTCAAGGAGAAAATATAAAATGCTCCTTGCAGTTGTAACTATACAACATGACAACTGCCAAGAAACTCGTAATTAGAAATACATTTTACATGACCAAATTAGCAGTACTCAACCTCATCATCATCATAGGCAGTCCCTCGGAATCGAGGAACACAAGAAATAGGAACAGGAGTAGGCCATATGGCCCCTCGAGTCTGCTCCGCCATTTAATACGATCATGGCTGATCCGATCATGGACTCAGCTCCACTTCCCTGCCCGCTCCCCATAATCCCTTATCCCCTTATCGTTTAAGAAATTGTCTATTTCTGTCTTAAATTTATTCAATGTCCCAGCTTCCACAGCTCTCTGAGGCAGCGAATTCCACAGATTTACAACCCTCTGAGAGAAGAAATTTCTCCTCATCTCTGTTTTAAATGGGCGGCCCCTTATTCTAAGATTGTGCCCTCTAGTTCTAGTCTCCCCCATCAGTGGAAACATCCTCTCTGCATCCACCTTGTCAAGCCCCCTCATAATCTTATACGTTTCGATAAGATCACCTCTCATTCTTCTGAATTCCAATGAGTCGAGGCCCAACCTATTCAACCTTTCCTCATAAGTCAATCTCCCTCATCTCCGGAATCAACCAAGTGAACCTTCTCTGAACCGCCTCCAAAGCAAGTATATCCTTTCGTAAATATGAAAACCAAAATTGCACGCTGTATTCCAGATGTGGCCTCACCAATACCTTATCTAACTATAGCAAGACTTCCCTGCTTTTATACTCCATCCCCTTTGCTATAAAGGCCAAGATTCCATTGGCCTTTGTGATCACTTGCTGTACCTGCATACTATCCTTTGGTGTTTCATGCACAAGTACCCCCAGGTCCCACTGTACTGTAGCACATTAAAATCTTTCTCCATTTAAATAATAACTTGCTCTTTGATTTTTTTTCTGCCAAAGTGCATGACCTCACACTTTCCAACATTATACTCCATCTGCCAAATTTTTGCCCACTCACTTAGCCTCTCTATGTCCTTTTGCAGATTTTTTATGTCTTCCTCACACATTGCTTTTCCTCCCATCTTTGTATCGCCAGCAAACTTGACTACGTTACATTCAGTCCCTTCTTCCAAATCTTTAATATAGATTGTAAATAGTTGGGGTCCCAGCACTGATCCCTGCGGCACCCCACTAGTTACTGGTTTCCAACCAGAGAATGAACAATTTATCCCAAAATCTCTATTCTCTGTTAGTTAGCCAATCCTATATCCATGCTAATATATTGCCCCCAACCCCGTGAACTTTTATCTTGTGCAATAACCTTTTATGTGGCACCTTGTCAAATGCCTTCTGGAAGTCCAAATACACCACATCCACTGGTTCCCCTTTATCCACCCTGTTCGTTACACCCTCAAAGAACTCCAGCAAATTTGTCAAACATGATTTGTCAAACCCTTCATAAATCCATGCTGACTCTACGTGACCGAATTTTGCTTTTCCAAACGTCCTGCTACTGCTTCTTTAATAATGGACTCCAACATTTTCCCAACCGCAGATGTTAGGCTAACTGGTCGATAGTTTCCTGCTTTTTGTCTGCATGCTTTTTTAAATAGGGGCGTTACATTTGCAGTTTTCCAATCTGCAGGAACCTCCCCAGAATCTAGGGAATTTTGGTAAATTACAACCAATGCATCCACAATCCCTGCCGTTACTTCTCTTAAGACCCAAGGATGCAAGCCATCAGGTCCAGGGGATTTATCCGCCTTTATTCCCATTATCTTACTGAATACCACCTCCTTAGTGATTGTGATTGTGTTAAGTTCCTCCCCCGCTATAGCCCCTTGACTATCCACTGTTGGAATATAGTTTGTGTCCTCTACCGTAAAGACTGATACAAAATGTTTGTTCAGAGTTTCTGCCATCTCCATGTTCCCCATTACTAATTCCCCGGTCTCGTCCTCTAAAGGACCAACATTTACATAAGCCACTCTTTGCCTTTTTATATACCTGTAGAAACTCTTGCTATCTGTTTTTATATTTTGTGCTAGTTTACTTTCATAGTCTTTCTTCCCTTTCTTAATCATTTTTTTTATTCGTTCTTTGCTGGCTTTTAAAAGCTTCTCAGTCTTCTGTCCTCCCACTAGTTTTGGCCACTTTGTATGCCCTTGTTTTTAATTGGATACCGTTCTTTATTTCTTTACTTAGCCACAGATGGCTATCTTTTCTTTTACACCCTTTCCTCCTCACTGGAATATATTTTTCTTGAGAGTTGTGAAATATCTCCTTAAATGTACACCACTGGTCATCAACCGTCCTACACTTTAATCTATTTTCCCAATCCACTTTACCCAACTCTGCCCTCATACCTTCATAGTCTCCTTTATTTAAGCTTAGTACGCTGGTTAGAGATCCAACTTTCTCATCCTCCATCTGAATTTGAAATTCAACCATGCTATGATCACTCATTCCAAGGGAATCCTTTACTGGGAGAGTGTTTATTAATCCTGTCTCATTACACAGGACCAGATCTAAGATAGCCTGTCCCCTGATTGGTTCCATTTCATACTGCTCAACAAACCCGTCCCTTACGCACTCTATGAATTCCTCCTCAAGGCTACCCTGACCAATTTGATTTGTCCAATCAATATGGAGGTTAAAATCACCCATGATTATTGCTGTTCCCTTTTTACAAGCCTCCACTATTTCCTGGTTTATGCTCCGACCATCAGAGTCTGCTATTGTTAGGGGGCCTATAGACTACATTCACCAGTGACTTTTTCCCCTTATTGTTCCTTATCTCCACCCAAACAGTTTCAACATCCTTATCATTTGAGCCAATATAGTTTCTCACTCTTGCAGTGATTCCATCCTTTATCAATAGAGCTACCCCACCTCCTTTTCCTTTCTGTCTATCCTTCCGGATTGTCAAGTACCCCTGAATATTTAATTCTCAGTCCTGGTCACCTTGCAACCACGTCTCTGTAATGACTATCAGATCATACCCATTTGTATCTATTTGTGCCGTCAACTCATCTACGTGCATTTAGACAAAGTGCCTTTAAATTTGTTTTTTTACCCTTTTTTCCTGCTTGTTTCCTTTCTCCTTCAAACTCACTTTCTTTAATTTTGCTTTCTAATTCCAGCTTTATCCCCTCCCTACTGAATTTATTTTCAGGTTCCTATCCCCCTTCCAAGCTAGTTTAAACCCCCGCAACAGCACTAGCAACCCCCCCGCCCCCCCCCACCCCCATGAGGATATTGGTCCCGGCTCTATTGAGGTGCAACCCGTCCGGCTTGTACAGGTCCCACCTCCCCTAGAAGCGGTCCCAATGCCTCAGGAAACTAAAGCCCTCCTGCCTGCACCATCTCTCCAGCCACGTATTCATCTGCTCTATCCTCCTGTTTCTGTACTCACTAGCTCATGGCACCGGGAGTAATCCGGAGATTACTGCCTTTGAGGTCCTGCTTTTTAATCTCTCTCCTAGCTCCCTAAACTCTGCCTGCAGGACCTCATCCCTCTTCCTACCTATATCATTGGTTCACCCTCTTCCCCCCAGAATGCCCGGCAGCCGCTCAGTGACATCCTTGACCCTGGTACCAGGGACGCAACATACCATCTTGGAGTCACGTCTGAAAAGACTTGCTTCCATTCTTAAAATGAGTCCTTAGGTGACTGAACAGTCCAATTCGAGAGCCACAGTCCCTGTTACAGGTGGGACAGATAGTCATTGAGGATAAGGGAGGGTGGGACAGATTTGATGCATGCTCTTTCTGCTGCCTGCGCTTGATTTCTGAATGCTCTCGGCGATGAGACTCGAGGTGCTCAGCGCCCTCCCGGATGCACTTCCTCCACTTAGGGCGGTCTTTGGCCAGGGACTCCCAGGTGTCGGTGGGGATGTTGCACTTTATCAGGGAGGCTTTGAGGGTGTCCCTTGTAACGTTTCCTCTGCCAATCTTTGGCTCGTTTGCCGTGAAGGAGTTCTGAGTAGAGCGCTTGCTTTGGGAGTCTCGTGTTTGGCATGCGGACAATGTGGCCTGCCCAGCGGAGCTGATCGAGTGTGGTCAGTGCTTCAAAGCTGGGGATGTTGGCCTGGTCGAGGACGCTGATGTTGGTGCATCTGTCCTCCCAGGGGATTTGCAGGATCTTGCAGAGACATCGTTGGTGGTATTCCTCCAGCGACTTGAGGTGTCTACTGTACATGGTCCATGTCGCTGAGCCATACAGGAGGGCAGGGATTACTACAGCCCAGTAGACCATGAGCTTGGTGGCAGATTTGAGGGGCTGGTCTTCAAACACTCTTTTCCTCAGGCGGCCGAAGGCTGCACTGGCGCACTGGAGACGGTGTTGAATCTCATCATCAACGTCTGCTCTTATCAATAAGAGCAGACATTGATGATGAGTACTAAACCAAACAGCAGCAAATATACCATTTCTGCTTGTGTGAAGTCCCCCTCTGTTGTAAATTCATATCTAACATCTGTAAGCTAAAAGGTACCATTGATGGACCAGTAAATCTTAACTGTGAAATAGAATCTTAAATCAAGATTACTGCAAAGCTTAATGACTGCAGAGGACAGTAAAATGCAAAATACAATGTTTAGTGACGCCTCTAATTTAGCACAGAATATATACACGAGTTCATCAGTCAGTGGTACTTTCATTAGCGATTACGGCAAACCACTTTGACCTTCATCACAACTGCCGGCGGGCCACAAGTTGAGCTTTCCTGCTACCTACTTGCCATTAATACATGCCGACATATTCTGGGAAAGGTATGGGAGGAAAGTAATCCTAAAGGAGAGAGAGATTTGGGAGTTGAATAAAGAAATGAGGGAGAATGCAGTTTAAAAGATAGAACAAATCAAACTTGAACCGTAGTGAAACAGGAACAGTAAATATCAGGGGTGTGAAAGGTAAACTGGAAAAATAAATTGAATAAAGGCAGCTAAAAAGGAAAAGTTTAGGGAAATTAAAGGAAAAGTGAAACGACCAGAAACACCTTTTCTTGACCCTGCTTTTTCCCCTTTACTGTCTCTGCTTGCCTTTCTTTCTATTCAAACCTTCCATCTGCATTCTCTCTCCTCCATTCTTTGTTAAAAAAAAACCCTACCTATTTTTATTTTGAGCCCTTACTTGGAAAACATTTGCATTTGTCGTTGTGGACAGTTACTGATTTCATCACTGTTGACTTAGCAAAGCAGTAAATGAAGTATGAAAGTACATCGTGTTTCACACAGCAGAGCACTGCTGAAGGATGCCAAATGCATACCTTTATAAGAGAGTATTAGCATGCCATTCTCTCAATCCTCTGGGCACACAACATCCAGCAGACGTCATCATTTAGTAACTACCAGAAACAAAATATAGCAGCAAGAGTCCAGCAAACACTCAAAGAGAGTGGGAAATTGGTCCTCAGAGGTAGTGCAATACATGGATTGGCGAGTCAGCCCGTTTTACACCCGCGTCTCGGTAAAACAGCGATTTACTTGTCCTTCTTACAATTTAGTATACTATATTCGCTGCTCACAGTGTGGTCTCCTCGAAACTGGGGAGACCAAACGCAGACTGGGTGGCCGCTTTGCGGAACACCTCCGTTCAGTCCGCAAGTGTGACCCCCGAGCTTCCTGTCATTTTAATTCTCTGCCCCACTCTCACTCTGATCGCTCTGTCCTCGGCCTCTAACACTATTCCAATGAAGCTCAACGTTAACTCAAGGAACAGTACCTTATCTTTCTATTAGGCAGTTTGCAGCCTTCTGGACTCAACATTGAGTTTCAGGCCATAACTTCTGCCCCTTTTTTCGGATGGTAACTGTTGGTGCTGATTCTAATATTTGCATTTACATTTCCTCGAGCTCCATCTTTTCTTTCTTCACTTGTCCCACGAGCATTCATTTTACCATTTAATCTCTCCTCCCATCCACCTTACCACAGACCTTCCCTTTTGTTACATCTCTGACATTTTCTAGTTCGGCCCAAAGGTCAGTTAACTCTGTTTCTCTCTCCACGGACGCTGCCTGACCTGCTGAGTATTTCCAGCAGTTTCTGTTTTCAAGAAGACTTCCAGCACCCGCGCGCGGTATCTTGCTTTTGTATCAATGTTGAGATTGGCTGAAGGGGGGGTGGGGAAGAGAATTGCGAAGGAAAGATTGTTGAGAAGGAAAATAATTATAAAACGCAGCAATTCTGCTGCTTTGAAGGATTTATGAGCTTCAGATAGGCAAACAGTTTGTTTACCTGTGAATGGTGCTTAAAGGTTTTTTTTGAGAATAATTACCACAAAATGTACCACGACCCCGAAATTTCTTGCAAGTGCTCCTGCTCTGCCGCCATTGGTTTGCTGGAAGTGCGGTAAAAATCCTATTTACCAGCGGCAATGGAGTTCCCATCACGCTCGTGGCAAAGTTACAGAGTCGGAATGGGAGCACTTGATGAAATTCCAGGCCCATGACTTCAGCCGCTCTAACTTTCAACAGCACCAAGTCAAGTTTGATCAAAGCAGCTTCAGCCAGTGAAAGAGAGTTGGTGCAGTAGCTAAACATCGGCTTACCTCATTAAATCTTGCTACCAGATCCTCAATTGCATTGTGCTCGCCACTTTTGCTGCTGAGGGCAGGTGCCGACGCGGAGGTCGTGAGGGGGGACGACCTGCTGGGGCAACTGGGAGTCGCCAAATCCCTGGTCAGAAAGCAGAGGTAATCAAGCGGTAAGACCTTGCGATAGAGTTCCTGCTCTTGCTCGGTCAGAATACTGGCAATCTCTTCAGGGAATTGGATCAGATGCTGCAGGTCTGCCAGCTCCTTGCTTATGCCGGCCACACTGGATGGCAGGGTGCTCGAGCCAGCCATGGCTATGCAGAGTTGTCGCTCTAGAAAATAAAGGAAGTTTGCCATGAGCGTCATCTGGATATAATGTACTGGATAATAGATGCCGGAGATTGAGTTAGAAGCCTTTCACTCTCAATGGTAAGGTATTAAATATCACCAAAACTCAAAAGAGTGAGTAACAGCTTATAACCATAGGTGTCAATATATCTAACAAGGTATTACACTGCAGGCTAGAGTATAAAAGCACATACAAACACACACAATATAGTAGTGATATAATTAAACTCCTCCTTCTGCTCCATGTCCAGACCTAACAAATGATCAAGGTATTTCAAGACAATTCAAACATGGCAATATTTGTAAAAGTAGTCATTTTTTTACCTCTCTATGAAAATTAATGTAAAACATTTCAAAGTGAAATATCTTCAGCAATATTTGAGAACGCAGTTTTCGCTTTGGATTTGTATAAATTAGCCTTTCTGTGCTCCCAATAACCACTGGGGACAGATTCACATGACATCTGTCCTGGTTGAGATGATTTCAACCAAAACCCTGCTGTTAATCGAATTAATGAAGAAACCAGCCAATTGACACACCAAAACATTTTATTGTGACGTTAGTGACAGAAATAACCTGTTCTGAGCTGCCAGAGTCTTTTCAGTGGGATTTGTAACTATTTTCGAGCTAATGAAATGTCAGCGTGTTGCTAAATTTATTTGACAGGATTTGATATGTTCGCGTTTCTCAGAAGTTTCTTCATTAAGTCAAATTGTACATGTGGTTTGGCATCTAGCATATAGATTACTGCCAATTACAGCTTAATTACTGCAAATATCTGAGTTCAGTAAATGGTACCATTGCATGGAAAGCTCCACAGAACGATCGAAGTTTAGAGCACAGAAGGAGGCCATTCATCCTATCGGCCTGTGTTGACACTTTGCCGAAGCACTCCGAAACTAATTCCTCTTCCCCAGTCTCTTTACAATGCCGCACATCTTTTTCTGCTGCAAATGTTTAAATGCTCTTCTCTTAAAAAGTGCATTGGTCTCAGCCTTAACTAATCTTTGTACCAAAGTAACCCATGCTTGAACAACTCTGTGAAAATAAATTATGCTAAATTTTTTCCCTCGCTCTCATAGTAGCAAATCTAAATTGACAATCCCTCATCATTGACTCCCTACTCAGAAATAGTCTTTCTCTGAACACTCTACAAAAACACTCCAGAATTTGAAAAAAAACCTCCATTAAGTCTCCTCTTGGCCTTCTCTGCGCCAATTCAAATAATCCCAATGGGCCGAAAATAGTGGCCTCACCGGGCGTGTACGATGTGCACACCCACACGAAGAGGCCTCGCAAATGTCGGTTCTTGGGGCGCGATGCACACGGACCGAGAACCAGCTTTTCCGATCTGTCAAAATGTCTTTTGACCGATCCAACGCATCCCCGTAATAAGGGCATTGGCGGAGCAGGGTTTGCGTTATTTGCCCAACTCTTAACCAGCGAATGTCCTTCAAACTCTTACGCCTGCTTTTACCAGCTTAAGAGTTTTAAAACATAGAAAAATTAAATTTAATCACTCATTTTTATATTAAAAATCCCGTCCGTTAAGGTAAGTTTATTTTTAACTCTATTAAAATACAGTAAAAACAAAAAAATGTTTTCTAAAACTTTTAATTAGAATTCAATTTCAATTACTTTTAACTTTGTGAGGTGTTATTTTTAATTTATTGTGTAGTGTTTCTTGTTTTAGGGGTGTATTTTCATGGATAGTAATGGGAGCTCGTACAAACAGTGCTCCCATTATTCTCAATGAGAATATTACATTGTGATTGGTGGACCAGGCCCACGTGATCCCAGGATAGGAATATGTACCTGGAGGACAGGTTCCTGTACGTTGCACAGTGAATGGAGGCCTCCCACCTGAATCCTACGTTCCTCCGGGACCACCAGGTGTGTTCGTAAAATAATTTGGGGTCAGAGGTGTTCGTCCGAAGGAAACCGCCGACTTGAATTTTCACCCCAGCATCTCAAGTCTCTCCTCATAACGATAGTTTCTCATTTCTGGCATCATCCTGATGAATCTGCATTGTATACACTTTATGGCCGGAATCTTACTGGCGCTGTGAGTGCAAGTTTGGAGTGATTGACAGCAGGGTGGAAGTCCACACTCAACCCGCCTCCATGTCAGTTTCTCAAGTGCCAGCTCTGCCTGTGGTTTGCAGACCTGGCACGAAGCAGTGGATCCTCTAGGAAAGAGTGATCATAGCATGGTTGAATTTCAAATTCAGTTGGAGGGTGAGAAAGTTGGGTCTCAAACCAGTGTCCTGATCTTAAATAAAGGAGATTACAAAAGCTATTGAAGGCAGAGTTGGCTAAAGTGGACTGGGAAAATAGATTAACGCGCAAGATGGTTGATAAACAGTGGCAGACATTTAAGGAGATATTTCATAACTCTCAACAAAAATATATTCCAGTGAGAAGGAAAGACTTGAAGAGAAGGGAGAACCATCTGGTGGCTAACTGAGGAAGTAAATAATGGTATCAAATTTTAAAACATGGCATACAAAGTTGCCAAGATTAGTGGGAGGCCAGAGGATTGGGAAATATTTAAAAATCAGCAAAGGATGACAAAAAAAAATAATAAAAAAAGAGGGAAGATTGAGTTTGAGAGTAAACTAGCAAGAAATATAAAAATGAATAGTAAGAGCTTCTACAGGTATATAAAAAGGAACAGAGTGGTTAAAGTAAACGTTGGTCCCTTAAAGGATGAGACTGGGGAATTAATAATGGGAAAATGGCAGAAACTTTGAACAAATATTTTGTAATCGTCTTCATGGTAGAAGACACCAAAAACATCCCAATAATAGCTAATCAAGGGTCTAAAGGGAGGGAGGAACTTAAAATAATCACTATCGCTGAAGAAAAAGCACTCGGTAAAATAATGGCACGAAAGGTGGACAAGTCCCCTGGACCTGATGGCTTGCATCCTAAGGTCTTAAAAGTTTTATGGCCACTGTCGCTTTCACTAATCCAGGAAAAGATAATTAACAGATAATGTTGAGAACAACGTATGGAGTCTCACGTACACGGGCATTGTTTTGAAGCTCATATGTACGCAAACTAAAACATAAAGACGGTTGTGATTACGGTGTCAGCTGTGGCTCAGATGAGATGTTAAACCTGCTCTCTCCGGTGGATGTAAAAGATCCCATGGCACTATTTTACAAAAGAGCAGGGGAGTCCTGGCCAATAATTATCCCTCATTCAACATTACAAGAAAAAAAAAAACAGGTTATCTGGTCATTATCACATTGCTGTTTGTGGGAGCTTTCTTGTGTGCAAATTGTCTGTCACGTTTCTTACATGACAACAGTGACTACACTCCAAAAGTACTTCAGTGGCTGGAAAGCATTTTCAGACGTCCGGTAGTCGTGCAAGGCGCGATATAAATCCAAGTCTTTCTTTCGTTAAGTAGAAAAGTTTATTTTGGTTCTTTTGTCAATTTGACAAAGGTCTCGACATTATTCAAATGTGGAGAATTTTGACGATCAACCCCAATTTTTCTTTCATACTAGTCGCATGCATAGGGTAGGCTTCATATTTCTGTAGTTGTTGTGTATCTGTAAAGCATGCACTCCCATTTTCCGCCACCAGGGAGTGCATCCCCTGAAGTCCCAAGGGATCCCAGCATCCCTTGGGAGCACTGTATATAAGCCGGCCCCAAAGGCCTGTTCCTCACTCTGGAGTGTCTTAGTAAAGACTGAGGTCACTGTTACTTTAACCTCCCTGTGTGCAGACTCATCTGTGTTAGGAACACAATAACTGGTGATGAGTATCCGAACCCAACGCAAAGATGCAGCAAACTGTGGACATCCTGGAGAAGTTCTCGGAGGGTGAGGACTGGGAAGCCTATGTTGAACGGCTAGACCAGTACTTTGTAGCCAACGACCTGGACAGAGAAGGAATCGCTGCAAAAAGGAGAGCGGTCCTCCTCACGGTCTGCGGGGCACCGACCTACAGCCTCATGAAGAATCTTCTGGCTCCGGTGAAACCCACAGATAAGTCATATGAGGAGCTGTGTACACTGCTTCGGGAGCATCTTAACCCGAGGGAGAGCGTGCTGATGGCGAGGTATCAGTTCTACACGTGCCAGCGATCTGAAGGTCAGGAAGTGGCGAGCTACATCGCCGAGCTAAGGCGACTTGCAGGACAATGTGAGTTTGAAGGCTACCTGGAGCAAATGCTCAGAGACATTTTTGTATTGGCCATTGGCCACGAGACCATCCTATGAAAACTTTTGATTGTAGAGACACTGACCCTCAGTAAGGCCATTGCGATAGCGCAGACGTTTATGTCCATTAGTGATAACAACAAACAAATCTCTCAGCACACAAGTGCTAGCAATGTTCATAAATTAACTGGAACTGTATTTGCGAGCAGAAATGTACAGGGCAGAAACCACAAGTCTGCAACTGCCAGCAGGCCTCAGGTGACCCAGATGACTCAGAGTCCCCAACAAAGGATGTATGCAAGGCAATTCACACCTTGTTGGTGTTGTGGAGGCTTCCATTCAGCCTATTCATGCCGCTTCAAAGTGTATGTTTGCAAGAGCTGTGGAACAATGGGGCACCTCCAATGAGCTTGCAGATGAGCTGCAAGCTCTGCAAAACCTGCTAACCACCACGTGGCAGAGGAAGATCAGTCCATGGTAGATCAAAGCAATTTCGAGACTCAGGGAGAGGAGGCAGATGCTGATGTACACGGGGTGCACACATTTTCGACGAAATGTCCACCTATAATGCTAAATGTAAAATTGAATGGCTTACCCATAGCCATGGAACTGGACACTGGCACTAGCCAATCCATCATGAGTAAAAAGATGTTTGCGAGACTATGGTGCAACAAGGCACTCAGACCAGCCCTGAGCCCCATCCACACGAAACGTATACCAAAGAGCTTATCACTGTCCTGGGCAGCGCCATGATCAAGGTCACCTACGAGGGCACGGTGCACGAACTGCCACGCTGGATTGTCCCGGGCGATGGTCCCACACTGCTTGGAAGGAGCTGGCTGGGCAAAATCCGCTGGAACTGGGATGACATCCGAGCGCTATCACATGTCGATGAGGCCTCATGTACCCAGGTTCTTTACAAATTTCATTCGCTTTTTGAGCCAGGCATTGGAAACTTTTCTGGGGTGAAGGTGCTGATCCACTTGGTCCCAGAGGCACGACCCATTCACCACAAGGCGCGAGCGGTACCTCACATGACGAGGGAGAGAGTGGAAATTGAGCTGGACAGGCTGCAACGCGAGGGCATCATCTCCCCAGTGGAATTCAGCGAGTGGGCCAGCCCGATTGTTCCAGTACTCAAATGTGATGGCACGGTCAGGATTTGCGGCGATTATAAAGTAACTATTAATCGTTTCTCGCTACAGGACCAATACCCGCTACCTAAGGCAGACGACCTATTTGCAACGCTGGCAGGAGGCAAGACGTTCACCAAGCTCAACCTGACTTTGGCCTACATGACGCAGGAGCTGGAGGAGTCTTCGAAGGGCCTCACCTGCATCAACACGCACAAGGGACTGTTCATCTACAACACATGCCCGTTTGGAATTCGGTCGGCTGCAGCGATCTTCCAGAGAAACATGGAGAGCCTACTCAAATCGGTACCACACACGGTGGTTTTTCAGGACGACATATTGGTCACGGGTTGTGACACCGTCGAGCACCTACAAAACCTGGAGGAGGTCCTCCAGCGACGGGATCGCGTAGGGCTGCGGCTGAAGAGGTCGAAATGCGCCTTCATAGCAACAGAAGTGGAGTTTTTGGGGAGAAAGATCGCAGCGGACGGCATTCGACCCACAGACGCCAAGACAGAGGCTATCAGGAACGTGCCCAGGCCACAGAACATCACGGAGCTGCAGTCATTCCTGGGACTCCTCAACTATTTTGGTAACTTCCTACTGGGGTTAAGCACCCTCTCAGAGCCTCTAAATGTGTTATTGCGTAAAGGTGCGAACTGGGTATGGGGAAAAAAACCAAGTAATTGCTTTTGAGAAAGCCAGAAACATTTTATGTTCCAATAAGCTGCTTGTATTGTATAACCCGTGTAAAAGACTTGTGCTAGCATGTGATGCGTTTTTCTTTTTTAAATTCGTAGCCAATCGTGCCAATTCTTTGTCAAATCACAAACGGCAGAGGTCACCTTGCACACATCAAGGATCACTCTGCGCCAATGCTCTTAGCCAAAAGGCCTAGAGCCACTGCACCGTTCCTGGAAGTACTGCAATACCAGGTTCGTGCCATGGAGGTGGATGGGTCAGGTCCCCCACACACCTCCGTGGAGGTGGATGGGTCAAGCCACCCCACCCACCTCCTGTTTCCAAAAAAGCAAGCATATACCTTCCTGATCCAGGGAGAACCACCCGGAGGTCATGGTGGCTACTCCCCTGTCAGGTCAGTTACGCATGATCTTAGCCAAAAGGCCGAGAAGCGATTGTCGTACGGAGTCGGGTGTGTATTATAACAAGCTAACGTTGCGGGGTAGTTGCAACCTGTCGCCTATGCCTCCAGGAACTTGTTTAAGGTCGAGAGGGCCGACAGCATGATTGAGAAAGAGGCATTAACATGTGTGTTCGGGGTAAAGAAAATGCATCAGTACCTGTTTAGCCTCAAATTTGAGCTGGAAACCGATTACAAGCCCCTCATATCCCTGTTCGCTGAAAACAAGGGGATAAATACTAATGCCTCAGCCCGCATACAAATGTGGACACTCGCGCTATCAATGTATAACTATACCATCCGCCACAGGCCAGGCACCGAGAACTGTGCGGATGCTCTCAGTCAGCTACCATTGCCCACCACGGGGGTGGAAATGGCCGCAGCCTGCAAACTTGTTGATGGTCATGGAAGCGTTTGAAAATGATAACTCACCTGTCACGGCCCGCCAGATTAGGACTTGGACCAGCCAAGATCCTCTGCTGTCCCGAGTAAAAAACTGTGCACTGCATGGGAGCTGGGCCAGCATCTCCGTTGAAATGCAAGAGCCAATCAAGTCACTTCAGCGGCGAAAGGACGAGCTGTCCATTCAGGCAGACTGTCTGTTGTGGGGTAAAAAGGGCAGGGAGACATTCATCTCGGATCTCCACAGCACACACCCGGCTATAGTAATGATGAAAGTGATAGCCAGATCCCACGTGTGGTGGCCCGGTATCGACTCTGACTTAGAGTCCTGTGTACGGCAATGCAGCGTATGTGCTCAGCTGAGCAACGCGCCCAGAGAGGCACCACTCTTTATGGTCCTGGCCCTCCAGACCATGGTCAAGGATCCATGTCGACTATGTGGGTCCGTTTCTCAGTAAAATGTTCCTGGTGGTGGTGGATGCTTTTTCAAAATGGAAGCACCGCCACCGCCACCATTGAAAGCCTGAGGGCCATGTTTGCCACCCACGGCCTGCCTGACATACTGGTCAGTGACAACGGGCCATGTTTCACCAGTGCCGAATTTAAAGAATTCATGATCCGCAATGGGATCAAACATGTCACCTCAGCCCCGTTTAAACCAGCCTCCAATGGGCAGGCAGAGTGGGCAGTACAAACCATCAAACAGAGCCTTAAACGAGTCACAGAAGGCTCACTTCAAACCCGCCTGTCCAAGTACTGCTCAGGAACCGCACGAGACCCCACTCACTCTCAGGGGTGCCCCCAGCTGAGCTACTCATGAAAAGGACACTGAAAACCAGACTCTCGCTGGTTCACCCCAACCTGCATGACCAGGTAGAGAGCAGGCAGCAGCAACAAAATGTAAACAATGGTCGCGCCACTGTGTCACGGGAAATTGATCTGAATGACCCTGTGTATGTGCTAAAACTATGGACATGGTCCCAAGTAGATCGTGGGCACGGTGATAGCTGAAGAAGGGAATAGGGTGTTTGTAGTCAAACTAGACAATGGACACATTTGCAGAAAGCACCTGGACCAAACGAGGCTGCGGTTCACAGACTGCCCTGAACAACCCACAGCAGACACCACCTTTATCGAGCCCACAACACACACCCAAAGGATCAACGACACCACCCTGGACCAGGAAATCGAACCCATCACGCCCAACAGCCCAGCAAGGCCAGGCTCACCCAGCAGCCCTGCAGGGCCAACAACACGCTAGCCCAGAGAGGGCACAGCCAACACACCAGAACAGACATTTGTACCGAGGCAGTCCACCAGGGAAAGAAAGACTCCCGACCGCCTCACCTTGTAAATAGTTTTCACTTTGACTTTGGTGGGGGGGGGGGGGGGGGGGAGTGATGTTGTGTATCTGTAAAGCATGCACTCCCATGTTCCACCACCAGGGAGTGCATCCCCTGAAGTCCCAAGGGATCCCAGCATCCCTTGGGAGCACTGTATATAAGCCGGCCCTAAAGCCTGTTCCTCACTCTGGAGTGTCTTATTAAAGACTGAGGTCACTGTTACTTTAATCTCCCTGTGTGTAGTCTCATGTGTGTTAGGAATAGTAGTCTGCAGTGCTAATTACTGTTCCAATTGCAGTGTGGCAACAGTCCCTTGGTCAGCTGGCCTGTCATCCATACCAACTGATAGAAAGGTCACTTCAAAAGCAGAGAACTTGTTTGTGACAATGCTCAGAGAGAATCTACTTTGTCACAAAGCAAACCTGCTATCTATTATGCAGAGTGCACTGTGGCTTGAACACTGAAATGCAAAGTTGCATCCACAAATAAGAGTACTACAGATAGGACAGAAAGGATAGACTATACGTAAAAATTCAGGTAATTAGACTGTAAAATGTTGTTCAGAGATGAAAGCTGATTTTGAGAAAAATATATATTCCAGCAATTAAAGTGCTTCAGATTAGATCAAAGTATTAAATGTGTGTGAAGTACTGAGTGAAATCGTTGCTTGAATTCCCATTCTGTTTCTAATTTATATTAATTCATTTGAACTCAATTCAATGCAAATTGTTCAAGTTCAGAGATGATAATAAACGTGGAATTGTGAGGTGGGGGAGGAATGAATAGAGCTTAAATCAGGAAGCAACCAGAAACCTTTTATCTGGTGTCAGATAAATCTGTAAATGTGGAGAGTATTGGTACATGAAATTAATACAGAACAAGCGAATGCACAGTGGATTAAAGAAACAACAATCTCAGACTGCATGAATGGTGTAAAAATAGATAATGGGGAGGTGGATCTAGGAGCACTAATGGATTCGACACTTAATGGCTTGGGTTTTCTGTTCCTGTGCTTGCAGACCATGATTTTCCACCCATTAAAATGCCTAGTTGCAGTCAGGTCAGGTATTAAAACCTGCTATAGTAATGACAGCAAATGGTTCTGCCTGTGATTGGTCACTATAGAGCGCCAGGCCGGGGTTAAATAAACCTCCAGTAAGTGCCAAAAGCTTCAGGCGATGAGCGCCTGGAGGAAGGGTGTGGGACCCTTGACGGAGGAACAGCCGTCAATAGGCAAATGGTCTAATCCTTGAATGAGCCAATGGCGTGCACAATGCCATGACACAGCCGCCGTACAGAAAGAGCCAATGAAAGAGCAAAATGCTGTGACGATAGTTGACCAATGGTGCTGGTGACACATGTAGTCACTGTGGTGCAGCATTGAATAAAGCAAATAGAACACTAAATTATATTACCAAACCAGTAGACCATACGTCAGAAGACACTTGGCTGAAATGCTACAGTGCTCTGGTCAGACCATATCCTGGATACTCTGTCCAGTTTTGGCCATGGAGACACAGGATAAACATTCAAATTGTGCAGAGAAGAATGAAGAAACTGGTACCTGGCATTAGAGGATTGAGCTGTGAGAGTAGGTTGGAAAAACAAGGGGCCTTTAAGTCTTGAAAGAAGGCATCAAAGAGGGACCTTATAGAAATATACAAGGTATTTCTTATAAAGGAATCAAGGGATTATGGGGATCGGGCGGAAAAGTGGAGTTGAGGTAGAAGATCAGCCATGGTGAAGCAGGCTCGAGGGGCCGAATGGCCTACGCCTGCATTTATTTCTTATGTTCTTATATTAACTGATTTAGAATAGTTACTGTGAAATCAACACTGACGTTAGAAAGAATTTCTTCACAGAGTAAAAAATCGAACGTACTTTCAGGAAGAGCAGTGTAAGTAAAAACCTTGCCAATTACATCGGATTCCATCGGATCTACGGCACACAAACCGGCCATTCAGCCCGACCAGTCCATGCCTCCTCCCATCTTCCTCATCTAACTCTCTCAGCAGGACCCTCTATTCCCTTCTCTCTCTCATGATTGACTGGCCTCCTCTTAAATGCATCGATACTGTTCACCTCGACCCCTCCCTGTGGCAGCGAGTTCCACATTCTCACCACTCTCTGGGTAAAGAAATTTCTTCGGAATTCCCGATTGGATTTCTGGGTGACTATCTTATATTGATGACCTCTAGTTATGCTCTTCCCCACAAGTGGAAACACTCTCTCTGCATCCACTCTATCAAAACCTTTCATCATTTTAAAGACCTTTATTCCGTCACCCCTCAGCCTTCTCTTTTCAACAGAAAAGAGACCCAGCCTGTTCATCCTTTCCTGATAGGTATACCCTCGCATTTCTGGTATCATCCTTGTAAATCTTCTCTGCAACCTCTCCAGTGCCAGTTGGATGGTGCGATGGGTGAGCTCCTGGTTTTTCTTCTTGAACAGATGATTTAAATTGAGCTGCAAAGTCTTCCTTATCTTGAGAATCTCAGCCGTTTTCAACAGCACAGTTGTCTCTCAGAGTGACTCATGATGACAGGGTGCCCTGGTTTGAAAACATGCAGAGCCATATCACCTCACTCTGGGCTCAATTGTCCCGTATTGGACCGAATTGTACTTGAACTGAAAAGCAAGGGAATGTATCGAACGGAACTGCCGTCAGCACCCAAATGTAGTGTATGGGATTGCTGACCGCAGCTAAACGTACTGAACAGTTTTTGAATGTACTGTACAAATTTTTATATGAATAAAGTATATTTTGAAATTAAAGAAAACAATTGTCCCCGCTCATTTGCGCTGTTTTTTTGGCGCGTGCATTTTTTTTTGGCATATTTCTTTTTTCCAAGTTCCTCCCTGTGATCTGACTTAGTTACGATTTTTCTAGGCCAGTTTTTTTTTCCCCTCATGTCTGCGCCCTTTTTTAAAAATAATTTTTCGCAGTTTGGCCAACATTTCTTCCTCCTAGGTCGGTGTGTCCGGCCGCTCCCGAAAAACCTTCTGGGCACTTAAGAAAACTAGCGCACATTGAGAAATCGGCGATGAAAGCCGCCATTGTTTTTAAAATCGAAGATGTTAGAGGGAGTCAAGAACACTGTCAAAATCAATAATAAAGTTCAACTTTTGTTACCGGTCAATGTAGTAAATGTAAATTTGTTGGATTTCAGAAGTTTTCTCATTTTTTTTTTAAACTCACTCACACGCCACCAGCGAACATCTTGAAGGGTCATAGCTTTGGCCGACAGAATCGCCCTCAAGCCCAGACAAGCCATGGGGGAGGGAGGGGGAGAGAGAGAGAGAGAGAGCGAAGTGCTGATCAGAAGGCTTCGAGCCCGGGGAGAGAGGTGTGCCAATCGGAAGGCTTGTGAAGACTGTGATGACTGGGGGGGGGGGTGGGGGGGGGGGAAGTCACAAGACCTTGGGTCCATCCATACAGACCTTAGGGAGAGAGGAAACTGCAAACCTGTCCTGCCTGCTTTCCTGCTGTTTTGAGCTTCTTTCAAAGGTTAAATTTAAGTATGGGGGCAATACTGACAACGCCATACCTTGAGCGAAACAATTGATTCGACGTCATCACATCAGGATGCTGAGCAGGAGGCTTTACCCATCTCGGGTATAGCGAGACAGGTGTTCGTATCTCCACCTGAGTGATGCAGACTGTGTCAGAAGGCTGCATTTCCACAAGGAAGTTGTAAGTGAGATGTGTGAGTTGGTCAAAGCAAACCTGCAACCTAGAAACATCGGGAGGACTGCTTTGTCAGTTGAAGTGAAGGTTACAGTCGCACTTTCATTCTATGCCTCCGGATCGTTCCAAGCTACAACTGGGGATGTGCGCACCATCTCTCAACATGCAACACATGTCTCCATTCGTCAGGTCACGGCTGCACTGTACGCGCGTAGGAATGACTTCATAAGCTTCCCCATGACCGCCCAAGCAATCCATGACAGGGCTGTGGGCTTCTCCAGGATCGCTGGCTTCCCAAAAGGTACAGGGCTGCATTGATTGTACCCACATCGCCTTGCGAGTACATTTAGAGGATTCCGAGATGTACAGGAACAGAAAAGGCTTCCACTCCATTAATGTACAGCTCGTGTGTGAAGACATGAATCATATCATGTCAGTCGATGCAAGATTCCCTGGCAGCACCCATGATGCGTTCATACTACGCGAGAGCGTTATATCTGCCATGTTTCAGCAGCAGCCAGAAGGGCCGAGCTGGCTACTGGGAGACAAAGGGTACGGCCTCACCACCTGGCTCATGACGCCCCTACGCATAACCCGGACGGAAGCTGACCATCAATACAACATGGCGCACATTGCAACGCGCAACTTCATAGAGAGGACCATTGGCATCTTGAAACAGCGTTTCCGATGCCTGGACCATTCCAGAGGCTACTTGCAATACTCCCCTGAGATTGTCGGTCAGTTCACTGTGGTATGTTGCATGCTGCATAACTTAGCCATCATGAGGCAGCAGCAGCAGCTGGTAGTGGAAGACCCACCTGTGGTGAGAGTGGCTGATGATAATGATGTGGAAGATGCAGATGCAGACGAGGAGGACGAGGAGGAGGAGGAGGAGGACGAGGACGAGGACGAGGACGAGGACGAGGACGAGGACGAGGACGAGGACGAGGACGAGGACGAGGACGAGGACGAGGAGGAGGAGGACGAGGAGGAGGACGAGGACGAGGACGAGGACGAGGACGAGGACGAGGACGAGGACGAGGACGAGGACGAGGACGAGGACGAGGACGAGGACGAGGACGAGGACGAGGACGAGGACGAGGACGAGGACGAGGACGAGGAAGCGGAAGCCATGCAAGTGCCTGAACCCGAAGCATGGCTGGTCACATTTACAATTGCAATTCCATTGAATAAATGAAAATATTACTTACACTAACTACTTGACCAAGATCCTGCTACTTCTTTTTACACTGGCCTCCAGTTCTTCTGGTGGTCACCACTGCACAGTCATCTTCTGCAACTTGGTTCCAGCGTTTCTTCATTTATTTGGGTGGAACTTTTATGTGACCTCTGCTGGTGCCCAGCTGCTGCCATCTGTTCTCAATCACAGTAACTAGTGTCTCCACTTCATCCTGTAAGATATTCTTGGTGCTTGCACCGTGTTGCATCTTGTGTTGCTCCAGCTGTGATTTTTCCAATGCTCGCACACAGCGCTCCTTCTCACACACACAGAATGGCCGATTGCCAACTCGGAGCTGTACTGCACATGCGCGTCCATTGCAACGACGTCAGAAACGTAACTTTCCCCCCCCGCGCATGCGCAGAAGGTGCGACATTGTTTTTCGGTGCAGACAGCAGGCGCCAGCCCCCGAGGCGACCAGACACGCTGTGCGGCGCCAAATTCAAATTATACATGGGGGAAACTTTGGCAAATTATTCCCGGCACATTTCTGGCGTAACTCTGGCATTACGCCAGAAAATGGGCTTGGGGAAGATTGAGCCCTCTAAGTGGATGTCCAACTGGCTGAGTATGGAGCAACAACAACTCTTAGCCATGTAATACAGTCTGCACGCTAGACCATCCCACGCCACTGATGAGGCAAGCTACGCAGTGACTAATGAATCATTGCTATAGCAACAACTGCACATTTCCTGACTTGAAAACTTGTTATTGTCTTTTAAAACATTGATGAGGACAATTTAATGTTACTCAACTAAAAGAATGAACCTGAATTGACATTTATTCGCCATACTGTACATGCAAGACATATTGTAGAATATAATGTGAACCAACTGCAGAATATAATGGCATTCCAAGTGCAGGCTTTTAGAATGCTGCAGTAAGTTCCCACCAATTTCTGTACACTTGTTCAGCACACAGATGCTGCCTGACCTGCTGAGTGTTTCCAGCATTTTCTGTTTTTATAAAGGCACTATAGCACAAAACAAATATATTTATCTTCAGTATAACAAATATTGTGTGCTGTGACGGGATAATATTCAAATGCACTTACATTGGTTCATGAACAATGAGGTGTTAACTCTCCTATATAGATGAGAAATGAACAGATTAACATTTACAAATGTAGAAGAGGATATTAATCTGCTGCTGAAAACCACATTGTGCGTACAAGAATCCTCATTCAGTTTGTGAATACAAATTCACACAAATACTGAACAATTACTCTTCTTATACACTTTGAAGAAGTTTGATGAATGCCACAGAAATAGTGGAGAATTGATGGATTTTATTTCTTAAGAACTTAAAAATTGGCATTAAGGATTCATTTGACAGGCAACCCCTTAAGTGCAACAGATGATAGTGGCAATTTTCTTTATCATAAGTTATTTTTATTAAAAGTAAAAACAACATAAGTACACGTACACTAGTCTTGAAATGTAGAGATCTATTCTATTTTTGACAACACTGTCAAAATAAACAGGCAAACTTCTACAACAGAATAAAGCAGCCCATATCTATGTTGTTAAAACAAGCAGAGAGGTTGGAATAGTGAATATGGATTAATGTACAAAACAAATTCAAAGCCAGACTAATATATTGCTGCTGAAACAGCGAAATAGCCACATCCGGCTGTATTGTACAGTGAGTGATGTTTCTGGAGCTATTGATACGAAGATGTAATTACCTTGTAATGCATGTCAGATTCAATCTGCTGAACAGGCACAGGGATAAACATTGCAATTTGTAATTTAATTGCACACAGAATATCCTTCTCCAACCCAGATTCCATCCAGATCGGTTTGAGTCCCAGAACTGTCTGACACTTCAATCAACCTTCTTAAGTATAGTCCTCATTTAAAAGTCATATATTCGGCCCTTCTTTTTCTATTTCCATTATAAATGCATATGTCCCACCACATATATAATGGAGAATGCCCAAAGAAACGTGTCAAGCATGTAATTACACACTCCCACCAGTAGTGGTGCATGCAGACATATTTGGGCCAGCATTTGCTGCCAAAGTAATGGCGCATTTAATACACACGCCATTATTAACATGTAAATCTTCCAGCAACTTCTGGCAAGGAAGCGATACCGTAAGAATTGCGAATTGCTACCAGTTGCTGGACAATTTGCGACGCTTCACTGTTAGCCACGTCAAAATTACAGCTTGTACTTAATACAAGAACATAAGAAATAGGAACAGGAGTAGGCCATACGGCCCCTCGAGCCTGCTCCGCCATTTAATAAGATCATGACTGATCTGATCATGGACTCAGCTCCACTTTCCTGCCCGCTCTCCATAACCCCTTATCCCCTTATCGTTTAAGAAACTGTCTATTTCTGTCTTAAATTTATTCAATGTCCCAGCTTCCACAGCTCTCTGAGGCAGCGAATTCCACAGATTTACAACCCTCAAAGAAGAAATTTCTCCTCATCTCAGTTTTAAATGGGCGGCCCCTTATTCTAAGATCATGCCCTCTAGTTCTAGTCTCCCCCACCAGTGGAAACATCCTCTCTGCATTCACCTTGTCAAGCCCCCTCATAATCTGATACGTTTCGATAAGATCACCTCTCATTCTTCTGAACTCCAATGAGTAGAGGCCCAACCTACTCAACCTTTCCTCATAAGGCAAACCCCTCATCCCCAGAATCAACCGAGTGAACCTTCTCTGAACTGCCTCCAATATCTACTGGGCTGAGTAATTCTGAGACCCGTCTCCCTCTGCTACTCCTGTTGATGGTCATCCAGTTCTCTGTCTTCCTGCATTATCCCTGTGCCCTGGACTGTCCAGCACTGCCTCACAGGTGCCCTCTGTCTGGAAGTAACTTAAAACTGAGATAATGTTGGCTTGAACTCCCATTTACAAAAAACTCTCAAGAATCAAACTCCACTTACTCACTTCACACAAGGATTAAATCTCGGAGAAAACCCATCCTCTAACCGTATCTCAATGCTGATTTCCCTCGAAGGTGGAACTCCCACAAAGGCTAAGCTGTTCTGGGCTTTTAGCCCCTGACCGCTTGCAATCTGAGAGTCAAAAAATGAACTGTTATTCTTCCTTCGCACAGGCATCCCTCATTTCAATAAGCACAAAAAAGAAATATCGCCAAAGAAAGTTGGCGCCCTGAATTTTCTCAAGGGTTCCCCCAGACCTCTGGCGGAACATTGAATCATAGAATCAGAGAAATTTACAGCCACTTCGGCCCATCGTGTCCACGCCGGCCGACAAAGAGCGAACCAGCCTAGTACCTTTTTAATGACAAGATTTTCTGTTCCTGCAATGTCACGCAACCTCTCCGGCCCAGAAAGGGGACAATTGAAACTGTGGAGTCTCATTCTGACAATTAGTAAGTAGCTGTTAGAGATTGAAACTGTTTCTTACTTTTCTTTCTATCTCTTTTTGTTCCTCCAACAGTGGGTGGAAAGTTTTTTTCCAAAGCGTGCTGGCAGCGTGTGAGGTCCTATACTACAAGAGAAGACTCAGAAGATTTAGCCTTACATTTGTATCTGTAACCTACACCATTTGTACCAACGCAACACAGGAACAAGAGCAGGCCATTGAGGGCCTCGAGCCTGTCCCGCCAGTCAATTAGATCTTAGCTGATCTGTGCCTCAACTCTATTCACCTGCCTTTGTTCCATATTGATACCCTAACCTAACAAAAAGCTGTCCATCTCTGTCTTGAATATTTCAATTAACCTAGTCTCACAGCCTTTTGGGGGATTGAGTTCCAGATTACCTTTGGGTGAAAAACTGCTTTCTGATTTCACTGCTAATTGGCCTAGCTCTAATTTTAACATTATGTTCTGATTCCCCCACCAGATGAAATAGTTTCTCTATATCTACCCTATCGAATTCCTTATTCATTTTAAATACCCCGATTAGATCACCAGTCAGCCTTTAAACTCAAGGGAATACGCGCGAAGATTATGTAACCTGTTCTCATAATTTAACTGTTTAAGACTTGTACAACACTACAGCTAAGTTTCCATCTATCAAAAGAACAAGTTAAGTCTACAAAAGATGCTCTACCATTTTGTATTCACTTTCATGAAATATTCACTTAAAATTGAAAAAGATGCTGTATGAAGAGTAAACCATTTAGATAAATGCAGCTTTATATTTATGGCAGCAAACAGTCAAAGGCTGTTACTGTATGAGAGTTACACGGGTGAGAGCTTCATAGACATAACTGATTTGCAAATGTCAAAATGTGTTGATCTAGAGCACTACATTATGGCTCCTGCGTTCAAAAACAACAGAGCCAAATCATAAGAACTTGTTATGAATGAAATATTTTACAAGGAATATGACTTCAAGGAATCGTGTCCCGCAGTCAGGTTGTGAAACGCAACACCTCAGAAATATAAAATGCTGGTCCTATTAACATATACTCCTTCTCTTGCACCTTCTTCGGATGAATTGAAAAAACCTGGTGAACTGCTGAAATTTTCTCATATGGTTCGTCAGGTCTGAGTGAAATTCAAACTCGTGGGGGGGTGATTTTCACATGCAGCATAAATCAGGAGGTCACTGGGCATGAGTGGTGGAAGGAGGGTGAAGGGCAGTCGGTGGTGGCTGGAGGGTGGTGTGTGCAGAGCAGTGGGTGGAGGGTGGGGGGGCAGAGGGCGGTTGGGGGCGGATGAAGGGCAGAGGGCAAATAGCCGCGGGTGGAGATTGGGGGCAGAGGCCACACTACATCATAATTCTAAAAGGACAAAGGGTGTTAAAAAAACAAGCCCTGAAGGCTTAATGCAAGGAGTATCCATAATAAGGTGGATGAATTAACTGTGCAAATAGATGTTAACGGATATGATGTGATTGGGATTACAGAGACGTGGCTCCAGGTTGATCAGGGCTGGGAACTCAACATCCAAGAGTATTCAACATTCAGGAAGAATAGAATAAAAGGAAAAGGAGGTGTGGTAGCATTGCTGGTTAAAGAGGAGATTAATGCAATAGTTCGGAAGGACATTAGCTTGAATGATGTGGAATCTATATGGGTAGAGCTGCAGAACACCAAAGAGCAAAAAACGTTAGTGGGAGTTGTGTACAGACCTCCAAACAGTAGTAGTGATATTGGGGAGGGCATCAAACAGGAAATTAGGGGTGCATGCAATAAAAGGTGAAGCAGTTATCATGGGTGACTTTAATATGCATTTGATTGGGCTAACCAAACTGGAAGCAATACGGTGGAGGAGGATTTCCTGGAGTGCATAAGGGATGGTTTTCTAGACTAATATGTCGAGGAACCAACTAGGGGGGGAGGCCATCTTAGACTGGGTGTTGTGTAATGAGAGAGGATTAATTAGCAATCTCGTTGTGCGAGGCCCCTTGGGGAAGAGTGAACATAATATGGTGGAATTCTGCATTAGGATGGAGAATGAAACAGTTAATTCAGAGACCATGGTCCAGAACTTAAAGAAGGGTAACTTTGAAGGTATGAGGTGTGAATTGGCTAGGATAGATTGGCGAATGATACTTAAGGGGTTGACTGTGGATGGGCAATGGCAGACATTTAGAGACCACATGGATGAACTACAACAATTGTACATCCCTGTCTGGCGTAAAAATAAAAAAGGGAAGGTGGCTCAACCGTGGCTATCAAGGGAAATCAGGTATAGTATTAAAGCCAAGGAAGTGGCATACAAATTGGCCAGAAATAGCAGCGAGCCCGGGGACTGGGAGAAATTTAGAACTCAGCAGAGGAGGACAAAGGGTTTGATTAGGACAGGGAAAATAGAGTACGAGAGGAAGCTTGCAGGGAACATTAAAACGGACTACAAAAGCTTCAATAGATATGTAAAGAGAAAAAGGCTAGTAAAGACAAACTAATGTCCCCTGCAGTCAGAATCAGGGGAAGTCATAACGGGGAACAAAGAAATGGCAGACCAATTGAACAAATACTTTGGTTCGGTATTCACTAAGGAGGACACAAACAACCTTCCGGATATAAAAGGGGTCAGAGGGTCTAGTAAGAAGAGGAACTGAGGGAAATCCTTATTAGTCAGGAAATTGTGTGGGGGAAATTGATGGGATTGAAGGCCGATAAATCCCCAGGGCCTGATGGTCTGCATCCCAGAGTACTTAAGGAGGTGGCCTTGGAAATAGCGGATGTATTGACAGTCATTTTCCAACATTCCATAGACTCTGGATCAGTTCCTATGGAGTGGAAGGTAGCCCAATGTAAAAAAGGAGGGAGAGAGAAAACAGGGAATTATAGACCGGTCAGCCTGACATCGGTACTGGGTAAAATGATGGAATCAATTATTAAGGATGTCATAGCAGCGCATTTGGAAAGAGGGGACATGATAGGTCCAAGTCAGCATGGATTTTTGAAAGGGAAATCATGTCTGACAAATCTTCTGGAATTTTTTGAGGATGTTTCCAGTAGAGTGGACAAGGGAGAACCAGTTGATGTGGTGTATTTGGACTTTCAGAAGGCTTTCGACAAGGTCCCACACAAGAGATTAATGTGCAAAGTTAATGCACATGGGATTGAGGGTAGTGTGCTGACGTGGATTGAGAACTGGTTGTCAGACAGGAAGCAAAGAGTAGGAGTAAATGCGTACTTTTCAGAATGGCAGGCAATGACTAGTGGGGTACCGCAAGGTTCTGTGCTGGGTCCCAGCTGTTTACATTGTACATTAATGATTTAGACGAGGGGATTAAATGTAGTATCTCCAAATTTATGGATGACACTAAGTTGGGTGGCAGTGTGAGCTGTGAGGAGGATGCTATGAAGCTGCAGAGTGACTTGGATAGGTTAGGTGAGTGGGCAAATGCATGGCAGATGAAGTATAATGTGGATAAATATGAGGTTATCCACTTTGGTGGTAAAAACAGAGAGACAGACTATTATCTGAATGGTGACAGATTAGGAAAAGGGGAGGTGCAACGAGACCAGGGTGTCATGGTACATCAGTCATTGAAGGTTGGCATGCAGGTACAGCAGGCGGTTAAGAAAGCAATTGGCATGTTGGCCTTCATAGCGAGGGGATTTCAGTACAGGGGCAGGGAGGTGTTGCTACAGTTGTAAAGGGCCTTGGTGAGGCCACACCTGGATTATTGTGTACAGTTTTGGTCTCCTAACTTGAGGATGGACATTCTTGCTATTGAGGGAGTGCAGCGAAGGTTCACCAGACTGATTCCCGGGATGGCGGGACTGACATATCAAGAAAGACTGGATCAACTGGGCTTGTATTCACTGGAGTTCAGTAGAATGAGAGGGGATCTCATAGAAAATTTAAAATTCTGACAGGTTTAGACAGGTTAGATGCAGGAAGAATGTTCCCAATGTTGGGGAAGTCCAGAACCAGGGGTCACAGTCTAAGGATAAGGGGTAAGCCATTTAGGACCGAGATGAGGAGAAACTTCTTCACCCAGAGAGTGGTGAACCTGTGGAATTCTCTACCACAGAAAGTTGTTGAGGCCAATTCACTAAATATATTCAAAAAGGAGTTAGATGAAGTCCTTACTACTCGGGGGATCAAGGGGTATGGCGAGAAAGCAGGAATGGGGTACTGAAGTTGCATGTTCAGCCATGAACTCATTGAATGGCGGTGCAGGCTAGAGGGGCCGAATGGCCGACTCCTGCACCTATTTCCAATGTTTCTATGTGATGAGCGGAGGCCAGTGTGTGCAGAGCAGTAGGTGTGACTGGAGGGAGGAGGGCACTGGGCCAAGAGCAGTGGTTGGCGGGCGGAGGCTCGTGGGCGGGGCACCGGTTCTGTTGGCCTGATGCAGATAGTGAGGGTGGGAGGTACCCCCTGCCATTATCATGACTGGGCTTAATGTAAGTGCAGTTGCTGAGCTTCCAGTGCTTATCATAGCACTACGCAGCCCCTTCCTTTGAGAGAGGGTGGGAAAGCTAGTGGGGCAGCCTTACTACAACAGCCTTCAGGTTCTTAAAGGGGAGGTGGACTTTTCAGTCTGGATTGTAGACGGTGATATTCTGGAGTGGCAGGCTGCATGACTTTAATCAGGGCCCCATGGTAGCTGATACAGCTGTGGGGGTGCTCATAAACCAAGTCAGCAGCAGGAAGGAGGCTAACCTCCTCCTTTTACCAGAGTACAATTGCCAGAGGACCCCTATGAAGAAACCAGTGTGTTACCAGAAGCTCCTTAACAGCAATGTTCTCTGTAATTTTTTGGGCGCTGCACAGACCCTTTAAGGGACTATGCGGGCCATTCAAAATACTACACATGTGCGGTTTTTGCATTGAAAATCTGGCAAGCCTGCTGCGTGGAATCCTGAGAGTGCTGAGCAGACATGCGGCTTAAAGGGAACATTGCTTCAGAGTTTGGAATGTTAAACAGCCACTACACGCACTTTCAAATGGTGTAAATAGCAACAAGCCACAATTTGTCAAAGGGTTCCTTTAACAGGGTGATAGGCCCCTAATTTATATATTCAAAGGGCTTATGGCTGTTGAGCCTAAAAAACGGGCCCCGTGAATTTGGCCGTGTGACCAATGCCTGCGCTGACTGGCCGCAGGCCGTCTCACTGCTGCATTATGGACAAATTCACAAGCTGCTCCAAGATTAATGCGCTCACCTACGCTGTGAGTTCTGATAACTAGGGAGAGAGGACCTAAGGGAGGGGTCAGCAGGAGAGTGAGTGCGGGGGAAGAGGTGAGTGAGTGCGAGTGCACGTGTGCGATCCCCTTGCCAATGGACGCAGGCCTTGCTCCGTCAAGCCCGTGTGGTGGCTGGGTGTGCGATGGCCACCCCCACGTTAAAAGAATTCACGCACAGGCATCTTCCACCCTTTAAAATGAAGCTCGGGACCTGGAACATCAGGCATCAGTCACCTTCAAACTCATTTTAGTGTGGAAGCAAGTCATCCTCGACTCTGGGGGACTGCCTAAGAAGGAGGAGGAGGAGGAGGAGGAGAAGACATTGTGTGCTTTGTGCCCGAAAATCAGGTGCACACACTTCAATATCTACCACGCACAGTGTTAAGAGAAACGCAAAGTCACTTCTCATGGTTTCTCGTGGCGCAAAGGGAGGAGGAGGTCCCACCAATGGAACAAACCCATGAAAAATGTGGGGAGGGGTTGCATTTCATGGCCCCTGCACACTCCAGCAGCTTGAGCCCCCTGTTGCTCCAAAACTGCAAGGTGAGAAAATACTGGCTTGCACTGGCCTACACATTTCTGGCCCTTGACATGCAGTTCTGTCCCGTTCTCCCCTCCCAAGGACAGTGTATGGGAATGGAAAATCTTCCCCGAAATGTAAAGGGAAACATTTCAAAGAACAAAATATCTGACAAGACTTGGTACTATTCCAGCTGGTCTATAACGCTGATTAACTTACAATCCTGATCTGCATTATGTGAAAATCATTATAGCCATACTAGAGGAGACAGTCTGAAATATTCTAATTACTGCCTGGCTTTACTGCACTGTAATCAGGTTATGTCGTTGTAACCGGACTAATCAGCATTCTCGGTTTTCTCCAACTTTTCTGAAATCTGAGAATTGAACAGCAGCAGAAACCAACTTTAGTTTGATAATGAAATATTGCTGAGAAAAAGAACAATGAAGGAAAGTGTTGGCAGCAAAACCTAAAAACAAAACACACATTTTCCAGCACAAACATAACTAATATCTGGAACACAATACAGACACACAGACCAGAAAGTGCAAAAATAAAAAAATTCAGCTGGCCGTGACCTCTATCTGCACCGAGGAAGCTTGCTTGAAGAGGCCAGGCTCCAGCATTCCCGGTGTGCCCATTTCAACTGGGCGAGCAGCAAGTTGTGATGGTCCCTTACCTGCAGTGTGGAATTCTGGCAAGGGTCGTAATTCCCAGAAGTATTCCATATAAGTGAGGCTCACACTTTCTGGGAACGCGTCCTGACTTTGGCTGAAGGCCAACCTGCCGCTCTCGACAAGGGGTCAGTTTATCTGGGACTTCACAGACCAGATGGAAGGGATCACCAGCTAGTCATGGTGTATATTACGTATTCTGTTCCACTCCTAGACATTCGCCCCCAAATTATTAAGTGGGCACCTTTGAGGTTCTACCTGCCAATGGGAATTGTGAAGCTATCCTCTCCCACTAACTGTGATACACTTCCAGCACCTGCAACACAGGCACTGGGAGTTAAACCCAGCAGATCACCAGTGTTGTCGGAAAGGTTGGGAAAGAAACGAAGGAAAGATGCAAAAATGCCAGCCTCCGTATCAAAATAATGCAGGAAGCAGAATGCAGCTCAATACTCTGCTTCCATCAAACAAACAAAACTTTTCAATGTAGCTTTAGAAGGTAAAGGTAGCTTTAAGAATCCAACTAGAGTAGGGCAGACCACTGGATTACTAACCCACTCGTTTTATACAGGCTCAAGGAACATCAGGGGCTGAGTTTGTCCAATGTAACTTAACTTCCCCGGACAAGCAGCCTTCCTGTGTTCCATGTTTTTCCATGTCGGGATTGTGCAACACATCCTCCTGGTGCACGTCTGAAATCCCGACTCATGCTTGCCCGTGACCAGGCCCTGCACCATCAGCTGAGCCTGGCATATGTGGACTTTGTAAGCACTTGACGTTACTATGGTTAGCTACCACCTTCTCATTACTATTAAAGCAACTTCAAGACCAGTAGAATTATATAACGGAGTTGAATCAGGTAAGTGGCAGATTCGTCATCTTCTATTGATAGGCAAAGTTCAATGTATAAATGTTCACTGTTGTTTCAAGTACACGACAGACTTAACCTGAAAGATTACTCATCTCAACAGAGATGGCATTTCTGACCAATACATCAGTCACTGTCTCACATTGTTTGTATACATCCCAGAATGGCATAACCTGTGACATTTACGAATGTGGTCCCTACGCTTTTATGACTACAGAACAATGTGCAATTTTTAGGTAAGCTCGTCCCTTCAGGTATCTGAGTTTTATTTTATCAGCTGTCTAGTTTCAATTGCAGTAGGGTTTTGAATAACCAGCTGCAATACACTCATGTGTGATGTGCTGGGTTCTTTCATTGATTGTATCCAGGAGCTGGACATGGGTGCCAAACAATGACTCATCAGGACCGACTTATAGAAATTGGTCTGCTTATGTATGGACTTGCAAACTCCCTTTTATTGAGATTGTTCATCACCACAAGAATGCACTTAGCGGCATTGTTCTGCTTAACCTTGAACTAGTTCTTTGACAGAACAGTTGGACCCCAGCACTCTAACTGGTTGGCAGAAAGCATAATCCATAATTCTCATAATTATAAGAATTCTTTTCTGCAGTGAATCATGATTAAATGCAATCAGGTTCATGAATGTGAGATAAAAGCATACAGATAAAGTGACCATTGTGCAAGAGCATGTTTAACATTTTGCAGCACAGTACTGCTTAACCCTGACAACACAACAGCACATGCGTGGATGGCGGACCTGATTCAAGCTATCTCTTAGCTATTTTCTTTCAACAATATTGTATTATATTCCTAAATACTGGATGATGTTATATAGTTGGGGAAGTCCAGAACCAGGGGACACAGTCTAAGGATAAGGGGTAGGCCATTTAGGACTTAGATGAGGAGAAACTTCTTCACTCAGAGAGTTGTTAGCCTGTGGAATTCCCTGCCACAGAGAGTGATGCCAGTTCATTGGATATATTCAAGAAGGAGTTAGATATGGCCCTTATGGCTAAAGGGATCAAGGGGTATGGAGAGAAAGTAGGAAAGGGGTACTGAGGTGAATGATCAGCCATGATCTTATTGAATGGTGGTGCAGGCTCGAAGGGCCGAATGGCTTGCTCTTGCACCTATTTTCTATGTTTCTAGTGTGAATGCACTACAGCAAAAGAGCTGTTGGTAAGAAGCTATTGCAGACCATTAGAAATATATTAGTTTAGTTCCCATCAGTAAACAAAAAGAGCAGCTTTAAATGTGTTAAAAGCACCAGTATATTATTGGACCTATTTACCAGGAAGCCATTTTACCAAACTGGTCCTAATTGGGAATTGTTAGAATGACATTTTTTGCCAAGGATAAATATCAAAGAATGAAGTCAAGGATAAATATGAAAGAAAAAAGCAAAATACTGCAGATGCTGGAACTCTGAAATAAAAAAAGAGAATGCTGAAAATACTCAAGTGGTCAGGCAGCATCGAAAGTCATCGACCTGAAACCAATATGTCGAGGAGCCAGCTAGAGAGCAGGCCTTCCTAGACTGGGTCTTGTGTAATGAGAGAGGATTAATTAGCAATCTTGTCGTGAGAGACCCCTTGGGGAAGAGTGGCCATAATATGGTAGAATTCTTCATTAAGATGGAGAGTGATACAGTTAATTCAGAGACTAGGGTCCTGAACTTAAGGAAAGGTAACTTCGACGGTATGAGACGTGAATTGGCTAGAATAGACTGGAGAATGATACTTAAAGGGTTGATGGTGGATAGGCAATGGCAGACATTTAAAGATCACATGGATGAACTACAAAAATTGTACATTCCTGTCTGGCGTAAAAATAAAACAGGGAAGGTGGCTCAACTGTGGCTAACAAGGGAAATTAAGGATAGTGTTAAATCCAAGGAAGTGGCATATAAATTGCCAGAAAACGCAGCAAACCTGAGGACTGGGAGAAATTTAGAATTCAGCAGAGGAGAACTAAGGGTTTAATTAGGAGGGGGAAAATAGAGTATGAGAGTAAGCTTGCTGAGAACATAAAAACTGACTGCAAAAGCTTCTATACATATGTGAAGAGAAAAAGATTAGTGAAGACTAATGTAGGTCCCTTGCAGTCAGAATCAGGTGAATTCATAATGGGGAACAAGGAAATGGCAGACCAATTGAAAAAATTCTTTGGTTCTGTCTTCACTAAGAAAGACACGAATAACCTCCCAAAAATTGTAGGGGACTGAGGGTCTAGCGAGAAGTGGGAACTGAGCGAACTGAGGGAAATCCTTATTAGTCAGGAAATGGTGTTAGGGAAATTGATGGGATTGAAGGTCGATAAATCCCATGGGCCTGATAGTCTTCATCCCAGAGTACTTAAGGAAGTGGCCCTAGATATAGTAGATGCATTGGTGGTCATTTTCTAACATTCCATGAACTCTGGATCAGTACCTATGGACTGGAGGGTAGCTAATGTAACCCCACTTTTTAAAAAAGGAGGGAGAGAGAAAACAGGTAATTATAGACCAGTTAGCCTGACATCAGTAGTGGGGAAAATGTTGGAATCAATTATTAAAGATGAAATAACAGGGCATTTGGAAAGCAGCGACAGGATGGGTCCAAGTCAGCATGGATTTATGAAAGGGAAATCATGCTTGACAAATCTTCTAGAATTTTTTGATGATGTAACTAGTAGAGTGGATAAGGGAGAATCAGTGGATGTGGTGTATTTGGACTTTCAAAAGGCTTTTGACAAGGTCCCACACAAGAGATTAGTGTGTAAAATTAAAGCACATGGTATTGGGGGTAATATACTGACGTGGATAGAGAACTGGTTGGCAGACAGGAAGCAAAGAGTGGGAATAAACGGGTCCTTTTCAGAATGGCAGGCAGTGACTAGTGGGATACCGTAAGGTTCAGTGCTGTTTACAATATACAATATTGCTATTTAAAATATATGTTAATGATTTAGACGAAGGAATTGAATGTAATATCTCTAAGTTTGCAGATGACACTAAGCTGGGTGGCAGTGAGAGCTGTGAGGAGGATTCTAAGAGGCTGCAGGGTGACTTGGACAGGTTAGGTGAGTGGGCAAATGCATGGCAGATGCAGTATAATGTGGATAAATGTGAGGTTATCCACTTTGGTGGCAAAAACAGGAAGGCAGATTATTATCTGAATGGTGACAGATTAGTAAAAAGGGAGGTGCAACGAGACCTGGGTGTCATGGTACATCAGTCATTGAAAGTTGGCATGCAGGTACAGCAGGCGGCAAAGGAAGTAAATGGCATGTTGGCCTTCAAAGCGAGAGGATTTGAGTATAGGAGCAGGGAGGTCTTACTGCAGTTGTACAGGGCCTTGGTGAGGCCACACCTTGAATACTGTGTACTGTTTTGGCTTGCTAATCTGAGGAAGGACATTCTTGCTATTGAGGGAGTGCAGCGAAGGTTCACCAGACTGATTCCAGGGATGGCAGAACTGATATATGAAGAAAGACTGGATCGACTGGGCCTGTATTCACTGGAATTTAGAAGAATGAGAGGGGATCCCATAGAAACTTATAACATTCTGACGGGATTGGACAGGTTAGATGCAGGAAGAATGTTCCTGTTGTTGGGGAAGTCCAGAACCAGGGGACACAGTCTAAGGATAAGGGGTAAACCATCGAGTACCGAGATGAGGAGAAACTTTTTCACCTGGAGAATTGTGAACCTGTGGAATTCTCTACCACAGAAAGTTGTTGAGCCCAGTTTTCTGGATATATTCAAAAGGGAGTTAGATGTGGTCCTTACGGCTAATGGGATCAAGGGGTATGGAGAGAAAGCAGGAATGGGGTACTGAAGTTGCAGGATCAGCCATGATCATATTGAATGGTGGTGCAGGCTCAAAGGGCCGAATGGCCTGCTCCTACACCTATTTTCTATGTTTCTATGTTAACTCTGTTTCCCTCTCTACAAATGCTGCCTGCCCTGCTGAGTATTTCCAGAATTTTTGTAAATATGGAAGAGTAGTTTTTTTCAATTCATTCCGGGATATGAGCGCTGCTGGCAAGGCCAGCATTTATTGCCCATCCCTAATTGCCCTTGCAAAGGTGATAATGAGCAACCTTCTTGAACCGCTGCAGTCCTTGTGGTGAAGGTACACCCACAGTGCTGTCAGGTCAAAATCCTGGAACTCCCTCCCTAACAACAATGAAGGAACGGCGATATATTTCCAAGTCAGGATGGTGTGTAACTTGGAGGGGAATCTGCACGTGATGGTGTTCCCATGCGCCTGCTGCCCTTGTCCTTCTAGGTGGTAGAGGTCCCGGATTTGGGAGGTGCTGCTGAAGAAGCCTTGGCGAGTTGCTGCAGTGCATCTTGTAGAGGGTACACACTGCACCCACGGTGCGCCGGTGGTAGAGGGAGTGAATATTGAAGATGGTGGATGGGGTGCCAATCAAGCGGGCTGCTTTGTCTTGCATGGAGTCAAGTGTTGTTGGAGCTGCACTCATCCAAGCAAGTGGAGAGTATTCCATCACACTCATGACTTGTGCCTTGTAGATGGTGGAAAGGCATTGGGGAGTCAGGAGGTGAGACACTCACTGCAGAATACCCAGGCCTTTGACCTGGTCTTGTTGTCACAGTATTTAAGGAAGTGGCTCTAGAAATAGTGGCTGCATTGGTGATCATTTTCCAACAGTCTATCGACTCTGGATCACTTCCTATGGACTGGAGGGTAGCTAATGTAACACCATTTTTTAAAAAAGGAGGGAGAGAGAAAACAGGAAATTATAGACCGGTTTAGCCTGACATCAGTAGTGGGGAAAATGTTGGAATCAATCATTAAGGATGTAATAGCAGCGCATTTGGAAAGCAATGATAGGATCAGTCCAAGTCAGCATGGATTTATGAAAGGGAAATCATGCTTGACAAATCTTCTAGAATTTTTTCGAGGATGTAACTAGCAGACTGGACAAGGGAGAACCAGTGGATGTGGTGTATTTGGACTTTCAAAAGGCTTTTGACAAGGTCCCACACAAAAGAGATTGGTGTGCAAAATTAAAGCACATGGTATTGGGGGTAATGTATTGACGTGGATAGAGAACTGGTTGGCAGACAGGAAGCAAAGAGTAGGAATAAACGGGTCCTTTTCAGAATAGCAGGCAGTGACTCATGGGGTACCGCAGGGCTCAGTGCTGGGACCCCAGCTATTTACAATATATATTAATGATTTAGACGAAGGAATTGAATGTAATATCTCCAAGTTTGCAGATGACATGAAGCTCGGTGGCAGTGTGAGCTGTGAGGAGGATTCTAAGAGGCTGCAGGGTGACTTGGACAGGTTAGGTGAGTGGCAAATGCATGGCAGATGCAGTATAAATGTAGATAAGTGAGAGGTTATCTACTTTGGTGGCAAAAACAGAAAGGCAGATTATCTGAATGGTGACAGATTAGTAAAAAGAGAGGTGCAACGAGACCTGGGTGTCATGATACATCAGTCATTGAAAGTTGGCATGCAGGTATAGCAGGCGATGAAGAAGGCAAATAGCATGTTGGCCTTCATAGCGAGAGGATTTGAGTATAGGAGCAGGGAGGTCTTACTGCAGTTGTACAGGGCCTTGGTGAGGCCATACATTGAATATTGTGTAAGGTTTTGGTCTCTTAATCTGAGGACGGACATTCTTGCTATTGAGGGAGTGCAGCGAAGGTTCACCAGACTGATTGCCAGAAAGGCAGGACTGACATATGAAGAAAGACTGGATCAACTAGGCTTATATTCACTGGAATTTAGAAGAATGAAAGGGGACCTCACAGAAACATAACATTCTGATGGGATTGGACAGGTTAGATGCAAGAAGAATGTTCCCGATGTTGGGGATGTCCAGAACAGGTGTCGCAGTCTAAGGATAAGGGGTAAGCCATTTAGGACCGAGATGAGGAGAAACTTCTTCACTCAGAGAATTATGTACCTGTGGAATTCTCTACCACAGAAAGTTTTTGAGGCCAGTTTGTTAGATATATTCAAAATGGAGTTAGATGTGGCCCTTACAGCTAAATGGACCCGGGGGGCTATGGTGAGAAAGCAGGAATGGGGTACTGAAGTTGAATGATCAGACATGATCATATTGAATGGTGGTGCAGACTCAAAGGGCCGAATGGCCTACTCCTGCACCTATTTTCTATGTTTCTATGTGGCTGGTCCAGTTAAGGTTCTGCTTCAATGGTGACCCCCAGGATGTTGATGGTAGGGGATTCGGCGATGGTAATGCCGTTGAATGTCAAGGGGTGGTGGTTAGACTCTCGGTTGTTGGAGATGGTCATTGCCTGGCACTTGTGTGGCACGAATGTTACCTACCCAAGCCTGAATGTCTTCCAGGTCTTGCTGCATGCGGGCATGGACTGCTTCATTTTCTGGGAAGTTGCGAATGGAACTGAACACTGTGCAAACATCAACAAACATCCCCACTTCTGACCCTATGATGGAGGGAAGGTCATTGATGAAGCAGCTGCTCTGAGGAATTCCTGCAGCGATGTCCTGGGGCTGTGATGATTGACCAACAACAACAACCATCTTCCTTTGTGCTCGGTATGACTCCAGCCAGTGGAGAGTTTTCCCCCGATTCCCATTGACTTCAATTATACTAGGCCTTCTTGATGCCACACTCGGTCAAATTCTGCCTTGATGTCAAGGGCAGTCACTCTCACCTGTCCTCTGGAATTCAGTTCTTTTGTCCATGTTTGGACTAAGGCTGTAATGAGGTCAGGAGCCGGGTGGTCCTGGCGGTACCCAAACTAAGCATCGGTGAGCAGGTTATTGGTGAGCAAGTTCGCTTGATAGCACTGTTGATGACACCTTCCATCACTTTGCTGATGATTGAGAGTAGACTGATGGGGTGGTAATTGGCCGGATTAGATCTGTCCTGTTTTTGTGGACAGGACTTACCTGGGCAGTTTTCCCACATGGTCAGGTAGATGCCAGTGTTGTGGCAGTACTGGAACAGCTTAGCTAGAGATGCGGCTACTTTTTGAGCATGACAGCTGGTATGTTGTCAGGGCCCATGGCCTTTGCTGTACCCAGTGCGTTCAGCTGTTTCTTGATATCACATGGAGTGAATCGAATTGGCTGAAGACTGGCTTCTGTGATGGGGGACATAAGGAGGAGGCCGATATGTATCAACCACTCGGCACTTCTGGCTGAAGATGGTTGCAAATGCTTCAGCCTCGTCTTTTGCACTTGCGTGCTGGGCTCTGCCATCATTGAGGATGGGGATATTCATGGAACCTCCTCCCGTTAGTCGTTTAATTGTTCACCACAATTCACGACTGGATGTGGCAGGATGGCAGAGCTTTGATCTGATCCGTTGATTGTGGGATCGCTTCGCTCTGTTTATAGCATGCTGCTCCCGCTGTTTAGCATGTACATAGTCCTGTGTTGCAGCTTCCGCAGGTTGATACCTCATTTTTAGGTACGCCTGTGCTGCTCCTGGCTTGCTCTTGTGCACTCCTCATTGAGCCAGGGTTTGTCCCTTGGCTTGATGGTAATGGTAGAGTGAGGGATATGCTGGGCCATGAGGTTACAGATTGTGGTGGAGTACAATTCTGCTGCTGCTGATGGCCCACAGCGCCTCATGGATGCCCAGTTTTGAGCTGCTAAATCTGTCCTCAATCTATCCCATTTAGCACGGTGGTAGTGCCACACAAAAGCCTTCGACACTGTCAACCGTGAGGGATGATGGAGCATCTTCCTCAGATTCGGCTGCCCTCAAAAGTTTGTCACCATCCTCCGACCCGCTCCACGATGACATACAAGCCATGAGCCTGACCAACGGATCCACCACAGACCCAATCCACGTTCGGACTGGGGTCAATCAAGGCTGTGTCATCGCACCAACGCTCTTCTCGACCTTCCTTGAGCAAAGCTCCATCTCACCCTCAGCAAGCTCCCCGCTGGAGTGGAGCTAAATTACAATACAAACAGGAATCTTTTCAATCCAAGGTTGTCCCATCCTCTGTCATCAAATTACTGTACGCAGATGATGCTTGCATCTGCGCACACTCGGAGGTCGAACTCCAAGCCGTTGTCAGCACCTTCACCGAGGCGGATGGGAGCATGGGCCTTACACTAAACATCCGTAAGACAAAAGGTCCTCTACCAACCTGCCCCGCCACACAGCACTGCCTTCCAGGTTATCAAAATCCACAACGAGGCCTTGAACAACGTTGACCATTTTCCATACCTCAGGAGCCCACAGTCAACAAGGGCAGACATCAATGACGATGCCCAACACCACCTTCAGTTGCCAGTGCAGCCTTCAGTCGACTGAGGAAGAGTATTTTTGAAGACTGGCACCTCAAACCTGGCACCAAGCTTATGGCCTACAGAGCAGTGGTGATGCCCGCCCTCCGATATGGCGCAGAGACCTGGGGCTAGAACCTCCATTTTTGTGCTTAGCGCCCAAAAATTGCCGTTATTTCCGGCGTGGGCGGTAAAAAAGGGTTTTCAGATCGCCGGCTTCTCGCCCATTCTCAAAACACCTAGTTTACATTTTTGAAAATGGGCAATATACCCCGAGCGATATCAAATGGGCGTTAAATCTTTTTGACCTTCTGCCGTAAAGTGTGGCCATCCTTAGCAACGGCATGGCAACTCTCGATTCCCGCGATTCTGGAGGTTAAGGGTCACCATGACATGCGTAGAACAGAGAGAGAGAGAGAGGGAGCTCAGAGGGACTGAAGGTGTGGCTCGGTGTGGGGTGTGGCTGCTTTGGGAGGAAGGAGGGAGACTTTAGAGCTTCACAGCAAGTAGGCAAACAAAAAGTAGCTGTTAACAGCCACATATTTGCCCGAATTTGCCCGATAATGGAGGGAGAGGAGGAGGCATCACAGCACGCTGTGGAGCCTGACGCTGGAGAGAGCAGTGAGCTGGGAGAGAGCACGTTGGAGGCCGCAATAGAGCCAGGAGGTTCTTGGACGAGACAACTGCCTCCCTCCTGTAGGTCGAGTTATGCTGGGGTGATTTGGCACAGGGAGGGCGTGGGAAGCCCACCCCAAAGACCTGCCAGAGGATATGGACCGATAGCAGAGGTGGCCTCGTCGGCGACCAACGAGGTTCGTGAGGGCAACCAATGATGAAACGTTGGAACGACCGTGTGGGATCCGCAAGAGTAAGTATTACATTGATTTACATGTACTTATGTATTTATATAATTTGATTTGTAAGAGTCATGAGTAACTATCAGCAGGTGTGAGGTCTTGCACTTTTACCGGGAATGTTTTACTCAAAGCCTGCAGTCACGGTGTACGTCTTTAGGTAAAGAATGATAATGATCATAATAAGCATGATTATATCTGTCGGTTATGTGTTGTATCAGTCTCTGTGACAGTACCTAGCAATGGTATCACGCAATGATCTCATGCCATGTTGTCCTGTTACATTTACAGAAGTAGCTATCGACGATGAGGTCCGTGCAGAGTCGAACGGGTGGGGGGTGCCACCAGTCCCCAGCGACATCACTGAGATGGAGGAGCGGGTGTTAGCACTCGTGGGGAAGTACCCCCAGACAGCTACGGACACATCTGAAGACCCTGAAGTGAGGACACGTGAGTAAAGCTTACACCATTGCGTGATGTGAAGTCAATAGATGCCACACCCACTCATATCCGAACAATCATATATGATCGATGATTTCTAAAAGTGTTATAGAAATAATGCTGGCCTACATTAATGATTTAGATGAAGGAATTGAGTGCAATATCTCCAAGTTTGCAGATGACACTAAGCTGGCTGGCAGTGTGAGCTGTGAGGAGGACGCTAAAAGGCTGCAGGGTGACTTGGACAGGTTAGGTGAGTGGGTAAATGCATGGCAGATGCAGTATAATATGGATAAATGTGAGGTTATCCACTTTGGGGGCAAAACCATGAAGGCAGAATATTATCTGAATGGCGGCAGATTAGGAAAAGGGGAGGTGCAACGAGACCTGGGTGTCATGGTACATCAGTCATTGAAAGTTGGCATGCAGGTACAGCAGGCGGTGAAGAAGGCAAATGGTATGTTGGCCTTCATAGCTCGGGGTTTTGAGGATAGGAGCAGGAGGATCTTACTGCAGTTGTACAGGGCCTTGGGAGGCTTCACCTGGAATATTGTGTTCCGTTTTGGTCTCCTAATCTGAGGAATGACGTTCTTGCTATTGAGGGACTGCAGCGAAGGTTCACCAGTTGATAGTTGAGGCCCCAGTACCAATCCCGGAAGAACCTCACTAGTTACTGTTTGCCAACCGGAAAATGACCCTTTATCCCGAATCTTGTTTTCTGTTAGTTAGCCAATCCTCTATCCATGCTAATATATTACCCCCAAACCCGTGAATTTTTATCATCTTGTGCAGCAACCTTTTCTACGGCGCCTTATCGAATGTCTTCTGGAAATCCAAATACATCCCATCCACTGGTTCTCTCTTATCCACCCTGCTCGTTACATCCTCAAAGAACTCTAGCAAATTTGCCAAACATGATTTCCCTTTCATAAAACCATGCTGACTCTGCTTGATTGAATCATGCTTTTCCAAATGTCCTGCTACTGCTTCCTTAATAATGGACTCCAGCATTTTCCCAATGACAGATGTTAGGCTAACTGATCTATAGTTTCCTGCTTTCTGTCTGCCTCCTTTTTAAAATAGGGATGTTACATTTGCAGTTTTCCAATCTGCTGGGACCTCCCCAGAATCCAGGGAATTTTGGTAGATTACAACCAATGCATCCACTATCTCTGCAGCCACTTATTTTAAGACCCTAGGATGTAAACAATCAGGTCCAGGGGACCTGTCTGCCTTTAGTCCCATTATTTGACTGAGTACTACTTTTTTAGTGATGGTGATTGTATTAAGCTGCTCCCTCCCTATAGCCCCTTGATTATCCACTATTGGGATGTTTTTAGTGTCTTCTATGGTGAAGATCGATACAAAATATTTGTTCAACATCTCTGCCATTTCCCTGTTCCCCGTTATTAATTCCCCGGTCTCATCCTCTAGGGGACCAACTTTTATTTTGCCACGTTTTTCCTTTTTATGTACCTGTAGAAACTCTTACTTTCTGTTTTTATATTTTGTGCTACTTTGCTTTCATAATCTATCTTCCCTCTCTATTATTTATTTAGTCATTCTTTGCTGGCTTTTAAATCTTCTGGCCTCCCAATAGTCTTGGCCACTTCATATGCCCTTGTTTTCAATTTGATACCATCCCTTATTTCCTTCGTTAGCCACGGATAGTTATCCCTTCTCTTAGTGTTTCCTTCTCATTGGGATATATTTTTGTTGAGAGTTGTGAAATATCTCCTTAAATGTCTGCCACTGCTCATCAACCAGCCCATACTTTAATCCATTTCCCAGAGTCCACTTTAGCCAACTCTGCCTTCATACCTTTGTAGTCTCCTCTGTTTAAGCTTAGGACACTGGTTTGAGATCCAACTTTCTCACCCTCCAACTTTACTAGGAGATCATTTATTAATCCTGTCTCATTACACAGTACCAGATCTAAGATAGCCTGCTCCCTGGTTGGTTCTGCAACGTACTGTTCAAGGAAACTATCCCGGATACACTCTGTGAACTCTTCCTCAAGGCTATCCTGGCCAATTTGCTTTGTCCAATCAATATGAAGGTTAAAATCGCCCATGATTATTGCCATTCCTTTTTTACAAGCCTCCATTATTTCTTGATTTATACTATGTCCGACAGTATAGCTACTGTTAGGGGGCCTATAGACTGTGCCCACTAGCGACCTTTTCCCCTTATTATTCCTTATCTCCACCCAAACTGTAGTTGGTCTGTTCACCACCTCCTCCGACATGCCTCAAACCATGATCCCTAAACTCTTGCTGACTCAATCCCCCCAACCACCTTTTATCCCGTTTTTATTGAGATAACAGGGAGATATATCTGTCAATGAGCACTGCTTCTGATTTGTGTAAAGGGTTTGTTATTTCGCTGTTGGATTGTGAGCTGCATTTTTCTCTCTATTGAAATGTTTTCTGTACTAGCTGCACGCAGTATGTAAGTTCTCATCACTTCTACGTGGTGCTTACTTGTTTCTCAATAAAATTGTTCTTCTTAAAAGGACGTTGACTTAATGCAAGAAAAACAAAACAATAAAAGGTAAATAATTTGTTTGTCATTGAAATGTTGCTTAGAAGAATTAGGATCATAGAGCTGTTAAATAACTAGGAGACTCTCGCCATATCCCCTGAAAGGAAGTTAATTTAATGTGTTGTGCATTTATTGATTATAGTTATTCATTTTCTTTCTCCCTACAGGCTTTTTCAGATCAGCCTAAAGTAATAAGGAGGACACTTAATTTAAATTAGACTGAAGACTGATGATAGTTCCCATAGCAGCTGTCACTGTTATCGAAGAGACACTTTAAAAAAAAAGATTTACACAAATGAAGTGGTCACAAATTTTTTTTAAATGAAAGGTTAAATGGAACAACACGGACAAGGATACAATTGTGTGCTGTGTTCCATTTCTGGTGATTAAAATATCCAGCCACAGGACACACACGAAAAGCAAATACTGCTGCATATGCCAAAGCAGGTTACTAAAAAATATAGGAATGCAGTACAGTTCGGAATCTGACCACGATCCTTCATTTAGTATCTAATTTGTCATATATTTGGCTGAACAACAGACAGTGTTTTAGTCAAAATTACTTACATATGTTATTGTGGTGCTCAAAGAATTAGTGCAAGACACAACATATCTCAAACATAAGATTCTCTTTGAGATCTTGATGCCTAGTTCTTCATGAAGTCTGGGCCAATAGGATCAAACTAAATATGGATTCATTTAATGCCGCAATTAATATTGTAGAAACATACTGGTCTAAGCTTTCAGTAAAACTGTAGACCGACAGTTGTTTTATACTCGAAGTGATAAACCAAGAGAGATATCATAACTTGTCCTTTGTTTTTAAATGTTACAGAATATTTTATACAGGTAGCATGAATTTGAAGTTCAGACTTGTAACCAGGATATGTATTAAAATCCACTGAAGTAAAATTGTTAGTTTGCAGTTCAATGATGAGACAGTTTACAGCAACTGAAAATATATTTATCCCAACTAGATTTGAATGAGATGAATCACTTGGATTAGTATTAGCAAAAATAAGAAGAGTGTGATTGTTGTGTTGCCAGTGTTGCCCTTTGTATTGCAGGATTACATGTTTTACATGTTACAGAACACATTGGGAAACATTGCTTTGTAAAGAACTACATGCCAACAGTGCGGGCACATAATAGGTATTCACAGTGGAGTAGGGAGTAGACTGTGTAACGAAAGTTAAAAGTGTGTTATGGGAGATTAGTAATCACAATATTGCAGCAACTCCTGCCACTTATCATCTTAAACCCTCTACTTATCTTTTTCTCAGTTGTTATAAGGAGCGATCACCATGAAACATAAAAACCCAAAGTGATCCAATTACACAGGGCTGAGCACCAGTAATAATTCCAGACATTAAGTCATACAAAATAGGCCATTATTTTGGTTCTACATGAAAAGATGCAAATTTGGCAAATTCAGACTGCTTCAGGTTCTCATTTACTTTGGAGAGAAACCAAGGCAAAGACATAGGTGCAAAAGAACCCTTTTACATCTGTGAGCTAACATTTGTTTATGTTCCATTGCTTCTTTGTGATCTAACCGCTCACATGCTCTTTTAATTTGCCAGTTAAAGTGGTGTTGACAAAGGCCTGGGGGCAGGACAGCAGTTCAATCAGGGTATAATGAATGGCAAGGAACATAAGGAACATAAGAAATAAGAGCACGAGTAGGCCATTCGGCCCCTCGAGCCTGCTCTGCCATTCTATAAGATCATGGTTGATCTGATCTTGGCCTCAACTCCACTTCCCCGCCCGCTCCCCATAACCCTTGACTCCCTTATCATTCAAAAATCTGTCTATCACCACCTTAAATATATTCAATGACCCAGCCTCCACAGCTCTCTGGGGTAGAGAATTCGAAAGATTCACGAACCTTTGAGAGAAGAAATTCCTCCCCATTTCTGTTTTAAATGGGCGACCCTTTATTCGAAGACTATGTTCCCGAGTTCTAGATTCCCCCATGAGGGGAAACATCCTCTCTGCATCTACCCTGTCAAGGCCCTCAGAATCTTATAGGTTTCAATAAGATCACATCTCATTCTTCTACATTCCAATGAGTATAGGCCCAACCTGCTCAACCTTTCTTCCTAAGACAATCCCTTCATCTCAGGAATCAACCTAGTGAACCTTCTCTGAATGGCTTCCAATGCAAGTATATCCCTCCTTAAATAAAGAGACCAAAACTGTACACAGTACTCCAGATGTGGTCTCACCAATACCCCGTACAGTTGTAGCAGGACTTCTCTGCTTTTATACTCTATCCCCCTTGCAATAAAAGCCAACATTCCATTTATCTTCCTGATTCCTTGCTGTACCTGCAAACTAACTTTTTGTGTTTCATGTACAAGGACCCCCAGGTCCCTCTGTACCGCAGCATGTTGTAATCTCTCCCCATTTAAATAATAATTTGCTTTTTTATTTTTCCTAACAAAGTGGATAACCTCACATTTTCACACATTATACGCCATCTGCCAAAATTTTGGCCATTCACTGGGCCCAAATTTGCCCAGGAGTTGCACTGTTTTTTTGGAGCAACTTGATTTTTCTGGAGTATCTTAAAAATCTCCATTTTGCACATTCAATTTGCACCAGTGTAAGTGAGTTAGTTAGGATTTTTTTTTAAAGTTTAGTTTAGTTTTGTTCAAAAGGGGCTGGCATTACCAGCCACCTGCGCCTGTTTTGGCCATTTAAGCCACTTTGCACAGCTAATAGTTGCTCCAAACTATCTTAGGCCAGCGTATGTGGCCACTTGTGGCCGTACAGAAAACCCTTGCGGAGAGTTAAGAAATCAGCGCAGGTAGGTACATCGGAGGCCAGCAGAACTTAATGACTTGACTAAAGAATGTGAATAGGATCAAACAGCTATACAGGACATCATATGACAAACTTCACAAAGTTAATTTACTATACAACAGAAGCATTCATGGAAGCTTAAACTACAAAAATAATAGTAAAGAGACAAAACATATTTACATAATTTTTTCAAAATATCCAAATAAAAAAATAGATGTACCTCCTGCTCGTAATTCTTATGTTCTCATGTAGGAAAGTATTTTCATCAACAGGGTTAAGGAAAGTCTTAGGTAAGCTCATTAAAATTACTGGCTACACAGTTATCACACCGCGCCACCCCCCCACCCGATCAAAACTCCCCCCTCCCATCAAAACTCCCCCCTCCCATCAAAACTCCCCCCTCCCATCAAAACTCCCCCCTCCCCCATCAAAACTCTTCCCCACCTCCCCCCCCCATCAAAACTCTCCTCTGCCCGCCCCATCAAAACTCTCCTCACTAAACAAAGCAGAGTCATCAATAATAAAAAATGAACATTTTATAGATAAAAAAAAAGAGTCCTACCTCGGCGCGGGAAGTCAGCAGGCCGGCCGGCCGGCCAGCCAGTGTGGGAGGCCACTCGGCCTGGGATAGGTGCGGGACTCTCTATGGTGTGCAGCAGCCTGGCGCACATCGTGACACCACTCGGCCTGGGATAGGGCGGGACTCTCTCTATGACGTGCAGCAGCCTGGCGCACATCGTGACACCACTCGGCCTGGGATAGGTGCGGGACTCTCTCTATGGCGTGCAGCAGCCTGGCGCACATCGTGACACCACTCGGCCTGGGATAGGGCGGGACTCTCTCTATGGCGTGCAGCAGCCTGGCGCACATCGTGACACCACTCGGCCTGGGATAGGGCAGGACATGGGGTCCCACGCTGCAGAGGAGCTACGGCGCAATCGCAAAACCTCCAGTGCGCATGCGTTGAGCTGCCGGCACTCTTAAGCGCAGGGTCCTAGCTCCGTCCCCTAATTGAATTGCCACGCCACGCCAAGCCATGGGAGGGGCCACAGAGCGGCCAGAATCCGGGGACAACTTTTTGGCACCGTTTTCACCCCAGGAAGTCGGCGCATCTCACGTGAACGTGCCGAAAAAACCAGATGGTCCAAATTTGGGCCCACTGAGCCTATCTATACCCCTTTGCAGATTCTTTGCACCCTCCTCACAACTTGCTTTCTCACCTACCTTTGTATCATCAACAAATTTGGTTAAATTACACTCGGTCCCCTCATCCAAGTCATTAATATAGATTGTAAATAGTCGATGCCCCAGCACCGATCCCTGTGGCACCCCACTAGTTACAGTTTGCCAACGTGAAAATGATCCATTTATCCCAACTCTCTGTTTTCTGTTAGTTAGCCAATCCTCTATCCATGCTAATATATTACCCCCAACCCTGTGAGCTCTTATCTTGTGCAGTAACTTTTTATGTGGCACCTTATCGAATGCCTTCTGGAAATCCAAATACACAACATCTACTGGTTCCCCTTTATCGACCCTGCTTGTTGCATCCTCAAAGAATTCTAGCAAATTTGTCAACCATGATTTCCCTTTCATAAAACCATTCTGACTCTGCCCGACTGCATTATGATTTTCTAACTGTCCTGCTACTGCTTCCTTAATAATGAACTCCAGCTTTTTCCCAACGACAGATGTTAGGCTAACTGGTCTATAGTTTCCTGCTTTCTGTCTGCCTACTTTCTTAAACAGTGGCGTTACATTTGCAGTTTTCCAATCTGCTGGGACCTCTCCAGAATCCAGGGAATTTTGGTAAATTACAACCAATGCATCCACTGTCTCTGCCGCTACTTCTTTTAAGACCCTAGGATGCAGGCCATCAGGACCAGGGGACTTGTCCACCTTTAGTCCCATTAGTTGCCTAGTACTTTTTCTCTAGTGATGGTGATTGTTTTAAGATCCACCCTCCCAATAGCCCCTTGATTATCAATTATTGGAATGCTTTTAGTGTCTTCTTTCGTGAAGACCGAAACAAAGTATTTGTTCAAGGTCTCTGCCATTTCCCTGTTCTCCATTATTAATTCCCCAGTCTCAGCCTCTAAAGGACCAATGTTTACTTTAGCTGCTCTCTTCTTTTTTATATACGTGTAGAAGCTCTTACTATCTGTTTTTATATTCTTGCTGGTTTATTCTCATAAATTATCTTTTCTTTAGTCATCCTTTGCTGGTTTCTAAAAATTTCCCAATCCCCTGGCCTTCCACTATTCTTCACAACATTGTATGTCTTTGTTTTCAATTTGATTCTCTCCTTTACTTCCTCAGTTAGCCACGGATGGTTCATCCTTCTCTTAGTCTTTCTTTCTCACTGCAATATATCTTAGCTGAGAGTTATGAAATATCCCCTTACATGTCCGCCGTTGCTCATCTACCATCTTACCCTTTAAACTATTTTCCCAGTCCACGTTAGCCAACTCTGCCGTCATACCTTTGTAATTGCTTTTATTTAAGTTCAGGACACAAGTTTGAGACCTAGCATTCTCACCCACAAACTGAATTTGAAATTTTACCATGCTATGATCACTCTTCCCAAGAGGATCCTTTACTATGAGATTAATTGATCCAGACTCATTACACATTACCAGATCTAAAATAACCTGTTCCCTGGTTGGTTCCACATATTGTTCTAAGAAATCACCCCGAATACACTCTATGAACTCTTCCTCAAGGCTACCTTTGACAATTTGATTTGTCCAATCAATATGAAGATTAAAATCGCCCATGATTATTGCCGTAGCTTTCTTACAAGCCTCCATTACCTCTTGATTTGTACTCTGTCCTACAGTGTGGCCACAGTTCGGGGGCCTAAAGACAACTGCCACCAGTTACTTCTTTCTTTTATTATTTATCATCTCCACCCTAACTGATTCCACATCTTGATCTTCTGAGCCAATATCATTTCTCACTGCTGCTCTGATCTCATCCTTTATTAACAGAGCTACCCCACCTCCTTTTCCTTTCGGTCTGTCCTTCCGAATTGTCAAATATCCCTGAATATTTAGTTTCCAGCCTTGGTTACCTTGCAACCACGTCTCAGTAATGGCTATCAGATCATACCCATTTATTGCAATTTGTGCCGTCAACTCATCTAGCTTGTTACGAATGCTGCGTGCATTCAGATAAAGAGCTTTTAAATTTGTTTTTTTTAAAACCACTTTTCCCCTACTCTGACCCCACTTTCTGATTCACTTTTGTGTCTATATATTCTGTCTCTTCCTGTCACACTCTGGTTATCATTACCCCTCTCGCTACCCTGCACTATTGCCTTCTCCTTTATCTTTCAATGTTTACATTTCCGCTCACCGGATTCCTCCCCCCACTATTTAGTTTAAAACCCTCTCTACAGCCCTAGTTATTTGATTCGCCAGGACACTAGTCCCAGCACGGTTCAAGTGAAGCCCGTCCCAGCGGAACAGCTCCCTCTCACCCCAGTACGGGTGCCAGGGTGCCAGGAATCGAAACCCATTTCTCCCACACCAGTCTTTGAGCCACGTGTTTAACTCTCTGATCTTATTGACCCCATGTAAATTTACTCGTGGCTCAGGTAGTAATCCAGAGATTATTACCTTTGTGGTTCCGCTTGTTAATTTAGCCCCTAACTGCTCATACTCCCTGAGCAGAACCTCTTTCTTTGTCCTATCTATGTCATTGGACCACGACAACTGGATCTCCCCCCTCCCACTCCAAGTTCCTCTCCAGCCCAGAGGAGATGTCCTTAACCCTGGCACCGGGCCGGCAACACTACCTTCGGGACTCACGCTCTCAGCTGCAGAGAACTGTATCTATCTCCCTAATGATACTGTCCCCTACCACTACAACATTTTTTTTTACTCCCCCCACTTGAATGGCCCCCTGTACCACGGTGCTGTGGTCAGTTTGTTCATGCTACCTGCAGTCCCTGCTCTCGTCCATACAGGGAGTAAGAGCCTCGAACCTGTTGGACAAGAGCAAGGGCCGAGGCTCTGCCATCACTACCTCCTGGGTCCCCATACCGACCTCACTCGTAGTCACACCCTCCTGTCCTTCACCACGGACCAAATTTGAATTATTTAACCTAAAAGAGGTGTAACTTTCTGTTGGAACAAACACAGCGTCCAAGTAACGTTCCCCCTCCCTGATGTGTCGCAGTGTTTGAAGCCCGGACTCCAGCTCATCAACTCGGAGACGAAGTTCCTCGAGCAGCCAATACTGACACCGTGGATCTCACTGGTGTCCACCAGCTCCCACATACTACAGCTGTAACACATCGCCTCCCCTACCATCTCTAATGTACAAGGGGCAGGTTGCCAGATTGGTCAGGGTATAATGAATGATACGGGGCAAGTCACCAGTTACAGAATAAGAAAGTACTTGTATTTATCGAGCACCTTTCACAGCCCCACACCATACTAGCTGACAGTTATCCCTCCACTAATACCACTAAAACAAATCTGACTATTTATCTCATTGCAGTTAGTGAGACCTCGCTGTGTGTAAACTGGCTGCCACATTTATAACATTGTATTCACTACCCTTCAAAAGTACAGGTACAACGCCCGAAATCTGGAATCCTTGGGACTGAGTCCTCTCCGGTTTTTGGTTTTTTGTGGATTTCAGACAAGAAAATCCAAAGTCTGAAATCCGGAATCCTCGACCGAATCCGTGCCGGGTTTTGAGCAGTGAGGTCCGAAATCCGGCAAAACCCGAAATCCGGCACGGTTTCCGTCGAGGATTCTGGATTTCAGACTTGATTTTCTTGTCTGAAGTCCGGAATCCTCGACTGAATCCGTGCCGGACTTTGAGTTTTGCCTCAAAAATGTCCGGTTTTTGGACAATAATTCCGGATTCTGGACGACTCCATCAGCTATGTGCAAAAATGTCCTGTTTTCGGACAATTCTGGTTTTCGAAGTTCTGGATTCGGGACGTTGCACCTGTACTTTATTGGTTTCATTGGACCAAAAGTTACTGAAAACATTCCCTCCCTCCCCCAATTAGACTACCTGGTATTACAACCATATCCTCATCACTAGCACTGGACTACAAGTGACTGAATATACACCATCTCCCTCACTATTAGACTACCAGGGCTGCATACATATTCTTATTCACCACCACTACCAATTGACTTAGGGACTGGGTTACATATTCTCTCCCCATTGGACATTAGTAATAGTCTCACACCACCAGAAAAGTACCAAAGACTGGACCACTAATGATCTCCTCATTAGATGAGCATTAATTAACACACACAAACATATACATAATCCCAATACCATCTCACTGAGCTACTGGGGACTGCATGAATTATCCTCCTCTAATTATAGGATCTCCTCTCCATTGTAGTACAAAGGATATGGTTCATAGCCACTGTGAAACCTGCCTTTGCTGCTGTGCTTACAGCTTTACACCAGAAGCTCATCCCTGCCTTGCAAGTAGGAGATGATCTGGGCACCAAAAATGATGCTGTGGCTGAATGGAACAATGTTTGAAAAGAATACATACTATAGCCACCAACATGTCCAAATATGGAATCTTGATCTGAAATGGCTGCATTCAGACAAAACTGGTCTTAAAATGGAACTGATATTCACCATTCTTACCCAATAGCGATTGGCTGAAATGGTGCATACGTTCGACGACCAGGTTATGGAGAGCTGATCCTATTGACATCAGACTGAAACATCTTCTGCTGGATTTCCTCAAATCTTAGCCAGCCCCCACACTATTGCATCTCTCCTCCACCTGCCTCTAACTTTCTCAAGGCCCTCGCTTCCTCTCACACATGCAGAATCACTATTCAGTAACCTACGTCTACACATTGTGACGGTGAAGTTATATGACATTTTCCACCCGTGTGCTATATTATTAACCCGAGAGCCCGCCACTGACAGGACCCTCCAAAGTCTAAAGATGGTGCTGTGCTGTGCCTCAGAAGAAAGCAGGGCAACGGGATCTTTTTCAAAAACACTTGTTTAAGGCCATCATTTCTTCACGGAAAATATGAAATACGTGGAAACTTTATCCAATATAAAGCTGTGCAGCTTTAGGTGGACATGAACGATCTCAATCAGAATCTGTCTCATATTCACCTACAAAATATAAAATATAAAAAGGAATAGAAGGCTATGTTGATAGGGTCGCATGAAGTAGGGTGGGAGGGGGCTTGTGTGGAACTTAAACCCCGGCACGGACCAGGTGGGCTGAATGAACCGTTTCTGTGCTGTGCATTCTATCTCATTCTGTGTGACATATGCACAAAATATAAGGTATATTTGACAGCCACAATACCTAGCACTAGTATACCTAAATGTGAGCCTGCACTATATTTACTCACTGAGTAACTATTAATTTGGGGCTGGACCTTTTCTCAATATTAATTTTATATTGAGGAGCTGTTTCCTACTGCAGGGGCACTTTGCCCTTTCTACACAACTTATTCCCATCATGTGAGATCAATTTCTGGCTCTCTACATTTTCAAAATCAATCTGATAACATCAATCAGCAGACGTTTACCACAGAAATATTTATGCAGAGGTTATGGGGGAAACTTTGCTTTTTTATAAACTTAAAAAAATGACATTCTATGTCATTCCATGTAACATATAGTCAAAAGAATGGCGCAAAACACCAAAATCATTCCTTAGGAGGGAAAGAGATATGACAAATCGCATTTCATTGCAATGGCAATACTGCAGTTATAATATTTCTTCTCAGAGTAGGAAGGTATCGCGGGAGCAACGCAACAGATAAAGGAGTGAGCTACATTAGCTGAGTTTAGTAGCAGTTATTCTTCCAACAGCCCAGAGGTCATGAGTTCAAATCTCACCCTGACAAGTCGCAAAATTTAATTCAACAAATTAGTGCCACTGGTTCATGTCCTTCAAGGAAAGGGCCAGACACGGCTAACTGGTTACGTTTAATTCCAGTCATGCACTAGCTGATTAATATCCTCAGGACAACGAGAGAGGAGTAATATAAAGGTGTTGCCCACATCCCAAGAATACATTTTTTTTTAAAAGCAGCAGGCAATATTAGTAACAGCACTGTAATATTCTCAAGGTAATGAAGTATTCATTGTGAAATCAACAAACTTCTTTGGTCAGCTTAGCGTGGTCGCACTGTACATACACGAGAAAACAGGTGGAACCCGAGATGAATGGAGTTTACTGCCAGGCAGTGCCATTCATCTCATTCAAGCAGCACACCTTTGTGAAGATTACATTTCTGCTCAGGCTAAAGATGTCATCAAGAAAAGACAGCATTTCAGAAAACAAGCCCCACATTTTGATACAAACGTTATTGTACATTAAACAGACAGGGATTTCTGCTATTCAACAGAACAAAAAAAAAACAAATCACAATTCATCAGTCAGTGATACACAACTTTCCTTTTAAAAAGCAGTGCTGAAGTTTAATAAATAGAGCACCACAGATCACAAAAATCTAAAGGAGATTTTTCATGAATAACGCAGCAACTCACTTATGAAGGAATCATCAATCCTGCTCACACAGCAAATCACCGCGAGTCATTGTAAAACCACCCAGAAGCAGGTACTTGGAGCTCACAGAATGACAACACACTACACTTGTCCACGTTAGCAGTCAGGCTGCAGCTGCTTAGATCAGTGCATCACACTGTGACAAAAACACATATCTATCATGCTTCATGCAAGCTATGAAAGAGACAGGCATTCAGATGCCTGAAAGCAGATCAGGTTACCACCACTTACAGATAAGAGCACAGATTGGATGACTCCAAAGGGGACTATCACACATCGCAACACTGACTCATGTCCTACTTAAGCCAGCACTTGGTACTGCAAGCTCTATAATACGTCACAGTATACTTTAGGTTATGCGTCACAGTTTACAGCTAATTTGCAGCCTGGTTAATTCATAATAAGCTTGTCCATTTATTTTCATCATGCTGTTATCTTCCCTTCACCTCTTCTCTCATACCCCCCCCCCCCACTCTCCAACCCCCCCCCCCACACTCCACTCCCCCCCCACTCCAAACTCCAACCCCAGCACCCACAACTCTCCAACCCCACCCCCCCCACACTCCACTCGCGCCCCCACACTCCAAACACCCCCCCCACACTCCAACCCCCCCCCACACTCCAACCCCCCCCCACACTCCAACCCCCCCCCACACTCCAACCCCCCCCCACACTCCAACCCCCCCCCCACACTCCAACCCCACCACCCCCCCCACCCCACACTCCAACCCAAGCACCCACAACTCTCCAACCCCACCCCCCCACACTCCAACCCCCTCCCCCACTCTCCAACCCCCCCCACATTCCACTCCCCCCCCATTCTCCAACCCTCCCCCACACTCCACTCCCCCCCCCACTCCAAACCCACACTCCAACCCCAGCACCCACAACTCTCCAACCCCACCCCCCCCCACACTCCACTCGCCCCCCCACACTCCAAACACCCCCCCCACACTCCAACCCCCTCCCCCACACTCCAACCCCCTCCCCCACACTCCAACCCCCTCCCCCACACTCCAACCACCCCCCCCACACGCCAAACCCCCCCCACACTCCAAACCCCCCCCACACTCCAAACACCCCCCCCACACTCCAAACGCCCCCCCCACACTCCAAACGCCCCCCCCACACTCCAACCCCCTCCCCCACAATCCAACCCCCCCCCACACTCCAACCCCCCCCCACACTCCAAACACCCCCCCCACAACTCTCCAACCCCATCCCCCCCACAATCCAACCCCCACCCACACTCCAAACACCCCCCCCACAACTCTCCAACCCCACCCCCCCCACAACTCTCCAACCCCACCCCCCCCACAACTCTCCAACCCCACCCCCCCACACTCCAACCCCACCCCCCACACTCCAACCCCACCCCCCACACTCCAACCCCACCCCCCACACTCCACTCCCCCCCCCCACACTCCACTCCCCCCCCCCACACTCCACTCCCCCCCCCACACTCCACTCCCCCCCCCCACACTCCAACCCCCCCCCCCACACTCCAACCCCCCCCCCACACTCCAACCCCCCCCCCCACACTCCAACCCCCCCCCCACACTCCAACCCCACCCCCCACACTCCAACCCCACCCCCCACACTCCAACCCCACCCCCCACACTCCAACCCCACCCCCCACACTCCAACCCCACCCCCCACACTCCAACCCCACCCCCCACACTCCAACCCCACCCCCCACACTCCAACCCCACCCCCCACACTCCAACCCCACCCCCCACACTCCAACCCCACCCCCCACACTCCAACCCCACCCCCCACACTCCAACCCCACCCCCCACTCTCCAACCCCACCCCCCACACTCCAACCCCACCCCCCACACTCCAACCCCACCCCCCACACTCCAACCGCACTTCCCCCCCCCGTCCAACCGCAGCAGCCCCCCCACTCTAACCGTGCCCCCTCCCCCCCACACCCCACACTAAAGTTAATTTTCTGTCAGCTCTCTGAGTTTCCAAAACTGAAAGGTGATCGTCAGAAGATCCAAAGCGACATGAGGAAAAATGTTTTTCGCAGCGAGTGGTTCGGATCTGGAATTCACTGTCTGAAAGGGCGGTGGGGATAGATTCAATTGTGGCTTTCAAAAGGGAATTGGATAAGTATCTGAAGGAAAAGAAACTGCAGGGGTCCAGGGAAAGGGCGGGAGAATGGGGCTAGCTGAAGTGCTCTTGCAGAGAGCCGGCAAGGACTCGATGGGCCGAATGGCCTCCTCCTGTGCTGTAACCATTCTGTGATTCTATAATTCTATTCTATGAAAGATTCCCTGACCAAAGAATGGATATATGATTCAGTTGGGATTGGTGCTGGGAGTGGGATCGGGATTGGGATCGAGATCGGTGCTGGGAGTGGGATCAGGATCAGGATTGGTGCTGGGAGTGGGATCGGGATAGGTGCTGGGATCGGGATCGGGAATGGTGCTGGGATCGGGAATGGTGCTGGGATTGGGATTGGGATAGGTGCTGGGATCGGGATCGGGATCGGGATTGGTGCTGGGATCGGGATTGGTGCTGGGATTGGGATTGGGATTGGGATTGGTGCTGGGGATGGGATCGGGATCAGGATTGGTGCTGTGAGTGGGATCAGGATCAGGATTGGTGCTGGGAGTGGGATTGGGATCGGTGCTGGGAGTGGGATCAGGATCAGGATTGGAATTGGTGCTGGGAGTTGGATTGGGATTGGTGCTGGGAGTGGGATCGGGACTGGTGCTGAGATCGGGATCGGGGCTGGGAGTGGGATCATGATCGGGATTGGTGCTGGGAGTTGGATCGGGATTGGTGCTGGGAGTTGGATCGGAAGTACTCAGCCATTGCTGCTTTAAAGCAGTCCCTGGGATGAGGGTAGAAAGGGCTGACTCACTCTATAGTTCTCCATCCCTTCCTATAAAAACGCCATGCCTGACATAGTCTATATTCTGGATTACGCCAATTCTGATCGAATATTTCTCTCAGGATTAAAGATGCCCATTTGCATCAAAATAATTATTCCAACAAGATAACAATCCCACTCCCAATCCCAGCACCAATCCCAATTATAAAGCAATGGAGATGACTCTGTGATTTTTTCAGTTGTGTTCATGCTCCATAACAATTTCATTGGCCATACATAGAAGAATAAAACCTGGTTTTAGAAATGAAGTATGTTTTATTTTTCAAAAAAGTTCTTCATAAGATTTTACTGTGAGTGTTAGAAAAATCTTATACAGGAAGGTAATATTAAAGGCAAATACTGTTCTAACCCCCATTTAGAATCATAGAATTATAGAAATTTACAACACGGAAGGAGGCCATTTCGGCCCATCGTGTCCACGCCGGTCGACAAAGAGCTACCCAGTTTAATCCCACTTTCCAGCTCTTGGTCCGTAGCCCTGTAGGTTACGGCACTTCAAGTGCACATCCAAGTACTTTTTACATGTGGTGAGGGTTTCTGCCTCTACCACCCTTTCAGGCCGTGAGTTCCAGACCCCCACCACCCTCTGGGTGAAGAAAGTTCCCCTCAAATCCCCTCTAAACCTCCTTTCAATGACTTTAAATCTATGGCCCGTGGTTGTTGACCCCTCTGCTAAGGGAAATAGGTCCTTCCTATCCACTCTATCTCGGCTCCTTGTAATTTTTTACATCTCAATACGGTCTCTCCTCAGCCTCCTCTATTCCAAAGAAAACAAACCCAGCCTATCCAATCTTTCCTCATAGCTAAAATTCTCCAGTCCAGGCAACATCCTCGTAAATCTCCTCTGTACCCTCTCTGGTGCAATCACATCATTCCTGTAATGTGGTGACCGGAACTGCACGCAGTACTCTAGCTGTGGCCTAACTAGTGTTTTATACAATTCAAGCATAACCTCCCCGGCTCTTGTATTCTATGCCTCGGCTAATAAAGGTATGCCTTCTTAACCACCTTATCCACCTGGCCTGCTACCTTCAGGGATCTGTGGACACGCACTCCCAGGTCCCCTTGTCGTCACTTGTTATTTGTCCACTACATTGTGTGGGTTGAATGGTGACCTAATCTCTTCAAGCAATCATGACAATATGACATGCTAACTGCTTTACTGCCTATTTTGGACAGCCAGCATCATCGCCAGACACTGGGAAGTCAGATATAGCATGCCTTGATGCAAAGGAAAGCTCTCTTTCTCCTGACCCAAAAATATGCCCCAACGCCAGCCTGAAAAAAATTACCCCTTCCAGATGCAGGGGATGGGCCTGCTCCACATGGGGATAGCCTCTCTGAGTTTAGTGCTGCACTGTAGACAGCTTTCATTACTATGGGCATGAGTTGAGATTGCCCAAACTGTGCCAGCTGTGGCTCAGCTGGTAGCACCCTCACCTCTGAGTCAGAAGGTTGTGGGTTCAAGTCTAGGCTGACACTCCCAGTGCAGTGCTGAGGGAGTGCTGCACTGTCGGAGGTGCCGCCTTTCTGATGAGGCTTTAAGCCGAGGCCCCGCCTGCTCTCTCAGGCGAACATAAAAGATCCCATGGCGCTATTTCGAAGAGCAGCAGGGGAGTTATCCCTGGTGTCCTGGCCAATATCTATCCCTCAAATCAACATCATAGAAACAGATTACTCAGTTACTATCACAGTGCTGTTTGTGGGCTCGTACGGAGAGCAAATTGGCTGCCGCGTTTCCTACATTACAACAGTGACTAGACTTCAAAAGGTACTTCACTGGCTGTAAAAGCACTTTGGAACATGCAGTGGTTGTGAAAGATATATAAATGCAAGTCTTTCTTTAACTAATTTCGAGGACCCTTAGAGCTGGAAGGGACAAAGACTGACTGGCGGTTAAATTGAGATGAGACCCAAACCTGAGAAGGTCCTCTTGATGGTGGGCTTGGGTAGCTGCCAGATGTGTGTCGTTTTGGGACAAAGTTTATAATTGCCCACAATGTGCCAAACTGCTTCCTTCATATCGACAACAAACACTTGCTTAATTCTAATTTTATTTATTGTTCAATCAGACACAGAACACAAAGGTGCTGCTCCAGGCAGATCAGCAGGGTCATGGAGGAATGAGCAAAACAAACGTCTGTCTATGTGAGAATGAGGGGCTTTGACTTGCTCGTTTGTGGTTAAATTATATCACAAGCTATTGGGCTGAGTTTTATTTCAGATTACTGTGTCTACCCAGTTCAATGAATTTGCCTCAATGTCCCCAGGCATTGCTTTGACTATCTTATTAAGTGCTGCTGAATTCTGTGCCATTCTGTTCCACCAAATTAATACTGCTATTTTAGGCACACCTTCATATTACCCTGCACAGGAACTGGAACAAGCAGCATCACATTGACACAACACATGCAGCGGCCAGTTCCTCCCCGATATCAAAAAGCAAGCACAGAATTTGAATAGAAAAAAATTGTCAATGTTATTTATAAAGTAAGATTATTTTTCTCATGTTTTCTGTGCCTCACTATTCCAATAATCCACTTCAGAAAAATTGGCTCCCGATTTCAACAATAACAACAAAAGCACATCGTAAAACATCCCTCAGGAACAATTAACAAAATGTGACACCGAGCCACATAAGGAGATATTAGGGCAGATGAGGCAGGTTTTAAGGAGCGTCTGAAAGGAGGAAAGAGCGGTCAAGAGACAAGGAGGTTTAATGAGGGCGTTCCAGTGCTCGGGACTCAGGTCGGTGAAGGCACGGCAGACAACGATTCAGCGATTAAAATCAGGGATGCTCAAGAGGCCAGCGTTGGAGGAGCGCAGGTATCTTGGTGGGTTAGTTCCTGAAAATAAATGTCACCATTGGCCATGTTTAAGCACATCAAGTGTCAGAGATGAAAAGATAGATTGCAATGTATCTTTAACACATTTCAAAGCGTTTCATCCTGCACTCGAATTTGTGCAAAACGTATCCTGTCCTGCACTAAGTTTCAATCACCCATCACTCAATTCTTGCTGACCTACATTGGCACCCTGACCTCCAACACATCCAATTTAAAATGCTCGCCTTCAAATCCCTCGAAAGCCTTGCCCCAACCTTCCTTGGCAACCTCCTCCAGCCTTACAGCCCCTCCCACAACCTTCAGTCCTCTGACTCTGGCTTTTTGTGTGTGCCCTTCATCCCACCTTTGACGACAGAGCCTTCAAAGCCTTGGTCCCACTCCCTGGAATTCCCTCCATAACCACCTGCACTTCTGCCTCCATCCTTTTTAAAAACCTTCTCAAAAATCATCTTTTCAAGCCAGTTTTTGATCTCTAACTCTCACATCATTAGTGCCAGTTCCTGTATTCCATACATCTATTTTCCTCCCCCCTCTGTGAAGTACACTGGGATATCTTTTACATTACTGGCCCTATATAAATGCACGTTGTCGTTGAAGGATCTTCTGCGTATTTCAGGCTTTTTAAAAATTCTAGTTAATAAGCTGAGAGTAAATGGGTATTGTGCTTACAACCAGCAGAAAATAAATTCCCCATCTGTTGCTTGGAATGAAATTGGAAGACTGCATGTCCTCAATTCCTGTCGCTCCCAGGTTTGTCACTAAGGTTTTGCGATAGGGGGTTGGGGCAAAGAGACAGGCATCAGTGTGAGTTAGAGATAGACGGGCATCAGTGTGAGTTAGAGATAGACGGGCATCAGTGTGAGTTAGAGATAGACGGGCATCAGTGTGAGTTAGAGAAAGACGGGCATCAGTGTGAGTTAGAGATAGACGGGCATCAGTGTGAGTTAGAGATAGACGGGCATCAGTGTGAGTTAGAGATAGACGGGCATCAGTGTGAGTTAGAGATAGACGGGCATCAGTGTGAGTTAGAGATAGACGGGCATCAGTGTGAGTTAGGAGAGAGACGGGCAGAGTGAGTTGGAGAGAGACGGGCAGAGTGAGCGAGAGAGAGAGACGGGCAGATTGAGAGAGAGAGAGAGACGGGCAGAGTGAGAGAGAGAGAGAGAGATGGGCAGAGTGAGTTAGAGGGAGACGGGCAGAGTGAGTTAGAGAGAGAGACAGCCAGAGTGAGCGAGAGAGAGAGATGGCCAGAGTGAGTTAGAGAGAGAGACGGGCAGAGTGAGTTAGAGAGAGAGACGGTCAGAGTGAGAGAGAGAGAGAGACGGGCAGAGTGAGTTAGAGGGAGAGACGGTCAGATTGAGAGAGAGAGAGAGACGGGCAGAGTGAGTTAGAGAGAGAGACGGGCAGAGTGAGTTAGAGAGAGACGGGCAGAGTGAGTTAGAGAGAGAGACGGTCAGAGTGAGAGAGAGAGAGAGACGGGCAGAGTGAGTTAGAGAGAGACGGACAGAGTGAGTTAGAGGGAGTCGGGCAGAGTGAGTTAGGGAGAGATGGACAGAGTGAATTAGAGAGAGACGGGCAGAGTGAGTTAGATAGAGACGGACAGAGTGAGAGAGAGAGAGAGAGAGAGACGGGCAGAGTGAGTTCGAGAGAGACGGGCAGAGTGAGTTCGAGAGAGACGGGCAGAGTGAGTTAGAGAGAGACGGGCAGAGTGAGTTAGAGAGAAACGGGCAGAGTGAGAGAGAGAGAGAGAGACGGGCAGAGTGAGTTAGAGAGAGACGGCAGAGTGAGTTAGAGAGAGACGGGCAGAGTGAGTTAGAGAGAGAGAGACAGGCAGAGTGAGTTAGAGAGAGAGAGAGACAGGCAGAGTGAGTTAGAGAGAGAAGGGCTGAGTGAGTTAGTTAGAGAGAGAGAGAGACAGGCAGAGTGAGTGAGAGAGAGAGAGACAGGCAGAGTGAGTTAGAGAGAGAGAGAGAGACGGGCAGAGTGAGTTAGAGAGAGATGGGCAGAGTGAGAGAGAGAGACAGGCAGAGTGAGTTAGAGAGAGAGAGAGACGGGCAGAGTGAGTTAGAGAGAGACGGGCAGAGTGAGAGAGAGAGATGGGCAGAGTGAGAGAGAGAGACGGGCAGATTGAGTTGGAGAGAGAGAGACGGGCAGAGTGAGTTAGAGAGAGATGGGCTGAGTGAGTTAGTTAGAGAGAGAGACAGGCAGAGTGAGTGAGAGAGAGAGAGACAGGCAGAGTGAGTTAGAGAGAGAGAGACGGGCAGAGTGAGTTAGAGAGAGACGGGCAGAGTGAGAGAGAGAGAGACGGGCAGAGTGAGTTAGTTAGAGAGAGAGAGACAGGCAGAGTGAGTGAGAGAGAGAGAGAGACAGGCAGAGTGAGTTAGAGAGAGAGAGAGACGGGCAGAGTGAGTTAGAGAGAGATGGGCAGAGTGAGAGAGAGAGAGAGAGAGAGAGAGAGAGAGAGAGAGAGAGAGAGAGAGAGAGAGAGAGAGAGAGACGGGCAGAGTGAGAGAGAGAGAGACGGGCAGAGTGAGTTAGAGAGAGAGATGGACAGAGTGAGTTAGAGAGAGAGACAGACAGAGTGAGTTAGAGGGAGTCAGGCAGAGTGAGTTAGAGAGAGATGGACAGAGTGAATTAGAGAGAGAGACGGACAGAGTGAGTTAGAGAGAGAGAGACAGGCAGAGTTGAGTTAGAGAGAGAAGGGCTGAGTGAGTTAGTTAGAGAGAGAGAGACAGGCAGAGTGAGTGAGAGAGAGAGAGACAGGCAGAGTGAGTTAGAGAGAGAGAGACGGGCAGAGTGAGTTAGAGAGAGACGGGCAGAGTGAGTTAGAGAGAGAGACGGGCAGAGTGAGTTCGAGAGAGACGGGCAGAGTGAGTTAGAGAGAGAGATGGGCAGAGTGAGTTAGAGAGAGACGGGCAGAGTGAGAGAGAGAGAGACGGGCAGAGTGAGAGAGAGAGAGACAGGCAGAGTGAGAGAGAGAGAGAGACGGGCAGAGTGAGTTAGAGAGAGACGGGCAGAGTGAGTTAGAGAGATGGGAAGAGTGAGTTAGAGAGAGATGGGCAGATTGAGAGAGAGAGAGACGGGCAGAGTGAGAGAGAGAGAGAGAGAGAGACGGGCAGAGTGAGAGAGAGAGAGAGAGAGAGACGGGCAGAGTGAGTTAGAGAGAGAGACGGGAAGAGTGAGTTACAGAGAGAGTCGGGCAGATTGAGTTGGAGAGAGACGGGGAGAGTGAGTTAGACAGAGAGATGGGCAGAGTGAGTTAGAGAGAGAGATGGGCAGAGTGAGTTAGCGACGGACAGAGTGAGTTAGAGAAAGACGGGCAGAGTGAGAGAGAGAGATGGGCAGAGTGAGTTAGAGAGAGAGAGAGCCGGGCAGAGTGAGTTAGAGAGAGACGGGCAGAGTGAGAGAGAGAGACGGGCAGAGTGAGTTAGAGAGAGAGAGAGACGGGCAGAGTGAGTTAGAGAGAGACGGGCAGAGTGAGAGAGAGAGATGGGCAGAGTGAGAGAGAGAGAGACGGGCAGATTGAGTTGGAGAGAGAGAGACGGGCAGAGTGAGTTAGAGAGAGATGGGCAGAGTGAGAGAGAGATGGGCAGAGTGAGTTAGCGACGGACAGAGTGAGTTAGAGAGAGAGACGGGCAGAGTGAGTGAGAGAGAGATGGACAGAGTGAGTTAGAGAGACGGGCAGAGTGAGTTAGAGAGAGAGAGACGGCCAGAGTGAGAGAGAGAGATGGGCAGAGTGAGTTAGAGAGAGAGAGAGATGGGCAGAGTGAGTTAGAGAGAGACGTGCAGAGTGAGAGAGAGAGACGGGCAGAGTGAGTTAGAGAGAGAGAGACGGGCAGAGTGAGTTAGAGAGAGACGGGCAGAGTGAGAGAGAGAGATGGGCAGAGTGAGAGAGAGAGACGGGCAGATTGAGTTGGAGAGAGACGGACAGAGTGAGTTAGAGAGAGAAGGGCAGAGTGAGTTAGAGACGGACAGAGTGAGTTAGAGAAAGACAGGCAGAGTGTGTTAGAGAGAGACGGGCAGAGTGAGTTAGAGAGAGACGGACAGAGTGAGTTAGAGAGAGAAGGGCAGAGTGAGTTAGAGACGGACAGAGTGAGTTAGAGAAAGACAGGCAGAGTGTGTTAGAGAGAGACGGGCAGAGTGAGTTAGAGAGAGAGAGAGACGGGCAGAGTGAGTTAGAGAGAGACGGGCAGAGTGAGAGAGAGAGAGAGAGAGAGAGAGAGAGAGAGCCGGGCAGAGTGAGAGAGAGAGAGAGAGAGAGAGAGAGAGAGAGAGAGAGAGAGAGAGAGACGGGCAGAGTGAGAGAGAGAGAGAGAGAGACGGGCAGAGTGTGAGAGAGAGAGATGGGCAGAGTGAGTTAGAGAGAGACGTACAGAGTGAGTTAGAGAGAGACGGACAGAGTGAGTTAGAGGGAGAAGGGCAGAGTGAGTTAGAGAGAGAGAGAGAGATGTACAGAGTGAATTAGAGTGAGACGGGCAGAGTGAGTTAGAGAGAGACGGAGTGAGAGAGAGAGAGAGAGATGGACAGAGTGAGTTAGAGAGAGAGACGGACAGAGTGAGTTAGAGAGAGAAGGACCGAGTGAGTTAGAAAGAGTCTGGAAGAGTGAGAGAGAGAGAGAGACGGGCAGAGTGAGAGAGAGAGAGAGAGAGACGGGCAGAGTGAGTTAGAGAGAGACGGGCAGAGAGAGAGAGAGAGACGGGCAGAGTGAGTTCGAGAGAGAAGGGCAGAGTGAGAGAGTGAGTTAGAGAGAGAGAGACGGGCAGAGTGAGTTCGAGAGAGACGGACAGAGTGAGTTAGAGAGAGACGGGCAGAGTGAGTTAGAGAGAGACGGGCAGAGTGAGTTGGAGAGAGACGGGCAGAGAGAGAGAGAGAGACGGGCAGAGTGAGTTCGAGAGAGAAGGGCAGAGTGAGAGAGTGAGTTAGAGAGAGACGGGCAGAGTGAGTTAGAGAGAGAGACGGGCAGAGTGAGTTAGAGAGAGAGGTGGGAAGAGTGAGTTAGAGAGAGACGGACAGATTGAGTTAGAGAGAGACGGGCAGAGTGAGTTAGAGAGAGACGGGCAGAGTGAGTTAGAGAGAGACGGACAGAGTGAGTTAGAGAGAGACGGGCAGAGTGAGTTAGAGAGAGACGGGCAGAGTGAGAGAGAGAGAGAAGGGCAGAGTGAGAGAGTGAGTTAGAGAGGGAGACGGACAGAGTGAGAGCGAGAGAGACGGGCAGAGTGAGTTAGAGAGAGACGGGCAGAGTGAGTTAGAGAGAGATGGGCAGAGTGAGTTAGAGAGAGACGGGCAGAGTGAGTTAGAGAGAGACGGGCAGAGTGAGTTAGAGAGAGACGGGAAGAGTGAGTTAGAGAGAGAGACGGACAGAGTGAGAGAGAGAGAGACGGGCAGAGTGAGAGAGAGAGAGACGGGCAGAGTGAGAGAAAGAGAGAGATGGGCAGAGTGAGTTAGAGAGAGACGGGCAGATTGAGAGAGAGAGAGAGAGACGGGCAGAGTGAGAGAGAGAGAGAGAGAGACGGGCAGAGTGAGTTAGAGAGAGAGATGGGAAGAGTGAGTTAGAGAGAGACGGGCAGAGTGAGAGAGAAAGACGGGCAGAGTGAGTTAGAGAGAGACGGGCAGAGTGAGAGAGAGAGACGGGCAGAGTGAGTTCGAGAGAGACTGGAAGAGTGAGAGAGAGAGAGCCGGGCAGAGTGAGAGAGAGAGAGAGACGGGCAGAGTGAGTTCGAGAGAGAAGGGCAGAGTGAGAGAGTGAGTTAGAGAGGGAGACGGACAGAGTGAGAGCGAGAGAGACGGGCAGAGTGAGTTAGAGAGAGACTGGAAGAGTGAGAGAGAGAGAGAGAGAGAGAGACGGGCAGAGTGAGAGAGAGAGAGAGAGAGAGAGACGGGCAGAGTGTGAGAGAGAGAGATGGGCAGAGTGAGTTAGAGAGAGACGTACAGAGTGAGTTAGAGAGAGACGGACAGAGTGAGTTAGAGAGAGACGGACAGAGTGAGTTAGAGGGAGAAGGGTAGAGTGAGTTAGAGAGAGAGAGATGTACAGAGTGAATTAGAGTGTGACGGGCAGAGTGAGTTCGAGAGAGACGGACAGAGTGAGTTAGAGAGAGAGACGGACAGAGTGAGTTAGAGAGAGAAGGACCGAGTGAGTTAGAAAGAGACTGGAAGAGTGAGAGAGAGAGAGAGAGAGAGACGGGCAGAGTGAGAGAGAGAGAGAGAGAGATGGGCAGAGTGAGAGAGAGAGAGATGGACAGAGTGAGTTAGAGAGAGAGACGGACAGATCGAGTTAGAGAGAGAGACGGACAGAGTGAGTTAGAGAGAGAAGGACCGAGTGAGTTAGAAAGAGTCTGGAAGAGTGAGAGAGAGAGAGAGACGGGCAGAGTGAGAGAGAGAGAGAGAGTGACGGGCAGAGTGAGAGAGAGAGAGACGGGCAGAGTGAGTTCGAGAGAGAAGGGCAGAGTGAGAGAGTGTGTTAGAGAGAGAGACGGGCAGAGTGAGTTAGAGAGAGACGGACAGAGTGAGTTAGAGAGAGACGGGCAGAGTGAGTTAGAGAGAGACGGGCAGAGTGAGTTGGAGAGAGACGGGCAGAGAGAGAGAGAGAGACGGGCAGAGAGAGAGAGAGAGACGGGCAGAGTGAGTTCGAGAGAGACGGGCAGAGTGAGTTCGAGAGAGACGGGCAGAGTGAGTTAGAGAGAGAGGTGGGAAGAGTGAGTTAGAGAGAGACGGACAGATTGAGTTAGAGGGAGAAGGGCAGAGTGAGTTAGAGAGAGAGAGAGAGAGAGATTTACAGAGTGAATTAGAGTGAGACGGGCAGAGTGAGTTAGAGAGAGACGGACAGAGTGAGAGAGAGAGAGAGAGAGATGGACAGAGTGAGTTAGAGAGAGAGACGGACAGAGTGAGTTAGAGAGAGAAGGGCCGAGTGAGTTAGAAAGAGACTGGAAGAGTGAGAGAGAGAGAGAGAGAGACGGGCAGAGTGAGAGAGAGAGAGAGAGATGGGCAGAGTGAGAGAGAGAGAGATGGACAGAGTGAGTTAGAGAGAGAGACGGACAGATCGAGTTAGAGAGAGAGACGGGCAGAGTGAGCTAGAGGGAGACGGACAGAGTGAGTTAGAGAGAGAGACGGGCAGAGTGAGTTAGAGAGAGACGGGCAGAGTGAGAGAGTGAGTTAGAGAGAGAGAGACGGGCAGAGTGAGTTAGAGAGAGACGGGCAGAGTGAGTTAGAGAGAGACGGGCAGAGTAAGTTAGAGAGAGACGGGCAGAGTGAGAGAGAGAGAGAGACGGGCAGAGTGAGTTGGAGAGAGACAGTCAGAGTGAGTTAGAGAGAGACGGGCAGAGTGAGTTAGAGAGAGACGGACAGATTGAGTTAGAGAGAGAGAGAGACGGGCAGAGTGAGTTCAAGAGAGATGGGCAGAGTGAGTTAGAGAGAGACGGGCAGAGTGAGTTAGAGAGAGACGGACAGAGTAAGTTAGAGAGAGAGAGAGAGAGAGAGACGGGCAGAGTGAGTTAGAGAGAGAGAGAGAGAGACGGGCAGAGTGAGTTAGAGAGAGACGGGCGGAGTGAGTTAGAGAGAGACGGACAGAGTGAGTTAGAGAGAGACGGGAAGAGTGAGTTAGAGAGAGAGACGGGCAGAGTGAGTTCAAGAGAGATGGGCAGAGTGAGTTAGAGAGAGACGGGCAGAGTGAGTTAGAGAGAGACGGACAGAGTAAGTTAGAGAGAGAGAGAGAGAGACGGGCAGAGTGAGTTAGAGAGAGAGACGGGCAGAGTGAGTTAGAGAGAGAGAGACAGGCAGAGTGAGTTAGCGAGAGACGGGAAGAGTGAGTTAGAGAGAGAGACGGACAGAGTGAGTTATCGAGAGAGACGGACAGAGTGAGTTAGCGAGAGACGGGAAGAGTGAGTTAGAGAGAGAGACGGACAGAGTGAGTTAGCGAGAGAGACGGACAGAGTGAGTTAGCGAGAGAGACGGATAGAGTGAGTTAGAGAGAGACGGACAGAGTGAGTTCGAGAGAGAGACGGGCAGAGTGAGTTAGAGAGAGAGACGGACAGAGTGAGTTAGCGAGAGAGACGGACAGAGTGAGTTCGAGAGAGACGGGAAGAGTGAGTTAGAGAGAGAGACGGACAGAGTGAGTTAGCGAGAGAGACGGACAGAGTGAGTTCGAGAGAGACGGGAAGAGTGAGTTAGAGAGAGAGACAGGCAGGGAGAGTTAGCGAGAGACGGGCAGAGCGAGTTAGAGAGAGACGGACAGAGTGAGTTAGAGAGAGACGGATAGAGTGAGTTAGAGAGAGACGGGCAGAGCGAGTTAGAGAGAGACGGACAGAGTGAGTTAGAGAGAGACGGGTAGAGTGAGTTAGAGAGAGACGGGCAGAGCGAGTTAGAGAGAGACGGACAGAGTGAGTTAGAGAGAGACGGATAGAGTGAGTTAGAGAGAGACGGATAGAGTGAGTTAGAGAGAGAAGGGCAGAGTGAGAGAGAGAGAGAGATGGGCAGAATGAGTTAGAGAGAGATGGGCAGAGTGAGTTCGAGAGAGACTGGCAGAGTGAGTTCGTGTGCGACGGGAAGAGTGAGTTAGAGAGAGACGGGCAGAGTGAGTTGGAGAGAGACGGGCAGAGTGAGTTGGAGAGAGACGGGCAGAGTGAGTTCGAGAGAGAGATGGGCAGAGTGAGTTCGAGAGAGACTGGCAGAGTGAGTTCGAGAGCGACGGGAAGAGTGAGTTAGAGAGAGACGGACAGAGTGAGTTGGAGAGAGATGGGCAGAGTGAGTTCGAGAGAGAGACGGGCAGAGTGAGTTGGAGAGAGAGACGGGAAGAGTGAGTTAGAGAGAGATGGACAGAGTGAGTTGGAGAGAGACGGGCAGAGTGAGTTCGAGAGAGAGACGGGAAGAGTGAGTTAGAGAGAGACGGACAGAGTGAGTTGGAGAGAGACGGGCAGAGTGAGTTGGAGAGAGACGGGCAGAGTGAGTTGGAGAGAGACGGGCAGAGTGAGTTGGAGAGAGACGAGCAGAGTGAGTTCGAGAGAGACGGGAAGAATGAGTTCGAGAGAGACGGGCAGAGTGAGTTAGAGAGAGAGAGACGGGCAGAGTGAGTTAGAGAGAGATGGGCAGAGTGAGAGAGAGAGATTGAGAGAGAGAGAGAGAGAGAGGGGAAGAATGAATTAGAGAGAGCTGGGCAGCAGAGAGAGTCAGTAAACAATGTTAACAGCACATGTCCTTTTACCAGTAGAAGGCTACCATTCTGCCACAGTTGCAAATACTGTACAAACATACTAAGCGGCATCTCTACATTGAGATAGACACCGCAGTACTTGGAAAAGGCAGGCGTGTCCGAAGTTATCAAGTTGTTTTAATTGCAGTAGATTTAATGAGATCTTGTTTAACCTTGCGACGGCCCAAGACATCATGCAGTCATGCTTGAAATACCTAAAGCCGTGCCACCAATCCCCATCAGCCGGCATCCCCATTTGGAGTCACTCCCAATCATTTTGCCTGTTGATTTTGCTGACAAGCCAAGGAAGAAGAAAATACTTTTAGCAGGTTCCTGAATATTGCTCTCTCAAGTCACATTAACAATGATTGCTCTGGTATTCTGCCTCAGAGTGCGTGAAGCGAAGCTCTTGTACTGTATTCAGCCACAATTTGTACAGCCAAAAGAAGAATATCTCTCAGGAATAGTTTGATCTGCTATATGTCAAACAGCGGTCAGTAAATCACTTCGATGAGCAGGAGCACAGTGGGGCCAAATCATTGTTGGTTAATGTCAGGGATCTGGAGTCCCATCCATCCCAGACTGATTGGATAAACATTTTGTCCCCTGCCCTTTCTCCATTAGCTGCAAGGGTCCCACGTGCAAGGACTTCAGATAACCTCAACCTATTTCCTCGGCCAGAAGCATAAAACTGCTCTGAGTTCTACTCTCACACATATTGGCAGTTTCAGTCAGAGAAATGGAAAATGTAAAAAGTCGTTCTGGCGCAGTGGCAGCTGCTCTTTGGGGCCAGGACTGTGTACATTGTTGAGTTAGAGTTGAAGAAGCCCGACTTTGCATCCAGTGTGTGGTATATTTCGCCAGAGTGTGTTCACTTCTGTACTGAGCGGTGATAGTGGAAAAAGGTGCTCTATTTTCCCAACACTAAAACTCCTCACCCGGTGAGCGAGAAAAATATGACTTATCGAGAGAATACATATCCAGCAGAACATCTCTTTGATACACTCTTCTGCTGAAGGCCTGCAGTCTGGAGACTAGTATACGCTTTGCACATATTCATCAGCATACACATGCATTTCATCACCATACCATATAGCACAGAATGAGGCCGTCGGCCAACCATGCCTGTGCTGGTCCTCTGAAAGAGCTACCAATTAGTCCCACTCCCTTGCCCTTTCCCCATTGCAGAGCTAATTTTTAAATATATATCCAATTTCCCTTTTGAAAGTTGCTGTTGGATCGACTTCTCCCACCCTTTCAGGCAGTGCATTCCAGATCACAACATCTCACTGAACAAAAAAATTCTCCTCTATAACCCTCCTGGTTCTTTTACCAATTATCTTAAAACTGTGTCCTCTGGTTACCAAACCTCCTGTCAGTGAAAACAGTTCCTCCCTATCTACTCAACACCCTCATCATTTTGAACATCTCCATTAAATCTAACGTTCCTTTTGGGGTATCAAAAGAGAGTTTATTTCTTTGAATGCAAAAATATCAGTTGGGTTTCTGTGGGAGTTCTCCCGATCGTCCATTATATAACTACCATTTTCCTGAGGTTTCTGCTGCTCTGCTGCCAAAGTTATGGTGGGTGAGTGGGAGCACCCGCGGTGAAACCCTGAGGTTATCTGCGGAATTCCACAGCTAATCTCGGCTGTAGTGCCTGTGGGGGGAAAGGACTGCCAGCCGCTTGGCTGAGAACAAACAGGGTAACCCAGGCCCACAATGTCTGCTGTTGCAGGGAAAGCAAAGCAGCAATTACTTCTTTCAAACCCATACTAGCAAGGGATGATGGACGATCAAATCCAGGAGACAAAGCATTTGCGGTGCTAATGTTGGTCTTGTCTTTCTGCAGCTCATGAACTGCACAGGCCCTGCTGCCTGAACACAGAACCATGGGTTGACGGAGATCATGGCCAAGTCGGAGCCTGGTCAGCTCTCACAAGGACATTCATTTGATGCAAGAGGTCTTATTGGGATAGAATAGTCTATTTTAAAAAAACTGTTCTTATTTTGAGTTATCATACTTTCCTATCAGGTTTTCCCTGTGGGAATAGTTATTACATTTGTCATGTGGCCTCACACATTGGATAAGCTCATGCAATGCATATCTGCCAATGTTACTGATTGGAATGGTGCAATATACATGTCATAATCACCTGCCTGTTATGTGTATAATTGGCCCTTTCTCTATCTCTCTCTTTGGGAGACTATCCCATCAAGTGGATTTAAAGCTATATACTTCTGTGCTCATGCAGTTGACGTTTGTCGGTTGATGGGACTCCCCAGTTCAGATGACAGAACAGTGAGCAGCTTTCACTATGTCAATGTGCAATAAAAGGATGATTTTCAGACACAGTGATCTTCGCTTGCAAGGTGGCTGGAAGTATCATCTCTTTGGTGGCTCGAAGGATTCGGCATAAAACTTATTTGGGGATTCTCAACCTAGTTCCGAGACACCATCAGCCCACAGTTCATGCTGGAGCAGTAAGGAGTTCACTTCTAAGGTTAGAGTTATGGCACATTGTTGGGACAAAGTAGAGGAACCTTTAGCCTTTGGTTAACCCCAGTTATATCCAACTGGGGAGTACTTGGCACTGACAATGGGGACAAAAAGAGAAAAAAAAGTTCCATTCACTGGCATTGATTCTTCACTTTAATGTGCACATACAGTTAGCACAGGGGATGGTCTAGAATTTCCATTTTACCTTACTGTCTGCAAGTCTTCAAAACAATGCTGCCTCTCCAATCCTTGTGTGCAGAATACAAACACAGTCATTCAATAACAAGAAGTTACTCTTATCAGGACTTCTTCACCAATGGCAAGCAATCATCAAAATCAAAAAAAAATTGTTTGACCAATACCTCTAACTTCGACAATGGGAATTATTTGATGCTGTTCTACAACTGATGGGGAAGAATATAGAATATGCTTGCAAGCCAGTAAATTGCTCAGCTCCGAGTTTAAAACAAAATGTGTTATTTATGGAATATTTGTCTTTACAGTGATGGTCCAAGCCACATTGGTGAGCTATTAACTTTTTAATTACCATGGGAGTTCATAATCCAGTTAGATAACTAGCAATTAATTATACAAGCTTTAGTATCTTGCAAAAGCCTCAGATGTGAAACTTTCCTAAAATAACTTCTGGAAACCTGAGTAAATTACATCCATTTGTTAGCCCTCATCTGCTAATTTAGCCATCTATTCGAAAAATTCCAGTAGATTTGTCAGACGTGAGTCAGCGCTAAATGCTTCTAAATCCATGCAGATATTTCTTCCAGCCTCTGCCTTTTTTAGATGACCTATGAAAGACCCTGGAAAATGCCCTTAAGCATTTCTGCCACCATTAATATGAAGCTAAGAGGCCTACAATTAATTCTCTGAAATAAAACAAAATGCTGGAAGCACTCAGCAACTGTGCAGAGAGTAACGGTCTCTCCAGATCTGCTGAGTGGTTCCAGCACTTTCTGTTTTAATTTCAGCTTTCCAGCCTCAAGTATTTTGCTTTTGTACGATTCTCTGATATTTTTCTCATTCAATTTTCAACATCAAGATTGTATCATCTATTTTCTACTTTACAATGCTTGCCCATTTACTTCATGATTTGAGAATGGGTGCCATCTGGTCCAGGCGCTGTCTAAATACATGAGTTCTTCATTGACACACGTGCCTTGCACAGGTTGGAGATTCCCACGCTAGATTGGATGTTGGAGCCTTAGAAACATAGAAAATAGGTGCAGGAGTAGGCCATTCGGCCCTTCGAGCCTGCACTACCATTCAATATGATCATGGCTGATCATTCACCTCAGTACCCCTTTCCTGCTTTCCCACCATACCCCTTTAGCCGTAAGGGCCATATCTAACTCCCTTTTGAATACATCCAATGAACTGGCATCAACAACACTCTACGGCAGGGAATTCCACAGGTTAACAACTGTCTGAATGAAGAAGTTTCTCCTCATCTCAGTCCTAAATGGCCTACCCCTTATCCTAAGACTGTGTCCCCTGGTTCTGGACTTCCCCAACATCGGGAACATTCTTCCCGCATCTAACCTGTCCAGTCCCATCAGAATCTTATACATTTCTATGAGATCCCCTCTCACCCTTCGAAACTCCAGTGTATAGAGGCCCAGTTGATCCAGTCTCTCCTCATATGTCAGTCGAGCCATCCCTGGAATCAGTCTGGTGAACCTTTGCTGCACTCCCTCAATAGTAAGAATGTCCTTCCTCAGATTTGGAGACCAAAATTGAACACAATATTCCAGGTGAGTCCTCACCAAGACCCTGTACAATTGCAGTAAGACCTCCCTGCTCCTATACTCAAATCCCCTCGCTATGAAGGCCAACATACCATTTGCCTTCTTCACTGCCTGCTGTACCTGCATGCCAACCTTCAATGACTGATGTACCATGACACCCAGGTCTCGTTGCACCTCCCATTTTCCTAATCTGTCACCATTCAGATAATATTCTGCCTTCCTGTTTTTGCCAACTAAGTGGATAACCTCACATTTATCCACATTATACTGCATCTGCCATGCATTTGCCCACTCACCCAACCTGTCCAAGTCACCCTGCAGCCTCTTAGCATCCTCCTCACAGCTCACACCGCCACCCAGTTTAGTGTCATCTGCAAACTTGGAGATATTGCACTCAATTCCTTCATCCAAATCATTGATGTATATTGTAAAGAGCTGGGGTCTCAGCACTGAGCCCTGCGGCACTCCACTAGTCACTGCCTCCCATTCCGAAAAGGAGCCGTTTATCCCGACTCTCTGCTTCCTGTCTGCCAACCAATTCTCTGTCCATGCCAGTACATTACCCCCAATACCATGTGCTTTGATTTTGCACACTACTCTCTTATATGGGACCTTGTCAAAGGCCTTTTGAAAGTCCAAATACACCACATCCACTGGTTCTCCCTTGTCCACTCTACTAGTTACATCCTCAAAAAATTCCAGAAAATTTGTCAAGCATGATTTCCCTTTCATAAATCGATGCTGACTTGGACCGATCCTGTCACTGCTTTCCAAATGCGCTACTATTTCATCCTTAATAATTGATTCCAACATTTTCCCCACTACTGATGTCAGAATAACCGGTCTATAATTACCCGTTTTCTCTCTCCCTCCTTTTTTAAAAAAGTGGCGTTACATTAGCTACCCTCCAGCCATAGGAACTGATCCAGAGTCGATAGACTCTTGGAAAATGATCACTAATGCATCCACTATTTCTAGGGCCACTTCCTTAAGTACACTGGAATGCAGACAATCAGGCCCTGGGGATTTATTGGCCTTCAATCCCATCAATTTCCCCAACACAATTTCCCACCTAATTACTCCTTCTCACTCGACCCTCGGTCCCCTAGTACATCCATCCGGAAGGTTATTTGTGTCTTCCTTCGTGAAGACAGAACCAAAATATTTGTTCAACTGGTCTGCCATTTCTTTGTTCCCCATTATAAATTCACCTAAGTCCAACTGCAAGGGAACTACGTTTGTCTTCACTAATCTTTTTCTCTTCACATATCTATAGAAGCTTTTGCTGTCAGTTTTTATGTTCCCGGCAAGCTTACTCTCGTACTCTATTTTCCCCCTCCTAATTAAACCTTTTGTCCTCCTCTGCTGAATTCTAAATTTCTCCCAGTCCTCAGGTTTGCTGCTTTTTCTGGCCATGGCCTGATAAGAGAAGTTCCCTACCAGGAGGTATCCAGGAGGGCAGTACACAATTATGACATCACAAACACACAATTTAAATCTTTCTGCTTTTTTTCGTGTGCATGTCTGTGAACAATTTAACAAGTTGATCGACGAAAGAGTAAACTAACCACATCTCTGCCTTTGGTAGGCTCACAGAGGGGTTTAGGGGTCATGTCATTTTCACTTTGGCCAATATCATAAACGGGTGATATCAGATCTCTTCCGATTTTTATTTCTATTGATGTAAAGAAGATGTTACGGGTGGCTGATTCCATATCACCTGTTTTACACCATCGCCCAAAGTCAAAGTTACCCCCACTGACTCTGGACCAGATCTCTCAAAGCTAGAGAACTGGTTGGCAGACAGGAAGCAGAGAGTCGGGATAAACGGGTCCTTTTCAGAATGGCAGGCAGTGACTAGTGGAGTGCCGCAGGGCTCAGTGCTGGGACCCCAGCTCTTTACAATATACATCAACGATTTGGATGAAGGAACTGAGTGTAATATCTCTAAGTTTGCAGATGACACTAAACTGGGTGGCGGTGTGAGCTGTGAGGGGTACGCTAAGAGGCTGCAGGGTGACTTGGACAGGTTAGCTGAGTGGGCAAATGCATGGCAGATGCAGTATAATGTGGATAAATGTGAGTTTATCCACTTTGGGGGCAAAAACGCGAAGACAGAATATTATCTGAATGGTGGCAGATTAGGAAAAGGGGAGGTGCAACGAGACCTGGGTGTCATGGTACATCAGTCATTGAAAGTTGGTATGCAGGTACAGCAGGCAGTGAAGGCGGCAAATGGTATGTTGGCCTTCATAGCTAGGTAATTTGAGTATAGGAGCAGGGAGGTCTTACTGCAGCTGTACAGGGCCTTAGTGAGGCCTCACCTGGAATATTGTGTTCAGTTTTGGTTTCCTAATCTGAGGAAGGACCTTCTTGCTATTGAGAGAGTGCAGCGAAGGTTCACCAGACTGATTCCCGGGATGGCTGGACTCAGATATGAGGAGAGACTGGATCAACTGGGCCTTTATACACTGGAGTTTAGAAGGATGAGAGGGGATCTCATAGAAACATATAAAATTCTGACGGGACTGGACAGGTTAGATGCGGGAAGAATGTTCCCGATGTTGGGGAAGTCCAGAACCAGGGGTCACAGTCTTAGGATAAGGGGTAGGCCATTTAGGACTGAGATGAGGAGAAACTTCTTCACTCAGAGAGTTGTTAATCTGTGGAATTCCCTGCCGCAGAGAGTTGTTGATGCCAGTTCATTGGATATATTCACGAGGGAGTTAGATATGGCCCTTACGGCTAAAGGGATCAAGGGGTATGGAGAGAAAGCAGGAAAGGGGTACTGAGGTGAATTATCAGCCATGATATTGAATGGTAGTGCAGGCTTGAAGGGCCGAATGGCCTACTCCTGCACCTATTTTCTATGTTTCTAACACGATCTTCAATGAAACACTGAAACCAACAGTTCCATATCGCTTTCATTATTTATGTGCTCCAGCTGTAACATGGTCCACCTACAATGTGCATTTACGAATGCGAGACACCATCACACAATTCCTAATACTAATCCATTGAATCGTGCCACCCAGTTACACAAGTTGGACTAACCGTACATTACATTGTACACAGCTAGAGTACTGCATGCAGTTCTGGTCACCACATTACAGGAAGGACGTGATTGCACTGGAGAGGGTACAAAGGAGATTTACGAGGATGTTGCCGGGAGTGGAGAATCTTAGCTATGAGGACAGATTGGATAGGCTGGGGTTGTTTTCCTTGGAACAGAGGAGGCTGGGGAGAGACCTCATTGAGGTGTATAAAATGATGTGGGGCCTAGATATAATGGATAGAAAGGGCTTATTTCCCTTAGCAGAGGGGTCAACAACCAGGGGGCATAAATTTAAAGTAATTGATAGATGGTGTCGAGGGGATTTGAGGGGAAATTTCTTCACACAGAGGGTGCTGGGGGTCTGGAACTCACTGCCTGAAAGGGTGGTAGAGGCAGAAACCCTCACCACATTTAAAAAGTACTTGTACGTGCACTTGAAGTGCCGTAACCTACAGGGTTACGGACCGAGAGCTGGAAAGTGGGATTAGGCTGGATAGCCTCTTGTTGGCTGGCACGGACACAATGGGCCAAAATGGCCTCCTTCCGTGCTGTAAACTTCTGTGATTCTGTAGTTCTATGGATAAACAATAATTTCATCGAATCAGCTTTAGTGTAATATTATTGCAGAAAGGGCTTTCTTACAGCCCTTTGCACCAAGAGATTGCTCACATTAATTTATCAGTCTTTGTCACACAGCAGCTGTACCATGAACCTGACAGCACTGGATATGACACACTCCATTCGACATTACTGTCTGCTGTTGTCTTGTCAATCTCGTAAATGGAACTACAAACCCATGAACTATGACCTCCAAACTCTGGCCAGCAAAATGTTCCAAATCTATCGTCCTTGTTGGCGCCAGAAAATGCATGTCAAACTTGTGGCTTATTTGAAGACATTTTAAAAACAAAACTCGATTTGAATTAAAAGTATACACCGTCATTATATATACACAAGAGCGATAAGGTGCGTGAGATATATTTTGAATTGATCACAAGAATATTTCTGCACTTACCTTAAGACGGTTTCATTCCTGCTCAGAATATTTTTCTTTTGGCGTTATTCTTTCAAAAAAAAATGAAACTGTTGGGCTATCTGGGCTTGTTTGTGAAGCAAATCAACTTTTATTTTGAAATAAATGTACACCAGAATATTTTGCCTTTGATGCATGTTGTAAACGTAATAAATGGTCATAAAAAGTGCAGAGCAGCAGCGGTTAGCTGTGGGCATTTCCACATTAAGTCTGATAAATGATCTGAAGCAGACTGCAGAAGCAATCAATCACCCTGACTGAACAGTTGATAATAAAAAGATGCAAACATTAATCAATGAGTTCCACCAACAACTAAACCACTACAAGGCCCACCGTTACAAAGCTGCCGACGGGGTAAGTGATGCTCGGCAGCCAATCATATTCCAGAAAACAGGTGGGAACAGGTCAGAAATCAAGGCCGCAATTTTAATACGGAGGTGGGCTGGGATGGGAGGACTGGAAAACAGTCAAGAAACTCCGCAGAACTGGTTTCCTGCAGGCCTTGCGAATTTAATGGCAGGGCCTGATTTCTATCTCAAAGCTCTGTTTCCAGCCCGCAGACAGCCAGAGGGAGAGGGCAGGTAAGCTCGCAGCACGAGGCCGCAGAGAGGAAGGAATCGAGTGGGGGGCGGGGGCCCCGAGGAGGATCAGGGGATGGTGGGAGAAAGGATTGGAGCCAGAGCATTGATGGGGAGGGTGGGGGAGGGGGCAGGAAGATCGGGGCCGGAGTATGGGGGAGGGGTGGGGGGAATATCAGGGTGGGATCATTGGAGGGGGGTGGGAGGGGGAAGGTAGGATCGGACCTGGAGCATCCAGGGGAGGGGGGGGGGGGGGTGTGTTGTCGGGGTAGTATCAGGGCCGGGGTGTTGATGGCAGGGGAGGGGGAAAGATCAGGGCCAGAGCAGCGGAGGGGGGGGAAAGGAAGGATCAGGGCCGGAGGAGCATCAGGGCTAGAGAGCAGAGTTCAGGAAGGATGTCGAAGGCCGTGTGGGGAGGAATTGGAGGCTTCGGAGGATGAGGGAGGGGTCTCCGATCGCACGGGGTGGGTGAAGCAGGGATACTGGATTCAGGAGGTAAGTGTACTTTAGCTGTCAGGTTCCCCGAGGCCTGTGAAACCCGACCAGCCACAGCTAAATTTGTAATGAAGATTAAACCTGAGGCACGCCAGCCTCATTAGAATATTTAAATGAGCGACCCACCTCCTGGCAGTGCATTGGCTGCCTGCTCCCCATCCACCCTGTCCCGCCTCCGTTAAAGCCAGAAGTGAGTGGATGAGAGTCAAGAATCAGTTTAACACATTAATCTCCTACTCAACCCCAAACCACCTGTATTTGGAGTCAGGATCCTCTCTCCATGAAATGGAAAATATGTACATTCTAAAACAGGATCGTTGGGAATTGTAGATTCAGTTTACTAGCTGCTGTCTTTATGTCATGTATGTATGCTTGGGTTTACTAGCCACCAGGTGGCGCACCACTGTCGGAGGTCATTGGGCTGTGTGCATGTGCGTGGCCCAGGTATAAAAGGCCAGCCATCTTGTAATGTGACCACTTTGGGCCCTAATAAAGTAGAGCCAGGTTTGTACCTGTTCAGAGTTTACAGCATTCAGTCGATTGAGTTATTACATACACAACATTTGGCGACGAGATAACAAGAACCTTCGCGTGCAAAAATGAGCACAATTGTAATTCTGGAGCGATTTGTGGAGGGAGAAGATTGGGCAGACCTTGTAGCCTGCTTGAACCAGTACTTCGTGGCTAACAAAATGGAGAAAGAGGCAGACACAGTTCGACGCCGGGCGTACCTCCTCACGGTTTGTGGTCTCTGGACTCAAAGAAGCTCCTCTCGTCCTTAAGTCCAACGGACAAGGACTATGAAACATTATGTGCTCTGGTACGTGACCATCTCGAACCAGATGAAGGCATCGTCATCTCAAGATATCGATTCTATACGCACGTTCGTTCTGAGGGCCAGGATGTATCGGAATTCGTTGCCGACCTAAGACATAGAAACATAGAAAATAGGTGCAGGAGTAGGCCATTTGGCCCTTCTAGCCTGCACCGCCATTCAATGAGTTCATGGCTGAACATGCAACTTCAGTACCCCATTCCTGCTTTCTCACCATACCCCTTGATTCCCCTAGTAGTAAGGACTTCATCTAACTCCTTTTTGAATATATTTAGTGAATTGGCCTCAACAACTTTCTGTGGTAGAGAATTCCACAGGTTCACCACTCTCTGGGTGAAGAAATTCCTCCTCATCTCGGTCCTAAATGGCTTCCCCCTTATCCTTAGACTGTGTCCCCTGGTTCTGGACTTCCCCAACATTGGGAACATTCTTCCTGCATCTAACCTGTCTAACCCCGTCAGAATTTTAAACGTTTCTATGAGGTCCCCTCTCATTCTTCTGAACTCCAGTGAATACAAGCCCAGTTGATCCAGTCTTTCTTGATAGGTCAGTCCCGCCATCCCGGGAATCAGTCTGGTGAACCTTCGCTGCACGCCCTCAATAGCAAGAATGTCCTTCCTCAGGTTAGGAGACCAAAACTGTACACAATATTCCAGGTGTGGCCTCACCAAGGCCCTATACAACTGAAGTAACACCTCCCTGCCCCTGTACTCAAATCCTCTCGCTATGAAGGCCAACATGCCATTTGCTTTCTTAACCGCCTGCTGTACCTGCATGCCAACCTTCAATGACTGATGTACCATGACACCCAGGTCTCGTTGCACCTCCCCTTTTCCTAATCTGTCACCATTCAGATAATAGTCTGTCTCTCTGTTTTTACCACCAAAGTGGATAACCTCACATTTATCCACATTATACTTCATCTGGCTGAACATCGAGCTGGACCGTGTAACTTCGAAACTGCGTTGGGAGACATGCTGCGGGACTTCTTTGTAATCTGCAACAACCACGAGGTGATCCTGCGTAAGCTATTGGCGGCGGAGACACTGGATTTGAGCGAGGCCATCACGATTGCCCAATCATGCATGACGATGGACAAAAGCTTAAAGCAGATATCACTGAAAAATTGGAACTTGGCAAGTACTGTAAACAAGATAGTATCGTCGTTTGGCAGAGCTGCATATGGCAGGACCTACCCGACTGCGTACGCGAAACCTGTGGCTGCTCAAAGTCCGTCAACAGGAATGAATCCGATATCACCGTGTTGGCGTTGTGGGGGAAATCATCGGCATCATCAATGCTGGTTTAAACAGTATATTTGTAAAGGCTGTACGAGAGTGGGGCATCTCCAGCGCATGTGTCCTCAACTGAGCAAGCGTGCTGCGACACACCACGTGGAGGACGATGACCAGTCAAGCACAGATCCAGATATGCAATTCGAGATACCAGAGGAGGAAGTGTATAGACTGTGTTCGTTCCGAACGAAGAGCCAACCGATAATGAATAATGTAAAACTTAATGGTATCGATGGAATTGAACACGGGTGCGAGTCAATCAATAATGAGCCAGAGGACATTCGACGGGCTGTGGGATACTAAGGCTGTGAGGCCTAAGCTGAGTCCAGTCAATGTCAAGTTGCGTACATACACTAAAGAACTCATAACGGTGATTGGCAGTGCAGTAATCAAGGGGTCGTATGATGGTGCAGTTCACACTTTACCGTTATGGATTGTTCCAGGCAATGGTCCAACGCTGTTCGGCAGGAACTGGTTAGAAAAAATCAAATGGAACTGGAACGAGGTCAAAGCATTGACATCGGAGGATGATACTCCATGGGCTCAAGTGCTGAGCAAGTTCCCCTCGCTGTTTGAACCAGGCATCAGCAATTTCACAGGAGCCAAGGTACAGATCCACATGGATTCGGATACAAGATCCGTCCATCATAAAGATCGGGCGGTTCCGTACATGATGAGGGAGAAGGTCGAAATCGAACTGGACAGACTCCAGCGTGACGGGTTCATATCACCGGTCAAATTTAACGAATGGGCCAGCCCCATTGTTCCCGTGTTGAAAAGTGATGGCACTGTCAGGATTCGTGGAGATTACAAGATTACGATCAACTGAGTTTTTGAAACAGGATCAATACCCGTTACCAAAGGCTGATGATCTGTTTGCAACGCTAGCCGGGGGGGAAGTCGTTCACAAAACTGGATCCGATGTCGGCCTACATGACACAGGAGCTTGTCGACACGTCGAAGAAACTTACGTGCATCAACACTCATAAAGGACTGTTTATCTACAACAGGTGCCCTTTTGGAATTCACTCGGCTGCAGCCTTATTTTAGAGGAACGTGGAGAGTCGACTGAAGTCCGCCCCCAGAACCATCGTGTTCCAAGATGACATACTGGTCACAGGTTGTGACTCCGCCGAACATCTGAACAACCTGGAAGAGGTTCTACATCGTCTGGACAAAGTGAGACTCAGACTGAAACGCTCGAAGTGCGTCTTCATGGCACCGGAAGTCGAATTCCTGAGGAGGAAAATTGCTGCTGATGGTATCAGGCCCACGGACTCGAAAACCAAGGCCATCAAAAATGCATCCAAGCCTCAGAATGTGACAGAGCTGCGTTCGTTCCTTGGTCTACTCAACTACTTGGTAATTGAGGACCTTATTAGAGCCATTGCTAAGAAAAGGCGACAACTGGGTTTGAGGTGCGTCTCAAGATAGAGCTTTTGAGAAAGCTACTAATCTGCTTTGCTCTAACAAGCTGCTAGTCCATTATGATCCGTGTAAGCATCTAGTATTGGCCTGTGATGCTTCATCATATGGAGTTGGTTGCGTGCTCTAACAAGCTAATGCATGGCAGATGAAGTATAATGTGGATAAATGTGAGGTTATCCACTTTGGTGGTAAAAACAGAGAGACAGACTATTATCTGAATGGTGACAGATTAGGAAAAGGGGAGCAAAGAGACCTGGGTGTCATGGTACATCAGTCATTGAAGGTTGGCATGCAGGTACAGCAGGCGGTTAAGAAAGCAAATGGCATGTTGGCCTTCATAGCAAGGGGATTTGAGTACAGGGGCAGGGAGGTGTTGCTACAGTTGTACAGGGCATTGGTGAGGCCACACCTGGAGTATTGTGTACAGTTTTGGTCTCCTAACCTGAGGAAGGACATTCTTGCTATTGAGGGAGTGCAGCGAAGGTTCACCAGACTGATTCCCGGGATGGCGGGACTGACCTATCAAGAAAGACTGGATCAACTGGGCTTGTATTCACTGGAGTTCAGAAGAATGAGAGGGGACCTCATAGAAACATTTAAAATTCTGACGGGGTTAGACAGGTTAGATGCAGGAAGAATGTTCCCAATGTTGGGGAAGTCCAGAACCAGAGGTCACAGTCTAAGGATAAGGGGTAAGCCATTTAGGACCGAGATGCGGAGGAACTTCTTCACCCAGAGAGTGGTGAACCTGTGGAATTCTCTACCACAGAAAGTTGTTGAGGCCAATTCACTAAATATATTCAAAAAGGAGTTAGATGAGGTCCTTACTACTAGGGGAATCAAGGGGTATGGTGAGAAAGCAGGAATGGGGTACTGAAGTTGAATGTTCAGCCATGAACTCATTGAATGGCGGTGCAGGCTAGAAGGGCCGAATGGCCTACTCCTGCACCTATTTTCTATGTTTCTATGAAAATTACAAACTGTTGCATATGCTTCAAAAAGGTTGTCAAAGATGGAACGAGCCTACAGAATGGTAGAGAAAGAAGCATTAGCGTGTGTGTGTGGGGTTAAAAAGATGCATCAGTACCTTTTTGGTCTTCGGTTTGAACTGGAAACAGATCACAAGCCACTCGTTTCATTGTTTTCGGAAAACAAAGGTATCAATACCAATGCATCGTCCCGCATCCAGAGGTGGGCACTGACATTATCTGCCTATGATTATGTCATTCATCATACAGCCAGTACTAAGAATTGTGCCGATGCACTGAGCCGTTTGCCGTTGCCCACACCGGAGGTGGAAACGCCACAACCGGCAGACCTACTGTTAGTCATGGATGCTTTTGAAAGTGAAGGAACCCCTGTCACAGCCCAACAAGTTAAGACCTCGATCAGCCAGGACCCAATATTATCGGTTGTGAAACGTTGTATCCTTAGTGGTGATTGGTCTGCCATACTCAAGCAAATGTGTGAGGAGACCAAACCTTGCATCTGTCGCAAAGACGAACTATCCATTCAATCAGATTGCATACTGTGGGGTAATCGTGTTGTTATGACCAAGAAAGGCAAAGAGAAATGTGTGCATGATCTACATAGCACACATCCCGGTATTGTCATGGTGAAATCCATTGCCAAGTCTCATGTATGGTGGCCTGGAATTGACTTTGATCTGGAATCATGTGTGCATCAGTGCAATACTTGCATGCAGCTTAGTAAAGCACCAGCGGAATCGCCGCTAAGTCCGTGATCGTGGCCATCGATACCATGGTCCAGGATCCACATCGACTTTGCAAGTCCCTTCCTGGGAAAGATGTTCTTCGTTGTGGTGGATGCTTATTCCAAGTGGATAGAGAGTACAATCATGTCATCCAGCACATCCACAGCTACCATTGAGAGCCTGCATATCATGTTTGCTACGCATAGTCTGCCTGACATCGTTGTAAGCAACAACGGATCTTGCTTCACCAGTATGAAGTTTCAAGAGTTCATGAAACTCAATGGTATCAAACATGTGAGGTGAGCACCATTCAAACCCACATCCAATGGACAAGCAGAGCATGCTGTCCAAACCATCAAGTATGAAACGTGTAGCTCAAGGTTCACTATAACTCGCTTGTCACACATATTGCTTAGTTGCAGGACAAGACCCCATACGCTTACCAAGGTCTACCCTGCTGAACTATTGATGGAGAGGTCTCAAGACTGCATCCCAGAGTAGTAAGGAGGTGGCCTTGGAAATAGCGGATGCATTGACAGTCATTTCCAACATTCCATAGACTCTGGATCAGTTCCTATGGAGTGGAGGATAGCCAATGTAACCCCACTTTTTAATAAAGGAGGGAGAGAGAAAACAGGGAATTATAGACCGGTCAGCCTGACATCGGTAGTGGGTAAAATGATGGAATCAATTATTAAGGATATCATAGCAGCGCATTTGGAAAGAGGTGGCATGATAGGTCCAAGTCAGCATGGATTTGTGAAAGGGAAATCATGCTTGACAAATCTTCTGGAATTTTTTGAGGATGTTTCCAGTAGAGTGGACAAGGGAGAACCAGTTGATGTGGTATATTTGGACTTTCAGAAGGCTTTCGACAAGGTCCCACACAAGAGATTAATGTGCAAAGTTAAAGCACATGGGATTGGGGGTAGTGTGCTGACATGGATTGAGAACTGGTTGGCAGACAGGAAGCAAAGAGTAGGAGTAAATGGGTACTTTTCAGAATGGCAGACAGTGACTAGTGGGGTACCGCAAGGTTCTGTGCTGGGGCCCCAGCTGTTTACATTGTACATTAATGATTTAGACGAGGGGATTAAATGTAGTATCTCCAAATTTACGGATGACACTAAGCTGGGTGGCCGTGTGAGCTGCGAGGAGGATGCTATGAGGCTGCAGAGTGACTTGGATAGGTTAGGTGAGTGGGCAAATGTATGACAGATGAAGTATAATGTGGATAAATGTGAGGTTATCCACTTTGGTGGTAAAAACAGAGAGACAGAATATTATCTGAATGATGACAGATTAGAAAAAGGGGAGGTGCAACGAGACCTGGGTGTCATGGTACATCAGTCATTGAAGGTTGGCATGCAGGTACAGCAGGCGGTTAAGAAAGCAAATGGCGTGTTGGCCTTCATAGCGAGGGGATTTGAGTACGGGGGCAGGGAGGTGTTGCTACAGTTGTACAGGGCCTTGGCGAGGTCACACCTGGAGTAATGTGTACAGTTTTGGTCTCCTAACTTGAGGAAGGACATTCTTGCTATTGAGGGAGTGCAGCGAAGGTTCACCAGACTGATTCCCGGGATGGCGGGACTGACATATCAAGAAAGACTGGATCAACTGGGCTTGTATTCACTGGAGTTCAGAAGAATGAGAGGGGTTTTCATGGAAATGTTTAAAATTATGACAGGTTTAGACAGGTTAGATGCAGGAAGAATGTTAGAGAAGTCCAGAACCAGGGGTCACAGTCTAAGGATAAGGGGTAAGCCATTTAGGACCGAGATGAGGAGAAACTTCTTCACCCAGAGAGTGCGGAACCTGTGGAATTCTCTACCACAGAAAGTTGTTGAGGCCAATTCACTAAATATATTCAAAAAGGAGTTAGATATAGTCCTTACTACTCGGGTGATCAAGGGGTATGGCGAGAAAGCAGGAATGGGGTACTGAAAGTTGCATGTTCAGCCATGAACTCATTGAATGGCGGTGCAGGCTAGAAGGGCCGAATGGCCTACTCCTGCACCTATTGTCTATGTTTCTATGTTTAAGACCGGGCTCTCTCTCGTCCACCCTGACTTGAATAATCATGTCGAATACAGACGTCAAAGTCAGCAAGGGTATCCCGATCGCGCTGCTGTGTCACGCAACATTTCTATCAATGATCCTGTTTATGTACTGAATTATGGTCAAGGTCCCAAGTGTTTCGCTGGTACTGTTACGGCCAAGGAGGGTAACAGAGTGTTTATTGTCAAACTCAAGAATGGGCAGACATGCAGGAAACGTGTCGATCAGATAAAGGTGCGGCACACGGATGAACCGGAACAGTCTGAGGAAGACACAATCAGTGACCAACCAACCTACCTTCAGTCATCAGAGGACTCCGCTGTCATCAATGAATCTGGACTTTCAATCCCTGACATGGTCAATGAATCTGGACTTTCAATCCCTGACATGGTCATTGCCACTCCCATCAGATCGGCTACCCAGCCCCCAGTCATAACAGACTCAGAACGTTCGCCCAAGGCTGGAGTTGAACTGAGACGTTCAACTCAGGAGCGGAAAGCCCCGGACCGTCTCAATTTGTAAAAAGACCGTTACTAATATCTTAAAGGGGGATATTGTCATGTGTGTATGCTTGGGGTTACTAGCCACCAGGTGGCGCCACTGTCTGAGGTCATTGGGCTGTGTGCATGTGTGTGCAGCCCAGGTATAAAAGGCCAGCCACCTTGTAATGTGATCACTTTGGGCCCTAATAAAGCAGAGCCAGGTTTGTCCCTGTTCAGAGTTTACAGTATTCGGTCTATTGAGTGATTGCATACACAACACTTTAATCTGGAACTGTTGCGATGTTCATGTATTGTAGCTTTCGGAGGTGCCACCGTTCTGGATGCTGGTATGACAGTACACTGCAATCCAGCGGCCACAGTGCCAGTGCTAGCATGCACACAATGCTGTGGTCGCGCTAGTGGTCGTTGCACCTCATGATTTCAAAGAGAATTTTATTTTGCCCAATTTTAAGAGAACTTTGAAACAGGTTGCAAAACAACAGGGGCCAAAACTTACTGCTGTGTAGTTGACAGCACAATGAAAATGATCAATCTCCACATGAACCGCGCTGGCACAATGGAGGACACGGCCACACAGCCTGTCAGCGCACATTTGTGTCGGGTATTTCTGCTGCTAACAGTGCTGTGCATGCAGCCAAATATGGGAAGGAAGAGACTTGTTGTACGAGGCTCCAAACCATCTGTTCATAGATTGCTTTTTAAATTAGAACTTTCAACGAAGAATTGGATATCTAACCCAATCCAAAAGAGATCAATAAGATACTTCAATCTTTTGAAAGGGACATTTCTATGTCATTGACTTTAATGGACAGAAGAGGACAGGCTGGGAGTAAACTATTTCATCATATGTACGCCCAGGAGTGGCAGGTTGGTATATTTACCTCGAATGTCCAAGGTGCAGGAGAAAGGAACTGGAGAGGGTAAAGAGGATGTAGATCCCACTGAATTGGCCTTACGTGTAATAAAAGGAGTTTTCTATACACTTGTTGGCAACTTTCAGCCACCTCTCATTGCGCAGTTTTTTTTCATGAGGTAGAGTCAGTCTGGGAACAGATATTTAAGGGGTAGTTCCGTGCTCCCAGCAGGGAGCCACACTGGCAAGGAACGTGAGCTTTAGATTCAGGTTACGACCCAACTCTCTGACCCAGGCTCCACACGAGTGTGCTTCCCGACCTGGGAGCGTGGGACCAAAGAATGATCCCTTCAGCATAGAACATCCCCTCGTGGCTCACTGTCATGTTACACCATGAATGGAGACAGTGGATTATGAGTGGATTTCCCCATTCACGACTCTGCCACAATGTCTGTTACACAGATGCTCGAGAGAGAGAGAGAGTTTCAAATGTGACCTTTTATACAGAGATTGAAATTCTCCAAAAATCTTTTTGTAAAAAGTGATGAATTCCTCCTGCCATTTAAAAACTCTTCATTGAAAAATTAAAATTCCACCCCACATCCTGTCTTCAGAAGTCGTATATCAAAATTCCCATTTGGATATTATACTGTGTTCCCACTTCAAATTACTTATGGTCCCATCCTTCGTGTGAATTTAAGCGTGTTGGGATTTTTTGTATTTTAAGGCACTATGTAAATTCAAACTGTTGTTGGATTGTAACAACATTTTTAGAGTGAATTAACCATGAACTTCCTTAATTTAGGATATAACATAAAATATTTGATTACACATTTTGAATTTATTTAAATTAAATGTATACCCAATTATCATAAATATAATTCGAACTCTCTTCTATGCAATTTTTTTCAAAAATCCTGCGCTAGAAGTTCCCATTACAGCCTCTTTGGGACAGAACTGGAGCAGAGAGGAATGGTCTCCTTGATGCCCCCGTGACACAATTCCTAATCCCGCAGTCAGTACTTTGGGTGGGCTCCCATACCACTTTCAGCAAAATAGGTGAGCCCACCTCAGCCTGGAGGTGGGGTGTGATATGGCATTTTTGCCACAGCATAAGTGGGCCAATTATGAGCGCGAAATTCTTTTTTGAAATGCTACCGCTTCAAATTTATCACTTGCCCGGTTGCAGTCAGTCGCCCTGTGCTCGTTAGCCATACAGAACCCAACCTTTGAAGAGACAACACTCCTAAACACCCTCACGTCCTGGCACAATAATACGCCTTCATGCAAGTGCACATAGCACTTAAGGCAACTGGTGGAAGTTCCAGTGGTGACATCTTTTTGACAGTCATAGAAACATAGAAAATAGGTGGAGTAGGCCATTCGGCCCTTCGAGCCTGCACCGCCATTCAATGAGTTCATGGCTGAACATGCAACTTCAGTACCCCATTCCTGCTTTCTCGCCATACCCCTTGATCCCCCTAGTAGTAAGGACTGCATCTAACTCCTTCTTGAATACATCCAGGGAACTGGCCTCAACAACCCTCCGTGGCAGAGAATTCCACAGGCCCACAACTTCCTGGGCGAAGAAATCTCCCCCCATCCCGGTCCCAAACAGCCCACCCCCCATCCCCAGACCGTGAACCCCGGTTCTGGACCTCCCCAACATTAATAAGAACATAAGAACATAAGAATTAGGAACAGGAGTAGGCCATCTAGCCCCTCGAGCCTGCTCCGCCATTCAATAAGATCATGGCTGATCTGGTTGTGGACTCAGCTCCACTTACCCGCCCGCTCCCCATAACCCTTAATTCCCTTATTGGTTAAAAATCTATCTATCTGTGATTTGAATATATTCAATGAGCTAGCCTCAACTGCTTCCTTGGGCAGAGAATTCCACAGATTCACAACCCTCTGGGAGAAGAAATTCCTTCTCAACTCGGTTTTAAATTGGCTCCCCCGTATTTTGAGGCTGTGCCCCCTAGTTCTAGTCTCCCCGACCAGTGGAAACAACCTCTCTGTCTCTATCTTGTCTATCCCTTTCATTATTTTAAATGTTTCTATAAGATCACCCCTCATCCTTCTGAACTCCAACGAGTAAAGACCCAGTCTACTCAATCTATCATCATAAGGTAACCCCCTCACCTCTGGAATCAGCCTAGTGAATCGTCTCTGTACCCCCTCCAAAGCTAGTATATCCTTCCTGAAGTAAGGTGACCAAAACTGCACGCAGTACTCCAGCAGCAGCCTCACCAATACCCTGTACAGTTGCAGCAGGACCTCCTGCTTTTTGCCTCTTTCTGTGATGGCCGCAAGTCAGGAGCAGACACAAGAATCGCCCATGTCCATTTTGGCTGGAATTTGGCAAGATAACAAAAAGAAAATGTCCGAGACCCAGAGTAGTCAGGTGCCGACCGAAATACTGTCCCCATCCACCCAGGCAATGCTGCCAAAACACTGCCTGGGTCACGGTATGTCAGTCCTCCACTCATTTAGCTACCCCCCATGCCAGACAATCTTGTGGGTCCGTGCCGACCCAACCTGACCTGTTTGGAGACACCAGGAGCTAGCCAATGCAGGGAGAAGCGCGAGCCATCCCGAGAGGGCGACAAAATCAAAGAGGGCAAAATCGACGTCACTGGAATCCGGGTAGTGAAGGCTACTGAAGGCTGGTGGGAGAAGAAAACTGAAGGAGCTGTCTCAGGGGAACGGCTCTACAAGCAGTTGGAATTCAAGCAGATTGAGTAAAGTTTGAATTCCAACAGGAAGATGCATCAAACAGGAAGAGGCATGTTGAAGGACACTTGAGTTGGCCAATCAGCGAATGGTCATTTTATCTCCGGCCAAACAGAACTGGACATTTGGCTGTCAACTGGGATCAGTTTGTTTGAGAAATATAAGAACTTCGAACAAAGGAATTTTCTCTCTCTAGAGCTTGGAACAAGAAGACCGGAAGGAGGTGTTGGAAGATAGCCGTCGAACAAGTGGAAGGAAATACGCGCAAGGTATACATTCGGATGGACTGATCACCCATTGAATTACACTGAGACAGTTTTAGCATAGTCATTTTTAAGAGGCATGACCAGCTAACTTAGGAGTAATTGTACGTAACTGGGGAATTAGGATAACTGTAAACAGTTCGATATATATACCATTGTGAGAGAATTGTGCATAACCAATTAACGTAGCATAATATACATTGTGAAGTTTAAGATTGTTCAAATTGTAAGTAACTGGGAGAATTGGGGCATGCGAATCTAAAATCGGTAAGCTAGAGATTTGGGGTTTTGGTTTTTGATTTTAAATCTGTATGCGGTAATGTTGAACTTGTAACATTTAGTCATTTTTAATCTTTTTAATACAAGTCCATTGGAAAATCTCAGTGTTCTTCCAAGTCTTGATGTTCGAAACCCGCAGGAAGAAATCCGACAGTAGCTGATTGGTGCCGTATCTTGGAGTGAGGTCGAGCCCAGTGGAGGGTAGGGACCCAGGAGCGGGAGGAGCGGCCATCGGAAGCGGAGGTCGGGATCGGCATGGAGCGGAGGTCGGGATCGGCATGGAGTGGAGGTCGGGATCGGCGAGGAGCGGAGGTCGGGATCGGCGAGGAGCGGAGGTCGGGATCGGCGAGGAGCGAGGTCGGGATCGGCGAGGAGCGAGGTCGGGATCGGCGAGGAGCGGAGGTCGGGATCGGCGAGGAGCGAGGTCGGGATCGGAGGTCGGGATCGGCGAGGAGCGGAGGTGGGGATCGGCGAGGAGCGAGGTCGGGATCGGCGAGGAGCGGGGGTCGGAAGCGGCGAGGAGCGGAGGTCGGAAGCGGAGGTCGGGATCGGCGAGGAGCGGAGGTGGGGATCGGCGAGGAGCGGGGGTCGGAAGCGGCGAGGAGCGAGGTCGGGATCGGCGAGGAGCGGGGGTCGGAAGCGGCGAGGAGCGAGGTCGGGATCGGCGAGGAGCGGGGGTCGGAAGCGGCGAGGAGCGAGGTCGGGATCGGCGAGGAGCGGGGGTCGGGATCGGCGAGGAGCGGAGGTGGGGATCGGCGAGGAGCGGGGGTCGGAAGCGGCGAGGAGCGAGGTCGGGATCGGCGAGGAGCGGGGGTCGGAAGCGGCGAGGAGCGAGGTCGGGATCGGCGAGGAGCGGGGGTCGGAAGCGGCGAGGAGCGAGGTCGGGATCGGCGAGGAGCGGGGGTCGGGATCGGCGAGGAGCGGAGGTCGGAAGCGGAGGTCGGGATCGGCGAGGAGCGGGGGTCGGGATCGGCGAGGAGCGGAGGTCGGAAGCGGAGGTCGGGATCGGCGAGGAGCGGAGGTCGGGATCGGCGAGGAGCGAGGTCGGGATCGGCGAGGAGCGGAGGTCGGAAGCGGCGAGGAGCGAGGTCGGGATCGGCGAGGAGCGGAGGTCGGAAGCGGAGGTCGGGATCGGCGAGGAGCGGAGGTCGGAAGCGGCGAGGAGCGAGGTCGGGATCGGCGAGGAGCGAGGTCGGGATCGGCGAGGAGCGGAGGTCGGAAGCGGAGGTCGGGATCGGCGAGGAGTAGAGGTCGGGATCGGCGAGGAGCGAGGTCGGGATCGGCGAGGAGTAGAGGTCGGGATCGGCGAGGAGCGGAGGTCGGAAGCGGCGAGCAGTGGAGGTCGGGTCCGGCAAGTTCTGAAGGTCGGAAGTGACAAGGAACAGAGGTCGGGACCGACGAGGCCCAGGAGCAGTGAGGTCGAGGCCCAGGAGTGGCACAGCGTGGACTAACAGTGGGGTCGGGGCCTAGGGAAGGCGCAGTATGGGCCAACAACGAGTTCGTGAGGCCTAAACTGCATCCTATGAATCCCAGAGAGCAAGGACCTGCGGGAAAGAGGAAGGAGGACAGTAGGAGTACGTTTGTGTGTATCTTCTCGGCCCATGCTGCGGAGCCTGATCTCCAGTCACCTTGGACCCTCTTGCCACTGGACCACGACCTTGCTCCGTCAAGCCCGTGGGTAACTGGTGTGCAATGGCCACCACACGTTAAAAGAACTCACGCACAGGCATCTTCCACCCTTTAAAATGAAGTTCGGGATCTGGCAGGTCAAGAGCCTCATGGACAACCCCAACAGCAACAGACCGGAATGCCGTACTGCTATCATTGCCCGGGAACTCAGACGTTTCGACGTAGACATCACTGCCCGGAGCGAGACCCGGCAGGCAGGGGAAGGCCATCTCATGGATCAAGGTGGTGGTTACACTTTCTTTTGGAAAGGTAAACCAGAAGGTGTCCGCCGCCTTCATGGGGTAGGTTTTGCCATAAAAAATGAGCTAGTGGGCCGTCTCAGATACTCCCCTTGCGGGATTAACGAATGCCTCATGATGCTTTGGCTCCCCCTAGCCCGGAACCAGTGCGCTACGGTCATCAGTGCGTGTGCCCCAACACGGGAGGCTGCAATCGAGACCAAAGAGGAATTCTACTCTAACCTTGAACAATCCCTGTCCCGAGTCCCAATGGGCGACAAGCTGATCCGCCTCGGAGACTTTAACGCCAAAGGACACATACCTCTGGGGAGATGTGGTCGGCAGAGAGGGGTGTAGGGAAAACCAACTCCAACGGTACCCTCCTCCTGACGAAATGCTGAGAACATGGTCTTATCAAACCAACACCTTGTTCTGTCAGAGAGACAAGTACAAGGCTTCATGGCAACACCCTCGATCCAAGTACTGGCATCTGCTCGACTACATCATCGTCCAAGCGAGATGCCAGAAGGACATGTGCATCACCCGCGCCATGACAGGAGCTGACGACTGCTGGATGGACCACCGTCTAATCTGCTCGGTCATTTCAATCAATGTAGCTCCAAAACAGCGGCAGCAACAGAAACAATGCCGCAGGTAAAGCATCACTGGAGCACTCAAAGGCCCCGCTAAGAAAGCTCTATTCAGCCAGTGCCTCACAACCAACCTGACGACTCCCAGTGACCCAGTGATGCAGAGTGCCCACAACGCCTGGTCTGCCCTCAAGGTTTCCATAATTAGCACCTGTGAAGAGACGCTCGGTCACTCGACCAGGAAACATCAAAACTGATTCGATGAGAACGACCAGGAGATCCAGGAGCTAACAAGCCGCAAGCACAAGGCATTCTTGAACTGGAAACAGCAACGCAACTCGAGGGCAAGAAAGCAGCTCTACAGACGTCTGAAGGCCAAGGTCCAACAAAAAACTCACGACCTAAAGAACAAATGGTGAGTGGAGAAAGCACAGGAGATCCAGCAACTAGCGTGGATTCTCAAGGCCACCTACGGCCCAAGCACCCAAGGTCCGACCCCACTATAGGCCAAGAACGGAGAGATACTCATCAAGGACACCGATGCAGTCAGTGGCCGCTGGAAGGAGCACTTCAAAAATCTCCTGAACGGAGACTCTGTCTTCGAAGTGAGTACGCATCATGCTACCCGCCACCACCTCAGCACAACCCCAGCCCTGCATGAGCTTGAAAAGGCCATTCGACAACTGAAGAACAACAAGGCCCCAGGAGCAGATGGAATCCCCTCCAAAGCACTAAAACATGACAGAGAAGCACCATTGGCGTGAATACATGAACTCATTTCTCTTATTTGGAAGGAGGAGAGCATGCCAGGGGATTTCAGGGACGCTGTAATCGTGACCATCTAATTGCGGTAATTACAGAAGAGTTGCCCTGCCTGTCACAGGGAAAGTAATCGCAAGAATCTTCCTCAATCACTTTCTCCCTGTGGCTGAAGAGCTCCTCCCAGAGTCGCAATGCGGATTCCACCTACTACGTGCCACAATGCACATGATCTTCACCGCGTGTCAAATGCAAGAGAAATGCAGGGAACAGCACCAACCTCTGTACATGGTCTTTTTTGACCTCACCAAGGCCTGCGACACTGTCAACCGTGAGGGACTATGGAGCATTCTCCTCAAATTCGACTGCCCTCAAAAGTTTGTCATCATCCTCCGCCTGCTCCACGATGACCTGCAAGCCGTGATCCTGACCAATGGATCCACCACAGACCCAATTCACGTTCGGATTGGGGTCAAGCAGGGCTGAGACATCGCACCAACCCTCTTCTCGATCTTCCTTGCTGCAATGCTCCATCTCACCCTCAGTAAGTTCCCCGCTGGAGTGGAGCTAATCTACAGAACAAACGGGAATCTGTTCAACTCCGTCGCCTCCAGGCCAGATCCAAGGTTGTCCCATCCTCTGTCATTGAATTACAGTACGCAGACGACGCTTGTGCACACTCGGAGGTCAAACTCCAAACCATCAACACCACCTTCACCAAAGCGTACGAAATCGAGAGGTGACATCACAGCCAAGCTGGTAAGTGGTTGGCTGTTCGACTGGTAAGTACAACGCTCTTTTAGACTGACTTTTAGAATGGTTTAATTGGCAGCGAACTACTAAGTGGCTGTTTGGTGTTTAAGTAAATTTTAGTAAGTAAATTAATTTAAGGGTTAAGTCATGGCAGGAGAGCTTGGACCCATGTCATGCTCCTCCTTTGCTATGTGGGAAGTCAGGGACACTTCCAGAGTCCCTGACTACTATGTGTGCAGGAAGTGTGTCCGGCTGCAGCTCCTGACAGACCGCATGACGGCACTGGAGCTGCGGATGGACTCACTCTGGAGCATGCGCGATGCTGAGAATGTTGTGGATAGCACATTCAGTGAGTTGGTCACACTGCAGGTAAGGGTTAGGACAGATAGTGAATGGGTGACCAGGAGACAAGGCAAGAGCAGGAAGGTAGTGCAGGAGTCCCCTGCGGTCATCTCCCTCCAAAACAGATATACTATTTTGGATACTGTTGGGGGAGATGACTTACCAGGGGAAGGCACCAGCAGCCAGATTCATGGCACCATGGGTGGCTCTGCTGCACAGAAGGACAGGAAAAAGAGTGGGAGAGCTATAGTGATAGGGGACTCTATTGTAAGGGGAATAGATAGGAGTTTCTGCGGCCGCAATCGAGACTCCAGGATGGTATGTTGCCTCCCTGGTGCAAGGGTCAAGGATGTCTCGGAGCGGCTGCAGAGCATTCTGGAGAGGGAGGGTGAACAGCCAGTTGTCGTGGTATACGTAGATACCAAAGATATAGGTAAGAAGTGGGAAGAGGTCCTACAAGCTGAATTTAGGTAGCTAGGAGTTAAATTAAAAAGTAGGACCTCAAAAGGTAGTAATCTCTGGATTGCTACCAGTGCCATGTGCTAATCAGAGTAGAGGGAGCAGGATAGTTAGAATAAATACGTGGCTTGAGCAGTGGTGCAAGAGGGAGGGATTCAAATTCCTGGGACATTGGAACCAGTTCTGGGGGAAGTGGGACCTGTACAAAAGGGACGGTCTGCACTTGGGCAGGACTGGAACTGATGTCCTGGGGGTAACATTTGCTAATGCAGTTTGGGACTGTTTAAACTAATATGGCAGGGGGATGGGAACCTATGCAGCGAGACAGGACAAAGTAATATGGAGTCAGAAACAGATGGGTAGAAAGGTAAAAAGCAATAGTGGAAGGCCGAGTAAACAAAGGCAAGAAACAAAAAGGGCCACACTACATCATAATTCTAAAAGGACAAAGGGTGTTAAAAAAAACAAGCCTGAAGGCTTTGTGTATTAATGCAAGGAGTATCCGTAATAAGGTGGATGAATTAACTTAGCAAATAGATGTTAACAGATATGATGTGATTGGGATTACAGAGACGTGGCTCCAGGATGATCAAGGCTGGGAACTCAACATCCAAGGGTATTCAACATTCAGGAAGGATAGAATAAAAGGAAAAGGAGGTGGGGTAGCATTGCTGGTTAAAAAGAGGAGATTAATGCAATAGTTCGGAAGGACATTAGTTTGGATGATGTGGAATCTATATGGGTAGAGCTGCAGAATACCAAAGGGCAAAAACGTTAGTGGGAGTTGTGTACAGACCTCCAAACAGTAGTAGTGATGTTGGGGAGGGCATCAAACAGGAAATTAGGGGTGCATGCAATAAAGGTGCAGCAGTTATAATGAGTGAATTTAATATGCATATAGATTGGGCTAACCAAACTGGAAGCAATACGGTGGAGGAGGATTTCCTGGAGTGCATAAGGTATGGTTTTCTAGACCAATATGTCAAGGAACCAACTAGGGGGAGGCCATCTTAGACTGGGTGTTGTGTAATGAGAGAGGATTAATTAGCGATCTCGTTGTGCGAGGCCCCTTGGGAAAGAGTGACCATAATATGGTGGAATTCTGCATTAGGATGGAGAATGAAACAGTTAATTCAGAGACCATGGTCCAGAACTTAAAGAAGGGTAACTTTGAAGGTATGAGGCGTGAATTGGCGAGGATAGATTGGCGAATGATACTGAAGGGGTTGACTCCAATGGCAGACATTTAGAGACCGCATGGATAAACTACAACAATTGTACATTCCTGTCTGGCGTAAAAATAAAAAAGGGAAGGTGGCTCAACCGTGGCTATCAAGAGAAATCAGGGATAGTATTAAAGCCAAGGAAGTGGCATACAAACTGGCCAGAAATAGCAGTGAACCTGGGGACTGGGAGAAATTTAGAACTCAGCAGAGGAGGACAAAGGGTTTGATTAGGGCAGGGAAAATCGAGTACGAGAGGAAGCTTGCAGGGAACATTAAGACGGACTGCAAAAGCTTCGATATATATGTAAAGAGAAAAAGGTTAGTAAAGACAAACTTAGGTCCCCTGCAGTCAGAATCAGGGGAAGTCATAACGGGGAAGAAAGAAATGGCAGACCAATTGAACAAATACTTTGGTTCGGTATTCACTAAGGAGGACACAAACAACCTTCCGGATATAAAAGGGGTCAGAGGGTCTAGTAAGGAGGAGGAACGGAGGGAAATCTTTATTAGTTGGGAAATTGTGTTGGGAAATTTGATGGGATTGAAGGCCGATAAATCCCCAGGGCCTGATGGACTGCATCCCAGAGTACTTAAGGAGGTGGCCTTGGAAATAGCGGATGCATTGACAGTCATTTTCCAACATTCCATAGACTCTGGATCAGTTCCTATGGAGTGGAGGGTAGCCAATGTAACCCCACTTTTTAAAAAAGGAGGGAGAGAGAAAACAGGGAATTATAGACCGGTCAGCCTGACATTGGTAGTGGGTAAAATGATGGAATCAATTATTAAGGATGTCATAGCAGCGCATTTGGAAAGAGGTGACATGATAGGTCCACGTCAGCATGGATTTGTGAAAGGGAAATCATGCTTGACAAATCTTCTGGAATTGTTTGAGGATGTTTCCAGTAGAGTGGACAAGGGAGAACCAGTTGATGTGGTGTATTTGGACTTTCAGAATGCTTTCGACAAGGTCCCACACAAGAGATTAATGTGCAAAGTTAAAGCATATGGGATTGGGGGTAGTGTGCTGACATGGATTGAGAACTGGTCGTCAGACAGGAAGCAAAGAGTAGGAGTAAATGGGTACTTTTCAGAATGGCAGGCAGTGACTAGTGGGGTACCCACAAGGTTCTGTGCTGGGGCCCCAGCTGTTTACGTTGTACATTAATGATTTAGACGAGGGGATTAAATGTAGTATCTCCAAATTTGCGAATGACACGAAGTTGGGTGGCCGTGTGAGCTGCGAGGCGGATGCTTTGAGGCTGCAGAGTGACTTGGATAGGTTCAGTGAGTCGGCAAATGCATGGCAGATGAAGTATAATGTGGATAAATGTGAGGTTATCCACTTTGGTGGTAAAAACAGAGAGACAGACTATTATCTGAATGGTGACAGATTAGGAAAAGGGGAGATGCAACAAGACCTGGGTGTCATGGTACATCAGTCATTGAAGGTTGGCATGCAGGTACAGGAGGCGGTTAAGAAAGCAAGTGGAATGTTGGCCTTCATAGCGAGGGGATTTCAGTACAGGGGCAGGGAGGTGTTACTACAGTTGTACAGGGCCTTGATGAGGCCACACCTGGAGTATTGTGTACAGTTTTGGTCTCCTAACTTGAGGAAGGACATTCTTGCTATTGAGGGAGTGCAGCGAAGATTCATCAGACTGATTCCCGGGATGGTGGGACTGACCTATCAAGAAAGACTGGATCAACTGGGCTTGTATTCGCTGGAGTTCAGAAGAATGAGAGGGGATTAAAATTCTGACGGGTTTCGACAGGTTAGATGCAGGAAGAATGTTCCCAATGTTGGGGAAGTCCAGAACCAGGGGTCACAGTCTAAGGATAAGGGGTAAGCCATTTAGGACCGATATGAGGAGAAACTTCTTCACCCAGAGAGTGGTGAACCTGTGGAATTCTCTACCACAGAAAGTAGTTGAGGCCAATTCACTAAATATATTCAAAAAGGAGTGAGATGTGGTCCTTACTACTAGGGGGATCAAGGGGTATGGCGAGAAAGCAGTAATGGGGTACTGAAGTTGCATGTTCAGCTATGAACTCATTGAATGGCGGTGCAGGCTCGAAGGGCCGAATGGCCTACTCCTGCACCTGTTTTCTATGTTTCTATCTTTACACTAAACATCCGTACGACAAAGGTCCTCTATCCACCTGTCCCTGCCACGATTGGCCTTGGACAACATGGACCATTTTCCATACCTCGGGAGCCTACTGCCAACAAGGGCAGACCTCGATGACTAAGTCCAACACCACCTTCAGTGTCCCAGTGAGGCCTTTGGTCGCCTGGGGAAAAGAGTATTTGAAGACCAGGACCTCAAACCCAGCACCAAGCTCAGGGTCAGAGCAGCAGTGATACCCGCCCTTCTTTATGCTTCAGAGACATGACTATGTACAACTGGCACCTCAAAGCACTGGAGAAGTATCACCAACGCTGCCTCTACAAGATCTTGCAAATCCATTGGCAGGATCGATGCACCAACGTCAGTGTTCTCGCTCAGGCCAACATCCCCAGCATCGAAGCACTGATCACACTCTATCAGTTCTAATGGATGGGCCACATCGTCCGCATGCCTGATACGAGACTCCCAAAACAAGTGCTCTACTCTTAGTTCCGACACAGCAAGCGAGCCACAGGTGGGCAGAGGAAACTCTTCAAGCACACCCTCAAAGCCTCCTTGAAAAAGTGCAACATCCCCACCGACACCTGGGAATTCCTGGCCCAAGACATTTCAAAGGGGAGAAGCATCCGGGAAGGCGCCGAACACCTCGAGAACACTGCCGGGAACAAGCGAAGGCCAAGCGCAAACAGTGGAAGGAGCACACGACAACCCAAGCCCCCCACCCACCCGTCCCTTCAACCATCGTCTGCCCCACCTGTGACAGAGACTGGGACTCATCAGTCACCTGAGAACTCATTTTTAGAGTGGAAGCAAGTCATCCTCGACTCCGAGGGACTGCCTTAGAGAAGGCGGCAACTTACCCATCCATATCTTACATCCCATGGCACATCACCCACCCACACACATCAGACTGTGCTAGAATGCACACTCTACTGCATCAGGGATGTGATTACTTCGAGTAAGTTCATGGCGTTTTGCCGGATAAAAGTTAGCTAACTGCCTTGGAAGAAAAGCTGAAGCAGATATAATGAATGAACGTTTGCTTTAAAGATATTGGGAGTGTTTATCCCATTCAGGTGGCTGAAATAATTTTGGTTTTACCTCAAAGGAAGCCTCATTAAGGGCGAGGAAAGACAAGCATCTTCCTCACATTTCCAAGAAGGCTCATGGATTTATTCAACAAGTTCACTGCCAACAATTTTATTCAATCCCACAGAAGCTAAACCCCACCAGTATTGCCCTGCTCTGTTGCGCGGTGTGGCCCAGATAGAAAAACTGCGCTTGAAGAATTATTAGCACCTACTAATGAACTAACTGCTTTAGCTAGTATTTTATGCATGAAACTGCAAAGGTCACATGAATAGCTTCTGCTGGGAAAAATGAAACAGTTCAGTCTTGTTGTGTCCTTACACTCTACTGTAAATCAACACGAGGCACATCCTGGAGACAAGGTCACTCCATGACCTGAACCTTTATTCCCAGAACCAAGGAGTGATGACCCTGCGTGGGACCTCCCTTTATATACCTGGATGATCAGGTGAGGAGTGTCTCCCACAAGTTCACCCCCTGTGGTCAAGGTGTACATTTCTTAGGTGTATACAGTGTTGTTACACGAAGGTTACAGTTATGTGAAGGTTACATACATGACATCACCTCCCCCCCAATGTCTTTGGGTCAAAGATTGAGTCTTTCAGGCGGTCGACGCTCTCTCGTGGAGCGCCGCAGTTGGGGCTCTGGTTGTTGAGCCTTGGTATGCGTCTCTGTCACCTGTGGTGATTCCGGCCTGTCCGGGCTGACCGCAGAGACTGTACATGCTGCTGAATGTTCTTGTTGCTCATTCACTGGCGGTGGTGTGGGCAGCATCTCGTGATCTTCCTCAGTGTCCTCAGTGTCCATGCTGAACCTTTTTTTTACTTGATCCAGATGCTTGCGACATATCTGTCCATTGTTAAGTCTGACCACTATGACCCTATTCCCCTCTTTGCCAATTACAGTACCCTCAAGCCACTTGGGCCTCAAAGCGTGATTAAGAACAAATACAGGGTCATCGATTTCTATCCATCTCCCCTTTGAGTTACGGTCATGGCACTCATTTTGAGACTGGTGCTTGCCCTCAACAATGTCTGACAGGACTGGATGAATGAGGGACAGCAGAGTTTTAAGTGTACGTTTCATGAGTAGTTCCGCGGGCGGCACTGCCGTGAACGGGACCTATAGGCCAGCAGGAGGCGCGATAGGCGGCATTGAAGGGAGGGTCCTTGAATCCGGAGCATGCCTTGTTTTATGATTTGGACCGCACGTTCCGCCTGGCCATTGGAAGCTGGCTTGAACGGCACTGTCCTGACATGTTTGATGCCATTACCCGACATGAACTCCCGGAATTCATAGCTAGTGAAGCATGGGCCGTTGTCGCTAACCAGGATGTCCGGCAAGCCGTGGGTCGCAAAGACCGCACGCAGACTCTCCACTGTGGTAGATGTCGTGCACGAATTCAATATGATGCACTCGATCCATTTCGAGTACGCATCAACAACGAGGAACATTTTCCCCATGAACGGGCCCGCATAGTCTATGTGAATACGTGACCATGGCTTGGTGGGCCAAGGCCACGGGCTGAGTGGGGCCTCCTTGGGGGTATTTCCCAGCTGGGCACACGTCGTGCACCTGCGAACCCAGTGTTCCAGATCTGCATCAATTCCCGGCCACCATACATGTGACCGGGCAATGGCCTTCATTAGCACGATGCCTGGGTGCTCGCTGTGGAGTTCCCTGATGAATGCTTCCCTTCCCTTCTGGGGCATGACTAACCGGCTGCCCCAAAGTAGGCAGTCGGCTTGGATGGAGAGCTCATCCATCCGTATGTGAAACGGTCTGACCACCTCGGGGCATGCTCCGTGTGCGGGCGCCCAATCCCCAGTCAGGACACATTTCTTAATCAAAGATAGGAGGGGATCTCTGTTGGTCCAGATTTTGATCTGGCGGGCTGTGATGGGGGAGACTGCGCTGTCGAAAGCATTGACAGCCATGACCATCTCAGCGCTTTGCTCCGCTGCCCCCTCAGTGGTGGCCAGTGGGAGCCTGCTGAGCGCATCAGCGCAATTTTCGGTGTTTGGCCGGTGCCGTATGGTGTAGTCATATGCAGCCAGCATGAGAGCCCATCGCTGTATGCGAGCTGACGCATTGGCATTGACAGCTTTACTGTCAGACAAAAGGGATGTTAGCGGCTTGTGGTCCATTTCTAACTCGAACCTTCTGCTAAAAAAGTACTGGTGCATCTTTTTCACCCCGTAGACACATGCGAGTGCTTCCTTTCCAACCATCCCATATCCCCTTTCTGCTTGGGAGTGCGACCTGGAGGCAGAAGCCACAGGTTGGAGTTACTCTGCTGTAACACGCACCCAACCCCATAGGATGATGCTTTGCATGTCAAAACCAATTTCTTACAGGGGTTGTACAAGGTCAACAGCTTATTAGAACAAAGCAGGTTCCGCCCCCGATTGAAAGCCCGTTCCTGACAGTCCCCCCAAAACCAATCGCAACCCTTACACAGGAGCACGTGTAGCGGTTCCAACAATGTGCTAAGTTTAGCAGAAAGTTCCCGAAATAGTTCAATAGTCCCAGATATGAACGCAACTCCGATGTGTTGCCGGGCCTGGGCGCGCGACGGATCGCCTCCGTTTTGGATTCGGTAGGCCGGATTCCGTCTGCGGCAACCCTCCTGCTCAAAAACTCGACCTCTGGGGCCAAAAACACACACTTGGTCTTCTTTAGTCGCAGGCCTACCCGGTCCAGTCGGCGTAGCACCTTCTCCAGGTTGTGGAGGCGTTCCTCGGTGTCTTGACCCGTGATAAGGATGTCGTCCTGAAACACGATTGTTCCGGGGATGGATTTGAGCAGGCTTTCCATGTTCCTTTGAAAGATAGCGGCTGCTGAATGAATGCCAAACGGACACCTGTTGTAGACAAACAGCCCCTTGTGCGTGGTGATGGTGGTCAGTAGCTTGGATTCTTCGGCCAGTGCCTGGGTCATGTAGGCCGAAGTGAGGTCCAACTTGGTGAACAGCTTGCCGCCTGCCAGCGTGGCAAAAAGATCCTCCGCTCTCGGAAGCGGGTATTGGTCTTGTAGTGACACTCAGTTGATGGTGGCCTTATAGTCGCCACAGATCCTGACTGAGCCATCCGTTTTTAGGACAGGGACGATGGGGCTTGCCCAGTCGCTGAATTCAACGGGCGAAATTATGCCCTCTCTTAGCAACCTGTCCAACTCACTCTCAATTTTCTCCCGCATCACATAAGGCACATCTCTAGCTTTATGGTGCACTGGTCTGGCGTCCGGGGTGATGCGTTTCACAACTTTGGTGCCTTTGAAAGTCCCGACACCAAGTTGAAATAGTGACTTGAACTTTTGTAGGACCTGTGAGCATGAACTTCGCTCCACAGATGAAATGGCGTGCACATCCCCCATTTCCAGTTCATCTCGGCTAGCCAGCTCCTCCCCAAAAGCATGGGACCATTTCCCGGGGCAATCCAGAGTGGCAGCCGGTTCTCTGAACCATTATGTGTGACCACCAACATTACACTGCCTAGCACTGGGGTGATCTCTTTGGTGTACGTCCGTAGTTGCGTGTCAATGCGTTCTAGTTTGGGTCTGCTAGCTCTGAGTGGCCATAGTTTCTCGAATTGTTGGACACTCATAAGTGACTGGCTGGCCCCTGTGTCCAGCTCCATGTGTACCGGGATGTCGTTTAATAGTACTCTCATCATCAGAGGTGGTGTCTTTGTGTATGAGCTGTGGATGTTTGCCACCTGAACCCGCTGAACTTCAGCATCCATTGCTGTGTCCCAAGCATAACTCTGTCTTGCAGACCCCTCTTGTGGTTCATCCACTTCGTAAACCAGCCTCGCTGTGGGCTTCCTGCACATTCTGGCTAAATGTCCACTCAAGTTACAATTTCTGCAGATGAATTGTTGAAACCGGCAGGTCTTCGCAGCATGTCTGCCCCCGCACCTCCAGCATGAGCTGAGATTGTTGTGAACAAAAGAGCTGTTACCAAGCATTCCTCTCTGATTGTTTCTTTGATTACTCTTGAGCACTCTGTTAGTGGGCGTCAGTGGCCCCATCCTGGGACATATTATCCACCGTGATGGTGTAAATGTCCGTTCAACCTGCCATTGTCTCTGTTGAGGACGCACCCTAGAGGTTGTTACTGCCTGGTTGGTGTCGAATTGCCCTTGCCTGCCTGCGGGGTTCTGAGTCGCGTTAACTATGTTAACTCCCTGCTCCATCGCCACGTTGGGAGCAGAGTTGCACGCCTATATGATCTTGGTTTCCTCCTCCCCCGCCATGAAGGTTTGAGCCATCAACACCGCTGCTTCCAAGGTCAAGTCCTTGGTCTCAATTAGCTTCCTAAAAATTCCGGCATGACCAATGCCCTCAATGAAGAAATCCCGTAACATCTCCCCCCTGCAGGCGTCTGTGAACTTACAGAGGCTGGCCAAGTGCCGAAGGTCCGCAACAAAGTCCGGTATGCTCTGCCCTTCCCGACGTCCGTGCGTATAGAATTGGTGTCGGGCCATGTGTATACTGCTCGCCTGTTTGAGGTGCTCACCGATCAGTTTGCTGAGCTCCTCAAAGATCTTGTCCGCTGGCTTCTCGGGTGCGAGCAGGTCTTTCATCAGCGCGTACGTCTTAGGTCCACAACTGGTCAGTAGATGCGCCCTCCGCTTGTCAGCCGCTGCCGCTCCCAGCCAGTCCTTCGTGACAAAGCTCTGCTGGAGCCTCTCAATGAAATCGTCCCAGTCCTCACCAACACAGTACCGTTCCTCTGTGCTACCGGTGGCTTTTCTCGTGAGTCGTTGATTCCCGTTTCTCGTCGCCAAATGTTGTGTCCTTACACTCGACTGTAAATCAACACGAGGCACATACTGGAGACAAGGTCACTCTGTGACCTGTACCTTTATTCACAGGACCAAGGAGTCTTGGCCCTGCGTGGGACCTCCCTTTATATACCTGGATGCCCGGGTGAGGAGTGTCTCCCACAAGTTCACCCCCTGTGGTCAAGGTGTGCATTTCTCAGGTGTATACAGTGTACAGTGTTGTTACATGAAGGTTAGTTACATGAAGGTTACATACATGACAAGTCTAAACCACTTTTAGGGTTCGTAGCAGTTGTGCTGTCACAGTGACTCCCCCTTTTCAGGTCTGATTTTTACAAATAGTAATGTCAACCTCACCTACATATCCTCAGACAGCACACAGCCCTTAAATGCCTCAATCTTCCATTGATCAATGTAATATCTCAGAGAACAAGCAACACTTAATCCCTTCACATGACAAATTCTTTCAAAACCTTTAATGAATCAACATTTTCAGAAGATTAAATAGAAATTTCCTGCACAAACCAGCAACGGAACAGGATGGATTCCATCCGTCATTTCATTAATAGAATTAAAGGTTTCTTAGCTCTGTTTAGTGCAGCACTTTTAGCAGAATTCCTAATTAATGCCAGAAACAGTCAGCAACTTTGATAAATCTACATCGAATGTTTTCTGCAGCAACCCGCTGGGAGCAAGCAGGAACATCTAAACAGCAAAGAAGAAATAAAAAAACACGAGGGGGGGGTCACTGCATTCTCCAGAAAGAAGACGTTCAATATGTGAAAGGTTCATTCTCGTAGAAAGAGATATGCCAGGATTTCCTTTTTATTTAAATCTCAACGTGTGAGCAATAAGGAGTTTATTTAAATTCCTGCCAAGTTAAAATGGCAAATTATTTCAGAATGCACAACAAAATTTAATGGGGTAAAATGTGTAAAGATTGGCTGAGCTGAGCTAGTTACATCCAAGGCGACAGACTCGTGCCTCCTCGGTGCTAACACTCAGCAGCGGGGAAACAACACTCTTTTCTGACACACTTACCTTTGAGCATCGCTCTTCCAGGGGATGCCCCTGACGGACTTGGAAGCGCACTTCTTGCCCCGGTGGCTGTGGTTGCTTCTAGCAGGGCGCCAGCCACGTGGTCCGAAACAGCAGTCCTGTGCAGAGTGGCACGGAGCTCGGGCACAGCGTCATGGGCACATAGTTTGATGCAAGTCCCACTCCCAGAACTTCTGTAGATGACTGCCAAAGCCAAGATCTTTCTTGAAGGATGCAGAAGATAATGGAATGATCCTGTTGGCCCTACTCCTCTCAGTGCATTATGAATCTGCAAAAGATTGCATCAACAGATCATTGCAGAATGTTAATGGAAAAATTGATCGTTAAATAAAACCAAAGTCACTGAAAAACTGACACCATTGCCTGCAGTTTCAACAAACTGAAAGATATAAAGAGCCTTGAAAGAAAGTACCTGACCGAGATCCTGAAGTGACCAGCTTATAGATCCTCAAGAAAAGTGTAACCTATATTTTTCTGTTGCATACCCTGACAATTGCATGTCAGCAATAACATTTCAACTATTTAACACGCTCTCTGCTTTGGTCCCCTCAGAGCTTCTCCAACTCAGGTTTTAGAGTCTTCGAACCGTGGATCCAAAATGCATGGACACTAACACTGGAGCACAGGGGAGTCTCCTCAGTCGAAATGCTTTGAAGCAGATCTCCACTTATCAGTTCCCACAAAGTGTTGAAGGGTTACTCTCCCCCTCCAGTGCAGAGTGACCCAGAATCTTGGGATTTTTCAATGAGATTCCTAACTAATTGGATCAAGATTGAACAATCCAAATCCTTGTCTTTTTATTTCTCTGTGCAGCTCTATGTGGTAACATTTTTGTACCACATCCAAAGATTAAAAGCAAAAATCTTAGCAATTTGCTTATACAAAATATTTATTTTTTAAAAAGTGCCAAATACTACTTTGGTCTAAACAAAGTGATTTGTAACCATTTAAGTTAGAAGTCTGGCTAACAGATAAGGAAAAGGATTACTAAGATACGGCACAGCTCTTGCTACAGCAATCATTGCCAATGTAACAATGAGTCACCTAAGAAGTCACTTTTATAGTGGAAGCAAGTCTTCCTCGATTTCGAGGGACTGCCTATGATGATGAACAATGAGTGGGGGGCTTCTGAAAGAATCTTTCTTTTATTTTTAAAGTTATCCATTTCATTACTATTTATTTTTGGAAATCTGAAACTCCTGTGAAAAATAATATGGTCATGGCAGATTTGACCCGTTACTAAATCAAAATGACGAACTGTTGTAGGCACATCTGAATTGTGCTGCAGGGAAATTGAGTACGAGTGTTTGATTTGCTTTCCACATGTTGTACAACAATTGCACCTTAAATTCCGCACGATCACAATCAGAATGGGCTAGTTTGAACAGTTATGAAATCACATCATCACATATGGCGCCCATCCCTATTTCTTCTGTGTTAGTCGTCATTAGAATATTAGGAGTGACTAGGTGGTGGGGTGGGTTAGCACACTGTATTAAGCAGGGTGGCAGAACAGAGTAAAACACTGTCCTATCACTTCTGGGAATGGTTTGGATCCAGCTCGGACTGACAGAATAGAAGTATCTCCAGTTCCAGATCCCAAGAGGAATGGATTTAGGACGTCTCGACTCACAAACTACCCATACCCCCGCCCCCCCAGGCCATCTCACGGACCCTACACGGAGCCTGGTGTAGGAAATACCTGTTGGGCTCTTTACAGGCTGGAATTAAGTAGAGCAAAAGGGGATTCACTCTGCATCCAACCTGCGCTACACCTAAAACTGGAAAGATGATCCATTTCCCAACGTCCACAACTCACATCTTGGTCTGTACAAAAATACACCTCTAAAATGAAAAACGCTTGCTTCACATGATTCAGGCAGTCTGTCTTTAACCATCTCCAAAAAAAAGCAGTAACTGCTCCAAGTATTAAATCCTCAAACAATCTCACACAGGGTGGTTTTCAGTACCACCTGTCTGATGTATTGTTGACAGCTGTTCACTAAGAATTACTCTCTGCACACTCGCATTTAGAGCTGCACTCATGTTGGGGAAGAAAATGCCATTCACTCCCACAAATCCTGCCGTCATTTTAATCCCACACTCAGCTAACAGCTTTCCATAACGAGACCAACAATGACTCACCCACCAGAAAACCAAAGACCAATTCTGAAACTCTGAGTAACATTTCCTTAATATTCAGAGCAATTACATTGAATTAAATTAGTAAGCTGCCTTAATTGAGTTGAGTTCAATAAAATCATTAACACTGAGATCATACCACCAACACACAGCCAATTACATATATACATTTAATTTCAATGTATAATTAACCAGAGATGGGGAACTGAGAAATGCAATAGACAGGACACTGTCCTTTGCTTTTAGATTGAAATGTAGCCCAGCATAATGGTTTGTAGCATCTTCTCTGTGTGTTTGCTGTAAGTGCCATGCACTTGATTGTCTCAAACCAGTTGCCAATGGTTAAAATCCCAAAGTAGAAAACTGCTCCTGCTTCAGCATGAACATCCGTTACATTAACCATCTAATTCAGAGATGTCACAGTTTGGCTATTGTGAAAATGGAAAATAGCACAATACATGCATCAGGAGCTCTCAGGAGTTTGAAGCTGTGGTACATTGTTGGGGCAAAATAGAGTGCCTGAGCAGGGACAGTGAGAAGCTGAAATGGTAATGGTTCCCATTTCCCAATACCAAGGACCCCTTTTGATCACATGAACATGGATTTGCTGCTCAGGTTTTCCCAATACACACACAGAAATTATGTGAATGTCAGCAGAGAGGTGGGTGAAGTTGGGGCCGAAATTTCCCACCGGAAACGCAGCGCACCGACCGTTTCAGTTGCTTTTACCGGCACGGTGGATGTGGCGGCCTCGAGTGAAATTCCGCTTTTTGGGTTTTTTTTTTTCCCCAGCGGACTGGAAGTCGGTCATAATGGGGGCGGATGTGCAGCGGTGAGCACACTTGAGGGGCGGGATTTGGGGGCGAGTGACGTGCTCACCGCTGTCACTCATCAAGGTGTTGCGTCACCGCATCTCTCCCCTTCAGTTGAAGGAGAGAGATGCTACGATTCTTTAGATTAGGTCCGCCGGGCCACCAGGGAGGGTTTTGGCCGGGCCAGCGGCCTGGCATCCAAGAGGGGGTGCCGGGCCGCCTATTGGCAGCGCGGCCGAACCCGGGGGGCATAATTGTCGGCCCAACGCAGCAGTCGGCCAACAAAAAAAAGATGGTGGCTGCGGCAGTAGGCCCTCCCGTTTAACGGCAGCTGCACCACCATTTTGCAAGTACACCGGGCACAGTGCATCGGCAGAAAAAGCTGCCGGTGGCACCGAGCGGCAGGAGCAACATTTTCTTGGGCGGAATTTCGTGATCTGGAGAAAGATGTGGAAGGCCAGTGGAGGTCAGGTTGCAGCAGTGACGTTGTGTGCACGCCACCAGTACCCTCACATTCACATCTAGAGGTTGACACACCTTGTGTCAGGTTAGGTGAGTGGGCAAATGCATGGCAGATGAAGTATAATGTGGATAAATGTGAGGTTATCCACTTTGGTGGTAAAAACAGAGAGACAGACTATTATCTGAATGGTGACAGATTAGGAAAAGGGGAGGTGCAACGAGACCTGGGTGTCATGGTACATCAGTCATTGAAGGTTGGCATGCAGGTACAGCAGGCGGTTAAGAAAGCAAATGGCATGTTGGCCTTCATAGCGAGGGGATTTGAGTACAGGGGCAGGGAGGTGTTGCTACAGTTGTACAGGGCCTTGGTGAGGCCACACCTGGAGTATTGTGTACAGTTTTGGTCTCCTAACTTGAGGAAGGACATTTTTGCTATTGAGGGAGTGCAGCGAAGATTCACCAGACTGATTCCCGGGATGGCGGGACTGACATATCAAGAAAGACTGGATCAACTGGGTTTGTATTCACTGAAGTTCAGAAGAATGAGAGGGGATCTCATAGAAACGTTTAAAATTCTGACGGGTTTAGACAGGTTAGATGCAGGAAGAATGTTCTCGATGTTGGGGAAGTCCAGAACCAGGGGTCACAGTCTAAGGATAAGGGGTAAGCCATTTAGGACCGAGATGAGGAGAAACTTCTTCACCCAGAGAGTGGTGAACCTGTGGAATTCTCTACCACAGAAAGTTGTTGAGACCAATTCACTAAATATATTGAAAAAGGAGTTAGATGTAGTCCTTACTACTAGGGGGATCAAGGGGTATGGCGAGAAAGCAGGAATGGGGTACTGAAGTTGCATGTTCAGCCATGAACTCATTGAATGGCGGTGCAGGCTCGAAGGGCCGAATGGCCAGCACCTGCACCTATTTTCTATGTTTCTATGTTATGACTGAGGATTAGTGACTAAGACTCTAATTTCAAAGACAACAGTCCTGTTGGCATGAATACGACAATATCTGATTGATTGTACTACTGGATGGTTCTTTGGAAGTATCCCAGTCACAGTTTGCCATGCTTTCAGAGGTGCTAAATGAAAGAAAGAATGCTAAGATGATCAACAGTGGGCTTAGACCCTGGCCTGCTCCATCAATCTGCCCGGCGGCCATCTCAGGCTGGATCAGGAGGTGTGTATCATTGATCGACTGTTCGACCCCGTGTTCTGCTTCCATTCTCACACGTGCTCATCAACAAAGCTTGTTTCCGTCCACCTCAGCAAGATTGCCTGCCTCCGCCCCTCCCCCTCCCCCAACTGCTCCCCTCGTCCATCCTTCATCAACTCAAGGATCAATGTCTCCATCGGCCTTCTAGTTTGCGTTCCTGCCTCAACCCTGTACACGCTTTCTGCGCATGGTACTATTTTGAGGGAGTGCAAAAGCAGAGGAGCCTGATGCTGCTTATTCACAAATCTTTGAATGTGCCAGGGGCAGTTGAGAAGGCGGTTAACAAAGCGTATGGGATACTTGGCTTTGTTAATAGGAGCACCGAATACAAAAACAAGGAATTCATGCTAAAGCTTTACAAATCTCTGGTTAGGCCTCAGCTGCACAACTCTGGGCACACGCTTTAGGAAGGATATCAAGGCCTTGGAGAGGGTACAGAGGAGGTTTACCAGGATGATACCAGGGATGAGGGAGTGCAGTTATGTGGGGAGTTTGGAGAAGCTGGGATTGTTCTTAAAGCACAGAATGTTAAGGGGAGACCTAACAGAGGTATTCAAAATTATGAGGGGTTTTGATAGAGCAAGTATGGAGGAACTATTCCCTCTGGCAAGTGGGTCGGTAACCAGCAGTCATAGATTTAAAATAATTGGCATAAGAACACGAGGAGAAATTAGGAGAAATTTCTTCACACAGAGGGTTGTTAAGATCTGGAAGACGCCAGCTGAAAGTGTGGTGGAATCAGATTCCGTAGGATCTTTTAGAAGATAATGAGCCTGAAATTCCGACGTCCCGGGTCCGTACGAAGTTTCTACACGCGCTGAAAACAGGCTTTTCTGATTTGTCAAGTTTCTGGCTTAACAGGTCTCACACATATCGGGAGCGAGACATTTGTACAATTTGCAATATTTACTCATAAAAATGTCCTCAAAAATCTTGCGCCCGAGAAAGTAGACACATAGCCTACTTTTACAGGCGCAAGTTTTTAAAAACACACAAAAACATATAAAAATAAAGTCAGGAAAACATATTTTATTGTTTAAAAAACCCTCCCCACAACGGTAAGTTTATTTTAAGGCATAATTAAAAAAACTTTTTTTTTTTTTAAATCGGGAAAATATATTTTTTATAAGACATGAATAACTTTAATTTAAATGAATCTTAAATATGTAGTGTGTATTTTCTATTTTTTTAAATCAGTATTTTGGGTGTTTGGGGGGGGTTTCTCATTCATAACAATAGGGTTTTCGGACTTACGAAACTCCTATTACTATGAATGAGAATATACTGCACCTGATTGGCTGCCCAGAGCCATGTGACTCCAGCTCCAGGCCTGCGCACGTCCTGACGTACACACGCTGCGATGCGCAGCAAGAGGAGGCCTGTGCATCGGAAAGTCGAGCGGGGACAGCAGCTTCAGGTAGGTGCGTATTTTTTCTCTCAAATCTAGTCAAACGCTCGTGGGAAGGAGAAAGAGGAATTTCTGGGCCATTAGGGCATGTACTTGATAAGGACTCATTTGCAGGGTTCCGGGGAAAAATGTGGGACTAAATTGGACAACACTTTTAAAGAGTTGGCACAGGCTTGACGATGCCGAAAGACTCTTATAGCACAGAAGGAGATCAATGATTCATTTGCAACACTTGTAACCCACGTCCTCACCAACACAAGATCTTACCTTCCCATCACCGCAGTTTTCTCAAAGTTCCACTCCCCGCCCTCCCCATCACCACCCCACCCTATTATTTTCTGATCCGTTATGACATTATGCTGGAAGAATGTTCCCGATGTTGGGGAAGTCCAGAACCAGGGGTCACAGTCTAAGGATAAGGGGTAAGCCATTTAGGACCGAGATGAGGAGAAACTTCTTCACTCAGAGAGTGGTGAACCTGTGGAATTCCCTACCACAGAGAGTTGTTGATGCCAGTTCGTTAGATATATTCAAGAGGGAGTTAGATGTGGCCCTTACGGCTAAAGGGATCAAGGGGTATGGAGAGAAAGCAGGAAAGGGGTACTGAGGGAATGATCAGCCATGATCTTATTGAATGGTGGTGCAGGCTCGAAGGGCTGAATGGCCTATTCCTGCACCTATTTTCTATGTTCCTATGACCTCTGAGCCGTCACATATGAGACATTATAGACAGGAACTCTCACCCAACAAATTTCCTTTTATTGAAGAAATTAAATTTTTTTTTATCCCCACAAAACGAAATGCAAAAGCAAAATGCCCAGGGGCCGAAATTGGGGGAACCGCCCAATTCTCGGCAGTCTGTCAATCTTCACCGCAGGGTGCCGCTGGGGCGGGTTCCTGGCAACATTGGTCTGGGCGGTCCCGAGCGGTGCGTCAGCGGAGCGCGACGGATGGTCTGCTCCGGTGGCACAGGGCAAGTTGTCTAGGACTCGGGACTCTCTGGGTCCTGGGTTCTGCACATGCGCGCTCTTCCACCGACCTCCGCCAAACCGCCCGAGAAGAGCAGCCTGGAGACCAGACACTGCCGATGTCGTATCGCAGGTCAGTGCCTCTTGGAATGGTTAGAGTTTTAATTGTTTTGTGCCGTGTTTTTGATTTATTCATAATACTTGGATTGTTATTTATTTATTTATTTTCGCGGTTTTCGGCGGGGGGGGGGGGATTATATCTCGGGGGGGGGGGGGATTATATCTCGGGGGGGGGATTAGATCTCGGGGGGGGGGGATTAGATCTCGGGGGGGGAGGGGATTAGATCTCGGGGGGGGGATTATATCTAGGGGGGGGGATTAGATCTCGGGGGGGGGGGGAGGGGATTATATCTAGGGGGGGGGATTAGATCTCGGGGGGGGGGATTAGATCTCCGGGGGGGAGGGGATTAGATCTCGGGGCGGGGAGGGGATTAGATCTCGGGGCGGGGAGGGGATTAGATCTCGGGGGGGGAGGCGATTAGATCTAGGGGGGGGGGATTATATCTAGGGGGGGGGATTAGATCTCGGGGGGGGAGGCGATTAGATCTCGGGGGGGGGGATTAGATCTCGGGGGGGGATTAGATCTCGGGGGGGAGGGGATTAGATCTCGGGGGGGAGGGGATTAGATCTCGGGGGGAGGGGATTAGATCTCGGGGGGGAGGCGATTAGATCTCGGGGGGGAGGGGATTAGATCTCGGGGGGGGATTAGATCTCGGGGGGGGGGCGATTAGATCTCGGGGGGGAGGCGATTAGATCTCGGGGGGGAGGCGATTAGATCTCGGAGGGGGGAGGCGATTAGAGCTCTCTGGGGTGGGATTAGAGCTCTCTGGGGTGGGATTAGAGCTCTCTGGGGTGGGATTAGAGCTCTCTGGGGTGGGATTAGAGCTCTCTGGGGTGGGATTAGAGCTCTCTGGGGTGGGATTAGAGCTCTCTGGGGTGGGATTAGAGCTCTCTGGGGTGGGATTAGAGCTCTCTGGGGTGGGATTAGAGCTCTCTGGGGTGGGATTAGAGCTCTCTGGGGTGGGATTAGAGCTCTCTGGGGTGGGATTAGAGCTCTCTGGGGTGGGATTAGAGCTCTCTGGGGTGGGATTAGAGCTCTCTGGGGTGGGATTAGAGCTCTCTGGGGTGGGATTAGAGCTCTCTGGGGTGGGATTAGAGCTCTCTGGGGTGGGATTAGAGCTCTCTGGGGTGGGATTAGAGCTCTCTGGGGTGGGATTAGAGCTCTCTGGGGTGGGATTAGAGCTCTCTGGGGTGGGATTAGAGCTCTCTGGGGTGGGATTAGAGCTCTCTGGGGTGGGATTAGAGCTCTCTGGGGTGGGATTAGAGCTCTCTGGGGTGGGATTAGAGCTCTCTGGGGTGGGATTAGAGCTCTCTGGGGTGGGATTAGAGCTCTCTGGGGTGGGATTAGAGCTCTCTGGGGTGGGATTAGAGCTCTCTGGGGTGGGATTAGAGCTCTCTGGGGTGGGATTAGAGCTCTCTGGGGTGGGATTAGAGCTCTCTGGGGTGGGATTAGAGCTCTCTGGGGTGGGATTAGAGCTCTCTGGGGTGGGATTAGAGCTCTCTGGGGTGGGATTAGAGCTCTCTGGGGTGGGATTAGAGCTCTCTGGGGTGGGATTAGAGCTCTCTGGGGTGGGATTAGAGCTCTCTGGGGTGGGATTAGAGCTCTCTGGGGTGGGATTAGAGCTCTCTGGAGTGGGATTAGAGCTCTCTGGGGTGGGATTAGAGCTCTCTGGGGTGGGATTAGAGCTCTCTGGGGTGGGATTAGAGCTCTCTGGGGTGGGATTAGAGCTCTCTGGGGTGGGATTAGAGCTCTCTGGGGTGGGATTAGAGCTCTCTGGGGTGGGATTAGAGCTCTCTGGGGTGGGATTAGAGCTCTCTGGGGTGGGATTAGAGCTCTCTGGGGTGGGATTAGAGCTCTCTGGGGTGGGATTAGAGCTCTCTGGGGTGGGATTAGAGCTCTCTGGGGTGGGATTAGCGCTCTCTGGGGTGGGATTAGAGCTCTCTGGGGTGGGATTAGAGCTCTCTGGGGTGGGATTAGAGCTCTCTGGGGTGGGATTAGAGCTCTCTGGGGTGGGATTAGAGCTCTCTGGGGTGGGATTAGAGCTCTCTGGGGTGGGATTAGAGCTCTCTGGGGTGGGATTAGAGCTCTCTGGGGTGGGATTAGAGCTCTCTGGGGTGGGATTAGAGCTCTCTGGGGTGGGATTAGAGCTCTCTGGGGTGGGATTAGAGCTCTCTGGGGTGGGATTAGAGCTCTCTGGGGGGTTGGGGGGGGGCAGTGCTAGATCGCTGGGGGATGGGGGAGGAACATTGTTGTTTACATATCATCGGCATGAAACCACCTTTTTTCAGACGGTGTGTAGTTCCGATGGTATGTCAGCGGTATGCTACCAGTGTCGGACTTTTGGGCAGTCTGTCAGGTGGTGTGTGTGGGCGGACGGTATACATACTGCCCGGCAGTATGTCACTGATGAATTTCCCGCCGGGCGGTATGTAGGTATTTATTGATCAATGTTGCGAATTTGGACGGTGTGTCAGCGATCTGCAGGCGCCCCAGACTAATCCAGCAGAGTTCACAATGTTTATATTGTGCGGAGTGTTTACCCAGATGTGTTCGAGAAAGGAGATAAATCGTGTGCAAACATTGCAAATCTGTGACACCACTGACTTTGCGCAGCTGCAAGAAATAAATTAAAACATCTTCCCATCACAAAATCCTAAAAAGAATGTCCCAGATCGGAGAGAGATTGTATTCCCCCGGTTAAAGAGCTGCTGTCCTTTTGTGCCGGACACTTATTTCCGACAAAGGTGACTGGACCTCACATGGCTGATGATCAGTGCGTGCAGAAGCTCCAAGTATGACTGGATCTTGTGATGGTAGGCCTAATGGCACAGGTACACGACATGAAGGCTTGATCATAATGCTGGACGGTTCTTCTGACGCATTCTAATCACAGCATATAATGCCTCATATAGCACTGCATGAAGGCGGCCTTAAAGCATGATTTTCAGCCAGCGTTACCTGATTGGCTCCACCAGCCAAGATGCCACCAACAATATTTGCAGGCACTGTCGCACCTACCTTGTAATGTCCTTAGGGGATTGTCTTCACGGGGCCCGAGTGAACAGGAGGACAGATGCAGAGCTGTGCCTGCAGCTGCAAGGACGCCTGATGTCAACATTTGCCACAGGGCTGGCACAGCCAGTGAGAGTACTGGTCAACTGGGCCTTCAAGCCTGCTTCCACTGTGCTGTAATGCAGACACCGACAGGTCTCGGGTTTGATTCCAGTCTGTGCTGATTTAGCCATTTTCAACATTTGTGGCACCACAATTGGTCTGACCAACCCTCGGTTGTGGGTTAGGAAGGGGATGAAATCGGCCAGGATTTCTACTCTTGATCTGTAGCCAACAACTTTCTGACGTCAGGTGAAACTGGGATCAGGCTTGCCTGTAATATCTTCCCACAATCAAATAGCCTGCAAGAGCCAGTGACTGTCGGAAGGAAGAGAAAATGCTTCCCCTCGATCCTTTTCACAAAGCCCAAGTACCCAGGTCAGTTTGGGAATTAATTGTCGAGGAAATCAGATATGAGGTGGCACTTCCCACAGCTCCACAGCATGTTAGGCACCTACTATCAGGAGAGTATTCCACAAAGCAACTTACTGTGTAGCATTGCATCCCAATCTCTGCTGAGCAATCATCTAAGGCACTTGTGTGATATTTTTTTTACGTTAATCAGAGGTGTCCCAATGCATAAAACATCATTTCATTACAAGTATTTTGGGCCATTTGAATAAACCTGGCCATCCAAGCATACCTATTACATTGCTTCCAATATTGGTGGCTCGTTTTGAATTACAACAGTTATTACCAAGTAAATGGAAAACTGTAAATGTAATGCCCCGATTCAAAAAAGGAGACAGACAAAAAGCAGGAAATTATAGACCAGTTAATCGAACATCTGTGGTTGGGAAAATGTTGGAGTCATTATTAAAGAAGCAGTAACAGGACATTTGGAACAGCAAAATTCGGTCAGGCAGAGTTAGCATGGATTTATGAAGGGGAAGTCATGTTTGACAAATTTGCTGGAATTCTTTGAGGATGTAACGAACAGGGTGGATAAAGGGGAACCAGTGGATGTGGTGTATTTGGACTTCCAGAAGGCATTTGACAAGGTGCCACACAAAAGGTTACTGCACAAGATAAAAGTTCACGGGGATAGGGGTAATATATTAGCATGGATAGAGGATTGGCTAACTAACAGAAAACAGAGTCGGGATAAATGGTTCATTCTCGGGTTGGCAATCAGTAACTAGTGGGGTGCTACAGGGATCAGTGCTGGGACCCCAACTATTTACAATCTATATTAACAACTTGGAAGAAGGGACTGAGCGTAACGTAGCCAAGTTTGCTGACGATACAAAGATGGGAGGAAGGGCAATGTGTGAGGGGGACATAGAGGCTGCAAGAGGCCATAGACAGGCTAAGGGAGTGGGCAAAAATTTGTCAGATGGAGTATACTGTTGGAAAGTGTGAGGTCATGCACTTTGGCTGAAAAAAATCAAAGAGCAAGTTATTATTTAAATGGAGAAAGATTGCAAATTGCCGCAGTACAGCGGGACCTGGGGGTACTTGTGCATGAAACGCAAAAGGATAGTATGCAGGTACAGCAAGTGATCAGGAAGGCCAATGGTATCTTGGCCTTTATTGCAAAGGGGATGGAGTATAAAAGCAGGGAAGTCTTGCTACAGTTATACAGGGTATTGGTGAGGCCACACCTGGAGTACTGCGTGCAGTTTTGGTTTCCATATTTACGAAAGGATATACTTGATATGGAGGCAGTTCAGAGAAGGTTCACTAGGTTGATTGCGGGGATGAGAGGGTTGACTTATGAGGAAAGGTTGAGTAGGTTGGGCCTTTACTCATTGGAGTTCAGAAGAATGAGAGGTGATCTTATCGAAACGTATAAGATTATGAGGGGGTTTGACAAGGTGGATGCAGAGAGGATGTTTCCACTGATGGGGGAGACTAGAACGAGAGGGCATGATCTTAGAATAAGGGGCCGCCCATTTAGAACTGAGATGAGAAGAAATTTCTTCTGAGGGTTGTGGATCTGTGGAATTCGCTGCCTCAGAGAGCTGTGGAAGCTGGGACATTGAATACATTTGAGACAGAAATAGACAGTTTCTTAAACGATAAGGGAATAAGGGGTTATGGGGAGCGGGCGGGGAAGTGGACCTGAGTCCATGATCAGATCAGCCATGATCTTATTGAATGGCGGAGCAGGCTCGAGGGGCCGTATGGCCTACTCCTGTTCCTATTTCTTATGTTCTTATGCTTCCTAAACAAAACAAACTTTCAATTTCCCAAACTCTAGGAATTTCCGTTGAATCATTCAGAGAGAATTTAAGCCTTTAACAAAGCATGGAGGTTTGCCATTTTGTTTGTTGCATAGCAAATAAGTGGTGTGTACATTTGGGAAATTACTGAAGGTCAATAGGTTACCACCAGTGTAATGTATTTAAAATAAAAGGAAACATTTTGATTAATACACTCAAGTAAAGCATTTCCAGGTGGGAATCCTTTTCTTCAGCCAGAAATGTAATCAACAGATATGCATCAGGCTAAGAGAAGTTGTATAATCATTGAGATTTACTGCAGAAAAATCTTTTTCAAATATAATAGCAACCCTTTCACATAACAATCTTGCTGTGTCAGTTCTTTAGCTTTCTGACAGAGGAAAGTCATTTTGAGGTTAGAAACAAAGCTTTGTGGCAAAACCGTTCTTTTCAAACACTTAAAGGAGCACCACTTATTTAAAAATTAAAAAATTAAAGAATATATATTTATTGGCAAACAATTCAATAGTGTATGGTGTGTGGAAAGCCTCTGATTCGCTTGGTTGTTCTGTCACCATTGAGCAGCGAGGAGCGGAGGTCGGGAGCGGAGGTCGGGAGCGGAGGTCGGGAGCGGGAGGGGAGCGGAGGTCGGGAGTGGAGGTCGGGAGCGGGAGGGGAGCGGAGGTCGGGAGCGGAGGTCGGAAGCGGCGAGGAGCGGAGGTCGGGAGCGGGAGGGGAGCGGAGGTCGGGACTGGCGAGGAGCGGACGGAAGAGGCACGGAGCAGCGATGAGGTCAGAGCCCAGAGTTGGAGCAGCGTGGACAAGACCAAGGGAAGGCACAGCACGGGCCAGTAGCGAGGCTGTGAGGTGGTGAGGCTCACATTGCGTGCTATGAATTCCACGTAGAGAGAGGTCCTGTGGGAAGGAGTACAGTAGGACTATGTTTGAGTTTGTGTGTGTCTGTATTGGCTCATGCGACACAGCCTGGTCTCCAATTGTCTTGGATCCCCTTGCCACTGGACCAAGACCTCGCTCCGTCAAGCCCGTGTGGTGGCTGGTGTGCAACGGCCACCCCACGTTAAAAGAATTCACACACAGGCATCTTCCACCATTTAAAATGAGTTCATCAGTCACCTGAATACTAATTTTTAGTGTGGAAACAAGTCATCCTCAACCCCGATGACGACGATAGAATTGATGCACAATTGTTCTGTCTAAAAAAGGTATGTCAAAGTGTTCATGAGCATACAGACATTACTGTGTATTAAATCTGCAGTGCCTCATGATCACCACTACGGGCCGAAATTGATCAACTTACCGCCCACATTGCTCTGCTCGAGCCGCCCAGAGCCACTTTCGACGTGGCCTGGAGTGGGCGGGAGGGGAGAGCCGCCAGGAGGGGCCCGCCCACGTCAGCAGACGGCCGACGCACGTAAGTACACTCCCGCCCCGCCGGGATGCCGGATTGGTGTGGGCGGGAGTCAGCGGCAGGACACCGCTGGGTGGAGGCTGCTCGGTCCTCAAGGGGAAGTGTCAAGATCCTGTCAAAAAGGTAAGTCGAATGTTTTTAAATTATTATTTTTTTTTTTTAAAAAACAGGTACTTACCTGGATGGGGGTGGGGTCCCCTGAAGGTCCTCAGATGTGGGCTTTTTTTTGTTGTTGATGATTTTGCTCTTCAGCTCTTCGACCCTCCGTGGGCCTGACTCCATCCTCGGCGTCACTTGGGCGGCAAGCGCCTCTGCCCCCGAGAACGAGAGCTCCCGCCCGCTGCTGCCCAGATTGGCGGCGTACGTCTTTGATTTGCCACCCCGCCGACCTTCGAGGGACCTCGGCGATGAAAACCAGCACTTGGACGGGCAAGGGGGCCTTGACCACATTCGGCCCTCAATAAAAAAAACAAACAAGTAAAGGCGGAGGAAAGCAGTAAAAGAAAACAATGCAAGTCCTGTCGTGCTTACGCAGCTGGAGGATCCAGTCCCTTTAATTGGACAAGCACTGGAGCATGAGAAGCAATGCGATCAGAATCATTCCATTACCTGCAGCCAGCGAGAGATTACGAGCCTGCTCAGGTATCGAGACCAGTGCCGCTACTCTGCGCCGATTCCAGCCTCGTCTCCCCATGCACCTCATGGACAGATGAAAACCTTTATGTTGGCATCATGTCAAATGGCAATCCGCACTGCAGTGTACAACCCAGCTATATACAGTTACATTTGCTTATCCTCATGGCACATTATCCCACTCACAAAGGCTCATCGGTGGAACCTGACTGTTGCATTGAGCAGAAGTCGGGAGCAAACCTGAATTGTAAAGATTGAAGCGATTAAGTTTGGGTGAACTTGCACCACAGTTTTGTACAAAAGGTGATAGAAACATAGAAACATAGAAAATAGGTGCAGGAGTAGGCCATTCGGCCCTTCTAGCCTGCACCGCCATTCAATGAGTTCATGGCTGAACATTCAACTTCAGTACCCCATTCCTGCTTTCTCGCCATACCCCTTGATCCCCCTAATACCCCTTGATCCCCCTAATACCCCTTGATCCCCCTAATACCCCTTGATCCCCCTAATACCCCTTGATCCCCCTAATACCCCTTGATCCCCCTAATACCTCTTGATCCCCCTAATACCCCTTGATCCCCCTAATACCCCTTGATCCCCCTAATACCCCTTGATCCCCCTAATACCCCTTGATCCCCCTAATACCCCTTGATCCCCCTATGTATATTTTGGAGGCTCCTTTTTCTGGTTTTACAACAAAAATAAGCGGGACTGCTGCCTCACGGTTCGATGTATGGATGCACTTCAAAAAGCATCACTGTAACTGGAAATGACAAGGCAAAGGCAGTAAATGGGAGAGAGGGGAAGAAGCTGTCCAGAGCTAAATGTAAGCGGGTTATTTCACTGGTCATTTATTTCCCATATTAAAAAATCTCTTGCATGTGTAATCCTGCTCATGGGCTCAATTTAAAGCCCAAGCCATAAGTGCAACAGTGTCGAAGTGAACTTTGCAAGAATCTCACAGCATTCTTTTTTGGTACCTCTTATTGGTACAGTTCTTTTTATTCTCATTTCCTTCTTTTTCACCATAAAAGTAGAGCTAAGAAACCTTAATGTCAGCGCTGGAGGTTGAAGTCAATTTCAGACACTTCCAATCTGAACACAATCCCACTGTGAAAGATTTTGTTTCAACACTGATCCTTAGCTGAGACAATTAAATAAAGGGGACTTCCCACCATGGGGTTGAGAAGAAGGTAGACATCAAAATAGTGCCTTTCGAGACAACAGAACCAACAGATTAGTTCAAGTAGACAGATTGCCCTTCACTTCAAGAGATTGGCCTAAATTGGGTAAGTTGGTCAGTTCTTTGTGCTAGGATGCTAATTCCACCCTGAAAACTATCCAAACCAATGTCACACCATGTTTCTCTATAAAGGGTAAAAGAGAGAAATCGGAAATAATATGCAAGAAAATGAAAGGAAACACCAGTAGATGGATCTTTGCAGCAGCTGCAAGCAACGTGTTGGCACGCACTGCCCCCTGCTCAGAACAGTCTCCTAAAGACCACAGAAATTGGGAGTTAACCACCACCACTTCAGCCTGTTCTCAAAGCAGGTAACAGAAACCGTTAGCACTGCATCTCGGTTTAAAATCAGCTCCTACTGGATTTTTCAATGCAGAGAAAGGATGCCCTTAGTTTGTTTCGAATAAAATTATGTTAAAATTTCTTCAGAATTAAAAACCTCCAAGATGCATGTGGAAGAACTGACCAGAATGATAAAAGTTACCTGCAGGCTGCGACCACAGTTGGTGCAGCTCTGAGCTAATGAAGTATCGGTCGATATGTCCAATTGGGATTGCCAAATGCATTTAAACAAGCAGACATGAATTGAATGCCAGAAGCATTTTAACTTTGAAGTAGTATTTAAGTGAACGTACGTGAGAAAGAAGAGAACGCCCAGATACATGGGGTATTTGTACTAGAACAACCTGACACAAAAGTTACTCATGCAACAAGTTCTATTCTTTACTTTTTTTTTGTCCCATCAACTTTCTTGAGCACATAAAATCCAGGCTGACACTTCAGCGCCGTAGTAAGGGAATCCTCCCTCAGAGGTGAGATATCTTTCAGATGAAACACTAAACTGAGGCCCTCTCAGGTGGATGTAAAACATCATATGGGATTATCATCACATTGCTGTTTGTGGGACCTTGCTACATGCATAATGGCTTTGAAGGTCATTAACAAAAGAATGAGAGGCGACATAAAAAACATTTTTTCATACACAGTGTTATGATGATCTGGAATGCTCTGTTTGAAAGGGTGGTGGAAGCAGATTCAAGAATAACTTTCTAAAGAGAATTTGATAAATACTTGAAGGGGGTGATAAATACTTGAAGGGGAGAAACGTGCTAGGCCATGGGGAAAGAGCAGGGGAGTGGGACTAATTGGACAGCTCTTTCAAGAAGTCAGCACAGGCTCGATGGGCTTCCTTCTGTGCTGCATCATTCTAGGCAGATAAATTAGGGGATCACACCAGGGACCTGCGTGGCTCAACTCCACACTGGGCAGTGAAGTGCCAACTGAGTCCTTGGAGAGTCTTCGTTCCATCATCTCAAAGGCTAATTCCATCTGGCCACTGATCCACTTAAAGCACATTCATTTGCATTAGGACTCATTGGCACAAAGCAATTCTTGGTAAAAGTTGCTTACAATTTCAAATTAGTGCTTCCGTAGGAATCATTGCTTTTTGAAATCTTTTTTTTTTTTTTAAAAACGATTTCCTACAAACTAAAAGTTTCCCTGTGCCGAATTCCTCAGTCAACAGTGTACATCTATTATAGACAGATAGGTTTTAACTTAATCAGTGTTGAAACATTAATTATAGTTATTCTAAACTTGGTGCTTTTAACATAATTAAACACAGTATTTTAGTGGCAGTTACAAACAAGGAAAATGTAGCAGGTCTGCACGATGTGCTAAACTTAAAACCAGCCGGGCAGTGCATGGAGTTTTATCTTATTGCTCACAGGCATTCTGAAATATAAACTGACATTGATCATATATAAAGGGTAAACAAGAGTGAGCAGTGGTTTACAAAAGTTAATGATGGAGTATAATTGAGAAGCAGTAAGTATACAACCTCTGACACTGAGGGATGAATGGGTTGTTTGGTTCTCAACATTATGAGTTGCCTATTTTTCAGTGAACTGCCCCTTGGAAGGGATTTAACCAGTTTATGAAACACATCACTGGAGCTTGGGAACAAAATTACTGAAACGGAAGAAAATGATGGTGCTCGTGAGCTCACAGAAAATAAACTACTTACAAATAAACTACACGAAGAAGCAAAGAATCTCTCAAAATGTATAAAATATTAGAAAGAAAGACAGGAAGACTGGCTTTCATTTATATAGTGCCTTTCACGAACTTAGGACATTACAAAGTGCTTGTTGGTCAAGTACTATTGCAGTGTAGTCAATGTTGCAATGTAGGAAACACGACAGCCAATTTGCGCACAGCAAGCTCCCACAAACAGCAATTAAATAGATGATCGAGTCATCTGTTTTAAGTGTTGGTCAAGGGCTAAAGGGCAGGACACCAGGAGAACGTCCCTATTCTTCTTTGAATTGTATTATGGGGTCTTTTAAATCTATCTGAGAGGATAGATAGTGCCTTGCTTTGACATCTTATCCAAAAACAGTACCTCTGACAGTGCAGCACTCCCTCAGTACGGCACGGAAGTGCCAGCCTAGATTTTTATGCCCAAGTCTCTGGATTGGGGCTTGATCCCACAACCTTTTGACTCAGAGACAAGAGTACTACCACTGAACCAAATCAAGTTTATACAAACAAAAAAACTTGCAGTGACCTGCATGAGGTAAGATATAAGGGATCACGTTCAACTATTTTACTGTTTCAGCTTCATAAATAAATCTAAATAATTGCATTTCCAATACCTGGGGCTTTATTTGGGTTGTTGCAAGGATTTCCTTTTATTGCAGGACACTCACTCTATTCCCAATAGTACACATCTCCCTCTACACAATTATATCCTGGTACAGAAGTGAAAAGTCCTTAAGAATCTGCAGATTAGCTTCTAACCATTAGTTTTTGCTGGTCTTTCGAATCACATGCATGTCGCCTCCAATTGAGAATTCAGTCTCCAATCAAAACCTGTGTGTTGTTCCAACATGTCTGTTCTTTGAAGAGTTTCATAATCTAAAATCTATTGACTTTTTCTTCCAGTAGTCAACAGATTATTTAAGCAGTTTCCCACAACCTACCTTTTTGCGCCTAACACAAGAATATTTGTCAGTGTAGAAGTGCTGTTAAATAATGGAATTGACCATTAATGCATTCAAATTTCAAAGTAGTGACATTTTATTAACTTCCCGATGTTGGGGAAGTCCAGAACCAGGAGACACAGTCTTAGGATAAGGGGTAAGCCATTTAGGACTGAGATGAGGAGAAACTTCTTCACTCAGAGAGTTGTTAACCTGTGGAATTCCCTACCGCAGAGAGTTGTTGATGCCAGTTCATTGGATATATTCAAGAGGGAGTTAGATATGGCCCTTACGGCTAAAGGGATCAAGGGGTATGGAGAGAAAGCAGGAAAGGGGTACTGAAGGAATGATTAGCCATGATCTTATTGAATGGCGGTGCAGGCTCGAAGGGCCGAATGGCCTACTCCTGCACCTATTGTCTATGTTTCTAAGTTTTGCAAGTCTTATGCACTCTCAAATCCTTCCTTCTAATATCCAACATGAAAAACTGATAGGAGGGAGAGTGGATTTTGCAACGGGTTAGCACACTCTCGAATCTGAAGCATGGGTTTGAATCCATTGTAGGATAATGAGTTGAAATGCTCTTCGATCTGTCAGCTGTAAGGAGTGCGATGTATTTCGGTGTGGATCTGTGTCAAATAACAGTGGGGTAGAGTTTCTGCACTGGGTGGTGCTGGAACATCATGGTACAGGCTTACTATTGACCCAAGTGAAAATAAGGCCAACTCTGATGTACCTTCCTGGATCAGCCTCAATTAGATGGTGGCACTGAACTCCCGGCATGTCATTCACCAGTTGCAGTGGACTAGCTGATTTGAGGGTGGGATACCTAGCATTGCTGTAGCTATTTAAAGGGTTGCAGTTTAAAGTAAAATGCTTTTTCTTAGCAGGCAAAACATTTTGCAGCTATGAGGTTGTCTGCAGATTGGTTTGCAGCTCAGTCATTGTGAGCTGGTGAAGGCATTCCTCCTCGGCCAATGCCAGCTAGTTGCACCTGGGCTCTAAACACAGTTCAATGGATAATTACTGTTGTGTATCTGTAAAGCATGCACTCCCATGTTCCGCCACCAGGGAGCGCATCCCCTGAAGTCCCAAGGGATCCCAGCATCCCTTAGGAGCACTGTATATAAGCCAGCCCCCAAGGCCTGTTCCTCACTCTGGAGTGTCTTATTAAAGACTGAGGTCACTGTTACTTTAACCTCCCTGTGTGCAGTCTCATCTGTGTTAGGAACACAATAATTACAATGGTAGGCAGACCACTTCTTGTGGAGACAAACCCCTCCACAATCCTTTGGTGCATTCTCTAGAATCATAGAATGGTTACAGCACAGAAGGAGGCCATTCGGCCCGTCGAACCCGTGCTGACTCTCTGCAAGAACACTTCAGCTAGTCCCACTCCCCCGCCCTTTCCCCATAGCCCTGCAAAAAATGTTCCTTCAGGTACTTATTCAACTCCCTTTTGAAAGCCACGATTGAATCTGCCTCCACCACCCTCTCAGGCCGTGCATTCCAGATCCTAACCACTCGCTGCATAAAAAGGTTTCCCCTCGTGCCGCCTTTGGTTCTTTTGCCAATCACCTTCAATCTGTATCCTCTGGTTCTCGACCCGCCAATGGGAACAGTTTCTCTCCACCTACTCTGTCTAGACCTCTCGTGATTTTGAACACCTCTATCAAATCTCCTCTCGACCTTCTCTGCTCTAAGGAGAACAACTCTACCTTCTCTAATCTATCTATGTAACTCAAGTCCCTCATCCTTGGAATCATTCTCGTAAATCTGTTCTGCACCCTCTCTAAGGCCTTCACATCCTTCTTAAAGTGTGGCGCCCAGAATTGGACACAACACTCCAGTTGAGGCCGAACCAGTGTTTTTTTATAAAAAGGTTCATCATAACTTCCTTGCTTTTGTACTCGATGGGACCAAAATTACTCACCCCCGGAAACGAGGCGCACCTCTCGTTTTCGATGTGTTCTGGCCATCCCGTGCATTGGGGCAGCCTAACCGGCGAAAGTCAGCTCTTCGGGGATTTTTTTCGAGTGGGGCGGAAGTAGCCTCAGCATGAGGGTGCGCGGAGTGGCCGTCAATAGCAGGGCTGAAGTGGGGGTGGGGTGGACTAGGCGAGCCGGTCAGTCATCAGCGCCGCACTGATGACGTCATCGCGCTGGCGCGTCACAACATCTCTCCCCTTCAGTTAAAGGGGAGGGCCGCTGCGAATTCTGCAGCCACTTTGAACATAAGATAAGAATTAGGAACAGGAGTAGGCCATCTAGCCCCTCGAGCCTGCTCCGCCATTCAACAAGATCATGGCTGATCTGGCCGTGGACTCAGCTCCACTTACCCGCCCGCTCCCCGTAACCCTCAATTCCCTTATTGGTTAAAAATCTATCTATCTGTGACTTGAATACATTCAATGAGACAGCCTCAACTGCTTCCTTGGGCAGAGAATTCCACAGATTCACAACCCTCTGGGAGAAGAAATTCCTTCTCAACTCGGTTTTAAATTGGCTCCCCCGTATTTTGAGGCTGTGCCCCCTAGTTCTAGTCTCCCCGACCAGTGGAAACAACCTCTCTGCCTCTATCTTGTCTATCCCTTTCATTATCTTAAATGTTTCTATAAGATCACCCCTCATCCTTCTGAACTCCAACGAGTAAAGACCCAGTCTACTCAATCTATCATCATAAGGTAACCCCCTCATCTCCGGAATCAGCCTCGTGAATCGTCTCTGTACCCCCTCCAAAGCCAGTATATCCTTCCTTAAGTAAGGTGACCAAAACTGCACGCAGTACTCCAGGTGCGGCCCCACCAATACCCTGTACAGTTGCAGCAGGACCTCCCTGCTTTTGTACTCCATCCCTTTCGCAATGAAGGCCAACATTCCATTGGCCTTCCTGATTACCTGCTGCACCTGCAAACTAACTTTTTGGGATTCATGCACAAGGACCCCCAGGTCCCCTCTGCAACTCAGCATGTTGTAATTTCTCCCCATTCAAAGAGTATTCCCTTTTACTGTTTTTTTTTTCCCCAAGGTGGTAACAGGGAGGGTTTCAGCCGGGCCATCAGCCTAGCATCTAAGAAGAGATGCCAGGCTGCCTGTTGGCGGCCCGGCCGAACCCGCGGCCATAACTGTCGAACGACCTGGCAGGCGGCTGTCAAAAAAAATTAACATGGCGGTGGCAGTGAACCCTCCTGTTTCAGGGAGGCCGGGCCGCCTTGGTACAGAGAGTGTACCGACAGCCGATTGGTGGCGGGACCACTCCTGTTCGGCAATACCGGGATACCCCTGTATCTAAGGAGGATTGGAAGATTATGGCCAGTCCCTCAGCGTTTTTCTCCTTCACCTCCCTCAGCATCCTAGGATGCATCCCATCTGGTCCTGGTGACTTATCTACTTTAAGTACAGGCAGCCTCTCTAGTACCTCCTCTATCAATTTTTATCTCATCCAGTATCTCCACTACCTCCTCTTTCACTATAACGTTGGCAGCATCTTCTTCCTTGGTGAAGACAGATGCAAAGTACTCATTTAGTCCCTCAGCCACGCCCTCTGTCTCCATGAGTCGGTCTCCTTTTTGGTTCCTAATTGGCCCCACCCCTTCTTTTACTACCCGTTTATTATTTATATGCCTATAGAAGATTTTTGTATTCCCTTTTATGTTAGCTGACAATCTAGCCTCATACTGGCCCTTTGCCCCTCTTATTTCCTTTTTCAGTTCCCCTCTGAACTTTCTATATTCAGCATGGTTCTTGTATTCTCAACCTGACATCTGTCTTTTTCTGCTTCATTTCACTCTCTTTCATTATCCAGGCAGTTCTGTCTTTTGTTGTCCTATCTTTCCCCCTCCTGGGATTGTACACGAACTATCTCCTGCTAAAATGCAGCCCATTATTTGATTACAGTTTTGCCTGCCATTCTTTGATTGGAATATACCCGGGCCAGATCTGTTCTCAACCCACTGAAATTTGCCTTCCTCCAAATAAGTATTTTTACTTTAGATTGCTCCCTGTTCTTTTCCAGAGCTAATCTAAAGCTTATGATACTATGATCACTGTTCCCTAAATGTTCCCCGACTGACACTTGCTCCACTAGACCCATCTTATTTCCCAGAACCAGATCCAGCAATGTCTCCTTCCTCGTTGGGCTGGAAATGTACTGATCCAGAAAGTATCCTGAGCACACTTCAGAAAATCTTCCCCCTCTCTGCCTTTTGCACTATTACTGTTCCAGTCGACATTAGGAGAATTGAAGTCCCCCTTTAGTGCTTGCACCTCTCTGTAATTTCCCTGCAAATTGGCTCCTCTATATCTTTCCCACTACTTGGTGGCCTGCAGAAGACACTGAATATCTTTGAGTGCGGTGGAGCCCAGTGGAGGAGTCAGGACGCAGGAGCAGGAGCGGGAGGAGCGGAGCTCGGGACGGGCGAGGAGGAGCGGAGGTCGGGGAGTGGCGAGGAGGAGCGGAGGGAGGGATGGGCGAGGAGGAGCGGAGGGAGGGATGGGCGAGGAGGAGCGGAGGTCGGGGAGTGGCGAGGAGGAGCGGAGGGAGGGACGGGCGAGGAGGAGCGGAGGGAGGGACGGGCGAGGAGGAGCGGAGGGAGGGACGGGCGAGGAGCGGAGGGAGGGAGCGGTGAAGAGGAGCGGAGGGAGGGACGGGCGAGGAGCGGCGGAGGGAGGGACGGGCGAGGAGGGGCGGAGGGAGGGACGGGCGAGGAGGGGTGGAGGGAGGGATGGGCGAGGAGGGGCGGAGGGAGGGACGGGTGAGGAGGGGCGGAGGGAGGGACGGGCGAGGAGGGGCGGAGGGAGGGACGGGCGAGGAGGGGCGGAGGGAGGGACGGGCAAGGAGGAGCGGAGGTCGGAAGCGGCGAGGTGCAGAGGCCGGGAGCTTCGAGAAGCGGAGGGAGGGACCAACGACGTCTGGAGGTCGGAAGCGGAAAGAAGAGGTGATTGGGACGGATGAGGCATGGAGGAGTGAAGAGGTCGGAGCCCAGAGGTGGAGAAGCATGGACCAACAGCAGGGTCGAGACCAAGGGAAGACGCAGCACGGGCTAATAGCGAGGTTGTGAGGTCGCGAGGCTCACACTGCGGACTATGAGTTCCAGGGAGAGAGGTCCTGTGGGAAGGAGGACAGTAGGGCTATGTTTGAGTTTGTGTGTATGTATTGGCAAATGCAGTGGAGCCTGGTCTCCAGTTGTCTTGGATCCCCTTGCCACTGGACCAAGACCTAGCTCTGTCAAGCTGTGCGGTGGCTGGTGTGCAACGGCCACCCCACGTTAAAAGAATTCACGCACAGGCATCACCCACCGTTTAAAATGAAGTTCGGGACCTGAAATGTCTCGATCCTCATGGCCAATTTCATCAGTCACCCGAAAACTCATTTTTAGTGTGGAAGCAAGTTATCCTCGACTCCGAGGGACTGCCCATGTGTATATGTATGTACACCTAATCGTGTACTGGCACATCTAATTATTTCTTAACTCTAACCAAATAGATTCTGTCCTTGATCCCTCCAGGACATCCTCTCTCTCCAGCACTGTAATATTCTCCTTCATCAATACTGCCACCCCAGCTCCTATCTTTCCTTCCCTCTCTTTCCTGAACACATTATATCCAGGAATATTTAACACCCAATTCTGCCTTTTTGAGCCAGGTCTCCATTATAGCCATGGCATCATATTTCCATGTGGTTATTTGCGCCTGCAGCTAGCCAAACCTTATTTACCACACTTTGTGCGGTTACACACATGCACACAAGTAAAGCTGTCTTAGACCTTCTTGTATTCGCTCTTAGTCTGGCCCCACATAATACCTTACTATTTCTTACTCTCGTGCTGTGTCTCTCCATTCTTTGTGCACTTTGTTTCTCCTTTCTAATGCTATATCTGATGCCCATTCCCCCTGCCAAATTAGTTTAAATCCTCCCAAACAGCACTAGCAAACCCACCTGTGAGGACATTGGTCCCGGCTCTAAAAAGAACTCGGGGGGGTAGAGGAGTGCTGAAATATTACACCCATTTTCAGCATTTTGGTGGCAGCAATCAAAGTACTTCTTGAAAGGGAATAATGTGATCGGCTTTCAACAGCCATGTTGCATGGTTGGAATAAGCACATTACACAAATGTGGCCCCAGTGTCATCCCACAGCAGTCCATTACCATTTGTGTGAGAGTCCTGTCCACCCATGTGAATGGGAAGCTGCACAATGAGCAGAGAGCCAGCAAAATGTGTCACTGCACCATTTCCTGGCCTCTGCACGCTCAAAACCCACCCGTTGGAATTATCTTGCCGATCGGAACATGTACCCCAGTGACATTCAGAGGAGCTGGAAAAATGCCTGTTGTGCAAAGTGGAAGAATTCCCAATTCTATTCCTCAGGGGGGTTTTTTTTCCTGAAGTTGGGGACACATTATTGGGCCAAGGTGAAAGAAATGTCACATGCTGTATCCGGTTGGAATCCATCTGACCAGGGAGTGTTTGATTCTGAACACCCAGCGTAGAAAAAGTGTTCCATTCTTGATGAATGTGAAACTTCACTAAAACCAACCAGAGAGGTGTGTATCTTGTGAATTACCAGAAAGAATCTATTTGCTAGCAAAAATTTTAGGTCACCCCCAAAAATACGTCATTTTATGAACTCTTTCTGTTGGTATCTTTTTGTACTGAGGTCATTTCCCAGGGTTATAGGCCAGGCCAGGATTATATTCGATAGTCAGCCTCAGGAAGAGAAGGGATTCACAGCAGGATTAGATCAGTAGGTCAGAAGATGCAACCGATGGGACTGGAACTAATATTACCAGCTCCAGATCCATGCAGGCAATATCAGAAAGCCTTCACCAAAACTCAGCGTAACCAACTTAAAACCATGAAGGATTTAGATAAAGTAAGTAAATAAATAAAGAAACACTGCTTCCAATGGCTGAAGGGTTGTGTCATGTATGTAACCATCATGCAACTCCTGTACACTGTACTTATACCCTAGAAATGCACACCCTGACCACAGGGGGTGAACTTGTGGGAGACACTCCTCACCTGGGTTTCCAGGTATAAAAGGGGAGGTCCTACCCAGGGTCAGCACTCCTTGGTTCTGGGAATAAAGGTTAAGGTCACGTAGTGACTGTGTCTGCAGTGCATGTCTCATGTGATTTTGTAGTAAGGTGCAGGGACACCACAGGTTGATAACCAGAGGGCACAGATTTAAGGTGATTTACAAAAGAACCAGAGGCGACATGAGGAGAAACTTTTTTACGCAGCAAGTAGTTAGATTTGTAATGCACTGCCTGATAGCATGGTGGTGATAGATTCAATAGTAGTCTTCAATAGGGAACTGGATAAATACTTGCAGGATATGGGGAAAGAGTGGGAGAGTGGGACTAACTGGATCGCTCTTCGAAAGGACCGGCACAGACTCAATGGGCCGAATGCCCTCTTTCTGTGCGGTACCATTCTATGATTTTATGAATAATTTGCATTGTCTAAGCACCTTCTTGGCAACATTCTGCTATTACAGTTCACTAAAATACATCGCTTCAAAAGCCAGAGATTTTCCTCCAACAAGGAAGCAATGTTGTACCTTTCGCTAAGAAGTAGTAAGTTACATTGCTACACGTAGCAGTTATTAAACATGAATATAGGTCTACATTTGAAAATGAATTCAGAAAACTCTCAGTGCTCATCAAATGTCACTGTTCCCCAATGCACAGTCGTTTATAGCCTTGGATAACGGAATGATTGCACAGAGTTATTACTAATAGCACAGTGCAATAGGCTGACACACTTATTGTTAATAACTTGCCATGGAAATGTTTTACGCAATTCCATTTAAATAGTTGTAAGTTTTCTTAATCTAGAAAGTTCCTGATTGCCACGCTGTTGGTACATCTCTAAGAACTGTATTTTTAGTTAAAGCTTGACTGGAGTTATCTCTCTCACTGTGCAATGTCTCTCCTCCATTCTGACACTACTGTAATGTATTGTATCAGGCAAGTGGTGCGTTGACTGCAGCAGTATGAGTAGGTGAGAGTATGTCTGTAAGAGAAGAGATTTGATTGGTGGCTGCAATCATGTGCAATCATTTAAGTAGTTGATATAAAGTGGCAAATGGAAGAGACAATCAGAGGAGAAAAGTTTTGGCCTCTGGAGAGTAGACAGTGCCGCTGACAGGTGATGAGATTTGGAGGAGAAGGCAGCGGTTCAAATAATTCTTCTTGCTTGGTAACATGAGATAGGACACATCTCCTGGCAAGGCTTCAGGACATTGCTTTCCCACAGAAAAGCAAATCAAAAATCTGACCTCCCTCAGTGGATAGCACACTTCCCAGTGAGAGCAGTAGGGGGAGAGTGAGAACAGGTCACGTGGCAAATGCAGGTATGGATGCATCTTTATCAAGGAAGACATTTGTAGTAATGGTCACAACAGTTGCCATGACATCTTCGAATGGTTCACAGCACCATCATTTGGATTTATTTAAGAGCAAATGTATTTATTCAACAAGAAAATGAGTCACTGACAGAGGAATACAGACACAACAAAAGAAAATTCAGTCGTGGCTATATTCATACTTACGAACTATAACTGACCTTGAGATTACTGGAAAAACACTGCCGTTGTCTAATGACTCAGCATTTGAAGAGTTAGTACTGTAGTTACTAACACAAGAAACAAAAAGGTACGTTTATCAAACCCTGTCCAATATTTCAGGTTAAGCATAAATTGAGTAGGTGATCTTGAATTTGATACAGGCTTGGTGAGGCAGCTCTATAAATCTGGTGGCACCAGATTCTAACAGCATTTGTAATTAGATGTCACTGAACTACCTGAAGGGAAATACCCGACTCAGTAAGCCAGTGATGGTAAATGAACCCTTAATCAGATATTGTCAGTATAGTTTAGGCTTTTCCCATGTAAATGGCTTGACCAGGTGCAAGTCAAAGCCCCGGGGGTTTGAACTGGGAGCACGACTGGGGGCCGGAGCTAGGTTGGAAGTACCCATATCTGTGCTAGCATGTGACCTGGGCCATTTTAACTCCTGGGGCTCATTAGCATGTAGGAGGGAAAACTCCTGCACGAGCTGGTGGGCGGGTGCGAGATTTCACATGGCAGGATACTGCCACTGGCCACCCGAAGGGAACCCCGACATAGGGGTAAGTAGTGAGGAGGGGGTGGGACCAGAGGAAATCATGGTGGGAAGCCTGGGGCAGGGGATACCCACAGTTTCCTTGTAGAGCCCGGAGGAGCTCTCAATGGAAAGGAAACTTGGGGTGTTTAATGGGCAGTCGATCAGCTGTCGCCCATTTACACTTAGAGTTAGCACAACTTTAAAATAATGGCCTCAAAATTCTGCAGGGTTTTTCTCCAATCTTTCACTCTGTGACTCCAATGGGCGATCAGCGCAATCCCAGGCAAATACCATCAACAGCAGGAAACCCCACCGGTGTTAAACTCAAGATGGACACGTCTCACAGGGCAAGTCACTATTTTAATCAGAATTATTATCTATCACTCAGTGTAAAATATCTTCACCCAACCTAAATTTATCCAACCGAAGATTAGGGGCTAGCGTCCCGTTCGGGGAGCTAACTTTTGAAGGCGCACAAAAGTATCGCCAGGCGAAAACGATTTGCTGCTCCTGGGAACTTTAGCTTTAGCACTCCAAGAGGGATGTTGAGAGCCAAATCAAGTGCTATCACTTCCCTTAGATCGCTAAAGTGTGCGAGAGGGGCGGTAGTGTAGATGCTGAACAATGTTCGGTGCCGCCTTTAGAGGCTCCTTCCCTTGCTTAAAGAGAAGGGCCAATTTTGGTTTGAATCAATCTTAATACTCTCTCTGTGGGGTCACAGGACCTGCGCTTCATGCATAACAGCCTCAAGCGCTGAGTGCAGGGCTGAGGAAAAGGGCTAGCACTGTCGAACAGTGTTCAATTAGTATGAATAACCAGTTTAGAAAACAAAGCTGCTCTTTTCAGAGACATTTTCTGGAAAACGGTTTGTATATTAACGTGGATGAAGTGCAAGGTAAATATGCCTTAAGGCTGAGTTTTACATTCTTAATAATACTCCCTAAATATTTAGTCTGATTATCCAGAACCTCACACTCCAAATTTACAATGGTACATTTTCCTTTAGGGGAAAGAAGATACGTGAATTGGCTCGGATAGAATGGCGAATGATACTTAAAGGGTTGACGGTGGATAGGCAATGGCAGACATTAAAAGATCACATGGATGAACTTCAACAATTGTACATCCCTGTCTGGCGTAAAAATAAAACGGGGAAGGTGGCTCAACCGTGGCTAACAAGGGAAACTCGGGATAGTGTTAAATCCAAGGAAGAGGCATATAAATTGGCCAAAAAAGCAGCAAACCTGAGGAGTGGGCAAAATTTAGAATTCAGCAGAGGAGGACAAAGGGTTTAATTAGGAGGGAGAACATAGAGTATGAGAGTAAGTTTGCAGGGAACATAAAAACTGACTGTAAAAGCTTCTATAGATATGTGAAGAGAAAACAATTAGTGAAGACAAATGTAGGTTCCTTGCAGTCAGAATCAGGTGAATTCATAATGGGGAACAAAGAAATGGCAGACCAATTGAACAAATACTTTGGTTCTGTCTTCACTAAGGAAGACACAAATAACCTTCCGGAAATACTAGAGGACCGAGGGTCTAGCAAGAAGGAGGAACTGAAGGATATCCTTATTAGTCAGGAAATTATGTTAGGGAAATTGATGGGATTGAAGGCCAATAAATCCCCAGGGCCTGATAGTCTGCATCCCAGAGTACTTAAGGAAGTCGCCCTAGAAATAGTGGATGCATTGCTGATCATTTTCCAATATTCTATAGACTCTGGATCAGTTCCTATGGATTGGAGGGTAGCTAATGTAACACCACTTTTTAAAAAAGGGAGAGAGAAAACATGGAATTATAGACCGGTTAGCCTGACATCAGTAGTGGGGAAAATGTTGGAATCAATTATTAAAGATGTAATAGCAGCAAATTTGGACAGCAGTGACAGGATCGGTCCAAGTCAGCATGGATTTATGAAAGGGAAATCATGCTTGACAAGTCTTCTAGAATTTTTTGAGATGTAACTAGTAGAGTGGACAAGGGAGAAACCAGTGGATATGGTGTATTTGGATTTTCAAAAGACTTTTGACAAGGTCCAAAAAAGAGATTGGTGTGCAAAATTAAAGCACATTTTCAGTAGCAGGGTTCAGTGCTAGGACCCCAGCTATTTACAATATACATTAATGATTTAGACAAAGGAATTGAATGTAATATCTCCAAGTTTGCAGATGACACTAAGCTAGGTGTCAGTGTGAGCTGTGAGGAGGATGCTAAGAGGCTGCAGGGTGACTTAGACAGATTAGGTGAATATACTGCATCTGCCATGCATTTGCCCAATGTCGATAAATGTGAGGTTATCCACTTTGGTGGCAAAAACAGGAAGGCAGATTATTATCTGAATGGTGACAGATTAGGAAAAGGGAAGGTGCAATGAGACCTGGTGTCATGGTATATCAGTCATTGAAAGTTGGCATGCAGGTACAGCTGGCAGTGAAGAAAGCAAAAGGCATGTTGGCCTTGATAGCGAGAGGATTTGAGTATAGGAGCAGGGAGGTCTTACTGCAGTTGTACAGGGCCTTGGTGAGGCCACATCTTGAATAGTGTGTACAGTTTTGGTCTCCTAATGTGAGGAAGGACATTCTTGCTGTTGAGGGAGTGCAGCGAAGGTTCACCAAACGGATTCCCGGGATGGCAGAACTGACATATGAAGAAAGACTGGATCGACTAGGCTTACATTCACTGGAATTTAGAAGAATGAGAGGGGATCTCATAGAAACATATAACATTCTGATGGAATTGGACAGGTTAGATGCAGGAAGAATGTTTCCGATGTTGGGGAAGTCCAGAACCAGGGGTCACAGTCTAAGGATAAGGGGTAGGCCATTTAGGACTGAGATGAGGGAAAACTTCTTCACTCAGAGAATTGTGAACCTGCGGAATTCTCTACCACAGAAAGTTGTTGAGGTTCAAGAGGGAGTTAGATATGGCCCTTACGGCTAAAGGGATCAAGGGGTATGGAGAGAAAGCAGGAAAGGAGTACTGAGGGAATGATCAGCCATGATCTTATTGAATGGCGGTGCAGGCTCGAAGGGCCGAATGGCCTACTCCTGCACCTATTTTCTACGTTTTATGTTTCTATGACATTGCATTAGTCTTCAGAATGTATTGATTATATGCAACCAGGCAGATATAAATGAGCTCAACCTCTGCCAGAGCTGCTTTTATGCCCTTTTGAAACACTTCTTATACATTGTGATCACATCAGCTGCACCTGTTTAAACCAAAGTCCTTTTACACAAATCAAGAGGTGGAGAAACATAATGTTTGGTATCAAGCTCCTTGTGATGGTCATCTTGGGAGGTAGCAGTTTAGAGATGGTGGGCTAGAATTTCCCCAAAGCCCGCTCGCGCCCGATTGCCGCCCAAAAAACCGCCAAGGCCGGCGAAAAGTTGCCGAAAAATTTTTTTTAAATCCGCCGAGTGAAAAATATGGGCCTTGCACCCACAATCTGGGCGAAAAAGTGCAATTTCGGCTAGATTGGGTGGTGCCTAAAGAAAATGGGCAATAAATTAAAAAATCTATAAAAATTTACCCCGAGGCTGCGGGTTGGGCCTAATATGAGAAAAAGAATAAAATCAATTTTTCAAAAAGCCTAACTAAAAAATCATAAAACATTCCAAACACACTTTTAAATGAAATCACCCCAAATAGCTAAAAAAAACAATCATTGAACTTTTTCTTGCAGACGTACTTCCTATCGCCCAGCTCCGCTGATCCACATGGGTGGTTTACATTTTTTTTTCCCATACTTACCTACGGGTCCCTGCTGAGCCAAAAATCGCACCAGGGCGAACCGTGGATGGGGCACACTGGCGGTCCGCTCCCCAGTGGGATTTCGAAAGCGCCGGCGTACCTCAGGAAGGGAACTACCACTCACCTCATTGCCGCCCACAATGGCCAACCGCCCAGGAACCGGGCAGTAAGCCACAGGAAATACCAGCCCCATGTTTCAAACATTATCCTGCAGAGCTCTGACGAAAGGGAAACTCTGAAACAGCCATTAGCTGTAAGAGAAAGATCATGATGTCTAAATAATGGCTCAGCCAACCCTTAAATGATTTCTCAAAGTCAAGGAACATGGCCCCGACAGATACAGCTTTAGCCAACAGATTTACTTCGGTCATATATTCAGGCAATTATTCTAAAATCTCTGGTCATGAAATTCCAGTTCGGATCGAGGGTGGTGAGTGACACCTGCCAGCGTAAGAATTCTAAAAGATAGAAAAATAATATTTTATCAAGTTTTTATATTAAAATCCCTGTCCATTAAGCCAAGTTTATTTTTACCCCTATTAAAACATACAAAAAAATAAAATTTTTGGCCAGAACATTTAATTAACTTCAATTTCAATTAATTTTAAATATGTGAAGTGTTGTTCTTATTTATTTTGAATGTTTATGGCCCTGAAATTGGTGGCCTTCCCGCCTGCTGCCGCCGAATTATTTTCGCCACTCTCCCCTCGGTGACAGATTCCTCTTGGTCTGATGGCGATGGGAGGGGAGTACCACCCGCTGACGGCCAAGTCGCGTAAGTGACCTCCCGCCCGCCGAGCTGCCATATTGGTGCAGGCGGGAGTCGGCGGCAGCACGGGGAAGGACCACTGCGTGGAGGCAGGTCCGAACCCGATGGGGAAGTACGAAGACCTGCAAAAAAAAAAAAGGTTAGTGAACGTGGTTTAATTTTTTTTCTTTCAGCGTTTTACCTGTATGGGATCCCCTGAAGGTGTTCCGGTGGGTTTTTTTATTTGCAGGTTTTTTTATTTTTCAGTGTTTCCCCCCCTCCCAGCTCAATCCTCGGTGGCACTTTGGCGAAGATCGTATTTGTCGCCAAGATTGAGAACTCCCGCTCGTTGCCGCCCAGATTGTCGGCGTAAGCTGTTATTTTCCTGCCGGGCAGTACTGCCATCTCTTTTTGAGGGATATTCCTGGCAAAGTACCGCCCGGTCTCTCGGTGGCCATCGGCGGTCCTTGGCTTTGACCAAATTCAGGCCCAGAGAAATGGTCATCTCCAAAACGGAACTCGCCATTATTGTGAATGGGGATAGGACATTTTCATTGGTTGGTCCGGCCCATGTGATCCCCGGCTGCACATGTGCTCCTGGAATATGTGGGCCCCTCTGCGGAACTGCGAATGGAGGCCTCGGAACGCAAGTCTATGTTCCTCTGGGAAAACCAGGTACTTTCATTAACTCCCACCATGGCAGCAGAAAACTATTGGTAAATGTTTGGATTCATTTCTATTCTTCAATCCATAGATCACACCAATGGGCCTCGATTCTGTGTACATCCAGCAATTAGCTTCACAAATAACCTGTAGCTATTGATAACAAAACGAATTACTAGAACGAGTACTCATGCATCACAACTGGGAGTATATGAAGTGCACTAATTACTAGGACTAGTATATATGCATAGCAACATTAAGTATATGAAATGCACTATCAAATTTAGCTCTTAGAAGATATTTATACAGAATAGCCCAGTTATGTGCGAAAGTTTCTTACCCACAGCTGGTCACGTGCATCGCATTGCACAGAAAATCAAGATTATACAATCCAGATACAAAATGATACAATCCATATCCTTAGGGTGGAACGTACTGACTAGGAAGAAAGGAAATGGCAAACCACAGCCTTATGTAGCTAATCATAACAGACAAACCCCAGCGTTTCACTTGTCAGGGCCACCCAACCACACGCAGACACATATAGTCTCCCATATCAATAACCATACAGCCAAACTCATCGGTCCTGCTGTACCCTCTCGTACCAGTCCCCACACAGCCTGTTCCAAAGCAAACTTTCAGCACGTATCACACAGCCTTTTGCAGTACTCCACAAGCTCACTTACTGCTCCCATGTGGCTTCTCAGAGTTCCGTAAACAGCATCCCCTCCCCCAAGGAAGAATTATCTCTGGACCAACCAGAGTTTCAACTGATGCTGCTTCGGGGACAGATGACTGTATCTCAAGGCACGGAGAAGCACTGCCCAAATGTCACCCCAACCTGTAGTTGCTTAAAAAAGTGTCTTACTGAGCTAATTAAAACCGCTCATAGCACTAAACACACAGGAGCTGATATTCCTGTGGGACAGAATGGGTTCGGAACTATAGCGAGACAAAACTTTCATCCAACCCTTGCCTGCGTCTGTGCTCTCAACCCATTTCCCCGAATCAAGGTCATTTACATACATAGGATCCAAATTTGGCCAGGAGTTGCTCTGTTTTTTTCGAGTAGTTGATTTTTCTGCAGTATCTTAAAAAATCCCCATTCTGCACATTTAATTTGCACCAGTGTAAGTGAGTTAGTTAGGATTTTTTTTAGATGAGTTTTTTTTTCAAAAGCTGGCATTACTAGCCACCTACGTCTGTTGAAGCCAGTTTTGACAGCTAATAGTTGTTCCAAACTAACTTAGGCCAGCATATGTGGCCACTTGTGGCCGCACAGAAAATCCTTGCGGAGAGTTAAGAAATCAGCGCAGGTAGCCAGAGATGGGGGGCAGGGCGAAGGGAAGCACAGAGGATCTTGCAAGGCACTAAACACCTTCACAGCAACATTAAAGAAGCATAAAAATCATCAATAATAAATTTTTTTTAAATAAATAAAAAGTAAAAAATTAAACTTAAGTCCTACCTTCCTAACTCGGCCTCCCGAGGGACTGGACTTCTCCCTCCGAGGGACTGGACTTCTCCCTCTGAGGGAAAACTTAATCAGTGTTGGGTCGTAACGATTTGACATGTGCCCACACAATATGCAACGTTCTCTCCACACTACTGTCTGCTGGCCCATGTTTTATCGGGAGGTGCTGTTGAAGATTATTGGGTTGTCCCTTCGGCCAGGGATAGAGGCGGCGAACATAGGGCCATCGCTTTGGCTAGGGATAGGGGCGGCGAGCATTAGGTCCGGCTCACAGCCTGCAGGATGCACTGGGAGGGCGAGGAGCTCCTGCGCATGCACACAGACTCCACTGCGCATGCGCGCAGCTGCCGGCACTGTTTTTGGCGCAGGGCTGTAGCTCCGCCCCCCCCACTCCATGAGAAATGCCACGCCAGAACCCGGGACACACAGCAGAGCGGCCAGAATCGTAAGTACGTTTTTTGGCGCCCTTTTGAGTGCACAAAGTCGATGCATCTCAGGAGAGTGCGCCGGAAAAAGGAGTTGGGGAAATCTGGGCCTGTAGGGTGAACACTAGGGCCAACTGAAGCTTATCCAGGCAAGCCAACCATCTCAGAGGCTATTTGAGCCCAGTGTCTGCTCCTAATTCACACCAGATGTTCACACGTGCACACTTTCCAACTTTCCAGCAGGGCTTATTAAATATGATCTCAGGTGTAAGAACCAGGGCTTATATTTTCCCTCTCCCTAATCCAGGGACACTGTGGCTAATTGTAACTCCCTACCCACTGCCCCAGCTGTGAACAGCTAATTCACCACGGATCAACAACTGAATCTAGGACCTTCTGGTCAGTATACAGCCTTACGTGACACTGATGAGCGAGCACCTTTACTGGGGGAAGTGGACAGGAGTCTGTTGACTTTTGAGATCTTGTAGTGTGAAACAATGAGTAATTCAGTAAAGGTGGAAAAGCGAGTAACCTAATATCAAGCAGTAAGTTTCTTTCCTACTTTCCAGAACAGCAGATATGAAGTGTCCTCCCTGAATGGTAGTCCAGGAGCAGAGCAGTTTTGTGCACAGTTTGTAGGCTACTGAATCGACTCTTCAATGTCTGACATGAGGGGAAGCCCCCAAACCAGTCTAAACATTCTCTCTGCTCACCAATGGACTCAGTCCTTCCGCAAAAAATCTACTTCAAGACCACCCGTATGATATAATCCTAAATGCCATTGCTTCTGACAGATTTCCATGAGGCACAGAATATTGTGTCAGGCACCAAGAAATAAAGGGAGAAATCATGCAACAGAGAGGTGATTAATGGGCTGTTGGCAGCTTTTAGAATCTTTTTTTTTTTCCAGATTTCCTTCTGGGTTTTAAATCAGGATTGTTGTACAAGTTAATACCCAGAAGCCTAATTTTAAACTGTCATATTTTATTCCTACTCTTCCAGTGTAATAATCTTTTCCCTCTTCTATTCTTTTGGCAGGGTCACTGAAATCTAATGGTACCGCTGTGAATCGCACCACGTGTAATACTTGGCACAACCTACAATATTTGATCAAAATGAACTTTGTTTAAAAAGCCTCAACGGCTCCCCTACAGTGTAGAATATTGTTTAGAAGCACTGTCACATTTGGACCATTTTGTTTGAGCTACCAGTACATCTGTTTCAATGTTTTGATACAAGATCACAGCGTAATAGAACCAGACAAGAGTTTGGAAGCGCATACCCAGCTAAACTGAGGTGGTGTTACAATAGCAGATTCAGGCTCCTGATTTCCAACAACTCGCTCAGATGGTGGCACTGCTCTAAAAATTTGAATGCATCGCTAGCACCTCTTCAGGCAGATGTGCAACTCCAGAACACAACAGTACAGATCACAGTTCATCCAAAAGGTTGATCTGCAGCTAACTGATTAAGTGTGAATGACCCCCCTCAATACTCCAGACTTTGCAGCAGGGGTTTATATTCACAAAAATATCACATCTAGGAATATAAGAAAGCATAGAATATTGACCCATCAGACCCACTCCTTTCACTGACCCTTTACAATTTACTGTGTCTTGGATCCTTGAGGGAACGCTTTGAATAAATACTTTCTGATCCTTAGGGATTATTATGCACAATCCATCTTCAGATCGCCACTGTTCAATCCTAGTCTGCTGTTCTCCGCAGGACAACAATCACTCCCCTCGTCCCGAGCCAGCAACACAGGGACCACTGGGGCCAACTTTCCTCGATTTGTGAACGTCTGAGAGGTTGATGCTAATCTTGCCTGGTAGGCAATGTGCTAATAATATTAACATTTCCCAGCTCAGTTCATTTTCATCATAATTCACAGATCGAGGCGCAGAGCGGGGCAAGCGTGGTGGTGCAAGTGAAAATTGCGTGTAACTGAAATTTAGAGGGGGTGCAACTGGTCTTCGGCAGTATCGCAAAATGGGCAATAGCGAATCGGCATCCCATTTTACACCATACACCATTTTCTTTTCCATTGGCTGCGCCTGGCCACCTGTCTGGCCTCCCACATCCCACCCTACATAAACTTGAGGTCATCCAAAACTTGGCTCTGTCTTGCACCAAGTCCCGCTCACCCATCACCTTGCTGGCCTACATTGGCTCCTGGCAAAGCAACATCTCGATTTCAAAATTCTCATCTTTATTTTCAAATCCCTCCATGGCTCTCACCCCTACCTATCTCTCTAATCTCCTCCAGCCCCACAATCCCCCAAGATGTCTGCGCTCCTCTAATTCTACCCTCTTGAGCAACCCTGATTATAATCGCTCAGCTATTAGTGGCCCTGCCTTCTGCTGCCTAGGCCATGAACTCTGAAATTCCCTGCCTAAACCTCTCTTCCCTCCTTTAAGACGCTCCTTAAAACCTACCTCTTTGACCAAGCTTTTGACCATCTGCCCTAATTTCTCCTTATGTGGCTCAGTGTCAAATTTCTTGTCTGATAATACTCCAGTGTAGCACCTTGGGACATTTTACTACATTAAAGGTGCTATATAAATATAAGTTGTTGATATTGGCTTCAGGGCGGGGTGTGAAACAAGCTACTGATTCGCTATCGGCCGTTTTGCACTGGCGTCGAAGACCAATTTCACCCACAGAGAGTTTGGTGACACTTGATGGAGAGTGTCACAGTGGAAAGGCACAAGCTCTGAAAGCCTTTGGAAGGCCTCAGGAGCCATCTCAACCTATTAGCAGACTTTGCAAAGGCAGAATGGCAAGGCATTAAGAAGCGGCAGCCACAAGCGAAGGAAAAGAAAGTTCCATGTATAGGCTTGAGGCCAAAGCTCACGAGTTCTGTCAGTATCTGTGTCAACTCTGCTGTTGAATGTAACTAGGACACCATGTTATCCCATAGAGAGGGCAATGGGAAGGCCCATTATGGAACTTAATCAAACTGTTCTCAAGAGTAGAAAATTAGTGATTGTAGCAAAAGTGCAAATCAGTTAGTAGTTTTGTTTACCAAATTGACCCATTTTTAAAGATCTTGGGTCACATTTACAATAAAAGGAATAGATGAATATAGCACACACAGAGTTATCTGGATACTAATAATGGAATGACACAGCACAGGGATACAACTTAAGGCTACAATAAACTGTGAGTTTCCTGTGTGATGACTGCAAAGTAAATTTATGGCAGGTATATGAACGGAGCAGAATGAGATAATTTATCCAAAATAAAAAAGGAAATACCACTTTACCAACAGGTGTGCAGCTGTTTATATTGCATCCACATAATTCTCCAAAACTTGAAAGCACCTCTGAAATCAAACATATTTTAATTGAAAACAATTCTGCCAAAGTACCTCAAACGTGAAAGCTCTTCGGGCTAGAAACTGGGGCGCTAACTTTTGAAAGTAGAACAAGTAATGATTCGCTCCTGCCGGGAAATTCAGCGTTAGCGCTCCAAGAGGGAGTGGAGCGCTAAATCGAGCGCTAACCACTTCTCCTCGGGCGCTAAAGTCCGAGAGCGGGGCGGTGGCGGCAGAGCGCATTGCGAACTGCGTCAGCGGGTGCTGCCCTCGCTTAAAGGGAAGGGCCAATGATGGTGCACAACCTACTTGTCGGCAGTTCTGCGTTGCAAGGCGACCCTGCAGGACTGCTATTACAGCCACAAACACTCTCACAAAGTGGAGGGCTTGGACATGGTGCAGCCATGAAACATCGAAAACTTTCAGCGGGCACCAGATTGATGCAAATAATAAAGGTTGGCCTACCTGAAAACTAGCCCCTTTAATTAGCGCTCCCCAAGCGATCAGCCGAGTTGACCACGCGTCCTCTGCCTGCCGTTGTTCACGCCCGGCGATACGGCAGGCAATTTCACATCACGGTAACGGGGCGCTGCGCACTTTATAATTTCACGATCTGCGAGGCGCTGGAGGCCCAGGCGGTAAGAGTTGGCGGCAGTGTTAAACCGGCACTGAAATTCACATGTGTCACTGAATTCGCCACACCCAGTCGCTAACCCCTTAGCGCCCCATCAGCCACCTCCCAGGCTCTAACGAGAGGCGCTAACCAGCCGAATTACTCCCCCTTTGAAGAAAATGGTAATTTTCTAAAACTAGATCATTTTATTCAGGTGCTGCTGCAGTTTTTGCAAAAGGATCACTCTGAAGAGACACATCAGGGTTCTTGAAACAATCTTATTGCACTTATAAGGTCAAGTCATTACAGGCTTCATTATTGTACTGGTTATTAATTCTTGGTGTGCACACACAGCACATCCACAGACTCCAGTGCCCGACTGCTGATGCACATCAATTCAAATATATGCTGAGTGTCAACAAGTCATTTCAAAGTTAAAGTGCCGCTTGCATTAAAAAGGACATGAAAGGAGACAAGGGAAAATTCCGTCTCAACAAAGCTTTCAATTAACATGACAATTAAGTAAACATGCACAAGCTCATAGGTCTTTTAATTAGAATATTGTTACTGCAATCATTGGGGAACAATAATCGTGGTTTGCAAATGAAAAATGAGCTCTCGTTGAAAGAACAGGAGACAGTGTCTTAATGGGGTTTATATTTATCGTATAGACATGTTATCCTCTGGTGGCAGTCAGACTAAGAGTCCCTCCTCGCTTCTTTGATCGGTCCAAGGTATACATGTCAGTCCCCACAGCTTTGAAATATATCCAATGTAAAAAGGGGAGATTTGAGATAAACATGATCAATTTAGCTATGTTTTATTGGTGAAGCTCCACTTAACAATATTGGAATGTAAAGATTTATTCCAATTAAAGATTAACTGCCTGGAATTTCCACAGGGGCTCTTCCCATCCCCTGCCATAACTTAGGCAGAAGATTGGCAGAAATCCCAGAGAAACAATGTAAACAGAAAGAGAGAGAATGCGCGAGAGAGAGAGAGAGAGAGAGAGAGTCCGAGAGCAAGGAAGTGAGAGAGTTTCCTTTGTTCAGTGTGCAACATTTTGCTCTAAATTCAATTTGGTAATGATGTGGAATCAGTACTTGTGCTCCATGCACATATATAATCATCACCCATATATAATCATCACCTCTGGAAGTCTGCAAAAGACTGCTCTCCAAAGGTCTTGTGAATAACAGCCCTGGAGAAGCTAATTTAGGCCCTTGTGGGTTGGTTCAATCTTGCTTTCTAAGTATTTATCCCATCAGAGCATGTCTGTGTATCTGATCCTGTGTATGACCTTACTTGTAAATAAATGTGTCTCCACATTTTAGCCTGATGGTCTGACAATGTCATTTTTACCCACTGTCAGAGAGAAAGAAGAATATGGCATCCCACATTATCTCTGGTGTGATATACCATAATACAAAAGTGAAGTGTCAGACGTGTGTCATGTTATCCTATTCAGGCACATATCAGGCAGGAGGTTTCGTTTCCTTACTCAGCTCCCCTGTGGAAAGTGACATTCTGGTATGAAGACAAATGAAAAGTGTTGGGAGGAAGACTGATCCACGAGAGCTTTGTGCAGATGAAATCATCAGGTTTTGCTTTGCGATGGGGTGTCCATGGCCTCAGTGCCCCCGCCATCCCCCCCCCCATCCCTCCCCCCATCCCTCCCCCCCCCCCGCCATTCCCCCCCCCGCCATTCCCCCCCATTCCCCCCCCCCCCCCCCCCGAGAGATGTCTGAGCTCCTCTAATTCTGCCCTGCTGAGCATCCCTGATTATAAATCGCTCAACCATCAGTGGTCATGCCTTCTACTGCCTGGGCTCTAAACTCTGGAACTTCCTACCTAAACCTCTCTGCCTCCCTCACTCTCTTTCCTCCTTTGACGCACCTTAAAACCTACCTCTTTAACCAAACTTTTAGTCACCTGCCCTAATTTCTCCTTGTGTGGCTCAGCATCAGATTTCTTGTCGAATAATACTCCTGTGAAGTGTCTTGGGATGTTTTAATAAGTTAATGACGCTATGTAACTACAAGTTGTTTTTGTGGGAGAACAATTCATTCATTCAAACTCACCAATGATTTTCCTCTCACATTTGCAGACTTTGCCTGATTGCTTACAGTATCCCACATTCTGCACTGTGATGGTGACTGAGAAATGACAAGATGGTCAGAGCAGGGAACGGGAAGGAAGGGAGAACTGTTGGGAGGGAAGGGAGAGAGGTACTGAAAAAGAGAGAGAAGAACCGAAGGGAAGAGAAAGGTGAAACAAATGAACAGTGGTAAACGGAGAGAGGAAGGTTGGGAAAGAGGAGTGGAGAGGGAGTGAGGAAAGAAGGGAAGAGTGAGGGAAGAAGGGGAGAGAGAGAGAGAAGATAGGCAAGAAGGGAGGGAGGGGGGAAAGGAACAGGAGCAGGGGAGGAGGAAAGTAGGGAAGAGAGATAGAGGAAGAAAGAAAAGAACATTGAAAGAACTTGCATTTATATAGTGCCTTTCCGGTCCTCAGGATGTCCAAAAGCTCTTTGCAACCATTGATTCCTTTAAAATGTAGTCACTGCTGCTATTGGCACGAATGCATGACCTCATCTCTCTCATCCGGAGGGAGGAGAGCATGCTGGGAGATCTCAGAGATGCAGTAATCGCGACCATCTTTAAAAAAGGGGACAAGTCTGACTGCGGCAACTACAGAGGAATCTCCCTGCTATCAGCCACTGGGAAGGTCATCGCTAGAGTTCTCCTCAACCGTCTTCTCACTGTGGCTGAGCAGCTCCTCCCAGAGTCACAATGCGGATTCAGTCCACTACGGGGCACAACGGACATGATCGTTACGGCACGACAACTGCAAGAGAAATGCAGGGAACAGCACCAACCCTTGCACATGGCCTTCTTTGACCTCACAAAGGCCTTAGACACTGTTAACCGTGAGGGACTTTGGAGCATCCTCCTCCGTTTTGGCTGCCCCAAAAAGTCTGTCACCGTCCTCCGCCTGCTCCATGATGACATGCAAGCTGTGATCCTGACCAACGGATCCACCACAGACCCAATCCATGTCTGGACCGGGGTCAAGCAGGGCTGAGTCATCGCACCAACCCTCTTCTTGATCTTCCTCGCTGCAATGCTCCACCTCACACTCAACAAGCTCCCCGCTGGAGTGGAACTAAACTACAGAACCAGTGGGAACCTGTTCAACCTTCGTCGCCTCCAGGCCAGGTCCAAGACCGTCCCATCCTCTGTCGTCAAGCTACAGTACGCGGGCAACACTCACGTCAGAGACTGAACTTCAAGTCAGAGTCAACATCTTCACTGAGGCGTACGAAAGCATGGGTCTTACACTAAACATCCGCAAGACCAACCTGACCCTGTCACACAGCACTGCCCCCCAGTCATCAAGATCCTCAGCGCGGCCCTGAAGAATGTGGAATACTTTCCATACCTTGGGAACCTATTATCAGCAAGGGCAGACATTGACGACGAGATTCAACACCGCCTCCAGTGCGCCAGTGCAGCCTTCGGCCGCCTGAGGAAGAGAGTTTTTGAAGATCAGGCTCATGGTCTACAGGGCTGTAGATACCCGCCCTCCTGTATGGTCCATTTCTCTCAGCCATTTACAGTAGACACCCCAAATCACTGGAGAAATACCACCAACGATGTCTCCGCAAGATCCTGCAAATCCCCTGGGAGGACAAACGCACCAACGTCAGTGTTCTCGATCAGGCCAACATCCCCAGCATCGATGCACTGACCACACTCGACCAGCTCCATTGGGCGGGCCACATTGTTCGCATGCCTGACACAAGACTCCCAAAGTAAGCGCGCTACTCGGAACTCCTACAAGGCAAGCGAGCCCCACGTGGGCAGAGGAAATGTTACAAGGACGCCCTCAAAGCCTCCTTGAAAAAATGCAACATCCCCACCGGCACCTGGGAGTCCCTGGCCAGAGACCACCTTAAGTGCAGGAAGAGCATCTAGGAGGGCGCTGAGCACCTCGAGTCTTGTCGCTAAGAGCATGCAGAAAGCAAGCGTCCGGCAAACCAGACCCACCCACCCTTTCCTTCAACATCTGTCTGTCCCACCTGTGACAGAGACTGTAATTCCTGTATTGGACTGTTCAGTCACCCGAGAACTCATTTTTGGAGTGGAAGCAAGTCTTCCTCGATTTCGAGGGACTGCCTATGATGATGATAACTGCATCAGCCAATTTGTGCACAGCAAGGTGCCACAGCTAGCAATGAGATAAATGACCAGTTCATCTATTTATAAAAGTGCTAATTGACGGATAAATCAAAGGAAGGATATTGGGAAGGAAAGAAATTGCCTTTATACATCCTTCAGACATGTCTTGAAGCATGGACAGCAACTGTGCAAGCCAATCAGTGAACATTTTGCAATCACTCTATATTCCATAAGGTCAGTTAGATAGACATAAAACCAGAAGCTCTATCTAAAACTCTTCCATATCGGTGACCAAGGGGCAAATATAAAGGAGCAGATTTTCCAAGATAAATATTACAGCATTTACTGATATTAACCAGATGTTAGAATGGAAATGGTGCTGTACACTCATGTGGGAATGTTTTCTCTTCCTTTAGTCTTTTTGTAGACTATTGTTTATTTCTTCAGTGCATAAAAAGCACAGCTGCAATGGTGACTGAGTAAAAAGTTTCCTTGTTTGATGCTCCTGTTAAACCATCTCGTATAGATTCCTCACTAGTGAGAACGGGCTCTCGATTTTTCCAATGCTCAGAAAATACACAAAACAATTTTTACAATGGGGTACAGTTTTGTGCGTCTTATTTCGTCAGGGGGTAGGGGTTGGGAGTGGGGTGTTGGATGGGGGGGGGCGGGAGGTGTTCAGAGCGAGCCTGCCTTTTGCCCCATGGAATTGGCGTGAGGCATCAGCGAATTTTCATGGTCGGGTCTCATTTGAATCATTTTGGTGCACTGAAGAGACTGGCAGCAGATGGGAGGATTTGTGTGGGGTCAGGAGGTGTGGTCATGCTAACCCAGCCTCACAACAATCAGTTCGACAGCGGTTTTCGGAGCGGCCTAGCGTGGTTCCTTTAAGGATTGCTGGTTCGACCGCTCGATGCTTGGTTCCACTGGGCGGAGCACGCCATTGAACTCTGCCCAGTGGAACAGCAAAATGGCATCGGGGTCCGACAGTCAGCGTAGGGCCCTAATGTGCATCTTTGAGTAGACTCCCGCCTGTCGGAAAATGTGAGGTCATCCACCTTGGAAAAAAAAACAGTAAAAGGGAATATTATTTGAATGGGGAGAAATTACAACATGCTGCGGTGCAGAGGGACCTGGGGGTCCTTGTGCATGAATCCCAAAAAGTTAGTTTGCAGGTGCAGCAGGTAATCAGGAAGGCGAATGGAATGTTGGCCTTCATTGCGAGAGGGATGGAGTACAAAAGCAGGGAGGTCCTGCTGCAACTGTATAGGGTATTGGTGAGGCCACACCTGGAGTACTGCGTGCAGTTTTGGTCACCTTACTTAAGGAAGGATATACTAGCTTTGGAGGGGGTACAGAGACGATTCACTAGGCTGATTCCGGAGATGAGGGGCTTACCTTAAGATGATAGATTGAGCAGACTGGGTCTTTACTCATTGGAGTTCAGAAGGATGAGGGGTGATCTTATATAAACATTTAAAATAATGAAAGGGATAGACAGGATAGAGGCAGAGAGGTTGTTTCCACTGGTCGGGGAGACTAGAACTAGGGGGCACAGCCTCAAAATACGGGGGTGCCAATTTAAAACCGAGTTGAGAAGGAATTTCTTCTCCCAGAGGGTTGTGAATCTGTGGAATTCTCTGCCCAAGGAAGCAGTTGAGGCTAGCTCATTGAATGTATTCAAATCACAGATAGATAGATTTTTAACCAATAATGGAATTAAGGGTTATGGGGAGCGGGCGGGTAAGTGGAGCTGAGTCCACGGCCAGATCAGCCATGATCTTGTTGAATGGCGGATCAGGCTCGAGGGGCTAGATGGCCTACTCCTGTTCCTAATTCTTATGTTGTTATGTTTTGGGCAGGAGCACGGTTTGCCATTTTCCTGGCCTAGTGTTGCAGGCAGGAGAGGTAGCAGCAGGAACGGGCCAGCAAGTGTCCATCGGCTAAATTTCCAGCGTTCTTATTTTTCGTGCTCTCGTGGATCTCAGCACATCAACACAGACTTCAAACCGCTGCAACAAAAAGAAATGAAGTGCAGCCCGGCAGCACGCTGCTAAACTTCCTCATTTGGAAACTTGTGTTGGAAAAAATGAGGAAGTCATCGGACTTCTGCGGAAGGAGGTGGACAAGGAGAATCACGTGTGTAATAACGACTTTTTTTTGGTCACATGCAGCCAATTGATTAAAGCAGCAAGGAGCAATTCCATGGAAGAGAAATCTGGGACTGCAAAGCCTTTCAATGCACCAAATAGGTTCCATTCCCTCCCGAGCCAATTAAACAGGTCCACTGATCAAATGACCGAAAACAGAAAAACCTCTTTCGGGAAGTGGGTGGCGAATTTCCTAGAAAGAGATATTTACAAGCTACGTATGTTTATTTTTCATAGAATACCTCACTTAAGTAATTAATCAGTTTGCAGGATAATTTGGCCGACAACTCCACGAAAGGCTAGTTGAGTAATTCAGTAATTACTTTCATTGTCATTTTCGCAGCATCACTTGTGCAATTAAATCCGTTATAGGATCATCTTTGTGTCAAGATACAGGAAAGAACAATCTATAAATGCTAGATCTTGGTCGAGGAACTAGTTGCTGTTTCATGGATCCCTTTAGTTGCTAATAATGGGCCCAATTTTCCCCAACACCTTTCTTCGGCGCGTTTACCCTAAATGCGCCGACTTTGCGCGCTGGAAACGGCGCCGAAAAAAAAGTGACCCCATCCTGCCCGCTCTGCCGAGTCTCCGGTGTCCCAGCGTGGCGTAGATAGTGAAGTGGGGGGGGGTGAAGCAACAGTCCAGCGCAGAAAACACCGCCGGCAGCTGCACGCATGTGCAGTGGAGTCTGCGCGCATGCTCCTCGCCCTCCCAGTGTGTCCTGCGGGCTGTGAGCAGGACCCGATGCTCACCACACCCTATCCCTGGCCGAGGGATGCCCCGATGCTCACCGCACCCTATCCCTGGCCGAGGGATGCCCCGATGCTCACCACACCCTATCCCTGGCCGAGGGATGCCCCGATGTTCGCCGCACCCTATCCCTGGCCGAGGGATGCCCCGATGCTCACCGCACCCTATCCCTGGCCGAGGGATGCCCCGATGCTCACCACACCCTATCCCTGGCCGAGGGATGCCCTGATATTCGCCGCACCCTATCCCTGGCCGAGGGATGCCCCAATGTTCGCCGCACCCTATCCCTGGCCGAGGGATGCCCCGATATTCGCCGCACCCTATCCCTGGCCGAGGGATGCCCCGATGTTCACCGTACCCTATCCCTGGCTGAAGGAATGCCCCGATATTCACCGCACCCTATCCCTGGCTGAAGGGATGCCCCGATATTCACCGTACCCTATCCCTGGCCGAGGGATGCCCCGATGTTCACCGCACCCTATCCCTGGCTGAAGGGATGCCCCGATGCTCACCGTACCCTATCCCTGGCTGAAGGGATGCCCCGATATTCACCGTACCCTATCCCTGGCCGAGGGATGCCCCGATGTTCACCGTACCCTATCCCTGGCCGAAGGGATGCCCCGATATTCACCGCACCCTATCCCTGGCCGAGGGATGCCCCGATGTTCACCGCACCCTATCCCTGGCTGAAGGAATGCCCCGATATTCACCGCACCCTATCCCTGGCTGAAGGGACGCCCCGATGTTCGCCTGGTGAATGGGGAATATCCTGCAGTATTTATTCAGGGTCGCTCAGAGTTGTCAGAAACTGAATGCATCATAAACAAAGTATAAAAGTTGGGAATTTGCTAAGTGGGAATTCGGTGCAGAGGAGGAGGTGGTTCTGTTTTTTGGCTTTATTACTTGTTCATGTTATATATTTAAATATTTCAGAAAATCTACCTAAAACTTAAACTAGATCAAGTAATGAGTTAAAAAACTATAAGCTAAGTTGATTAAATGCTGAAAGGTTGCTTCCGCTGGCTGAGATTCTCCACTTTGGACCCAAGAAAGATAGATCAGAATAAATGATGTGAAGCTCGGAACTGAGGTGCTTTAAATGTACTAACCTGAGCCGAATTCTTAACTGCCCGCAATGTTTTTCAGAGCTGGCCACATACGCTGACCTAAGTGGATTTGGAGTAAGCTTTAGCTGGCCAAAGTGGCATAAATGGCCAAAACTGGGGTAAGTGGCTGGGAATGCCCGCTTTTGAAGAAAAAACTCAACCAAAATAAATCGTACCTAACTGAGTTACTCTGGAGCAAGTTTATTGGGGAAAATTGTGTTTTTTAAACTTATGCCAGAAAAACCAACTTACTCCCAAAAAATTGGAGCAAGTCACGGCCAAAATTGGGCCCAATGAACCTGTTGGGATTGTGGCAGTCTCATCAACCGCTTGCCAAGATTGTAATTAGGATTGCAACCCTAATTGTAATGGGGCCTGTTGTCCAATTTGGAATCACTGACCTATTACAGTTTCTTTCAAAAACAATTTTCACACTTTAACCACATTAACCCGCCATGTTGACACGGATTTAAATGGGACCACTTTGATGAGGAGAAAAGTAAAGTGCCATGTTCATCTAAACCTCTTCCAGATTCACGTGGCTAGATTTTCACTGCCGCTGGGTTTCTGGAGAGGGACCAGCAGCTGCCCGAATGTCCCAACAGGAGGGCCCGGGACCTCACTACCATAGAGGTAGCAGATTGCAGGTGGTAAACTATGTCCCCAGGGCAGTCCAACATCACGGAATGCAGCCAGTCTTGGGTCAGAAGATATAGTTCTGGGATAGGTTCATTCTCAGGAAGAGGAGAGGGTGGGGGAAGAGGAATGGGAGGTGGACAGGGACAGCGGCCTAGGTTCCTGACCCCACAGTTAATTAATTCAAGCTTACCCGCTGGGCTCTTCTTTGACTGGACCGCCAGTTGAAACTGTGCGGAGTGTGCACAGTGCACACCGCTTCCAGTTCTGTCCGAAAATGGCCCCTGGGGAAGAGAGAGATGGCCACATTGTCACGAGGAATGAGGCGCTTAGCCATTCCCCACCATTTTCGGGATGCTACCACCCTGTTTTTGCTTGTCGGGAGGCTGCAGAGCCTCCCCCATAATACCAATCATGCCTTAATAACAAGGTGGGCGAACGCAAGGCATAGGATTACATAGAATATACAACACAAAAACGGGCATTGGGCCCAACCAGTCCACGCCAGCGTTTATGCTCCACTCACTGAAATCCAGCAGCATGACCCTCTATTACCTTCTCCCTTATATGCATGGTGCCAACTGTGGTATCAGCTTAAGGCTTCATTGGTTCAGGAGCCAGAGAGAGGATTGCAGAATTGGTCTCAAGTCAGTTGAAAATGATGTTGAAAGCCAAATCCCTCTTTGGTCAAGAATCCAAACCATTATATGGGTTCATGCTGACCTCTCTCTGGCAATACATCTCGCCCTTCTTACAAGTTAAGTATGTGATGACAGAAACATGGTGACGGATACCAGAGACAAAGACATCTGTTCATATAGGACACCAAAGGGTTTGTATGAAGGCCAATGGTTTGACCACCAATATCACTCGTTTATGTTAGATCAGAGGTTGCTCACTATATGGGGAAGGCTGCCATGGCATGTCCCTGCTGAGAATATGAACATTTAACCAATCTGCTCCTGAACATATTGATAGCTATCCTGCAATCTTTACTCTTAACAACTAATTACATTTAGTAGAAGATGTCAGCATCATTCTTTTATACAACTACTGATCAGATAAATTAAACTAGATGAAGATTTAGTCACACCACCGAATATCTCCTTCTTTGACTCAGTGTCTATTTCTGTCTGATTATACCTCTGCGAAGTGCATTGGGACATTTGACTACATTAAAGGCTCTATCTAAATGAATGTTGGTGTCTTGGTTTATGAAATTGGATATTAGATTCACTTGTATGGAAATCTGCGACTAGATTTACATGAAGACAACGTCCTCAAAATGGTCATTCAAGCATGGGCATTAGTGAGTCCTATTTCTTGCTGTGGGCCCCACTTCCCTGCATTGGCTCCTCCATAAAGCTCTTTCAATGTTCATACAACCATCGAGTTTTTTGCCACCGTCACTCACAATACTAGAAAATATGATTTTCCACAATGACACTTTCTACCCCTAATGCTACTCTCCAGATGTTACCACTTGTATTGGCTTTAAAGGGAGTGCAGTGTAGGTTTACCTGAATTATACCCGGACTCCAAGGGTTAAATTACAAGGAGAGATTACACAAACTCGGGTTGTATTCCTTCAAATTTAGAAGGTCAAGGGGTGACTTGATCGAAGTTTTCAAGATATTAGGAGGAACAGACAGGGTAGATAGAGAGAAACTATTTCTGTTGGTTGGTGAGTTTAGGACTAGGGGACATAGTCTGAAAATTAGAGGCAGGCCTTTCAGGAGTGAAATGAGGAAACATTTCTACTCAAAGAGTGGTAGAAGTTTGGAACTCTCTGCTGCAAAGGGCAGTTAATGATAGGTCAATTGTTAATTTAAAATTTGAGATTGATAGATTTGTCAACCAAAGGTATTGAGGGATATGGGGCAAAGGCAGGTATATGCAGTTAGGTCACAAATCAGCCATGATCTCACTGAATATTGGAACAGGTTCGAGGGGTTAACTGGCCTCCTCCTGTTCCTGTGTTCCTCGAAGTCAGTTTTCAGCCACAGTATATCTCAAAGAGCTTCCAAGTGTTATGGAGCACTGCATTAAATGATATCCCCTCATTCCCAGTCTCCCTCTTACACTCACCAGCACTAAGTCACCAAAACAGGGAAAATATAAGTTAAAGTATGTTAAAATAAAACTTCCACATTAGCCTCTTTATGGGAATTCCAATAAACCAAGAACAGTCTACATAAGCACTTTAGCTCCCAACGCAACCTACCCAGTGTTGTCACTGGAATTTTAACAAAATATAACAGTGGCGATGTTAATTTTTTTACTGTTCTGTGGGTTTTTGGTTGACTGAGATTTTCATAAAGCATTCATGTTCACACTGTAAGTACACTGTACAAAAACCACACCGCAGTACAATTATAGATTCTGCATTATACATTGCATCATCCCAAAGTTAGTTTATTTCTGGAAAGAGCAGTCCAGTTTTGTAACGCTCGGGTGGAGTAATGATGGTTATAAGCCTATCATGGGTCATTGCAGGCCTATTACTGGCCATTATAGGCATAACGCTATTCATACTGATGACAGGAGCAATTTGAGATGAATCATCTTGGAGAGGAAGAAAACCACACTTAGTATCAGAGGTACATAGAAACATAGAAACATAGAAAATAGGTGCAGGAGTAGGCCATTCGGCCCTTCTAGCCTGCACCGCCATTCAATGAGTTCATGGCTGAACATTCAACTTCAGTACCCCATTCCTGCTTTCTCGCCATACCCCTTGATCCCCCGAGCAGTAAGGACCTCATCTAACTCCTTTTTGAATATATTTAGTGAATTGGCCTCAACAACTTTCTGTGGTAGAGAATTCCACAGGTTCACCACTCTCTGGGTGAAGAAGTTCCTCCGCATCTCGGTCCTAAATGGCTTACCCCTTATCCTTAGACTGTGACCCCTGCTTCTGGACTTCCCCAACATTGGGAACATTCTTCCTGCATCTAACCTGTCTAACCCTGTCAGAATTTTATATGTTTCTATGAGGTCCCCTCTCATTCTTCTGAACTCCAGTGAATACAAGCCCAGTTGATCCAGTCTTTCTTGATAGGTCAGTCCCGCCATCCCGGGAATCAGTCTGGTGAACCTTCGCTGCACTCCCTCAATAGCAAGAATGTCCTTCCTCAGGTTAGGAGACCAAAACTGTACACAATACTCCAGGTGTGGCCTCACCAATGCCCTGTACAACTGTAGCAACACCTCCCTGCCCCTGTACTCAAATCCCCTTGCTATGAAGGCCAACATGCCATTTGCTTTCTTAACCGCTTGCTGCACCTGCATGCCAACCTTCAATGACTGATGTACCATGACACCCAGGTCTCTTTGCACCTCCCCTTTTCCTAATCTGTCACCATTCAGATAATAGTCTGTCTCTCTGTTTTTACCACCAAAGTGGATAACCTCACATTTATCCACATTATACTTCATCTGCCATGCATTTGCCCACTCACCTAACCTATCCAAGTCGCTCTGCAGCCTCACAGCATCCTCCTCGCAGCTCACACTGCCACCCAACTTAGTGTCATCCGCAAATTTGGAGATACTACATTTAATCCCCTCATCTAAATCATTAATGTACAGTGTAAACAGCTGGGGCCCCAGCACAGAACCTTGCGGTACCCCACTAGTCACTGCCTGCCATTCTGAAAAGTACCCATTTACTCCTACTCTTTGCTTCCTGTCTGACAACCAGTTCTCAATCCATGTCAGTACACTACCCCCAATCCCATGTGCTCTAACTTTGCACATCAATCTCTTGTGTGGGACCTTGTCGAACGCCTTCTGAAAGTCCAAATATACCACATCAACTGGTTCTCCCTTATCCACTCTACTGGAAACATCCTCAAAAAATTCCAGAAGATTTGTCAAGCATGATTTCCCTTTCACAAATCCATGCTGACTTGGACCTATCATGTCACCTCTTTCCAAATGCACTGCTATGACATCCTTAATAATTGATTCCATCATTTTACCCACTACCGATGTCAGGCTGACCGGTCTATAATTCCCTGTTTTCTCTCTCCCTCCTTTTTTAAAAAGTGGGGTTACATTGGCTACCCTCCACTCCATAGGAACTGATCCAGAGTCAATGGAATGTTGGAAAATGACTGTCAACGCATCCACTATTTCCAAGGCCACCTCCTTAAGTACTCTGGGATGCAGTCCATCAGGCCCTGGGGATTTATCGGCCTTCAATCCCATCAATTTCCCCAACACAATTTCCCGGCTAATAAGGATTTCCCTCAGTTCCTCCTCCTTACTAGACCCCCCGACCCCTTTTATAACCGGAAGGTTGTTCGTGTCCTCCTTCGTGAATACCGAACCAAAGTACTTGTTCAATTGGTCCGCCATTTCTTTGTTCCCCGTTATGACTTCCCCTGATTCTGACTGCAGGGGACCTACGTTTGTCTTTACTAACCTTTTTCTCTTTACATATCTATAGAAACTTTTGCAATCCGTCTTAATGTTCCCTGCAAGCTTCTTCTCATACTCCATTTTCCCTGCCCTAATCAAACCCTTTGTCCTCCTCTGCTGAGTTCTAAATTTCTCCCAGTCCCCAGGTTCGCTGCTATTTCTGGCCAATTTGTATGCCACTTCCTTGGCTTTAATACTATCCCTGATTTCCCTTGATAGCCACGGTTGAGCCACCTTCCCTTTTTTATTTCTATGCCAGACAGGAATGTACAATTGAAGGTACGGATGGAATAGGTGGGGAAAGGGCCTTGAAACACTTAGTTATGGAGAAAAGGATCCCTGGGTCATTCTTGGATTTGATGATGATGCTGGAGGGCTAGGACAAGTTGGTTAATGAGTGAGGTATGGCAATACTCAACATGACTGAGCCAAATCTGGTGATAAATGACTAGACCAGTTGTGGGCCAGATTCGCTTGAAGTCTTTCACACTGCAGCTATCTCGTTAAATCTGCCACAGTGAGTCACCTACATGTTTTATCCTTAAAAGTAAAGGTTGAAAAGAAATTGCCAGATCAGCCATAATGACTAATCTCATCACTGCACATATTTCTCTTTGCAAACATTTGTTTATTTGTGCTCAGGATATAGGCGACACTGGCAAGGCCTCATTTATTGCCCATCCATAGTTGCCCTGAGAAAGTGGTGGTCTTCTCCTTGAACCGTTCCAGTCTTTGTGGTCATGGTGCTCTTGTATATTACAAAACAAATAAACCTTTCGTATGGAATTTGTTTTAGAAAAAACTTAATATATGATAGCATTGTATTTCTGAATCCAGATCAGCTTGTACTTAATCAAAAGTATTATCTAAAGCACCCATCAGTACAACAATAGTGTACTAATCTTCTCTGTATCATTCCAATTTTAGTGCATGTGGTACCCAGTTCTGTCTTGAGAATGAAACCAAAGACTGCAGGGAATGTAGAAAGGCTGATGAATAACAAACAGCTGCTAGAGTGCACGTGTAAAGGGCATTTTCTGCATGTCAAGATAGGAGGACTGTACAATTGGATCTCAGATAATGAGACAATTCTAGATCATGGACAGTTATTTGTTTAAGGAAACATCAGACCTTTATCAATCTCAGCAGGTAACTTTCATGTTCATCCTACATCTACACTGAAGGATTTTTTTTAAACCCCAAAAATATATACAAAAGGAAGTAGGGGGGGTTACGTACAATTTGTCATCTCGATGATGTCATTGTCTATTCATTGATCTGCAAGGAATTTTGCAAAGTATTTAGACTACAGCAGTTTGAAAAGCTAAAATAAAGGCTTGAGAATAAATTTCTCGAGAAAAGTGCACACTCAGGTCAACTAACAGAGCCGAATGGAACTTGGCCAAACTGGGTAAGGCCCAGAATACACGTGTTGTATTTATAAGATCAGTACTGGTTCTTAAAATTGAAGTAATAAAATGTAAATTTATGCCCACAATTCCTTTCTGATCTATGATAGGTCAAATGGCCTATTCCTGCTCCTATTTCTTAGGTTCTTATGTTCTTGGGTCCTGGGTGCCAAGTGATACCCAGCAAATATGGAGTGGGCATTCAGTTGGCAAATCAGCCCAAACTGCTAGAAAATGCCGAGAGTGCAGTATTTGTAGGGGCCTGTGAACAAATCACCTGCCCATCCATTCAATCACAAAACGATGAATAGTATGGGAGGAATCAACAAAATAGAGGTAAATGCTAAAAGCAGAGTGAACCTGAGGGAAGGTCGCTATTGCCCAGAATGAGACGTCGAGGAAGAGCGAGCTTGCTCTTATATAGCACATCACCACACCTCAGAAATGTCCTAATGCAATCTGCATGCAATCAATTACTATGAAGTGCATCGACTGTTGTTATGTAGACAAATGTGTCAGCCTTTTTCACACAGTTAAGGGCCCACAAATAGCAACAACCTGCTGGGGGAGAACATTGGGCAAAAAAAACAGGAAACACCCTGCTTTCCTTTGAGTAGTGCCATTGCATCTTTAATGACTACCTAAACAAGCATACAGGGCCTTGGTTTAATGTCTCATTGCACCACAGACAGTGTAGCACTCCCCCCAATACTGCCCTGGAATGTCAGCCTAAATTATGTGCGCAATGGCTGAGAAACCCTGCTGGATGAGGCCTGCCTATTCTGCGGGAAAGCTTTGTTCAGTGCAAAGTGGTTACACTAGACGGCCTGCAACAGGAACCTCTCGAGAGGAAGTCTGGGGCAGGACTTCATTATCAAAGAGGTTTTAACGGGAAGTAAACCGCGGCGAAAATGACAAAAATAAGGTGGGTGACATGCCTACAGTTTGTGCCAGGTGTGTGTATGTGTGTGTGTGTGTGTGTGTGTGTTAAATATACATCATTAAAGTTCATGAGAGCAGTACAGTGGTTTGTGCCTGGGTTCTTCCCACACTGCCAAGTTCCAGCTGTGTCACATTGGGGTCAAGTTTTCTTTCCCACAGAGATGGAAGTAAAAATCAAAAGTGATTGGCCACTTTTGTACACGCTCGAGTTGCTCACAGAGCCCGCACTTGGAGGCTATCTTGTGTGAGCAGAGAGAGAGCTGTGTGCCTTGGAAACATTAGGGTTAAATGCAGACTGCAGATTCTTATGGACATTTTGACAACTGTGGAAGAAGGGATAGGGAAGCAATGAAAAGAAATGCTCAGGAATCAATTGCCACAGTTCTGCAAATTGATGTCAATGGCCTCACTGACCTGTATGTATTTTTACAGCAACAATTTGTAAATACCGACCACGGTATCTATTCACTAAACACAGAGAAGCAGTATTCACCGCTGAGACCTATTCATCAGTAAGGAGGTGTCTGTGCAGTGATCACAAAACAACTTACTTGTGAGGGGCCTGACATTTCGAGAGGTGTGGAGGTAGACTGTGTGGGACAGTCTCTGGCCAGGTAGATCGCTCAGCTTTTTCTTGTAACTTAGTTTTATAAAGGAGGGGGTGGAGGAAACAAATCAAACCACCAGATAACTGCCCAGGTGGTGAAGTGACACGTTTACTCTCTGCTTAAGATCATGGGGTCTGCTCAGGTCTGCGACCATTGGTGCTAGTGGGGCTTCCTACAAAAATGAGAGCACACGGAATTGGAGGCAGCTTATTGGCTTGAATAAGGAGTAGGAGGGGAGAATAGGGATAATGGGTAGGTACTCAAAATGGCAGAATGTGACTAGTGGTGTCCCTCATGGATTTGTACTGGGGCCTCAGCACTTCACTATATTTGTAAATGCCTTGGATGAAGGAATAGATGGGGGGGGGGAAATTTCAGGTGTGCCCCATGGCGAGCTAAGTTTTAAAAGCTGTGAATAATTAGCACCAGGCGCTAATGCTTTTAAACTATTTTTTAAAAATCAGGGTTTGCACACCAGGAAGGCTGCTGCGTTCGAGAGTCCTTCCCTCCCTTAAAGGGAAGGGCCTTCACTGCAGGCTCTGCATTGGGACCAGTGAGCTGGTCCCCGATGGCAGCCGCGATCCAGCCCGATCAGCCCGAAGCACTGCAGCAGAGTTCCGGGCTGACTGATCGCGGCCGAAGATGAAGCTAAAAAAAAAAAGGAGAAACACAAGTTTAGAATATTTTTTTTTTTTTAATTTACCTCGGCAACCTTGCCTTCAAGTTTCGCCCCGAAACGCCCGATCAATGCATCCCTGCAACTGCCGGTGTCTTTGCCCGGCGATGCTGCAAGGGGCGGAACTGAAGTTCGGGTCCAGGGCATTAGCAGGGCGATGCGCACGGTGATGATGTCATGATCGCTGGGCGAAAGAGATCGGGGCGCAAGGTCTTACCACTGCCACTGAATTTAGCGGGAGTCGTTCATCTCACCGCACCCATTCGGTAAGTGGTTAACATCCCGTTATTGCCCCTCCCACGGAAGCGGTAACGGGAGGTGTTAAGGAGGCCAGTTTCTAGGCCAGAGAGGCCAGAGGTGGATGTTAAAGATTCCATCCCTGGAGTCCTGGCCAATATTTATCCCTGAATCAACATCCCAAAAAACAGATTATCTGGTCATTATCACGTTGCTGTTTGTGGGAGCTTGCTTGTGCGTAAATTGGCTGCCGCGTTTCCGACATTACAACTGCGACTACATTGGCTGTAAAGCACTTTGAGATGTCCAATGGTCATCTATATTAATCCAAGTCTTTCTTTTTCTTGTAACTAAGTTTGCTGACACACTAAGTTAGGTAGCACAGAAAATAGTGTAGATGGGAGCAGAATATTGCAACAGGACATTGATAGATTAAGTGAGTGGGCAAAACTGTGTCAGATGGAGTTCAGTGTGGGAAAGTGTCAGGTCATTCACTTTGGATCTAAGATAGATAGATCAGAGTATTTTCTAAATGGTGAGAAGCTAGAAATTGCAGAGGGATTTAGGGGTCCCAGGACAGAAATCACTGAAAACTAGTGGACATGTACAAAAAACATAATTAAAAAGGTTAATGGAATATTCGCCTTTATCTCTAGAGGGCTAGAATACAAAGGGTTGGAATAATATTACAGCTGTACAGAGCTCTGGTTAGACCCCACCTCAAGTAATGCATTCAGGGCTCCGTACCTCAGGAAGGATATATTGGCCTTAGAGGGGGGACAGTGCAGATTCACCAGAATGACACCAGAGCTACAAGGGTTAAATAATGAGGTTGCATGGACTAGGCTTGCGTTCCATTGAACATAGAAGATTATGGGGTGTAATATCTTTATACACCACTACACAAGCACACACACTACAAGATGAATCCGAACAGAATTGTGTCACCTGAACTTGCCACATGATCTTTTATTGGTATTACATCAGTAGTCCACTAAGTGGAGCACTATTACACTTCTCCCTCCTTATTGAAGAAGTTCATCAAAACAAAATAATTATACATAACTTTTAAGGGGAATAGATAGATGTTTCTGCGGCCGCAATCGAGACTCCAGCATGGTATGTTGTCTCCCTGGTGTAAGGGTCAAGGATGTCTCGGAGTGGCTGCAGGACATTTTGGAGGGGGAGGGTGAACAGTCAGTTGTCGTGGTGCATATAGGTACCAACGATATAGGTAAAAAAATGGGATGAGATTCTACAAGCTGAATTTAGGGAGCTAGTTAAATTAAAAAGTAGGACCTCAAAAGGTAGTAATCTCACGATTGCTACCAGTGCCAGTGCTAGTCAGAATAGGAATTGCACGATAGCTAAGATGAATACGTGGCTTGAGGAATGGTGCAGAAGGGAGAGATTCAAATTCCTGGGACATTGGAACCAGTTCTGGGGGAGGTGGGACCGTACAAACCAGATGGTCTGCATCTGGGCAGGACCAGAACCAATGTCGGAGGGGGAGTGTTTGCTAGTGTTGTTGGGGAGGGGTTAAACTAATATGGCAGGGGGATGGGAACCTATGCAGGGAGACAGATGAAAGTAGAATGGAGGCAGAAGCAAAAGATAGAAAGAAGAAAAGTAAAAGTGGAGGGCAGAGAAACCCAAGGCAAAAATCAAAAAGGGCCACATTACAGCCAAATTCTAAAGGAGCAAAGTGTGTTAAAAAGACAAGCCTGAAGGCTCTGTGCCTCAATGTGAGGAGTATTCATAATAAGGTGGACGAATTAACTGCGCTGGTAGCAATTAACGAATATGATATAATTGGCATCACGGAGACATGGCTCCAGGGTGACCAAGGCTGGGAACTCAACATCCAGGGGTATTCAATATTCAGGAAGGATAGACAGAAAGGAAAAGGAGGTGGGGTAGCATTACTGGTTAAAGAGGAAATTAACACAATAGTAAGGAAGGACATTAGCTTGGATGATGTGGAATCTGTATGGGTGGAGCTGCGGAATACCAAAGGGCACAAAACGCTAGTGGGAGTTGTGTACAGACCACCAAACAGTAGTAGAGGTTGGGGACAGCATCAAACAAGAAATTAGGGATGCGTGCAATAAAGGTACAGCAGTTATCATGGGCGACTTTAATCTACATATAGATTGGGCTAACCAAGCTGGTAGCAATATGGTGGAGGAGGATTTCCTGGAGTGTATTTGGGTTGGTTTTCTAGACCATTATGTCGAGGAACCAACTAGAGGGCTGGCCATCCTAGACTGGGTGATGTGTGATGAGAAAGGACAAATTAGCAATTTTGTTGTGCGAGGCCCCTTGGGGAAGAGTGACCATAATATGGTAGAATTCTTTATTAAGATGGAGAGTGACACAGTTAATTCAGAGACTAGGGTCCTGAACTTAAGAAAAGGTAACTTTGATGGTATGAGACGTGAATTGACTAGATTAGACTGGCAAATATTTAAAGGATTGACTGTGGATAGGCAATGGTAAACATTTAAAGATCACATGGATGAACTTCAACAATTGTACATCCCTGTCTGGAGTAAAAAATAAAACGGGGAAGGTGGCTCAACCGTGGCTAACAAGGGAAATTAAGGACAGTGTTAAATCCAAGGAAGCGGCATATAAATTGTCCAGAAAAAGCAGCAAACACAAGGACTGGGAGAAATTTAGAATTCAGCAGAGGTCAAAGGGTTTAATTAGGAGGGGGAAATAGAGTATGAGAGGAAGCTTGCTGGGAACATAAAAACTGACTTCCAAAGCTTCTATAGATATGTGAAGAGAAAAAGATTAGTGAAGACAAATGTAGGTCCCTTGCAGTCAGATTCAAGTGAATTTATAATGGGAAACAAAGAAATGGCAGACCAGTTGAACAAATACTTTGGTTCTGTCTTCACTAAGGAAGACACATATATCCTTCTGGAAATACTAGGGGACCGAGGGTCTAGTGAGAAGGAGGAACTGAAGGATATCCTTATTAGACGGTAAATTGTGTTAGGGAAATTGCTGGGATTAAAGGCCGATAAATCCCTGGGGCCTGATAGTCTGCATCCCAGAGTACTTAAGGAAGTGGTCCTAGAAATAGTGGATGCATTGGTAATCATTTTCCAACAGTCTATCGACTCTGGATCAGTTCCTATGGACTGGAGGGTAGCTAATGTAACACCACTTTTTAAAAAGGGAGGGAGAGAGAAAAGGGGTAATTATAAACTGGTTAGCCTGACATCAGTAGTGGGGAAAATGTTGGAATCAATTATTAAAGATGAAATAGCAGCGCATTTGGAAAGCAGTGACAGGATTGGTCCAAGTCAGCATGGATTTATGAAAGGGAAATCATGCTTGACAAATCTTCTAGTAATATCCTCAAAAAATTCTAGTAGAGTGGACAAGGGAGAACCAGTGGATGTGGTGTATTTGGACTTTCAAAAGGCTTTTGACAAGATCCCACACAAGAGATTGATGTGCAAAATTAAAGCACATGGTATTGGGAGTAATGTACTGACGTGGATCGAGAACTGTTTGGCAGGCAGGAAACAGAGAGTTGGGATAAACATGTCTCTTCAGAATGGCAGGCAGTGACTAGTGGGGTGCCACAGGGCTCAGTGCTGGGACCCCAGCTATTTACAATATTCATCAATGATTTAGATGAAGGAATTGAGTGTAATATCTCCAAGTTTGCAGATGACACTAAGCTTGGTGGCAGTGTGAGCTGTGAGGGGGATGCTAAGAGGCTGCAGGGTGACTTGGACAGGTTAGATGAGTGGGCAAATGCATGGCAGATGCAGTAGAACGTGTATAAATGTGAGGTTATGCGCTTTGGTGGCAAAAACACGAAAGCAGAATATTATCTGAATGGCGGCAGATTAGGAAAAGGGGAGGTGCAACAAGACCTGGGTGTCATGGTTCATTAGTAATTAAAAGTTGGCATGCAGGTACAGCAGGCGCTGAAGGCAGCAAATGGTATGTTGGCCTTCATAGCTAGGGGATTTGAGTATAAGAGTGAGGAGGTCTTACTGCAGTTGTACAGGCCCTTGGTGAGGCCTCACCTGGAATATTGTGTTCAGTTTCGGTCTCCTAATCTGAGGAAGGACATTCTTGCTATTGAGGAAGTGCAGCGAAGGTTCACCAGACTGATTTCTGGGATGGCAGGACTGACATATATGAGACGACTGGATCAACTAGGCCTGTATTCACTGGAGTTTAGAAGGATGAGAGGGGATCTCATAGAAACATATAAAATTCTGACGGGACTGGACAGGTTAGATGCAGGAAGAATGTTCCCGATGTTGGGGACACAGTTTAAGGATAAGGGGTAAGCCTTTTAGTACTGAGATGAGGAGAAACTTCTTCACTCAGAGTTGTTAACCTGCGGAATTCTCTACCGCAGAGAGTTGTTGATGCCAGTTCATTGGATATATTCAAGAGAGAGTTAGATATGGCCCTTACAGCTAAAGGGATCAAGGGGTATGGAGAGAAAGCAAGAAAGGGGTACTGAGGTGAATGATCAACCATGATCTTATTGAATGGTGGTGCAGGCTCAAAGGGCCAAATGGCCTACTCCTGCACCTATTTTCTCTGTTTCTATGGTAGACACAACAAAAGATATTAACTTATTTTTCCATATTTACAAATGAAACTTAACTACTGTTCTTCTGTTTCAAAGAGGATACCTTCGTTCTTGAACAAAACTTTCCAATCTTGTTGTAGGACTTAGACTCATTCTAGGCTGAACCTGAGGAGAGTTTTTCTCCAAGGGATGCCCTTGATCTACATTTTGACTCTCTACAACTTCAGACTGTTTGTCTGCCTGACTCGGACTCAGACTTAAATTCTGACTTTCTCGTGGACTTATTTCTCGTACACTTATTTCTCGTACATCTGATGTAGGATTTGCTATTGATATTCTACTTGTAACATGACTATCTGACTCATCAAAAATAATCGAATGATTCCAACTTTCAACTCCTTCCACACCTGTAGGTAAAATATGATTAATGTGACCAAACCCAACACGACCATGATCAAACATTTTGACCAAATATGTGCGAGGACCACATATCTTCACTGCTCTTCCTGGTAACCACTTTAACCATTTATGGTGATGGTTCTTCACTCGAACCTTCTGATTCAATTTTACACTTTCCTCTCTAACTCTACCCCTATCATGACTCTCTTTCTGCCTTGATTGTGCCAAGTTTGGCTATAATGACGAGAACCTGGTTCATAGCTGTTGTTTGAGAAACAACTCTGCTCGTGTTCTACCAGTAGTGGCATAAGGTGTATTGCGATAAGTAATCAGAAAATTTGCTAGCTTGTGGTCCAATGACAACTGCCGTTTCTTTGGATTTGGATCCAACATTTGCTTGATGAGGGCATGTTTTACAATTTGTTCTGTGCGCTCTGCTACATCATTTGAAGCAGGGTGGTATGGTAGAACTCTGGTATATTTCACACCATTTCTCCTCAAGAGCTGTGCAAATTCTTCTGAACAAAATTGCGGCCCATTATCAGACACAAATTCTTCTGGGAGGCTATAAAAAGAAAACAATCTTCCCAAATTGTCTAATGTTTTACGTGTTATTTTACGCATCGGAAACACTTCTACCCACTTCGAATGACTATCTATTACTATGAACAATTGCTGTTCTTCGAGCACAGCAAAATCTACATGTAACCTTTGCCACACGCTGGGAGGCCATTTCCATGGCTGTAATGGTATTGATGGTGGTTGCTTGCTTACTGATTGACATGTTGTACACTGACTAACGATGTACACTATATCTTTATCTAAACCTGGCCACCGTAAGTAACTGCGTGCAAAACTCTCGGTCAAGCACATTCCCAGGTGCCGGTCATGAAGATCTCCTAACAATTTAGATCTGAACTTATTTGATATAACCACTCCTGCTCCCCACATGATACAATCTTTATCCACTGGAAATTAATTCCGACGATGTGCGCATAATTCTGCCCACTGGCACCGAGAGTGGGTGAAGCAAAAGCAATTGGTCTCTCCTTCCCACTATGTAGTCATCATCATCTTAGGCAGCCCCTCGAAACAAGGATGACTTGCTTCCACGCCAAACAAAAGGATGAGTTCACAGGTGTTTTGAATGAAGAACCCGAACTGCATTCTCAAGGGTGGAAGATGCCTGTGAACTTTTTTTAACGTGGATTTTTTAACATGGGGTGGCCGTTGCACACCAGCCACCACACGGGCTTGACAGAGCTCGGTCTTGGTCCAGTGGCAAGGGTTACCCAAGACAACTGGAGACCAGCTCTGCTGCATGGGCCTAGCACGCACACACATATCACAGTGTGGGCTGGGCCCGTGCTGCCCCTGGGCCCCTGGCTCCGAACTCACGCCTTCCCCTGGGCCCCAATCACATCCCTCCACAGTCTCTCGCCGCTCCTGCTGTATCTGCCCCCGCTCCTGCTGTATCTGCCCCCGCTCCTGCTGTATCGGCCCATGCTCCAATCACCGACCTGGACCTTGCTGATGTCCCTCTTCGCTGCTGTCGCCCTCCTGCGCCAGCTCGTGCTGTACCTTGTAGTGGTACGCCCCCACGCTGCTCATAGCCACCGCACACCGCTCCCTCCACGGCCCTGACTGGCGCCAATGGCCTCTCGCAGGTCGGGGCCTCCACGCTGATCTCCGGGCCGCAGGCCGCTCCCTCCCCCCGCCATGGCCCCGACCGGCGAAAAACCATCAGCGGCAGGTCAGGGCCATAAAAGGAGCGGCGTGCGGCCCTGGGAGCAGCGCGGAGGCACCGACCCGTGAGAAACCATCAGCAGTGGCTATGTAGTATGTGAGAGATCACTGCCCCAACTCCATACGGAGAGGCATCACATGCTAGCTTGATCTCATTAGATACATCATAGTGAACTGACATGGTACTCTCCAATAACTGGGTTTTACACTCCTTGAATGCTGTGCGCATTCTTCTGACCACTTCCAACAGACCTGTTTTTTCAACAGCTCTATTTTCTCAACAGCTCATTCAGTGGATGCAAGACTGTAGCCAAAGTTTGGAGGAACTTCCCGTAATAATTCAAAAGACCCAAAAATGATCATAGTTCAGAGACATTCTTGGGAGCGAGTGCATATCTGATTGCATCCAGCTTTCCCTTGGTTGGATGTAAATCATCTTTGTCTACTCTGTGCCCTAATACTCCACTGACTTTTGAAATATCTCACAATTGTAAGCGGTCACTCGCACACTGTGTTTCTCTAGCCATTTGAGCACTTGATTCAACACGTTTTTATAGATTTGCCTGTTTGGTGCTGAAATGAGTATGTCATCTAAATAACACACTGCCCCTTCAATCTCTTGCAAAATCTGGCTCATCACCCCTTGGAATATGACGGGGGCGGAAGACACTTCATTGGCTGTGAAGCGCTTTGGGACGTCCCAGGGTTGTGAAAGGTGCTATATAAATGCAAGTCTTTCTTTCAGTGAACAGCAATTAGGAGCCAGAGTCCTGAGGGCCAACAATCTTTGCCTTGAGCACTGCTCCTCCAGCAATTAGTTAGTTTAGCACAGACCAAGGGTCAAAGCCAAAATATTTCTTGTCTGTAAGACTTAGTACCCCAACTTACACAGCATTTAAGCACTGCGCTTTAAGTAAATTGTTAACTTAAAATCAAATGGCGGTACTGTCAATAATCCCCCAATTAAGCTGATAATCACAATATTTGGCTCCCTAACACATCCTGTCAAAACTGTGCAGCACAATGTTTCAGTCCTGTTTAACACAATTTAATCCATGAGTGTTGGTGAAAGTTGCCCAACACATGGCCATGTCAAATAACTGCAGTGAAAACAGAGCTACGAAGTAACAGGTTAAACCTGAGTGTGTCTCACCCCAAGCCACATTCTACAGGGTGTTTAAAATATAAATCACAAGATAAGTAAAACACTGTACCATTAATGCCAGAGTGAAAGGGTTTATTTATTTGTGCAAAAAGCCCATTGCAAATCCCAATGGATAATGGATCATTATTTTTGACACGTAAAAATAGCTCCCAGAATGCATTGTTAATGAGGCACTATGTGACATTACTTTGTGGAGCCCAATCAGCACAACCACCTACACTCTCAATCATCCAATGAACTTCTCTGTTTACAATTCCACAATGATGACAAAGAAACACTGATATGTTTTCTCTGTGGTGCCAGAATGCAGGACAAATCCTTTAAATATGCTCCTGCTTTATTAACAGCTGACTTACATTGTGTCAACATTAAAATGTCCTGCAGTGCAATGCTTGTTCCTCAGATTCATGGCTATTTCCGGAGTTCGTTCGGGGGAAAGCGATTAAAGTGATGAAACACACCATCCTCACGTCCTTGGGAGACAAACATTTTGGGGCTGAAAATCCAACAGTTGCACTCCCGATATTGGCACTGGACTTGTGTCTGTCAGTGCCACCACTCACTGGGTATATTTTGCTTGAACATGGCTATGGAAATTATCTTTGCTTATCAAGTAGTCTAGTTAAAATGTAGTATTTAATGAAGAATCATATTCTGTAGAATCATATTCTGGGAAGCCAGAGGATTGGGAAACTTTTAAAAGCCAGCAAAGAACGACTAAAAAAAAAAAAGAGAGAAAGAAGATAGATTATGAAAGTAAACTAGCACGAAATATAAAAACAGTAGTAAGAGTTTCTACAGGTACATAAAAAGGAAAAGAATGGATAAAGTAAACGTTGGTCCCCGAGAGGATGAGACTGGGGAATTAATAATGGGGAACAGGGAAATGGAAGAGACTTTGAACAAATATTTGAATTAATAATGGGGAACAGGGAAATGGAAGAGACTTTGAACAAATATTTTGTATCGGTCTTCACGGTGGAAGACACTAAAAACATCCCAATAGTGGATAATCGAGGGGCTATAGGGAGGGAGGAACTGAATACAATCACCATCACTAAAGAAGGAGTACTCGGTAAAATAATGGGACTAAAGGCGGAGAAGTCCCCTGGACCTGATGGCTTGCATCCTCGGGTCCTAAAAGAAGTGGCTGCAGAGACAGTGCCGTAACCTGCAGGGCTACGGACCCAGAGCTGGAGAGTGGGATTAGGCTGGATAGCTCTTTGTCGGCCGGCACGGACACAATGGGCTGAAATGGCCTCCTTCCGTGCTGCAAATTTCTATGATTCTATGAACTGAGAGGCGGAAGTTGGGGGCGGTGCGTATTTACCGCCGCGATGATGTCATCGCGGCGCCGCGTCACCAAGGCTCTTCCCTTCACTTAAAGGGGAGAGCCTCCGCACTTTTTAAACTTCGGTCCACTGGACCACCAGGGAGGGTTCCAGCCGGGTCAGCGGCCTGGCACCCAAGATGGGGGTGCCAGACTGCCTGTTGGTGGTCCGGCCGAACCCGGGGGCATAATTGTCGGGCCGAGCTGGCAATCGGTCGACAAATAAAAAAACATGGTGACAGTGGCAGTGGGCCCTCCCCTTTTGTCATGTATGTAACCAGCATACAATTGTAACCCTCATATAACCACTACATACTCTACATACTTACTAGAAATGCACACCTTGACCACAGGGGGTGTACTTGTGGGAGACACTCCTTACCTGGAGATTCAGGTATATAAGGGGAGGTCCCTCGCAGGGCCAGCACTCCTTGGTCCAGGTAATAAAGGTGAAGGTCACAAAGTGACTGTGCCTGCAGTACGTGCCTCATGTGATTATGTTTAAGAGTTAAGGACTCAACACCTGGCGACGGGAAACGGGAATCACTGAACCCAGATAGCTCAGAGGAACGTTACTGTGTGGGTGAAGACTGGGACGATTTTGTGGAGACACTCCAGCAGACCTTTGTCACGAAGGACTGGCTGGGAGAGGATGCGGCTGACAAGCGGAGGGCGCATCTACTAACAAGCTGCGGGACAAAAACGTACGCGCTGATGAAGGACCTGCTCGCACCCCACAAACCGGCCGACAAGTCTTTTGAAGAGCTCAGCCAGCCGATTAGCGAACACTTAAAACCGGCGAGCAGCATACACATGGCCCGGCACCGGTTCTACACACACCAACGTCGGGAGGGCAAAACATCTCGGACTTCATGGCAGACCTGCGGCGCTTGGCCAGCCTCTAAGTTCTCTGATGCCTGCAGGGGGGAGATGTTAAGGGATTTTTTCATTGAGAACATTAGCCATGCTGGGATCTTCAGGAAGCTCATAGAGACCAAGGACTTAACTCTAGAAGGGGCAGCATTGATAGCTCAAACTTTCATAGCAGGGGAAGAAGAGACCAAGCTAATTTACGCGAGTAGTCCTGGGTCTAGCGTGGTGACGGACCAAGGAATTAACGTGATAAACGCGGCTCAAGATCTCGCAGTCAGGCAAAGGCATTTTGAAATTGCAGCAGCCAGACAAAGGCATTTTGAAACTGCCCAAGCTGAAACCGACCCTAAGGTGGGCCCCCGACAGGTACAATGGAGAAGGGAGCGGCAATTCACGCCATCAAGGGGACCATTAACACCCACCATCAGTGTTTAGAAATAACCAAGGGAACAATCAGAGAGGAATGCCTGCTTACAGTCCTTTTGTGAACAACGATCTCAGCTAATGCTGGAGATGCGGGGGCAGACATTATGCAAAAAGCTGAAAATTTCAGCAGTTTGTCTGTAGGAATTGTAATGCCAGAGGACATTTGGCTAGGGTTTGCAAACAGCCGGTAGCGAGGCTAATCTATGAAACAGAGGAATCAGGCGAGGGGCTTGCAATGCAGGACAATGTCTGGGGTAAAGCCATGGATGCTGAAGTTCAGCGGGTTCATGTGGCTGACGTCCACAGCTCATACACCAAAACGCCACCCATGATGATGAAAGTTTTATTGAATGGCACATGGAGCTGGACACGGGAGCTCGCCAGTCGCTCATGAGTGCACAACAATTTGAGAAACTATGGCCACACAGAGCTAGCAGGCCCAAACTGGAACGAATGAATACGCAGCTACGGACATACACCCAAGAGATCATTCCAGTGCTGGGCAGTGCAAACATGGTGGTAACACTCAATGGATCACAGAACCGGCTGCCACTCTGGATTGTTCCGGGAAATGGCCCCGCGCTTTTGGGAAGGAGCTGGCTAGCTGAGATGAACTGGAAATGGGGGGATGTGCACGCCATTTCATCTGTGGAGCGAAGTTCATGCTCACAGGTACTACAAAAATTTGGGTCACTGTTTCGACCCGGTGTTGGAACGTTTGAGGGCACAAAAGTAGTTGTACACATCACCCCGGGCGCCAGACCAGTGCACCACAAAGCCAGAGCGGTGCCATATTTGATGCGTGAGAAAATTAAAAGTGAACTGGACAGGTCGCTCAGAGAGAGCATAATTTCGCCCGTTGAATTCAGTGACTGGGCAAGTCCCATTCTTCCTGTTCTTAAAGCGGGCGGCTCGGTTAGGATCTGCGGTGACTACAAAGCCACCATCAACCGAGTGTCACTGCAAGACCAATACTCGCTCCAGAGGGCGGAGGACCTTTTTGCCATGTTGGCAGGTGGCAAGCTGTTCACTAAATTGGACCTCACTTCGGCCTACATGACTCAGGAACTGGCTGAAGAATCCAAGCGTCTGACCACCATCACGACGCACAAGGGTTTATTTATCTGCAACGGGTGTCCATTTGGCTTGCTGTAATCCATTCCCGGCACAATCGTATTCCAGGACGACATCCTAATAACGGGTCGAGACACCGAGGAACACCTCCACAACCTGGAGGAGGTGCTACGCCGACTGGACCGGGTAGGCCTGCGGCTGAAGGCCAAGTGTGTGTTTTTGGCCCCAGAGGTCGAGTTTTTGGGCAGGAGGGTTGCCGCAGACGAGATCCGGCCTACCAAATCCAAAACGGAGGCGATCCGGCCAGGCCCGGCAACACATCGGAGTTGCAATCGTTCCTGGGACTTTTGAACTATTTCGGGAACTTCCTGCCGAACTTAAGCACATTGTTGGAGCCGTTACACGTGCTCCTGCGTATGGGTTGCGAATGGTTTTGGAGGGACTGTCAAGAACGGGCTTTCAACAGGACGCGGAACCTGCTTTGTTCTAACAAACTGTTAACGTTGTATGACCCCTGTAACATGCGATGCATCATCATACGGGGTTGGGTGTGTGTTGCAGCAGGGTAATGGAGACGGACAGCTCCAACCGGTGGCTTATGCCTCCAGGTCGCTCTCCCAGGCAGAGCATGGGTACGGTATGGTCGAAAAGGAAGCACTCACTTGAGTTTATGGTGTGAAAGAAAATGCACCAATACCTTTTCGGCAGACCGTTCGAGTTAGAAACGGACCACAAGCCGTTAAACTTCTCTGTTGTCTGACAGCAAGGCGGTCAATGCAAATGCGTCAGCTCGCATACAGCGATGGGCTCTCACGTTGGCTGCGTATGACGACACCATACGGCACCAGCCAGGCACCGAAAACTGCGCTGACGTGCTCAGCAGGCTCCCACTGGCCACCACCGAGGGGGCAGCGGAGCAAAGTGCTGAGATGGTCATGGCCGTTGAGGCTTTTGACACCACAGGCTCCCCCATCACAGCCCGCCAGATCAAACTCTGGACCAACAGGGACCCCTCCTGTCCATGATAAAGAAATATGTCCTGACGGGGGATTGGGCGCCCGCACACGGGGCATGCCCCAAGGAGGTCAGACCATTTCAGAGATGGATGGATGAGCTCTCCATCCAAGCCGACTGCCTGTTATGGGCCAGCCGAGTGGTCGTGCCCCAGAAGGGGCGGGAAGCATTCATCAGGGAACTCCACAGCGAGCACCCTGGCATCATGTTAATGATGGCCATTGCCCGGTCACATGTATGGTGGCTGGGGATTGACTCAGACCTGGAACACTGGGTTCGCAGGTGCACAACGTGTGCCCAGCTGGGCAATGCCCCCAGGGAGGCCCCACTCAGCCCGTGGCCCTGGCCCACCAAGCCTTGGTCACGCATTTACGTGGACTATGTGGGCCCGTTCATGGGAAAAATTTTCTTGATAATTGTCGATGCATACTCGAAATGGATCGAGTGCATCATATTAAACTCGTGCACGATATCCATCACCGTGGAGAACCTGCGCACGGTTTTCGCGACACACGGCTTGCCGGACATTCTGGTCAGCGACAATGGCTCATGTTTCACCAGCCATGAATTCCAGGAGTTTATGTCGGGTAATGGCATCAAACACGTCCAGACGGCGCCGTTCAAGCCGGCTTCCAATGGCCAGGCAGAACGTGCGGTCCAAGTCATAAAGCAAGGCATGCTCCGCATCCAAGGACCCTCTCTGCAGTACCGCCTATCGTGCCTGCTGCTGGCCTATAGGTCCCGGCCACACTCACTCATGGGAGTTCCGCCTCCTCATGAAATGTACGCTCAAAACGCAGTTGTCCCTCATCCACACAACCCTGGCAGACATTGTTGAGGGCAAGCGCCAGTTCCAAACCGAGTGTCACAATCGTAACTCAAGGGAGAGGTATATAGAAATGGATCATCCGGTATTTGTACTTAACCATGCATTGGGACCCAAGTGGCTGGAGGGCACCGTAATTGGTAAAGAGGGAAACAGGGTCATAGTGGTCAGACTCAATAATGGGCAGATATGCCGCAAACACTTGGACCAAGTAAAGAAAAGGTTCAGCATAGACACCGATGAACATGAAGAAGATCATGAGATGTCAACCACACCACTGCCAGTGGACGAGCAACAAGGACAATCACCAGCATGCACAGTCCCTGCGGCCAGCCCGGACAGGCCGGAATCACCTCAGGTGACAGAAACGCATGCCAAGGCTCAGCCACCAGAGCCTCAACTGCGGCGCTCCACGAGAGAGCGTCGACCACCTGATAGAATTAACCTTTGAGTCAAAAAGACGTGAGGGGGGAGGTGATGTCATGTATGTAACCAGCATACTACTGTAACCCTTATACAATTGTAACCCTCATGTAACCACTACATACTGTACGTACTTACTAGAAATGCACACCTTGACCACAGGGGGCGTACTTGTGGGAGACACTCCTTACCTGGAGATTCAGGTATTTAAGGGGAGGTCCCTCGCAGGGCCAGCACTCCTTGGTCCCGGTAATAAAGGTGAAGGTCACAGAGTGACTGTGTCTGCAGTACATGCCTCGTGTGATTATGTTTAAGAGTTAAGGACTCAACATGAACGATAGTTGTTGAGATTTTCACTGTGAAGACATTTGTCTGCACTGGGGGTATTACAGGTTAAAGTAGCCTGCAGTTACTTTCCTACAACACCAATGTCAAGAATTGGGACATCGGCATGTTTTCATTCCAGACTCGCGTCACTTTATCCAAATTCACTTTTAATGGATTCCACTGAATATCTAATCAATACACCCATCAAACCAGTCTAAAATCTCTGTCTTGTTGATGTCAAAATTCAGAAATCTGCTTGAATTATCTGCATTTATTGAGGGGTTGTTATTATAGTCTGCTCTAGTGAATACTTCGAGGGTGTAATCACTGAGTGTATTAACTATTGTCTTCTATCTTATAGTAAGAAAGAAAGACTTGCATTTATATAGCCTCAGGACATCCCAAAGAGCTTTACAGCCAATGAGGAACATTTGAAGCGTAGTCACTGGTGTAATGTAGGAAACGAGGCAGTCAATTTGTGCCTAGCCAACCCCCACAAACAGCAATGAGATAACTACCAGATCTTTTCTTTTGTGATGTTGGGTGAGGGATAACTATTGGCCAGGAAACCGGGGAGAACTCCCCTGTTCTTCTTCAAAATAGTGCCAGAGGATCTTTGGTGACTACCTGAGAGGGCAGTTTAACATCTCATCCGAAAGACGGCACCTTGCTCAGTGCTGCACCTACACAAGACTTTCTTGCTGTTTTTTCAGCAGCTCATTTGCACCTCTAATCAACCTTGCGGCATGTTTCTGACAGTTTCAGTAGTCTTGCCAGCGGATCCCCTCAGTCTTTACTCTCCAGGCTCTGTGGAGCTCATTGTTTTCATTTCACTTTTATTTGTCTTGTTAGTCCATTTAAAGTCGCATTTTCTGATTCTACACTTGTTAATCCAAAGTATGTACCCGTTATATATGTGGACTTGTATTTACTCTGTACAGCCACAAGAGGGCTCATCCCCGGAGTCCCAAGGGATCCCATAATCTCTTGGGAGCACAGGTATTTAAGGAGGCCTCACAGGTTGGAGAGGCACGCTGGTGACCTGCAATAAAAGACTACGGTCACACTTTACTTTGAGCTCAGAGTGTTCAGTCTGACTCTTTCTCCATACACTACAGTGCTTATCTTTCAGGTGTTTCCATATACCTTTGAATGTATTCCATTCAGCCTCAACTGATATTTGATTAAAATGTGATAACAGCAGAACACTACACTTTACCGTGCCGATTTCTGGGCTGGGCCTCCGCTCGTTGCTCCCTCTGGTGGCCCCGGTCTGCTGATGGTCTTGCGGGCCGGGGCCATTGGAGGGAGCAACGTGCGGTGGCATGCCACCACAGGAAGCATCGTGTGCTGCTGTACGAGGGCTACGGCCGTGAAGAGGGCGACTGGATCTGACATTACCCAAATCCTGATTGGAGTGCGGGCAGGTACAGCTGGGGCGGTGAGGTTCATAGAGGGACGAGGTCAGGGCCCAAGCGAGGCATGAGTTCGGGGCCCAGGAGAGGCGAGTGCCCAGGGGCAGCACGGGCCCAGCCCACACTGCGATATGTGTGTGCGCTAGGTCCGTGCAGCAGAGCTGGTCTCCAGTCGTCCTGGTTTACCCTGGTCACTGGACCAAGACCGAGCTCCGTCAAACTCGTGTGGTGGCTGGTGTGCAACGGCCACCACACATTAAAAAAATCCACCCACAGGCATCTTCCACCCTTCAGGATATAGTTCGGGATCTGTAATATTAGGTCCTTCATTGAAACACCCGTGACGCTTTTTTGATGTGGAAGCAAGTCATCCTCGTTTCAAGGGACTGCCTAAGACAATGACACTTTACAAAGCATACCCAAAGGATAGGGATAATCATCACAGTGAAACACACTATAACGATTGGGGAACCATCACACTGAAACACACTAAGGGATTGGGGAAGTTTTACACTGAAGCGCACTAAGGGATTGGTAATTTTTTTTTTAACATTGAAATTCAAAAGAAAGATTTGCATATTTTATTTTGTCTCCGTGATTTCATTTTATCTCCTCCTCCCATGAAGATACTGACATGCTGAGGTGTGGTTTCATCAACACAAGTAAAACCCAAAACCTCACTGAAGTGACCATGCATGAGCCCAGAGTGTTTGGAAAGAAAACTACAGGGAGCGTGTACCCAAATTCCTGAGTGCGATCCCATAAAATGATCTCTCTAGTGCTAAATGTAGTCAGTGGGCAAGTCCTTGGGGCGGGGGTGGGTGACTGCTGATAATAGACAACGTTGAGCTATTTGATCCCCACTAGAATTTGTTTCCATTTTATTCACCCAACCGTTATATTAGCCAGCACAGCTAACGGACAGGTATCCACAGTCAATAGGATCACATTTTCTGAATATATGAATATATATATATATACGTATATGAATATATTAAACACCGCACAACAGACACTGTATTGTGTAAAGTACAAAAGCATTAAAAGTCCTGGCTTACTGAGAAATGAACACTATTCACATAAAACATGTTGGGCAGCACATGCAGGTTTGTAACCACAGCCACAATATCTCTCCTCAGTCAGAATTGGTCCAACTGTGAAAATCTCCACAATGTCACAGAATTGTTACGGAATAGTCTCACACTGGGTAATGTTGCTATCCCCAGCTCAATGTTGAGTGACAAATTTACTATAATGCAGGGATTTCTGGACTGAACCATCGTAGCTGCTGGTTTGTTTTTTTCTTTATAAGAGTTCTACCGGAATATTATTTGTGACTACACTGTAATTGTCACATTACAGCTCTTTAACAGTTAATTTTAAAGAGTGAGGAAAAACCATTCAACTACTTACTTTCCAACAAGGTCAAATAAAAATACCAATGTAATTGGTAAATTGAAAAAGGTCTGCAGACACTTGTTTTCTCCAAGACAGCACCTCTTTAAGAATGTGCTGGAATACAAACGGTCGCAAAAACTGCTGTTTGAACTAATTTCCAGCAACTGTGAACAAGGCTTTAATACCACTGACCCTGTTAGTACGGCAGTACTGCCAAACTGAAAAAGAACAAGCTCAGAAGGCAGCCTCACCAGTCTACAATTCGACTTTGTAACAATCTTGAGCAAAAGCTGAGCTGCGAGTTTTAAAAAGATGCAATCTTCCTGAAGACTACAAAAAAAGCGATTAAGCAAAAGTGAAGTGCTCAATGGAGAACTGGCTGTGGAAACCACAGAACCTTTGAGTAATCGCTCGTGCTACCCAAAAGGGATTGCTGGAAAGGAATCACTTACGTACATCCAATGCTGTGAAAAGTTAGTTTGCTGAACTCTGCCTGACACAGACTGACAAGTACAAACACTAATTATAACAAAGACTGACCTTTAACCCGAATGATTTATGCACTCGCAAAATAAAAACCTTTAAACTATTAGGACCAGATTTCTGTCAATATGATACACGAGACGTTTGATACACCAGTTAATTCTCACTGAATCAATTAATAGAAACCATTTTATACATCTCTCAGTCCCTACTCAAAAACATGCCCATTATTACAGTATTCAAAATATTGTTAAATCTGATTTTCAACAACAGCAGATAGTCTTAAAGCCACAATTACCTTAGCTGTTTCATCCTTCGTATTTGTTTAAGAAAGTGACTGAATGCTCTACTCAAAGTTATTTCACGTGCTGCATCTTCCTGTACAAGCTTTGCTCTGGTTTGGGAGAACGTGAGTAAGCACAGCATATCTCTCCAGTTGCAAACATCTGAAAACAATCAACTCAGCACAGCTGTCCAAAATACCCCTCCTCCATCCCCTCAAATAATTCAACGGTTTGCTTTTTTGATTTTACATGAAATAGCATGTTCATTACACCATGCAGTAAATAAATTTGGAGGACATTGTGAACGATTTCTTCACACAAAGCGAAACTAACAGCCCCAAAATTAAGTCGTGGAAAGTTGCTCGTGCACACACCGATAAAAGGGCCCCGCACACAACCTATATGGTGAATGTTCAGGAACATAATTGAGCAGCAGCGATAAAAATCGCTGTACACACTGCGCCGGGTAAATGGGAACGGGAGGGTGGATGTGGAACGGAAATAAAACAGACCATCTTTTTGATTTAGATGGGTTGCAGTATGGATAAACTCAAGTCGGCTGTGAGAACTGTAGGAGCTTTACCATCTGAGCTGAGAGCAAGCTCTGAGCATCCAGTCTACTCCTGAACGCCTTCCATCTGGAACATTGTGAAACACATCAATTGAACAGTATGTTCAGGAGGGGGGAGTGGGGACAGAGAGAATTACAAAATATTGGGAGAGTTATGTTTGGATCATTTCTCAATTATTTTCTTTTCACAGCAGTAACTTTGCAGGAGTGGGATGATTATTTATGTTCAAGCAGCTAATTAGTTGAAGATGATTTTTCAAATTATCGGACTGATACTCATTTTCCATAGCACACCTAGGTAGTAACTGTCAATTCAGAAATCACAACCGTCCAACAGAACGATCTTAAAATAAGTGTGTTTTGGGGAGGAAAGTTCCTGTTTTGTTACAGATTAAAGTTACTGCTCTGAAGGCCCCAAATAAAGAGCAAGCCTTACTTGTGAACGCGTTCTTCTGTTCTTCACCTAACTGTGCTTTTAGCCTTCTGACAGCCCTAACCGTTCTTGAACCTACAGATTGGAAGTTTACTCTGAACTCGGTACAAGATCAAAACTGATAGAGACACAGCCAGATCAGACTTTTGTATCGTGTATACTGACCAGTATGAGCAAAGAAAGGACATCATCGGACACCCCAGTGCGTCACAACCAATGAATTACTTTGAAGTGCAACCATAAATTTGCACGTAGCAAGGTCCCTGAAACAGCACATGAGATCAAGGACCAAAGATCTGTTTAGGTGGGATTGGTTGAGGGGGAGATGTTGGTCAGGACACCAGGAGAACGCCTGGTGTTCTTTTGCATCGATCTGAACAGGCTAGGTTTAAGATCTCATCTGTCAACGGTGCTTTAAGTTTTTTAAACACAAATGAATAAACAACTGTAACACAGAAGAATCAAAATCTGAAGTTTGAGTTAAGGAACCTGAAAATACAGCTGCATATTCCTTTACCCAAGCGGTTTAGTTTGAAGGTGGAATGAATGTTATACAGATCCATCGCTCTACACAATGAAGCACTTTATCACTCACAACACCAAGGCCTGCAGCAACAGATTACCGCTATTTGAAGAGATCAGCCGAATGCCTGAGTGGACTGACTTTACTAGCCTCTCCCAGTTTATCAAGGCCTCTTTTCTCCACGTCTAACTCCCTTTGCCCTCGTCATGCTGCTTCAGTGTAAACAGTTGTCTCAAACTAGCCAGGGACAATAATCAGCCCCAAATATTCAGCAAACCCTTAGTTGCTCTCACCGACAGTGTGAGGAGAATTCTAACCTAGAAAAAGGTTGCGTTTGAAGCGTGGCGGTACTTAAATTGTTAAAAATCAGACTCCTGACCTGAACCCTCCAACCCACCCCCTTCCTGTTTTAACGGGGGCGGGACGGGAGGCCGACAACCAACCCACTGCCAGGAGGCGGGACGTGAATTTCAATATTATAATGAGGCAGGAAGCCTCTATTTTTTAACCTCCATTTTGTGTTTAACTGCATGTGGACGGGTATTACACAATTTGTGAAACCTGGCATGACAGCAAGGCGGGGGCTGCTGGATCCAGCAGCTAAGTGCCCTTTCCAACTACATTCGGGATCCCGGGTCCCAGCCTAAACCACCCCCCATGATCGGAGACCCCCCCTACAAGGCCTCCGATCACTCCCAACGCCCCACACCACCCCTGACCTCGCCCTCCCCCACCGATGGTGCTGAGGCCGTGCCACAATCCTACAGTGGTCAGCCCCAGATCTTCCCTTCTCCTGCCCCGATCCTCTCTCCCCCTCGCCCCGATCCTCTCTCCCCCTCGCCCCACCCTCCCGCCCCCGATCATCTGCCTGACCGTACCCACCTCCCACACCCCCACCGATCCTTGTAGGCCTGTTCCAATCCACAACCTCTGTCCAACCCCTCCCCCCACACCCGATCCTTTCAAATGCCCGGCCTGACCCTGATCCCTCCCTTCCGTGTGGCCTAGAGCCGCAAGCCTACTCACCCACAGCCAACTAGTCTCTCCCTCTGGCTGACTGCGGGCGGGAAACCAAGGCCTCACATGCAAATCAGGCCCCCCCCCCCCCCCGGGTTTCCTGACCGCCTCAGAGCCCCCGACCCACAACCTGCCCTACTCCTTAAAATCTAGCCCTGTAAGTGGGCTTCAGTCGTACAATGTGAATACCTAGATGTGTTCGCTTTGAAATTAATTTACGGATTCAAAAACTCCACTGCGTCATTCAAGTTAAGCTTATTGATTTGAATTGCCCAAGTTAGAGGAGCATGTTTGGTAAAGGTAGAAAACATGTAGAAAATAGTAAACATAGAAACATAGAAAATAGGTGCAGGAGTAGGCCATTCGGCCCTTTGAGCCTGCACCGCCATTCAATGAGTTCATGGCTGAACATGCAACTTCAGTACCCCATTCCTGCTTTCTCGCCATACCCCTTGATCCCCCTAGTAGTAAGGACTTCATATAACTCCTTTTTGAATATATTTAGTGAATTGACCTCAACAACTTTCTGTGGTAGAGAATTCCACAGGTTCACCACTCTCTGGGTGAAGAAGTTTCTCCTCATCTCGGTCCTAAATGGCTTACCCCTTATCCTTAGACTGTGACCCCTGGTTCTGGACTTCCCCAACATTGGGAACATTCTTCCTGCATCTAACCTGTCTAAACCTGTTAGAATTTTAAACGTTTCTATGAGGTCCCCTCTCATTCTTCTGAACTCCAGTGAATACAAGCCCAGTTGATCCAGTCTTTCTTGATATGTCAGCCCAGTCTGGTGAGCCTTTGCTGCACTCCCTCAATAGCAAGAATGTCCTTTTGATTTTGACTTTTTTTTATATATCTTAAACTTCCTGCATGGGCTGAAAAGAACCCACTTCTCCTTTCTCAAGACAAGTGTCGACAACGGTCAGTCTCTGACTTACGATTGTTACATTCGTAACAAAATAGTTATTTATGTGTTAACCAAAGAAGATAAATTGTTCCCCAAATTCTGTCATTCATCCAATATTCCAGAGGACTTGGGAGTCAGTATTGCAGACGTTTTTGATAAGTTAAAGAGGCCTTAGACTAACATGTCCCATGGGCCAAGGTTCGGAAGGAGGCTGGGGATGAGCAAAAAGAATTACTGACACTGGTGAAGTTCCTCAGAAGTGGAAATAAGCAAACATCGCACCAATGTTTCAAAATGGCAATAAATTTGATCTTGACAAGTAAAATCATTACCCTGACATCAATAGCAGGTAAAATAATGGAAACTATTTAAGGGGGTCGGCTGGTGGGATAGCTGTATAGCAATAGTTTAGGAAGAAACAGTCAGCATGAATTTAGAAAGAAATGATTTTGTCTGAGAAGCTGCCTTTAATTATTTGCGCATGTTACAGACCTGGTATAGTTTATTGTGAATTTTAGAAAGCTTTTGACAAAGTTCCACATGAAAGCCTTCCAACCAGATTAAAGGCTGAGGGGATCCAGGATGGATCATAGACTGGTGAAGCAGTGTAATTATACGAGGGCCAATAACAGACCAGGATGGTGTTAAATAAAATCTACAGAAGTCAGTCCTTGTAACTTTGTTATTTACAAATGGACATTAATAACCTGGATATTAATTTGTTGACCCTAAAGTATGGAGGCAGAGAGACAGAGGATTAAGCAAAATATTTTCAGGCAGATTTAGATTAGCTAAGAAATTGATAGAAAAATGACAAATGAAATGATGCAATGCTTTACATTTATCAGTGTATCAAAAGTACATAATGAATAATATTGAGTGATCAGAGATTCCTAGAAAAATATTTGTCATAAATATAGAATGGATAGTATTGAATGATTATAGGATTGTTAGAAAGAAGCAGCAGACCCATCACATCGAGACAGCGTAGCAACCAATTAAAACACGGGTTGAATGCTGGGATATATAAGCAAAACAATTGAGTATAAGTCTTCTCAATTTATTCTAAGGCACTAATCAGATGCCACTTGTATTGCTGTTTTGAGCTCTGCTTATCACATCAGAAAATAGAGACCTGCACTTGCATTAGAGGAGGTGTATCAGAGAAACTGCCACAAGAATTAATCCAAGTGTAAAAGGGGTGAGCTATCTGGAAAGGCCAAGCTTTATAATCTGGATTAAAGGTGGTTGAAGTGCGACATCATTTGTATGTAAAATATTAAAATCGATAAGGTAAACCCAAATTACTTCAAAACAAGTCAGCAAAGTAGGGCCAGAAGATACATTTCTTAATTCATAAAAAGTAAATTTAAAATGGGTATCAGGTTTATTCAAAGAGCAACAAATACAGAGCAAATTGGGCTGTAATGATAAAAAGGATGAAACACCATTAGGGAATGGTTGATAGAACACCAGCACTCAGTTTGAGAGAGGGCTGTGAAAGTAATAAAGAGGCTGATTGTGGTATATCTTCTCTACAACATCGCAAACACACTTTTACAAGATGGCTCTTAACGCAGGAACTTATCAGGTGACCTGTTTGCATTACCAAAGTAGTCCACTAGGTGGAGCAGTAGCCCACTAGATGGAGCTAAATATTACACTTCTCCCTCCTACTCTACCTCTATCATGATTCCCTTTCTGTCTTAATTGTTTCTCTTCTACGGACTGTGCCAAGTTTGGCTTTAAAAACGAGAACCTAGTTCGTGGCTGTCGTTTGAGAAACAACTCTGCTGGTGTTCTACAGTAGTTGTATGAGCATTACTGTCGTGTATCTGTAAAGCATGCACTCCCATGTTCCGCCACCAGGGAGCTCATCCCCTGAAGTCCCAAGGGACCCCAACATCCCTTGGGAGCATTGTATATAAGTCGGCCGCTAAGGCCTGTTCCTCACTCTGGAGTGTCTTATTAAAGACTGAGGTCACTGTTACTTTAACCTCCCTGTGTGCAGTCTCATCTGTGTTAGGAACACAATAACTGGCGACGAGTATACGAATCCAATGCAAAGATGCAGCAAACTGTGGGCATCCTGGAGAAGTTCTCGGAGTGTGAGGACTGGGAAGCCTATGTCGAACGGCTAGACCAGTACTTTGTAGCCAACGAGCTGGGCGGAGAAGGAAGCGCTGCAAAAAGGAGAGCGGTCCTCCTCACAGTCTGCGGGGCACCGACCTACAGCCTCATGAAGAATCTTCTGACTCCGGTGAAACCCACAGATAAGTTGTATGAGGAGCTGTGTACACTGGTTCGGGAGCATCTTAACCCGAGGGAGAGCGTGCTGATGGCGAGGTATTGGTTCTACACGTGCCAGCGATCTGAAGGTCAGGAAGTGGCGAGCTACGTCGCCGAGCTAAGGCGACTTGCAGGACAATGTGAGTTTGATGGCTACCTGGAGCAAATGCTCAGAGACTTTTTTGTACTGGGCATTGGCCACGAGACAATCTTACGAAAACTTTTGACTGTAGAGACACCGACCCTCAGTAAGGCCATTGCGATAGCACAGGCATTTATGTCCACCAGTGATAACAGCAAACAAATCTCTCAGCACACAAGTGCTAGCAATGTTCATAAATTAACTGGAACTGTATTTGCGAGTAGAAATGTACAGCGCAGAACCCACGAGTCTGCAACTGCCAGCAGGCCTCTGCAGACCCAGATGACTCAGAGTCCCCAACAAAGGATGAATGCAAGGCAATTCACATCTTGTTGGCATTGTGGAGGCTTCCATTCAGCCTATTCATGCCGCTTCAAAGGGTATGTTTGCAAGAGCTGTGGAACAATGGGGCACCTCCAATGAGCTTGCAAACGAGCTGCAAGCTCTGCAAAACCTGCTAACCACCACGTGGCAGAGGAAAATCGGTCCATGGTGGATCAAAGCAATTTCGAACCTCAGAGAGGAGGCAGATGCTGAAGTACACAGGGTGCACACATTTTCGACGAAATGTCCACCTATAATGCTAAACGTAAAATTAATTGGCTTACCTGTAGCCATGGAACTGGACATTGGTGCTAGCCAATCCATCATGAGTAAAAAGATGTTTGAGAGATTGTGGTGCAACAAAGCATTTAGACCAGCCCTGAGCCCCATCCACATGAAACTGAGAACGTACACCAAAGAACTTATCAGTGTCCTGGGCAGCGCCATGGTCAAGGTCACCTACGAGGGCACGGTACATGAACTGCCACTCTAGATTGTCCTGGGCGAAGGCCCCACACTGCTTCGAAGGAGCTGGCTGGGCAAAATCCGCTGGAACTGGGATGACATCCGAGCGCTATCACATGTCGATGAGGCCTCATGTACTCAGGTTCTTAACAAATTTCCTTCCCTTTTTGAGCCAGACATTGGAAACTTTTCTGGGGCGAAGGTGCGGATCCACTTGGTCCCAGAGGCACGACCCATTCACCACAAGGTGCGAGCTGTACCTCACATGATGAGGGAGAGAGTGGAAATCGAGCTGGACAGGCTGCAATGTGAGGGTATCATCTCCCCAGTGGAATTCAGCGAGTGGGCCAGCCCAATTGTTCCAGTACTCAAAAGTGATGGCACGGTCAGGATTTGCGGCGATTATAAAGTAACTATTAATCGTTTCTCGCTACAGGACCAATACCCGCTACCTAAGGCAGACGACCTATTTGCGACGCAGGCAGGAGGCAAGACGTTCACCAAGCTCTATCTGACTTCAGCCTACATGACCTGGAGGAGTCTTCGAAGGGCCTCACCTGCATCAACACACACAAGGGACTGTTCATCTACAACAGATGCCCGTTTGGAATTCGATCGGCTGCAGCGATCTTCGAGAAACATGGAGCGCCTACTCAAGTCGGTACCACACACGGTGGTCTTTCAGGACGACATATTAGTCACGGGTCAGGACACCGCCGAGCACCTACAAAACCTGGAGGAGGTCCTCCAGTGACTGGATCGCGTAGGGCTGCGGCTGAAGAGGTCAAAATGCGTCTTCATGGCAACAGAAGTGGAGGTTTTGGGGAGAAAGATCGCGGTGGACGGCATTCGGCCCACAGATGCCAAGACAGAGGCTATCAGGAACGCGCCCAGGCCACAGAACGTCACGGAGCTGCGGTCGTTCCTGGGACTCAACTATTTTGGTAACTTCCTACCAGGGTTAAGCACCCTTTTAGAGCCCCTACATGTGTTATTGCGCAAAGGTGAGAACTGAGTATGGGGAAAAAAAAAACAAGTAATTGCTTTTGAGAAAGCCAGAAACATTTTATGCTCCAACAAGCTGATGTATTGTATAATCCGTGTAAAAGACTTGTGCTAGCATATGACACGTCGTACGGAGTCGGGTGTGTATTACAACAAGCTAACGTTGCAGGAAAGTTGCAACCTGTCGTCTATGCCTCCAGGAGCTTGTCTAAGGCCGAGAGGGCCTACAGCATGATTGAGAAAGAGGCATTAGCGTGTGTGTTCGGGGTAAAGAAAATGCATCAATACCTGTTTGGCCTCAAATTTGAGCTAGAAACCGATCACATGCCCCTCACATCCCTGTTCGCTGAAAACAAGGGGGTAAATACTAATGCCTCAGCCCGCATACAAAGGTGGGCACTCGCGCTATCAGCGTATAACTATACCATCCGCCACAGGCCAGCACCAAGAATTGTGCGGATGCTCTCAGTCGGCTACCATTGCCCACCATGGGAGTGGAAATGGCGCAGCCTGCGAACTTGTTGATGGTGGCGCAGCCCGCAGACTTGTTGATGGTCATGGAAGCGTTTGAAAATGATAAATCACCTGTCATGGCTCACCAGATTAGGACTTGGACCAGTCAAGATCCTCTGCTGTCCCTAGTAAAAAGAACTGTGTACTGCATGGGAGCTGGGCCAGCATCCCCGTTGAAATGCAAGAGCCATTCAAGCAGTTCCAGCTGCAAAAGGACGAGCTGTCCATTCAGGCAGACTCTGCCTGTTGTGGGGTAACCGCGTAGTGCTACCAAAAAAGGGCAGGTAGACGTTCATCTCAAATCTCCACAGCACACACCCGGATATGGTAATGATGAAAGCGATAGCCAGATCCCACGTGTGGTGGCCCGGTATCGATTCTGACTTAGAGTCCTGTGTACGGCAATGCCGCATATGTGCTCAGTTGAGCAATGCGCCCAGAGAGGCACCACTAAGTTTGTGGTCCTGGCCCTCCAGACCATGGTCGAGGATCCATGACGACTATGCAGGCCCGTTTCTCGGTAAGATGTTCCTGGTGGTGGTGGATGCTTTTTCAAAATGGATTGAATGTGAAATAATGTCGGGAAGCACCGCCACCGCCACCATTGAAAGCCTGAGGGCCATGTTTGCCACCCACGGCCTGCCTAACATACTGGTCAGTGACAACGGGCCATGTTTCACCAGTGCCGAATTAAAAGAATTCATGGCCCGCAATGGGATCAAACATGTCACCTCAGCCCCGTTTAAACCAGCCTCCAATGGGCAGGCAGAGCGGGCAGTACAAACCATCAAACAGAGTCTTAAACGAGTCACAGAAGGCTCACTTCAAACCCGCCTGTCCAAGTACTGCTCAGGAACCGCACGAGACCCCACTCGCTCACAGGGATGCCCCCGGCTGAGCTACTCATGAAAAGGACACTTAAAACCAGACTCTCGCTGGTTTACCCCAACCTGCATGATCAGGTAGAGAGCAGGCGGCAGCAACAAAATGTAAACGATGGTCGCACCACTGTGTCACGGGAAATTGATCTGAATGACCCTGTGTATGTGCTAAAACTATGGACATGGTCCCAAGTGGATCGCGGGCATGGTGATAGCTGAAGAAGGGAATAGGGTGTTTGTAGTCAAACTAGACAATGGACAAATTTGCAGAAAGCACCTGGACCAAACGAGGCTGTGGATCACAGACTGCCCTGAACAACCCACAGCAGACACCACCTTTTTCGAGCCCACAACACACACCCAAATGATCAACACCACCACGCCAGACCAGGAAATCGAACCCATCACGCCCAACAGCCCAGCAAGGCCAGGCTCACCCAGCAGCCCTGCAGGGCCAACAACACGCCAGCCCAACGAGGGCACAGCCAACACACCAGAACAGATATTTGTATCGAGCCGGTCCACCAGGGAAAGAAAGGCTCCCAACCACCTCACCTTGTAAATAGTTTTCACTTTGACTTTGTAGGGGAGTGGGGGGGGGGGGGGGTGGGGAGGGGTGGGGGGAGTGATATTGTGTATCTGTGTAAAGCATGCACTCCCATGTTCCGCCACCAGGGAGCTCATCCCCTGAAGTCTCAAGGGATCCCAGCATCCCTTGGGAGCACTGTATAAAAGCCGGCCTCTAACACCTGTTCCTCACTCTGGAGTGTCTTATTAAAGACTGAGGTCACTGTTACTTTAACCTCCATGTGTGCAGCCTCATCTGTGTTAGGAACACAATAACTACGATAAGTAATTCGAAAATTTGCCAATTTGTGGTCCAACAACAACTGTTGTTTCTTTGGATTTGGATCCAACATTTGTTTGAAGAGGGCACGTTTTACAATTTGTAAAGTGCGCTCTGCTGTACCATTTGGTATGGTGGAACCTTGGTATGGGTCACACCATTTTTGCACGTGAACTGTGCAAATTCTTCTGAACAAAATGGTGGCCCATTATCAGACACAATTTCTTCTGGGAGGCTATAAGGAAACAATCTTTGCAAGTTGTCTAGTGTTTAACGTGTTATTTTCCACACCAGAAACACCTCTACTCACTTCGAATGGCTATCAATCACAATGAACAATTGCTGTCCTTCTAGCTCAGCAAAATCTACATGTAACCTTTGCCATACCCTGGGAGGCCATTTTCATGGCTGTAATGGTATTGATGGTGGTTTCTTGCTTACCGATTGACATGTTGTTCACTGACTAATGATGTACACTATTTCTTTATCTAGCTCTGGCCACCATAAGTAACTGCCTGCAAAACTCTTGATCAAACACATTCCCAGATGCTGGTCATAAAGATCTCCTAATAATTTGGACCTGAATTTATTTGGAACAACAACACTTGCACCCTACATGATACAATCTTTATCCACTGACAAGTCATCCCTGCGAATGAAATATGGATGAATATCTTTCTCTGATACCTGGTTTGGCCAGCCAATTGCTATATAATCCTTTGACATTACTGGGTCACATTTGGTTGCTCTACCAATCTCTTCAACTGTGGCTGGCAGTTCATCAATGTATGAAATATAGAACATTTCTTCCTTATCAGGTGTAACTTGTGATGGGGATGGCAACCTAGACATAACATCAGCATTATTGTGATCAGCTGATCATCTGTATTCAATGCCATACATATATGCTGATAAAATCAAAGCTCATCTCTGCATTCGGGCTGCAGCTAATGTTGGAACTGGGGACTTTGAATGGAGGATTGCTGTCAGGGGCTTATGGTTCATAACGATGGTAAACTTATGACCAGGCAAGTATTTGTGGAACTTCTTGACCCCAAAAATTAATGCCAAAGCTTCCCTTTCGATTTGCGCATAATTACTCTCACTGGCACTGAGAGTGCACAAAGCAAAAGCAATTGGTCTCTCCTCCCCACTACTTAATACATGAGAGATTACTGCCCCAACTCCATATGGTGAGGCATCACATGCTAGCTTGATCTCCTTAGATACGTCATAGTGAACTAACATGGTGCTCTCTACCAATGGCTTTTACACTCCTTGAATGCTGCGCGCATTCTTTTAACCAGTTCCAACTGACCTGTTTTTTTCAACAGCTCATTCAGTGGATGTAATACTGTAGCCAAATTTGGTAGGAACTTCTCAATAGTTCAAAAGACCCAAAAATGATAAAAAATCAGTGACATTTTTGAGAGTGGGTCCATTTCTAATTGCATCCAGCTTTCCCTTGGTTGGATGTAAACCATCTTTGTTTACTCTGTGCCCTAAGTACTCCACTGAGTTTTGAAATAATTCACACTTGTGAGCTGTCACTTATACTCTGTGCTTCTCTAGCTGTTTGAGGACTTCATTCAAAACGTTATTACTGTTTGGTGCTGAAATGAGTATGTCATCTAAATAACATACTAGCTCTTCAATGCCTTGCAAAATCTGGTTCATCACCCCTTGGAATATGGGCAGAAGTGGAAGACACTCCAAATGGTAGCCTATTAAATTGCTGTAGGCCTAGATGAGTATTTATAGTCAAGCATGACTTGGACTCCTCATCTAGCTCCAGTTGTAAGTAGGCATTCGTAAGATCCAACTTTGAGAAGATCTGACCACCTTTCAGCGGTATGAACAAATCTTCTACATTTGGCAATGTATTGGGGAGATTACCCTCTAGAACTTGCTTTACGTTTACTTTATAATCACCACACAATCTTACCTTACTATCTGACTTAGGTACAGCAACAATGGGTGTAGCCCAATTACATAGATCTATCTTAGAGATAATGTTCTCAGTCTCCAGTCTTTTGAGTTCTTGCCCAAATCTCTCCTCGAGTGCATATGGTACGGGACGTGGCTTGCGGTAAACCGATCTAGCGTCCTTCTGTACCCCGACACTCGCCTTAAAGCCTTGGATCGGACTGCCTGTTTCACAGAACACCTTCGGATACATCTTGATGGCATCATCCTTCGATGTAAATCTCGTTTCAACACGAAAAATCTCATTCCAATCCAACTTTAGTGATCCCACCCAATTTCTACTGAATAAAGGCAGGATTGTCTCCTGCCACTACTAACAGAGGCGGGCTCTGAAATCGATCCTTATATTTCACCGGTACGGTGATATGACCTACCACAGGAATTTGCTCTCCTGAGTAGCCTCGCAGCTCTATCTTGGATTTCTCCAGTGGGAAATCACGCAATTTGTCGAGATATAGCAATTCCGGTACTACGCTCACGGATGCACCAGTGTCAATTTCCATGGGTATCTTGGTTCCTGCAGCATCTACTTGGATGACGATACATCGCGAAATGCTGTTAGATACCCTCCTGCTCCTGATGACGTGTATCTCTTCGTCCTGTTGCTTTTCTTCCATGCTTTGTAGTCTCTGGGGATTTTTACTTATAGCCTTGAAAGTTGATTTACTCTTCAGTCGGCATGCCTTTGCAAGATGCCCAGTTTTCCTGCAGAAGAAACACTCTGCGGCCTAAATTCATCACCTCACCGCCTGCTACCACCGACATTCCTTGCAAAGATCCGCCCAGTGCCATTTTGGAGGTGGCCTGGAGCGAGCAGGAGGGGAGAGCCAAATGGCGCAACTGACCTCCCGCCCACCGAGCTCCCAGATTCCTGCGGGCGGGAGTCGGGGGTAGAACGGGGGTGGACCTCTGCGAGGAGGCTGTTCTGTCCCCGACGGTAGGTATGAAGAACCTGAAAAAAAAGGTAAGTGAACATTTTACAAGTTTTTTTTTTTCCCCACAGCGACTTATCTGGATGGGGTCCCCTGAAGGTCTTCCGGTAGTTTTTTAAAATGTTTTTATTGTGGATATTTTTTCAGCTCTTCGACCCTCCGTGGGCCCGACTCCATTCTCGGCGGCACTTGGGCGACAAGCGCCTCTGCCGCTGAGAATGAGAGCTCCCGCCCGCTACCGCCCAGATTGGCGGCGTACGTCATCCATTTGCCACCCGCTGACCTCCGAGGGACCTCAGCGGTGAATATCCCACCGAAAGTACCGTCTGGTACCTCAGCGGCCATCGGCGGCACTTGGGCAGGTGGAGGCCTTAGTGAAAATCAGCCCCTCTGCCTTCACATATGGACAACTTTGAGCAATGTGTTATCCCAGGCACTGATAGCATGACTTCAATGCACTGTTACCTTGGCCAGTTGTTGAGGCCTTGGGGCCCAACTGCCTTTTACTTTTAACCTGCAGGTGATTCACCTCGGTCGTCTGATGACTGGAAATGGTACGAAATTCTCGGGAATATTGGTCGGCCATATCCATTGATATAGCTGTCTGACAAGCTAAATCAAAAGTCAAGTTAGGGGACGTCAACAATTTTCTTCTGATCATTTTTCATCCCACAAACAATGCTCGGTCCTGAAAGTTTCCGAAATGACAGTGAATAGATAGCTTCTTTAATGCTACAATGTACTCACTGATACTAAACTTTCAGCAGTTTCCAGGGGCTGAGGACGGTCGTGCTGAATCTCTGAAAGTGATGTCCTTTGGCTTGATCGGAAGAAGCACATTTTTAAGTGTTTCATACACCCTGGGGACTACTTTAGTCAGGAAAATAGCCTGCTTTCTTTCTAACACCACCTGGTTACGGCTTTCATCATCGGGAACTTCGATGCTACAATTGGCGGTGAAAAACATTTCTAGCCGCTCCACATACGTTCCGAAAGTTTCACGGTCGTGTTGAAAAGCACCCAAGCGCCCTTCTCTGGCAATTCAGCCAAGTGTGCTTGTAATTTACTTTGGATTGTGAGCTGTTCTGCAAAAAAAGGACCTCTCTAGTCTCTCTGTTGTTTGGCTGGAATCATCCACCAACAAAAATTACAGTTGGGATATCCAATTATCTTATCCTTCATTGCCAAATGTGGTATATCTTCTCTACAACAATCACAAACACACTTTTACAAGATGGCTCTTAACACAGGATCTTATCTGTTGCCGTTATTGTATCTACAGCAATGGCTGCATTACCATAGTAGTCCACTAGATGGAGCGAAAAATTTGTGATAAACTACAGATGCTTCCTTGTGGTGGAATACACAAGAACATAACAAACAGGAGCAGGGGTCGGCCATTTGGCCCCTCGAGTCTGCTCGGCCATTCAATAAGATCATGGCTGATCTGATGATGGACTCAGCTCCACTTCCCTGCCCTGCTCCCCATAACCCTTTACTCCCTTATCGCTCAAAAATCTGTCCATCTCCGCCTTAAATATATTCAGTGACCCAGCCTCCACAGCTCTCTGGGGCGGAGAATTCCATAGATTTCCAACCCGCCGAGGGAAGAAATTTCTCCTCATCTCAGTCTTAAATGGCCACTTATTCTGAGATTATGGGCTAGACCCCCAACTTTTGTGCTTATCGCCCAAAGGTGGCCGTTATTTCCGGCGTGGGCAGTAAAAAAGGGTTTTCAGATCGCCGGCTTCTCACCCACTCTCAAAACACCGAGTTTACATTTTTGAAATTGGGAGTTACCGCGAGCGATATCAAATGGGCGGTAGCGTTCTTATAGATAGATTTTTAACCAATAAGGGAATTAAGGGTTACGGGCGGGTAAGTGGAGCGGAGTCCATGGCCAGATCAGCCATGATCTTGTTGAATGGCGGAGCAGGTTCGAGGGGCTAGATGGCCTACTCCTGTTGCTAATTCTTATGTTCTTATGTTAAATCTCGCTGACCTTCTGCCGTAAAGTGTTGCCTTCCTTAGCAACGGCATGGCAACGCTCGATTCCCGCAATTCAGGAGGTCAAGGGTCATCATGACATGCGCAGAAGAGGAGACAGAGAGAGAGAGGGAGTAGAGAGGAACTGAAAGCGTGTGTGGGTGTGGTGTGTGCTTGTCTGGCTGTTGTGGGAGGCACGGGGGAGATTCACCAGCAGCAAAAAGCCCACTAAGCACCGAGAACATAGTCGGCACCGAGTTTTTGTCCAACAAATAACATAACGTGGAAGGGATGGAGCAGACCCTGGAGCTGGTGGCCAGGAACACTGGTGGCAGAGGGCTCCCAGTGGTCCCGATGTGTGGCACAGCACCCCCATTGCCAACCACACGAGAGCCAGCAGCAACATCTTGCTTCTGGCTCGGAGCACGTTCCCACCTCGGGACCGTCCTCTCCCATATCCATCCAAGCAGAGCATCTGCTGTCACCCCTCCCCCTTCTCTCCCCCCGCCCCCCCGCCAATGAAGCATTGCCTGAAGAGCTCCTCGACCAGACAGCTTGGAGTCAGGAGGGTAAGGGGAAGGGGTAGAGGTGGGGAGGAGAAGGGGGGTGGGGGGGGGGGGAAGGGCTGGTTTGTACAGCAATACTGATGATTTCAGACTAATATTCGGTTTAAATATTTTTCATTTTACAAAACCTTGCAGCTCATTGGTTCAGATAGCTGCACCATTATACCCTTTGATAAGGAATCATCAGCATTAATGACACTTAACTTCAATCAACGTAAACTTTCACTGTCACCAAGGTGATGCCCACAGTTGATGTATGACCTGCACACCCAGCAGGTATCAGCCTTGGATATAACACCAACATTCTTTCAGGCAAAGCGATCATTGATGAGCTCCTGACGTAAGGCTCTTGCAGCTATCATGCCACCATGGACCCTTTCATGCGGTCTACAGGGGGGCGGGGGCATGGCTTCAGCGTCAGCCTGATTGTCTGGGCCAATGTCAGCGTCCACCTCCTCGTCCTCTCTCTGGTGAGGTGGACTGTCAGACTCTTCAGGCAATTCTTGTCCCCTCCTGATAGCCAAGTTATGTAGCATGGAGCAGACCACCATGAAGTGAGCTACCTGCTCAGGGTGGTATTGGAGTTCACCTCCTGAGTGGTCCATGGCACCTGAAGTGCTGCTTCAGCACTCCAATGGTTTTCTCCACGATATTGCGTGTGGCTCTGTGGCTCTCGTTGTATTGCCTCTCGGCCTCGGTGTGAGTGTCACGCAGGGGGGTCATCAGTCAGGTGGCGAGGCCATGTCCTTTGTCACCAAGCATCGACCTTGTGGCTCATTGTTAAACAAGTCAGATACAGTGCTCTCACGCAGGATGTGAGCATCATGGACGCTGCCCGGAAATTGAGCATTCACTGCCAGTATAATTTGCTGGTGGTCGACAACCAGTTGGACATTCAGGGAGTGGAATCCCTTGCGGTTCCTGAAAACCTCTGCATCCTGAAAAGGTGCCCGCATCGCGATGTGTGTACAGTCTATTGCTCCCTGCACCTTAGGGGAGTTTGCAATTCTGGGAATCCTAGAGCCCTCTCACTCTGTGCCTCCCTGGTCATAGGGAAGCTGATCAAGTCCCTCCTGCGTGCGTACAGGGCTTCAGTGACCTGCCTAATGCAGCGATGTGTGGCATGCTGAGACAGTCCGCAGATGTCGACAGCTGTGGCCTGAAAAGAACCCGAGGCATAGAACGACAGTGCCGCGGTGACTTTGACCTCGACGGACAGTGCAGTACTGATGGTGCTGGCAGGCTGCAGATCTCCCCTTATCAGCTGGCATACCTCAGTGATCACCTCTTTGTGGAAGCGCAGTCTCCGAAGGCAGGTGGTGTCGGGCAAGTCAAGGTAAGAATGCTTCTCCTTGTACTTGCGGAGGGTGTAACGTCTGGTCCTCCTCATCTGTCTGTCACTTCGTTCATTGGGCACATAATGTAGTGCAGCATTCCTTCGGCGATGTCGACACTGCTGCATGTATTTGGTCACCGAGAGAGGGCGAGAAAGGACAGACCCCATTGCAGGAAGCTCTCTGCCACCGATTTCACACAAACAAGGAATGTCCCGACGAGCACACCTCTTCAATTCCAATCAGTCACAGTGTGGTCAAGATGTTTTTAGAGATGTTCACATCAACTCCAAGGACCTGCAGAGTACATCCGAACTCCACCGAGGTTGAAGCACAGCAGCCTTTTAAAGGCCGCGATATGTGATCTACAACATGGCGCCCATAACGCTGAGATTCATCCCGGTTAGTTCCACTTTTTATGGGCGTTTTTTTGAGCGAGCGATATTGTGGGCGGTGTGTGCGTGAAATTAACGATGGGCAATCTACATGGCCGCTAGTTTGGGTAAAAATGCTCTTTACGACAAAAAACAGTCGCCGGGCGTTATTATTGAATCTCGGCGTTAATTCCGTGTGGAAAGTAATGCTGGCCGATATTATGGGCGTTGAATTCTCCCATCCTGCTGATTCCGTCCCAGAAAAGTGGGCGGGTAGTAATATTTTTTCTCGCCGTTAAGCCCATTGGGAAAATAACGCTCGGCAATAGGTCTCCTAAAAAAGCCCGTCAGTTTCCAATTTGTGCCAAAATGGGCGATATATGGGCACTATACGTCATTCCAGCGGTAAAATGGGCGTTAAGTGGGCGTCAAGCAGACAAAAAAAGTGAACGTTCTAGCCCTATGTCCCCTAGTTTTAGTTTCCCCTATGAGTGGAAACATCCTCTCTGCATTCACCTTGTCGAGCCCCTCATTATCTTATAAGTTTCAATAAGATCACCTCTCATTCTTCTGAATGATGAGTAGCGGCCCAACCTACTCAACCTATTTTCATAAGTCAACCCCCTCATCTCCGGAATCAACTTAGGGAACCTTCTCTGAACAGTCTCCAATGAAAGTATATCCTTCCTTAAATACGGAGACCAAAACTGTACGCAGTACTCCAGGTGTGGCCTCACCATTACAGTTGTAACAGGACTTCTCTGCTTTTATACTCTATACCCTTGCAATAAAGGCCAACATTCTATTGGCCTTCCTGATTACTTGCTGTACCTGTATACTAACATTTTGTGTTTCATGCACAATGATCCCCAGGTCTCTCTGTATTGCAGCACTTTGCAATTTTTCTCCATTTAAATTATAATTTGCTTTTCTATTATTTCTGCCAAAGTGGATAACCTCACATTGTACTCCATCTGCCAAATTTTTGCCCACTCACTTAGCCTGTCTATATCCCTTTGCAGATTTTGTGTATCCTCCTCACAATTTGCTCTCCCACTCATCTTTGTATCATCAGCAAACTTGGCTACATTACACTCGGTCCCTTCATCCAAGTCATTAATATCGATTGTAAATAGTTGAGGACCCAGCACCAATCCCACTAGTCACTGTTTGCAAAGCGAAAAATGACCCATTTATCCCAACTCTCTGTTCTCGGTTAGTTAGCCAATCCTCTATCCAAGCTAATATATTACCCCTACCCCGTGAACTTTTATCTTCTGCAGTAACCTTTTATGTGGCACCTTATCGAATGCCTTCTGGAAATCCAAATACACCACATCCACTGGTTCCCCCTTATCCACCCTGCTCATTACATCCTCAAAGAACTCCAGCAAATTTTTCAAACATGATTTCCCTTTCATAAAACCATGCTGACTTTGCTTGATTGAATTATGCTTTTCCAAATGTCCCGCTACTGCTTCCTTAATAATGGACTCCAGCATTTTCCCAACGACAGATGTGAGGCTATTACTGGCTCCCATCAGTAAATGCTATGCTTGTTATAGAAACATAGAAACATAGAAAATAGGTGCAGGAGCAGGCCATTCAGCCCTTCTAGCCTGCACCGCCATTCAATGAGTTCATGGCTGAACATTCAACTTCAGTACCCCCTTCCTACTTTCACGCCATACCCCTTGATCCCCCGAGTAGTAAGGACTTCATCTCACTCCCTTTTGAATATATTTAGTGAATTGGCCTCAACTACTTTCTGTGGTAGAGAATTCCACAGGTTCACCACTCTCTGGGTGAAGAAGTTTCTCCTTATCTCGGTCCTAAATGGCTTACCCCTTATCCTTAGACTGTGACCTCTGGTTCTGGACTTCCCCAACATTGGGAACATTCTTCCTGCATCCAACTTGTCCAAACCAGTCAGAATTTTAAACATTTCTATGAGGTCCCCTCTCATTCTTCTGAACTCCAGTGAATACAAGCCCAGTTGATCCAGTCTTTCTTGATAGGTCAGTCCCACCATCCCGGGAATCAGTCTGGTGAATCTTCGCTGCATTCCCTCAATAGCAAGAATGTCCTTCCTCAAGTTATGAGACCAAAACTGTACACAATACTCCAGGTGTGGCCTCACCAAGGCCCTGTACAACTGTAGCAACACCGCCCTGCCCCTGTATTCAAATCCCCTCGCTATGAAGGCCAACATGCTATTTGCTTTCTTAACCGCCTGCTGTACCTGCATGCCAACCTTCAATGACTGATGTACCATGACACCCAGGTCTCGTTGCACCTTCCCTTTTCCTAATCTGTCACCATTCAGATAATAGTCTGTCTCTCTGTTTTTACCACCAAAGTGGATAACCTCACATTTATCCACATTATACTTCATCTGCCACGCATTTGCCCACTCACCTAACCTATCCAAGTCACTCTGCAGCCTCATAGCATCCTCCTCGCAGCTCACACTGCCACCCAACTTAGTGTCATCCGCAAATTTGGAGATACTACATTTAATCCCCTCGTCTAAATCATTAATGTGCAATGTAAACAACTGGGGTCCCAGCACAGAACCCTGCGGTACCCCACTAGTCACTGCCTGCCATTCCAAAAAGTACCCATTTACTCCTACTCTTTGCTTCCTATCTGACAACCAGTTCTCAATCCACGTCAGCACACTACCCCCAATCCCATGTACTTTAACTTTGCACATTAATCTCTTGTGTGGGACCTTGTCGAAAGCCTTCTGAAAGTTCAAATATACCACATCAACTGGTACTCCTTTGTCCACTTTATTGGAAACATCCTCAAAAAATTCCAGAAGATTTGTCAAGCATGATCTCCCTTTCACAAATCCATGCTGACTTGGACCTATCATGTCACCATTTTCCAAATGCGCTGCTATGACATCCTTAATAATTGATTCCATCATTTTACCCACTACTGAGGTCAGGCTGACTGGTCTATAATTCCCTGCTTTCTCTCTTCCTCCTTTTTTAAAAAGTGGGGTTACATTGGCTACCCTCCACTCGATAGGAACTGATCCAGAGTCAATGGAATGTTGGAAAATTACTGTCAATGCATCTGCTATTTCCAAGGCCACCTCCTTAAGTACTCTGGGATGCAGTCCATCAGGCCCTGGGGATTTATCGGCCTTCAATCCCATCAATTTCCCCAACACAATTTCCCGACTAATAAAGATTTCCCTCAGTTCCTCCTCCTTACTAGACCCTCTGACCACTTTTATATCCGGAAGGTTGTTTGTGTCCCCCTTAGTGAATACTGAACCAAAGTACTTGTTCAATTGGTCTGCCATTTCTTTGTTCACCGTTATGACTTCCCCTGATTCTGACTGCAGGGGACCTACATTTGTCTTTACTAACCTTTTTCTCTTTACATACCTAGAGAAACTTTTGCAATCCGCCTTAATGTTCCCTGCAAGCTTCTTCTCGTACTCCATTTTCCCTGCCCTAATCAAACCCTTTGTCCTCCTCTGCTGAATTCTAAATTTCTCCCAGTCCCCAGGTTCGCTGCTATTTTTGGCCAATTTGTATGCCATTTCCTTGGCTTTAATACTATCCCTGATTTCCCTAGATAGCCACGGTTGAGCCATCTTCCCTTTTTTATTTTTACGCCAGACAGGAATGTACAATTGTTGTAATTCATCCATGCGGTCTCTAAATGTCTGTCATTGCCCATCCACAGTCAACCCCTTAAGTATCATTAGCCAATCTATCTTAGCCAATTCATGCCTCATACCTTCAAAGTTACCCTTCTTTAAGTTCTGGACCATGGTCTCTGAATTATCTGATCCATCTTACATTTGGGCTGTTAAAGAACTGACTGTTAAAGATAACTGTTATGATGTTAATTTAACAGTTAATTAGCTAATGTTAACCATATTTAAAGTTTGGAGTGATTCCATTCAACCCACTGCAGTTAATTCATTTGGTAAGATATGTTTTCTTCAGGAAACTGAGACGGCTGTGCAAATAGAAATAGCTCAGAATGACAGTAAATGTCAGATAAACTATGGCTAAAGATAAAGTTTAGAACCAGACAGTTTGTGAGGCTTAAGTTTTAACATGAATAGGATGAGGATTTATTCAAGATTTACAACTTTCGCCGAGAGTCACGGAAAAGAGGCAGAGTATAATTGCAGATCTGACATTCAACAATAAGGCAATTTTCGCATAAGGAGAAAAAATATGTCCACAGCAAGCTTGCAAAGTCTGCCACTTGAAACCATTTCCATTTCAGATCATGAGCTGGTTTGCTGCAGTAATCACCGGTAATGCTGCAAATCCTGTGGTCGTGGTAACTCTGATGGTTACAGTCTCTCCTTCACTGAATGAGATCACAGCACCCAGGAAGTGGTCAGCAATTTAAAGTCATTGGCCCAGATTCTCCGAGGCCTATGGCCGTGTGTGCACAGCGGTCGTGGTCGTAAGTGCCCCGCAAGTTCTGGACCTCCGCATTCACTGTGCATGTGCGAAAACCCGGAACTTGCAATCTGTCAAGATTCAGCATGACAGATGATCCGCATGCAGAAGATATGGACACTGGCTAGCTGAGAGTTGGGCTATTTGCCCAACTACTGTCCAGCAAATGTCCACGATACTCTTATGCCTAGTAAAAGCAGGCACAGGGCCTTCTTTTACCAGCGTTAGGGTAAAAGTAAATATTTAAAATCATTTTTTAAAAATCATTTAAACATTCAAAAACTTTTAAATTAGTTTAGGTTATTTTTGGCCTCTAATAATGTTTACATTTATTTTTCAAAAAATTAAATTTTTATTTTAATTAAATTGTATTTTTTATTATTTTTTTTTAGCGTGGTGACTTATGTTTTAATTTAGGTTGTGTGAAAGTGCTTTTAATGTCATTCCCAATATGCGTGTGTGAATTTGGTACGTAATTGGAATCGTATAAGCATAATGGGAATCCCCCTTTTTGTTTGGTTGGGCTTGTGAACGGCATGCGCCCCTGGGATACGTGGGCGTTTACGCAGGTGTGCGCCTGCAGGCCCAGGACTGCAAGAGTCCGAAGATACAGAGGCACCAGGTAGATGTGTACTTTTCTTGCGGATCAGAAGCCTCCGACCACAATTTCAGGCCCTACATTTCCAGGACATCGTGATATAGCCAAATACAGACTACTCATGGGAGAGATGATGAGGTCGTGCGAGATGTGAAAGTGATTAGATGCTCAGATGTTGCACGTACTACAATGCTGCGTGTTTGGCATCCCAAGGAATGCCAAGCATGCGATTATAGCACAATTAAAGCAGTTACTCTTCGCCTGGAACCAACCGCTGCAGAAACACTCACATAAAAAGAAGAATTTGTTAACAAATAGTTTCTCCAATCTCTGTTAATATTCAGTGACTTGCCAATGACCTTTGGGCACATTTAGCACTAAAGCACTGAAATACTGATCTGATAGAAACAGCCAGGGGATTCAAAGCATGGATACAAGCAAATACATTGGAAACCTTTGGTTTTTTAATATAAACGTAAATGAAGAACTGCAGGTTATTGGTTCTTCATAGAATGGGAAGTTGTTACATTTGCTTCTTCTAATTGGAATCAATAGTGCATCCACTGTCCAATATTGTGATCTATACACTTTCATTCGTTTGTCTTTGTCATTTCTGTACTGTACCAGCTAGTGCTAGAAAATAGAATTATATCTTGCTAAATGTCATTTCGCACTTTTATTGCAAGTTAGGTCGGGTTCTAATGGTCAGAAACGATTGACCAATATTCTGAATTAACTGAACCAATGCTGCATTCACAACCTTTGAAAACAATGGAAGTGGTTTGAGAAACGAGGTGACAGTGATTGGACTCGAGTGGACAGAGGGTTTTTTTAAACTACAGATTTGTGGATGTCTTTTTATAAGATCAAAGAAAAGTGATTGTCACTGGAAGGGAGGGCTGTCAATATTCATACACATGAATGTAAGGCTTTCCATGACCTGCCTGGTTCCAGATTGGAACTGCTGCCATATTTGTATATTGATAGAGACTGATAGGAACATGAGAGGTTACAGGGCAGTAATCTAATTGATGGGCTCAGATGACGTTAATCACGATAAATACCAGTGGTTTATGTGAATCTCAAGTAGGGGTTACTGCCTTTAAATGTTTCCCAGCATTTTAAAATATGTGAAGCTTTCACTTTCGGGGGTGGTTTGTGGTCTGTCGCAGTGGTTGTTGGTATTAACTCCATCTCCCCGCCCCCGTGCTGTGACTGCACAGTATCTGGCCTTAAGTGTCACTCTGCCAGTTCTTCCCTGCGGAATTTCATTGTTTGCTCCCAGGACAAACCTGATGATTTCAAATTTTCCCACAACATCATTGAATTACTGAGTTGATTGACCACAGCTGCCATTATCTAAACCCATCCAGCTGTGGGGAAACGAACAGAACCATAAGCGGAATATCACCATTCAAATCAATGTTTTCTCTTTGCCTGAGAACTTCCTACTGTCTGCTATGAACAAAACCACAAAGCACTCATTGTAAAACAGCAACACGACAGCTTCCTTACGAACACTGCTTGGACTTTTATCCCTTTAAACATACAATGTGGACTAGAGATTCACTCAATTATAGATCAGATCAAACAGCAATTAAAAATCTTAACTACAGGAATCCTTGCAGCAAAGCAGACCAGACACCAGTGTCCTGTAATCCCTAATAAATGCCCCTTGCTTTGTTTTTATTGCCCAGTTATAACTGTAGTAAGTCCGATGACATTTCTGACAGAGTAAAAATGATTGTTTTGACCAATTGCAGCATATAGCACGACCCGGTGTTCGGACAGCTGCAGAACTAAAGTTCTCAGAGCTCGTCAGCTTCACACAGCATGGTCTGACACCTTCCAACTTCAGAATGATCAAACAAGAACATTAAGCTGATGCAGAAGCAAAACAGCCATCTAAGTCAGAGGCTGATTTTACATTCGTTGTTACTTTTATAGTCTGGATGCACAGAACAAACTTAGGAAATGCAATAGCAATGCAGAAAAGTAGTTATAACCGAATGTTCAAAACTGTCAGAGCTCCACGAGTAACCGCACAAACTCAACATAAATACAGTTACATTAAAATGCCTGAGAAATCCCGGCTTGACTGTTTAAAGTATTTGACACTGTCTGCCCCCAAATAGCAGATCATTTCCAAGCAGAAAGTTAGACTTCACTTTCTACTGGATTTGTTAAGCAAGTCCCAGCCTTAGCCAAAGCCAGCACGGTTTACTGCAGACATTTTAATAATTTTGTTTTTAAACAAACCATACTACAAAGACTTAATTTAAAAAAAAATTGGAACAACTATTCTTTTAAACAGCAAACATACAACATTATGGAACCATTAAAAAGAGGAATGTGTGGTGGGCTGTCGAGAAATGAAACATCTTCTGCGGTAGAGACTTTGTTTAGTTCATACTGGTACACTGATGTATATGGTGAGATACAGTACAGGGAAAAGACCACCTCACTTCAGTAGAAAAACAACAGTTGCTGCCAGCTGCCGCTTACCTGCCACGCTGAGGCAACTGGATATTTCCGTTGCACAGATAATCTTCTGGAGATTATTAAGAAGACTCACAGGCATTACTGAGCTGTAATCTATTACAGAAAAGCGCTGATCTTATTCCCCCTGCAGAGACAGTGTTAGCAGCCTGGAGGGAAGTGAACTTCTTGCCAACTTTTAATCCCATGCTGAATTTTACACTGCACTGCCTCACCTCTTAAGTCGCTGTGAAAAAAAACACATTTCTCCTACTGGTCCCTGGTTGCAGTTTAATGGAAATTTGTAGAGGGAGAAAATCTGGAAGTCATCACTTGAGCAGTGGTGTTCACTGCCATTTCTTTGGTTTACACCAATTTAATCCACTTTCACAAATACATATTACCAACGCAACAGCAACAATTAACTGCATGCATTCGTATCTTAAAAGCCCATCATCACCGTGGGTTGATCAACCTCAATCATTGTAAACAACTAAAGAGAAGCCACTTGCATGACTACTGGGGGTAGGTGAGAAGGAATCACTAGGAATGCTCGGCAAAAGAAACAGAAAGATTTGCAAAGGCTAACCGTCACGCTGTAAAGCAGCTTTCTCAAAGGCAAACGCACCTGGCTACAAAAGACTCAGACCATGCGTGTGTCACAACGTGCAAAGCAGAAGAAGAAATAGGATTAGATCAGATGAGAATTGATGTCGTCAGGCCTGGAGCAGCCATTTTTTCCAGAAAATAAAAGTGCTCATTATTCTGGCTCTCATCGTTTATTTATGGATTACCATTCCAAAAGAGATTATGTGCTGCACTAAGCACCTGATTATCCATGGCTCCAATTAGCATTGGTTTGCTTGACAGAGAACAGTAGAATTAGCAGCAGAGCAGTAGAATACAAGGCTAATTCATGTTCTCTGCACTGCTACGATATGCATGAAACACTTTATTCCACTGACTTTTTATAAAGCGCCTCCAATCACTTATGCCTACGAGGTGCACTATTTCATTCTTAGACAATCTTGTTTCACAGATTTGTCGGCCACCTGATGTTTGACTCTTTGCTGCTTCGATTTTTTAATGAAGTTTTGTTTTTTGTATGCCAGGTAATATTTTGCACTTTTCCTTCAATGGGACATGTCCGAGAGAGTGTTAATGTCAGAGGGAGTGACTCTTTGGGGGAGAGGGAGGGGGGATCAGAAGGAGGAAGTTTGGAGGAGAAGTCTCAAAGAGGGATGAACAGGAGGTGGGCTAAGTTAACCAAAGGCAGTGTGACAGGCAGAGTGAGCATCAGGAGAGGGGAATGAAGCAGTTTGCGGAACCTCGTGAAGGGAGTCAGCAGCAGGAGCTGCTGTAAGTGTGATGGAAGATACCCCGTGTTAGTGCAGAAGGGGGGTCTTGAACACACACAAAGGTTGCAATTAGATATCCAGCAGCAAAATATGTGGCTACAGGGGGACTTCTGATCAACATCCCAAGGCACAATTCACCCCTAATTGCTGAATATAACTCTGATATATCATGGAGAAACAATGAGGGATTTAGTTATTTTGTGTAGTTAATATGGTTAAATACAGGGTAATGCTCACTCTTATGTGTCTCTGCCTTATACTCAAAGGCATTAACTTCATAATATGCACCAGTGTCACATGTTTCCATTTCGCACAATAAGTTCTCTGGGTGGAATTACCAACCAGTTCTGAATAAATTTATCTTGTGAGCCAATGTCCAGTGAGATTGAAACTGCCCCTTACATCCAGCAGAGACAGGAGGGGAACATAATTACATGTTATACCCTTGAATTATATATATATATTCGATTCCTTGATGCGATTCCTTAGCTCTGCCTGCTAAGTGTGTTGTGTGGGATTTATTACATTGTGACTAAATTGGGTCAGATACTGTTGGCGTCTTGTGATTGTCCGCATTGAATAGTTGAATCGATACAGAGTTCGATGATGCATTTTATCATTTGGCTTTTCTGTCAAAGAAGGAAAGCTGAAGTGGTTTTAATTTAATAGCAGCAGATATGTGCGCAGGTTTCTCATTCTGATCCCCAGTTGTTGAGCTCTATGATATGGGTTGCCATTTTGCCCTTCATTGCTTGCGAGATATTTGGCCACAATAATGGTTTATATTCTAAATATAATTCCACTACAATTTTATGCACCTCAGCATCCCGCGATATGTTGCAGGCTATATGGGAGGCCATCGAGAAACTTCGAGCTTCTCGCGGCCGACAACCTTTAGTCCTGGGCTTTCACCTCTCAAACATTTCCTCCAGTTGGACGATCTGTGAGAGTAAAAGACTCTGACATCCGCAGAGCTAATAAAGATTTTGATGCATTACCGAAGCCCCGATTTATACAGTATTTACTGAAACGATCCACCTTCTATCTGCCGAATGAATCGTCCTTTGAAGCAGCATCGAAAACCTTGAGATGATTTTTCTCTGCACTGTACGTATGCCAATTTCAAGTCAATTCATTCTTTGCCAATGAATGGACCAAATATAGGAGGCTTCTGTATTAGAGGCCAAGTAAAATTTCAGATCACGGCAGTTTGAAAGAAAGGCTTGCATTTATATAGCGCCTTTCACGACCTGAGGACCTCCCAAAGCACTTTACAACCAATGAAGTACTCTGGAAACATAGTCACTGTTGTAATGTAGGAAATGTGGCGGCCAATTTGGGCACAAGCAAGCTCCCACAAACAGCAATATGACCAGATAATCTGTTTTCTTAGTGCTGTTGATTGAGGGATAAATATTGGCCAGGACATGGGGAAGAACGCCACTGCTCTTCTTCAAAATAGTGCCTTGGGATCTTTTAGGTCCAACTGAGAGGATAGACAGGCCCTTGGTTTAATCTCTCATCTGAAAGACAGCACTCCCTCAGTAATGCACTGGAGCGTCAGCTTGGATACTGTGCTCAAGTCTCTGGAGTGGGTCTTGACCCACAACCTTCTGACTTAGAGGCTGACACTTGAGTCACATGATAGAGTATCATTGCAGAGTTATATTTAATATTGCCCAAAACATATTTTGTGTGACCCTCTTGACAGTGCAGAGATTTACCCACTGCCATACGAACCACTAAGATCCCAGAGATCGAATCTCAGTCTGTGCTGAGCTATCTGATCTAACTGTGGTGGTGTTAGATTTCCCACATTACAGCACCTAACAGTGATTATACTTCAAAAGTACTTAATTAGCTATAAAGTGCTTATAGACGTCCAGTGGTCGTGAAAGACGCTGTATAAATCCAAGTCTTTCTTTCTGTAGCTGCACTACAATTGGCCTCAGCACTGTTGGACGAGTGTGGGACATCAACACTGTTCCAGCTCCTAATTGTTATCGAGTGGTCCCTGCTGGAAGTGAGTGGTTGCCGGCATTGGGTGAGGACAGCATTGGGCTTGAGGCAATATCCCTCCTGCATTCATCAAGCTGTTGGCACTCACTGCCAATAATCATACGTAAATAATGGCATTCAATGCCCATGGAACCACATCCTAGTCTTTAGGAAGGGAGAACACTTATGTGAAACATATACAAAAGTGAAAAAGTTAGTGCGCCTCAATGTTACAAAAAAGCTTTGTTTTGTTAGTTTTCCATGCATGAACAGGAACATTATTTTATGTTTTACTCTTTCCTTCGGGTCTACTGTTGACCAAATGCACCAGTGTGCAGCCAACCTGCTCCCAGGCTTCTGACATGCCAGCCCTGAGCGGCTGTGTGAAAATGACCTGGTCTTTTTAAAATGTTGCTCTCTTTAAAAACTTATGAAGGACTGAAGCTCGGATACCACCAAAGTTGAAGAGTAAAAGGAAAGATGGTGTAAATCAGGAAGTAGTGATCAGATGACACCAAGTTTTAAATGGTTAAAGTCTTTGGACGGTAAAAGGAGTAGCAGAGTTTTGAGATTCTGGCAAAGAATGGGAGATAGCACATTGAGTCTTGATTCCAACATAGTGACATAGGGAGGTAGAAGAACATCAGATGGTGTAGTAAAGCTTGTAAGGAATGAGAGAGGAAAGCTTAGAGCAGCACTGATAAAATAGAGAAAGACAAGAAAGATTGTGATGGAGAGCGAGGGATTCTCTGTGCAATGACAACCACTTTTCTTGTATCCTGTCCAGGAGCGTGAGAGAGGTGTTAGAAGAACCAGATAATACGAGCAGCTGTTTTGCACAGATTTGAGCTTTATAGAGAGTTAATAATCGTTGGAAGGAAATGAAATGCTTGGTCTGAAAGAGGAAACTGAGCTTTTTAGAAGATTTAGGAATTGAGGAAATGTGAAAGTTCTATTTGAGGTCAGAGGAGATACTGAGGTCAAGAATGTTGATCGGTGAAGGAAGACTAAGGACTGAACACCCTTCATATTTTGCTTACTCCTCTATGGGAGAAAAAGATGATGGCCCCTTTCCTGTTGATCCTAACCAACTCCTGCTACCACTCAGTATACCTCCAGCACACTCCCACTTATTGTTGGATTTTGGTAATGTAAATTAGACAATTAGATAGAGTAAATATAAAGAGACTGTTTCCAATGGTTGAAGGGTCGATAACGAGTGGTTAGGATTTGGAATGCACTGCTTGATAGGGTGGTGGTTACAGATTCAATTGTAGCCTTCAACAGGGAACAGGATAAATACTTGAAGGAGAAAGAAATTGCAGGGATATGGGGAAAGCGTAGAGGAGTGGAACTAATTGGGTCACTTCGAAAGAGCTGGCGCAGACTCGATGGGCCATAGGACTTCATTCTGTACTGTACTATTCTATGGTTCTATGATAATGTGGTACTGCGTGTTTACCATAGATATTGGGGGTCTACATGAAACAAGGAACGGCAAAGGCTCGATGGCACCTCTTTGGAACCCACTGGTTTTTTCCACCTGTACATTTACACACCCACTGCATTGAGCCCACCAGCCTCTGGATCACAAGGTGCTTGAAGAAGTTACAGACATGCTTTTCAGTACTGAGCCATCTAAGAATTTAGAAAAGAAATGAACCAAAGTTATTATGCCAAGATATTTGTTAATGTGATATAAACAGAACGCTGTATGGGGAGAGGAAGAAGTGTGACGGATATTTGTCACCAGCTGCATTACTTGTGATTCTAACACAGTACACCAATAAAATATCTTAAAAATATTACCTACTTTTGCTTCCCCAATTCATACAAAATTGTATTATCTGGACCTAGATCTTATATGACTTGCCTTCTATAATCAATTAATTTATTGTCTCAATAAAATGAAAGCTATACTTTTATACTCATTGTGGCATCTTGCTGTGTGCAAACTGGCTACCACATTTCCCACTTTACAACAATGACTACACTTCAAAAATACTTCATTGCCCGTAAAGCGCTTTGGGATATCCTGAAGTAGTGAAAGGCGCGATATAAATACAGTCTGTTGTTGTTTCTTACAGTAATAATCAATTAAAAAGGAGCCCTGAAACACCATTAAACACAATGCAGGCTGGGGTTATTTTGCGAGTTCTGAAAACATATAACAGAATGACTTGGCAGTTCTAAAGTAGGTTTATAGAATTCATTACAATTTTGATATCTTTTATGTTCCTCAGCTACATGATTTCTAATAAAGAAAGCACTGATTAGGCAGAGACTGTGACATTAGTGTGGGAATATTATCCTGGGACTAATTGCACTTTTTTGACAGACAGGCGCAAGCCCCGCCCCCTGTCAAGCTCTGCCCCCCCCCACCCTGGCCGAATCATTCCATCCACGTGGTGTCAGAAGCTGGACCTAAGGTTGCGGCTCTCTTCCGCCCCCCCCCCCCCCACCCTGGCCCCCGCCCGATGGCGGCAGGAAGGTGCCGATGGGGGTAGGTGCTGCTCCTCCGTGAGCCTGCTTCTCCAGCGGACTGGGCCTCCCACCGAACCATGAGCCTCCGATCGGGCCCCGAGCCTTCCGTGATCCGCGAGCCTCAAGCGGTGGAGGGAGAGTGGCAGCGGGCGACCGGCGGGGGTAGAGTCGGAGGGCCTTGAGTCGGAGGGCCTTGGGGCCGCAAGTTGTAGAGCCTTGGGGCTGCGAGTGAGAGAGGCTCGGCGAGGGGGGGGGGGGGGGGGAGAAAAGAGAGAGCGGCTGAGAGGAGAGAGCGCGTGCAAGAGGCTGGATGGAGAGAGAGAGGTGGGAAGAGAGGGAGGGGGAAAGAGAGAGGCTGGGAGGAGAGTGAGAGAGAGAGAGAGAGAGAGAGAGAGAGGGGCGCAGGCGGGGCGGGGGGGGGGTTGAGAGAGAAGCGCTGGTGGGGCGGGGGGGGTAAGAGAGAGAGGCACTGGCGGGGCAGAGGGGGGGTAAGAGAGAGAGCGTGCGAGAGAGGGGGTGGGGGGGGGAAGAGAGAGAGAGAGAGAGAGAGAGAAGAAAGAAAGAAGGGGGGTGGGGAAAGAGAGGGGGGGGAAGAGAGCGAGCACGAGAGGGGGAGGGGGGGCAAAAGAGAGAGAGAAAAAGAGAGAGCGAGCGCGCTGGGGGGAGGAATCGGAGGGTAGAGAGGGAACTCAGGGAAGACGGATCACGTTCTTCCAACCCTTTTCAAGGGATATCCAGACGTCACAACACTGTCACTATTCACTTCACGCCCAATAAATCTGTTAATCTGTACACAAGGGGAGGGAGGGGAGGGGGGGGGGGGGAAGGATGCACTTGGGACTGGTGTAAGGCACTTTGGCTGGGGAAGGCATGCACTTGGAGTGGGGTAAGGCAGTCCAGTTGCTGTCTTCTGAGGAGCTCTGTCCTCTGTCGCTTCAGGAAGTGGATCAAGTTACAATTTACAAAGTCAGTGAGACCGTGGGGTGGGTGGTTCCTGTGACACATTCCTGTGAAACTTCAGGGTGTGGCTTATCCTCCAAGGGAACCAATCAGAAATAAAGGTTGGAGCCTGTTGGCCATTTTTGCAGTACAAATAAGCGCATCCTATTATCCCTATACCATGATCAGTGAAACATAGAAACATAGAAAATAGGTGCAGGAGTAGGCCATTTGGCCCTTCGAGCCTGCACCACCATTCAATAAGATCATGGCTGATCATTCCCTCAGTACCCCTTTCCTGCTTTCTCTCCATACCCCTTGATCCCCTTAACCCTAAGGGCCATATCTAACTCCCTCTTGACTATATCCAATGAACTGGCATCAACAACTCTCTGCGGCAGGGAATTCCACAGGTTAACAACTCTCGAAGTGAAGATGTTTCTCCTCATCTCAGTCTTAAATGGCCTACCCCTTATCCTAAGACTATGTCCATTGGTTCTGCACTTCCCCAACATCGAGAACATTCTAACCGCATCGAACCTGTCCAGTCCCGTCAGAATCTTATATGTTTCTATGAGATCGCCTCTCATCCTTCTAAACTCCAGTGTATAAAGGCCCAGTTGATCCAGTCTCTCCTCATATGACAGCCCGGCCATCTCTGGAATCAATCTGGTGAACCTTCACTGCACTCCCTCAATAGCAAGAACGTCCTTCCTCAGACTAGGAGACCAAAACTGAACACAATATTCCAGGTGAGGCCTCACTAAGGCCCTGTACAACTGCAGTAAGACCTCCCTGCTCCTATACTCAAATCCCCTAGCTATGAAGGCCAACATGCCATTTGCCTTCTTCACCGCCTGCTGTACCTGCATGCCCACTTTGTGACTGATGTACCATGACACCCAGGTCTCGTTGCACACATTAGTATCAGTGATATTGATGTCATTCAGCATAGCTGCCATGGCGGTTCATTGGACAAAGGCACGGCACATTTCGGTGCTGAGCCTCACACACACACACACCAGGAATGCCCCAGGTTCGATCTGTGGTCCGTGCTGAATGAACTGATCTCAGCAAAGGCAGGACAATTAGACTCAACTCCCCCCGAGCTAAGGAGGGAGGAAGGGAGGGAGGAAGGAAATTTTAAAAAAATCAGCCGACATTCCTGCTGCTATTCAGTAACCCCAGGTCTAAAAAGCCACGAGTGTGGATGACAGGTGAGATCCGATGAATCTCAGTTGTAACCCACAACACTCAGTATCTTACGAGGAGAATCCCAGGGTCTGTGAGGTCATGAGTGTCTCAGATTCAGCATATTTTCTGTATTTGTTGATTTAATAGCACATTGTTCCTATTGCTGTATACTAATAAATTACTAATATCTTAATATCTGCATTGATACTGTTTAATAACACTTTAATAAATGATATAATAAACAACATCCAGATGACAATAATTAATTTATTTAAATAGCAAAATTTCCCAATAATATTGTTCAATAAGCTGGTCCATAATAATACTTCATTGGCTGTAAAGCGCTTTGAGATGTCCGGTGGTTGTGAAAGACGATATATAAATGCAAGTCTTTCTTTCTTCTTACTGTTCCATCATCGCACTGTTTAATAATGGTACTATTTAATTATAATACTTTGAACCGTACCACTGTATTTTGAGTATCTGATACTGCCTTCACAGTGGCACCTTATAATGCATCAGTACCTATCGGGAGTCACTGTGAGTGCATCAATATCGGCAAGTGTTCCCCACATCCAAAACAATTTTGAACCCCAAAGGTTGAGGAGCAGGACAGATTGTCCCTGTGGGATATGTTTGTGTCTTCAAGACATCAGCTGTAGAAAGAAAGACATTTGGAGAAAAAAAAAACAGGGACATCAAATTACAACATTTGCTTTTTTCATTCCATGCTTTTTGATTCTTGGAAATGAGCAAAGATCCCTTAGTTCTTGAAAAGAGAAAATATGAGAATAGATCAACATCAAGAGCTAATTTATGAAAAGTCCAAGTTTCACATTGAAATTCCATTCATGTAACTGCTGTCAAGTATTCCAGTGTGTACATGGCTGTCCTGGATCCATTTATTATTCCCTGCTCCCATTTCATACCAGCTGCTAAATTGTCTGAGAACCTGAAAGTCTGTGACATCACATCATGTTGACTAGAATTTAATACAGAGGGCTAGAGTGATATGGACGAGGAGACAATTGCCAATGTCCAACACAGCAACTCGGAACAAACAGCACTCTTGCAGACTCAAAATGAAATAATTTACACCTAGAGATCTTGCTGTTTTGCTAGACTGCACAATTCAATATGCTCAACCTGAATGTACTGCCAAGAAACACAGCATCACACTCACAGGTAAAGATACAGGTTCGTGATTTCATTACACTTTCATGTTGGTTTATAGGATTCCAACTGAATTGTATTAAGATATGGATGTGTGAAGCAAAGGTTAATGCCAAGAATTTAAAAAAATGTGTTCATGGGATGTGGGCGTCGCTGGCAAGGCCGGCATTTATTGCCCATCCCCAATTGCCCCTCGAGAAGGTGGTAGTGAGCCGCCTTCTTGAACCGCTGCAGTCCATGTGGTGAAGGTGCTCCCACAGTGCTGTAAAGGAGAGAGTTCCAGGATTGTGACCCAGTGACGATGAAGGAACGGCAAAATATTTCCAAGTCAGGATGGTGCGTGACTGGGAGGGGAACGTGGAGGTGATGGTGTTCCCATGCGCCTGCTTGCCCTTGTCCTTCGAGGTGGTAGAGGTCGTGGGTTTGGGAGGTGCTGCCGAAGAAGCCTTGGTGAATCGTTGAAATGCACCTTGTACATGATGCACACTGCAGCCAGGGGGCGCCGATGGTGGAGGGAGTGAATGTTGAAGGTGGTGGATGGGGTGCCAATCAAGCGGGCAGCTTTGTCCTGGATGGTGTCTGTTGTGTATGCAATAACTGTTAAACAGTACTCAGTCTAACTCCAAGAGGTATGACCTTGGTTCTGCTTTATTAAGGCCCAAAGTGACTAATATACAAAATGGCTGGCCTTATACACTTGGGCTGCACACATGTGCATGCAGCCCAATGGTCTCCAACAGTGATGCCATCTAGTGGCTAGTGATCCCAAAAGTACATGCATGACAGTGTCGAACCTCTTGAGTGTTGTTGGAGCTGCACTCATTCAGGCAAGTGGAGAGTATTCCATCACACTGCTGACTTGTGCCTTGTAGATGGTGGAAAGACTTTGGGGAGTCAAAAGGTGAGACACTCGCTACAGAATACCCAGCCTCTGACCAGCTCTTGTAACCACAGTATTTATGTGGCTGGTTCAGTTAAGTTTCTGGTCAATGGTGACCCCCCCAGGATGTTGATGGTGGGGGATTCGGCAATGGTAATGCTGTTGACTTGAAGGCCCGGTGTTTAAACTCTCGCTAGTTGGAGATAGTCATTGCCTGGCACTTGTGTGGTGCGAATGTTACTTGCCAAGTAACAGCGCAAGCCTGAATTACTTCCAGGTCTTGCTGCATGTGGGCATCGACTGCTTCATTATCTGAGGAGTTGTGAATGGAACTGACCACTGTGCAAACATCAGCGAACATCCCCACTTCTGACCTTATGATGGAGGGAAGGACTTTGATGATGCCGACGATGGAGCAGACGATGGTTTGGCCTAGGACACTGCCCTGATGAACTGGGGATGCGTTGATTGGCCTCCAACAACCACAACCATCTTCCTTTGTGCTAGGTATGACTCCAGCCAGTGGAGAGTTTTCCCCCAATTCCCACTGACTTCAATTTTACTTGGGCTCCTTGATGGCGCACTCAATCAAATGCTGCCTTGATCACTCTCATCTGACCTCTGGAATTCAGAACTTTTGTCCATGTTTGGACCAAGGCTGTAATAAGGTTTGGAGTCAAGTGATCCTGGAGAACACAAACTGGGCATCGGTGAGCAGGTTATTGGTGAGTAAGTGCCGCTTGATAGCACTGTTGATGACACCTTCCATCATTATGCTGATGATTGAGAGTAGACTGAAGGGACGGTAATTGGTTGGATTGGATTTGTCCTGCTGTTTGTGGACAGGACATAGCTGAGCAGTTTTCCACATTGTCGGATAGATGCCAGTGTTGTAGCTGTACTGGAACAGCTTGGCTAGAGGCACAGCTAGTTCTGGAGCGCAAGTCTTCAGCACGACAGGTGGGATGTTGTCAGGGTCCATAGCCTTTGCTGTACCCAGTGCGCTCAGCCATTTCTTGATATCATGTGGGGTGAATTGAATTGGCTGAAGCTTTGCTTCTGTGATGGTGGGGACCTCAGGAGGCGGCCGATATGGATCATTCACTCGACACTTCTGGCTGAAGATGTTTGCAAATGCTTCAAGTCTTGTCTTTTGCACTCACGTCCTGGGCTCCGTCATCATTGAGGATGAGGATATTCATGGAGCCTCCTCCTCCCGTTAGTTGTTTAATGGTCCACCACCATTCATGACTGGATGTGGCAGGACTACAGAGCTTTAAGCTGATCCGTTGACTGTGGGATCGCTTGGCTGTTTATAACATGCTGCTCCTGCTGTTTAGCATGCATGTAGTCCTGTGTTGCAGCTTCCCCAGGTTGATACCTCATTTTTAGGTACACCTGGTGCTGCTCCTGGCATGTTCTTCTGCACCCCTCATTGAACCAGGGTTTGTCCCCTGGCTTGATGGTAATAGTAGAGTGAGGGATATGCCGGGCCATGAGGTTACAGATTGTGGTGGAATACAATTCTGCTGCTGCTGATGGCCCACAGTGCCTCATGGATGCCCATTTTTGAGCTGCTAGATCTGTTCTGAATCTATCCCATTTAGCACGGTGGTAGTGCCACACAGCACCATGGAGAGTGTCCTCAGTGTGAAGACAGGTCTTTGTCTCCACAAGGACTGTGCGGTGGTCACTACTACCAATGCTGCCATGGACAGATGCATCTGCGACAGGTAGATTGGTGAGGACGAGGTCAAGTAGGTTTTTCCCTCGTGTTGGTTCTCTCAACATCTGCCACAGGCCCAATCTGGCAGCGATATCCTTCAGGACTTGGCCAGCTCGGTCAGTAGTGGTGCTACCGAGCCACTCTTGGTGATGGACATTGAAATCCATCACCCAGAGTACATTCTGTAAGCTTGCTACCCTTTGTGTTTCTTCCAAGTGGTTTTCAACATGGAGGAGTACTGATTCATCAGCTGAGGGAGGGCGGTAGGTGGTAACCAGCAGGAGGTTTCCCTGCCCGTTCTTGACCTGAAGCCATGAGACTTCATGGGGTCCGGAGTCAATGTTGAGGTTTCCCAGGATCACTGCCTCCTGACCATTTATCATTGTGCCGCCATCCCTGGTGAGTCAGAACATACCCAGAGATGCTGATGGAGGAGTCTAGGACATTGGCTGAAAGGTATTATTCTCTGAGTATTACTATGTCAGACTACTGCTCGACTAGTCTGTGGGACAATTCTCCCAATTTTGGCATAAATCCCCAGATGTTAGTGAGGAGGTCTTTGCAGGGTCGACTGGGCTGGCCATGAAGTCGGGTATGCTCTGTACACAGCGTCTGTAGTTGTAGAATCTGTGTCTGGTCATGTGTAGGCTGCTCACTGGTTTCAGGTGGTCTCTTACCAGTGTGCTCAACTCCTCAAATGACTTGCTTGCTGGTTTCTCAGCTGCCAACAGATCCTTTACTAAAGCGTATGTTTTCGAGCCACACCTGGTCAAGAGATGGGCTCGTCTCTTGTCTGCCTTATCGTCGCCCAGCCAGTCTTTGGTCACAAAGCTTTGCTGGAGCCTTTCTATAAAGTCCTCCCAATTGTCTCCAGCATTGTATTTCTCATCTGAGCTGTTGGTAGCCATTCTGTGGATTCTGTGATCCCGTAACTCGTCGCCACTGTAAAGTCCTGTCCCTGCAGTACAGACTTACACGAGACACATGCTGAACTCAAGGTCACTCAGGACCTGCACCTTTAATTCCAGCTCTCCAGTGCTGCACTTGCCCGAGATTTCCCTTTATATACCACAGTGGGACAGGTATGGAGTGTCTCCTGCAAGTGCACCCCTGGTGGTAAGGTATGCTTATTGTTACAGGTCATATCCAGTTACAGTCATGTATAGCATGGTAAGATACAGTTATATACAGTTATGTGAGATACATGACAGGCTGGCTATTTGACTCTGATGAGCATCACAGGCCCTGTCTGATCTGCTCCTCATCTCGCCTACATGCATGGGAGAAAATGGCATTTAATGTAATTATAATAAGAACTACCCCTTCCACCTTTCATTGATAGCAGTCACTTTTTAATGAAGATTCCCATTTGTCATTACAGAGCTGCATCGATTCCCAAGTAAGGCATCATAACGATACAATAGTTCATTTGATTTCTAAATTGCCTGTTACCAGTTGCCTGGGAAAATATTAGTGTAGTGGATGGTTTCCGGCTCCATTCCTGTTGTTTTACTGCTTAGTAAATTCAGATCATCAAGCTGTGTTGTAAGTAATTTCCTGAGTTAAAGTTTATCAGTCATTACACTTGAGAATCTATATAGCAGTCAGCAAATATGCTTTGTTCAAAACACAACATGAGGGTTACTCTGCAATCACTGACCAATTTAGATATGGCATGATTTTTGGTGCTAAATGACTAATATGTCTGCCAAACCATTTTAGCGGGAATGTATTAAAAGACTTTAATTAGATATTTGTGTACCTGATGCCGCACTCATTCTTTTCATTCTGCAACATACACCATTTACAGTGTTTTGTTCAGGAAACAAAATGCAGAACATTAAAGAGCTCCTGATTGGTGACTGCAATACAGTCATATGGCCGTCCAGTGCATTCATACCTTCCCAGCACGTTTCAGAACCTTTTTACAGGGAGCTCCAATTGACTGGTGTGAAGGTTCAACTGGACTGATGCAACTTCTATAAAGGGATATCAGCAAGAGACAGTTTACACTGAAAGAGTGAAATTCCTCTATTCATTGGAGCATGTGCGCACACTATGGACCCAAAATTGGTCAATGCATAAGGTCCATCCATTTCTTGGCGCTATGCCGACGGTGCGTTGTTTCAAACCGCTGGAATACCGCCGGGACCGAAGAGAACAAAATTGGTCAATTTTTTTCACCATTACGTCGGTGGTATGTCAGCGGTCTGCAGTGGGCGGTACGTAACCTAGTAATCAATCCAGATCGACTTTCTCTTCGATGGATGGTGCGGCACTGAACTGTGTATGCGCAATCTTTTCATTCCCTTTTTTTTAAGCCCACAATTTCGGGGGTCAGGGGTCACCCGCGCATGCGCAGTGAGTTGAAGAGAAGGGAGATGGCGAGAAGGAGCAGCAAGCTAGTCGACAGGCAGTTACTTTAAAAACACATTGCAGAGTTAAAAAATGTTTAAAACAACTAATAATTCTACAGCTTGAAGAATAAGAAGCCGCCATATTTCACAAAGCAAAAATCATAACAGAAATATTATGGAAATGTAAAAACAAATCCAAGAGCAGGAACATGGAAAAGGACGGGAGGTTGAAGGTGTCCGCCTTCGACGAGACGGAGTTACCGGCCCTTCGAGAATATCACAGAGAGGTACTCCGAACTAACGAAGGGTGATCGTGGAAAGCTCCCCGACCCAAAGGAGTACAATAGGATATGGGGCGAGATCGGGGAGGCTGTGTCCTCCACAAGTACGATGGTACGCACCAGGGAAACGTGCCGTAAGAGATGGAACGACCTGGTGAGGGTCGCAAGAGTAAGTAATGATTTTATTTATGCCCCCCCCCATGTGCATGTAGGTTCAGTGTCACACGGATGATTTTATTTATCTTAAGGTTACGGCGATGTATTTGTGCTTTCAGGCAATGACGTGGTGTGGTGTGGTGTGGTGCGGTGTGTGTCTGCGATGTTAAATGGATTGAAGATTTTTACTTTACTTTCTGCAGAAGACGACATCTGCAATAGCAGCCGATCAGCGTCGCACGGGGGGAGGACCCACAACCCAGGAGCCTCTTATTGGTGCCCTGTCCCTGGTTGGGGAGCAGTACCACCACCGGCATTAATGCTGACCCACTCTCACGACAGTAAGTTGAATAAAATGCAGTCTCCGTGTTGTGGTCCTCTCATGTCATGTAATGTAACTGTAATGTTGGCCTGATGTAATGCAAGTTTATTGCACTGTATTGTTGGCCTCTGATGTACTGGAATGTTTGGGGCATGTAATGCAATGCATATATGTATTGTCTGTCTGCAATATGTAATGCAGTACTATAGCAGTGGTGGACATTTAAGACAGACTGCGATAAGTCACTGTACTATGTACTAATGTAACCCTGACCCCTTCCCTGGTGCCAAGCTTTTTTCAAATGTTGTTTTGTACTTCGACTCGGATGATTCAGACCACACAGCGACACAGACGACAGACCCACTGCCTCCACCTCTGGCGTCACCCAGCCCTCTCCTGACGAGGAAGACGAAGAGGAACAGGAACAGTCGCTGATCCGGCAGCCAGTGGAGGTGGAGCTGGGGGTGGAGATGGAGATGGAGCAAGATTCCCCAGCTCCATGTGGGACAGCTGGAACAACCTCCAGCACAGAGTCTGTATTCAGGGGATTCCCCATGGCTCCTCTGATTCTGGTGGGCCAAGCCGTGCACGGCAAGGCACCCCCAGTGTTGCAGCGACGGAGGTTGGTGCAGGAAAGGTCGGTTGCTGTAGGCGTGTACCAGGACATGGTACGCCTGTCACAGGCCAGTGTCGACATAGGTCGAGAGCTGCTCAAGGCCATGACTATAATAGCCACAAACATCGCGGCTCTATCAGAGCCGCAGTCAGAGGAAAGGTTGCGTATGATCGCCGCAATGGAGCGAACTGCCGACACCATCGAAGCCATGCGGCAACCGAAGGGATCAGGGCGTGGTGCGGAACCACCCCCCCGCCAAAGTAGTCAGGAGCTGACAGCATCTTCCAGCCCTGAAGCCGTGCCTTCCCACATCATGAGCTTCTCCTGAGGCCCCAGTTATTGCGCTGCAATGTCTGACCCTCAACGACAGCAACTGCACTCGGGGTGTGGTGCTTCACACTGGCTTGGTGCCATCACAGGGAGATCCAGGCTCAGGGGCACTGGGAAAGGGAAGGGCGGGTGTAAGAAAGAGGGGGGGTGGGGAAATAGTCCAAAGGGTGGTGTAGCACACGGTTGAGGACGGGGTCGAGGTCGTGGTCAAGAGCAGTAAAGGGTCATTTGTTGTGTACTTATTCATTGAATAATTGAAGTTTGAATTATTAAAGTTGTTATTAAAGTTGTTATATAGTTATAAGTTTTACAAAGTTTTATATTTTTTACATTTTTACATAAATGATTGAATTGAATTTAAGCACTCTTGTACAGTGTCAAACATTTGGGTAACAGTCATCAGAGTCCCAAAACGCAGCTCTCTACATTCAAGCAAAGCGTTCATTTATAAATCTTCTCAGATCTGGTTCCTCCATTCGACATGAAGTCAGCAATACAGGCTGAGATAGTACAGGCCCCATTCTTTTTAAATCTCCACAATATTTTTCAATGAAAAAAAATAACTAAAATGCCTTCTATCTTAATAAGTTGTTCAGCACCAATAAAAATACCTTTCCCACTGTAAATCACACTGTTAAGTCACTGTTCACCACAGAAATAGGAATAGTGCAATCAAGCAGATGCAACATGGATTCATGAAGGGGAAATCATGTTTAACTAATTTACTGTAATTTTTTGAGGATATAACGAGCATGGTGGATAGAGGTGTACCGATGGATGTGGTGTATTTAGATTTCCAAAAGGCATTCGATAAGGTGCCACACAAAAGGTTACTGCAGAAGATAAAGGTACGCGGAGTCAGAGGAAATATATTAGCATGGATAGAGAATTGGCTGGCTAACAGAAAGCAGAGAGTCGGGATAAATGGGTCCTTTTCAGGTTGGAAATCGGTGGTTAGTGGTGTGCCACAGGGATCGGTGCTGGGACCACAACTGTTTACAATATACATAGATGAGCTGGAAGAGGGGACAGAGTGTAGTGCAACAAAATTTGCAGATGACACAAAGATTAGTGGGAAAGCGGGTTGTGTAGAGTACACAGAGAGGCTGCAAAGAGATTTAGATAGGTTAAGCGAATGGGCTAAGGTTTGGCAGATGGGATACCATGTCGGAAAGTGTGAGGTCATCCACCTTGGAAAAACACAGTAAAAGGGAATATTATTTGAATGGGGAGAAATTACAACATGCTGTGGTGCAGAGGGACCTGGGGGTCCTTGTGCATGAATCCCAAAAAGTTAGTTTGCAGGTGCAGTAGGTAATCAGGAAGGCGAATGGAATGTTGGCCTTCATTGCGGGAGGGATGGAGTACAAAAGCAGGGAGGTCCTGCTGCAACTGTATAGGGTATTGGTGAGGCCGCACCTGGAGTACTGCGTGCAGTTTTGGTCACCTTACTTAAGGAAGGATATACTAGCTTTGGAGGGGGTACAGAGACGATTCACTCGGCTGATTCTGGAGATGAGGGGGCTACCTTATGATGATAGATTGAGTAGACTGGGTCTTTACACATTGGAGTTCAGAAGGATGAGGGGTGATCTTATAGAAACATTTAAAATAATGAAAGGGATAGACAAGATAGAAGCAGAGAGGTTGTTTCCACCGGTCGGGGAGACTAGAACTAGAGGGCACAGCCTCAAAATACGGGGGAGCCAATTTAATACCCAGTTGAGAGGGAATTTCTTCTCCCAGAGGGTTGTGAATCTGTGGAATTCTCTGCCCAAGGAAGCAGTTGAGGCTAGCTCATTGAATGTATTCAAGTCACAGATAGATAGATTTTTAACCAATAAGGGAATTAAGGGTTACGGGGAGCGGGCGGGTAAGTGGAGCTGAGTCCACGGCCAGATCAGCCATGATCTTGTTGAATAGCGGAGCAGGCTCGAGGGGATAGATGGCCTTCTCCTGTTCCTAATTCTTATGTTCTTATGTTCTTATAAATACAGAGGTGCTGCTTTAGCTGACAGTTCCCGATTTCCAAAATGGAGGCTTCATGCACTCCGCCCACTTAACATCGCGTAAAACCACCTTTTTCAGAGCTCTGGTGGTATGTCGGCGTTATGCCATGAAAATCGGACTTTTTGGGCGGTATGCGGGCGGTCCTGCACGGCAGACAGTGTGCATACCACTCGGCAGTATGTCAATGATGAATATTCCGCCGAGCAGTATGTCGACTGTATGTCGGTGTTTTTTTGGCCAAAATCGCATTTTTGGGCGGTACGTGGTACGTCGATTAACTTCACGCCCCAAATGTGCAAACACTCACTGTGTTACAGTTAGTGCACACGCCGAGTGCGTGTTAGAACTGGTGTAGCAATGGTCACCACACGTTAAAAAAAATCCACACACAGGCATCTTCCACCCCCTCAATTGGAGTTCAGGACTGGAACATCGGGTCCTTCATCGAAACACCTGTGAACTTGTGGAAGCAAGTCATCCTCGTTCGAGGGACCGCCTATGATGACGATGATGACAAACTCTGTGTGTCAGAGTTAGTGCACACGCTGAGTGCATTTTAGAGCTGATGTACACACTCACTGTGTTAGAACAGGTGCACACACTCATTGTTGGAACTGGTACACACATTCACACTTGGAACTAGATGAACTTGGGGCTAGAAATTCAGTATCGCCCATTTTGAGGCGTTAATTCTGTCAGAGCGGTAACTATAGCGCCCCCTGAAAGTTTGCGCCGCCTACCGTGAAATTAGGTTTCTGTGCCCCAAGAGGGAAAGGGAGAGCTAAATCAGTCCTTGCACAATTCTCTTAGGGCGATGGAACCGAAAATCTCAGCGGTACATTTCCAGAACGAACGCGCTTGGTGCGAAGGTCGGTTTATATCCCGTGGACAGCCAATTCTTAAAGGCGTGGTAAGATATGGGCATGCACAGTTCCAACTTCTCAGTCTGCTCAGAGTGGGAAAATGGAGGACGGAGGAGGTTACCATCGTGCACACTGCTTTCCGCCCACGGCCGTGGACACATTGGTGGAGGCAGTGGAGAGGTGCTGGAACGTGCTCCAACCTCCCACTGGAAGGAGGCCCGCTCCCAGAATATTCAGGAGGCTATGGAGGGAGGTGGCCCAGCACGTCTCCGCCAGGAACACGGTGGCCAGAACTGTGACATGATGTCGCAAGAAGTTCAACAACCTCACTAGGGTCATGAGGGTGAGTACCCTTCCTATTAATATTGCAATGCCACAATATGAACCTCTGTCTCACACAATGTCAAGTCTTTTCAGTACCTGCTCCTTCACTATGTACCAGGCCATGGTCTTCCTTTGATGAAGACACCATAAGAGTTCAGGCGCAGTTCAGCAGCCATGCCCTGGCCATTCAGTCGTTGCTGACCTTCTTGTTCCCTACTCAGCCTGACCCCTCCTCGCACCACTGTTTCACTCTTGTTATGTGTTAGCATCACTTCAGCCTCATCCTTCAGCTTGGTTGTCACCTAAGCCACACCATTCACTCTGCGCGGCCACGCAGATCCAAACGGGGATCTGCACACTTCCATACAATAGGAGCTATTCACCTGTGGAAGGCACATGTGGCACACCATGAGCTGCTCACTCACTCACACCTTGTGTTTGTTATTGCAGTTGAAGCTGGCACACAACGGGCACAAGCAGAGGTGCAGCAGAGGGGGGGGCCTGAAATCCAGGACCTCACGGAGGTGGAGGAGCGAGTCTCTGCCCTCATGGGCACAGCAGTTGGTGTGGTAGCGGTCAGTGAAGCCGAACCCCCTGGGGACAGTGGCAGTGTGTTAATGCCCTTTGCATTTTACCCTTGACACCACAAGCGTTAGCCCCTTTACATATTAATGTCCAATGCCACCTCCTTCTTCCCTTCCTGCCCCCTCCCCTGGTGCTAACCACAGTTCTGTTGCTTTGTGCTTATAGATAATGTGCCAGAAGCACAGCAGGTTGCCCGTGAGCCCTCCACATCGAACGACGGCGGAGACGAGGAGCAAGGGGACCAAAGTGTAACCAAAGTGTGGGACCTTCCATCAGCAACACCGAGAGTGGACAACACCTCAGTAGAAGAGTCGACGTTCATGGGCTTCAAAGATCCTGAGGCTCCTGGCCCCAGTGGCCTGCAGCAACGTCCAGTGCGAGGGGAAGCTCGGGGGCCAGCTCCCCGGAGGGTGAGTCAGCTCACGAGTCCTGCTCAGAGACAGTCAGATGTGGATCCGGACTTGGAGGCTATGTTGAGAGAGCATATGGGGGCATTGGAGAGGGTCCCGCAGAGCATGGATGCACTTGCTCCAAGGTTGGCGGAGGCCGCCTCAAGCATTGCCCGTGCCTTTCAGCAGCCAACCTAGCTCATCCTTGACCAGCTCCGGAGAGAGATGGGCTCAATGAGCGACAGTGAAGTCACAGAAGTGATGGCGTGTGCCATGTTTGGTGTGGAAGCAGCTATCACATCACAGGACAAAGCCACAATGTGATGCAGTCGCTGGTTGTTGGCCTCAAGTCTCAGACTGTTGCATTTCACGTTCAGAGTCAGTCTCAGATTGATACCATGCAAACACGGACTGCTTCCATCCTCTCTGTGTTCCCCGCAGCAGGTCGGGACCATAAAAGGAGCGGCAAGGGGCGGTGTGGTGGCATATCACTCCAAGGAGCGGCATGAGCTGGTATAGGAGGGCGACGGCAGTGAAGAGGACGAGTGGATTGGACATCACCAAGGTCCAGGTCGCTGATTGGAGCGCAGGAAGGTACAGCAGGAGCGGCGAGAGATTGCAGGACGATGTGATCGGGGCCCAGAAGAGACACGAGTTCGGGGCCTAGAAGAAGCGAGGACCCAGGGGCAGTACGGGTCAGCCCACACTGCGATGTGTGCGCGCACTAGGTCCATGCAGCAGAGCTGGTTAACCCTCGCCACTGGACCAAGACCTAGCTCTGTCAAGCCCGTGTGGTGGCTGGTGTGCAATGGCCACCACATGTTAAACATAGAAACATAGAAAATAGGTGCAGGAGTAGGCCATTCGACCCTTCGAGCCTGCATCGCCATTCAATATGATCATGGCTGATCATTCCCTTAGGACCCCTTTCCTGCTTTCTCTCCATACCCCTTGATCCCTTTAGCCGTAAGGGCCATATCTAACTCCCTCTTGAATATATCCAATGAACTGGCATCAACAACTCTCTGCGGCAGGGAATTCCACAGGTTAACAACTCTCTGAGTGAAGAAGTTTCTCCTCATCTCAGTCCTAAATGGCCTACCCCTTATCCGAAGACTATGTCCCCGGTTCTGGACTTCCCCAACATCGGGAACATTCTTCCTGCATCTAACCTGTCCAGTCCCGTCAGAATCTTATACGTTCCTATGAGATCCCCTCTCATCCTTCTAAACTCCAGTGAATAAAGGCCCATTTGATCCAGTCTCTCCTCATATGACAGTCCAGCCATCCCTGGAATCAGTCTGGTGAACCTTCGCTGCAATCCCTCAATAGCAAGAACGTCCTTCCTCAGATTAGGGGACCAAAACTGTACACAATATTCCAGGTGAAGCCTCACTAAGGCCCTGTACAACACGCACAGGCATCTTCCACCTTCAATATGCAGTGCGGGATTCGGAATATTAGGTCCTTCATTGAAACACCTGTGAACTCATTCCTTTTTGGCATGGAAGCAAGTCATCCTCGATTCGAGGGACCACCTCAGAAGTTGTTGTTCCCTACAGTCTGACGGGGACATGATGGTGCCACACAGATTGCTCCAGATGCTCAGGCTCTGCCCCGGGGAAGTGGCAGTGGGCCTCTGGGAATGGAAGATACTGTCTTCGCTCAAGATGCCAGCATTCCGTCTCCCACCACTGCCAATCCGCCTCTGCACTTGCCGCGGTCTACACCCCAGCCATCCCAGACTGCTGCCGCCGATACTGAGCTGGTACAGTCTGCAGCTGGGCCTTCCAGCCCCAGAGCTGGTCCAGGCCATCTTACAGACACAGCAGCCCTCAAGCAGCCTTGCTGCAGGCACTGCGGCCCCATTGTGGAGGAGCAGTAGGCGTGGGAGGGGGGGTTAAGGAAAAGGGGTGGCAAATCAGAGAACGAGTCTCAATAAAGTCTTTGGCCACCACGGACAGATGTCCTCATCCTGTAAATATCATTGTAAATATGTTGTTGCTGTGATTTGACGCTTGCTGTTAGTGTATGAGTCTGGGCCTAATATGGCACATGGAACCTGGTGGGGGAATTACAAATGACAGAGGGATTTGTATACATATTGCTGAAGTGGATTCGGTGTTATGTTGTTTCAAGGAGCATTCGCTAAATTTTTTTTATTTGTTGCTGGTGAGGGGTTGTTGGTGTGTTTGAGGCGAGACTTTTGACGCCGTTAATAAAATGTTAATCTGACCGTTTGCATTCCCGTCTTGTGTATCAAGGTGTAATTTCACCGAGATGTGCCATTATCATAGCACATAGCCCGGCCAATATCAGTTGCATCTGTCAGCTTCCTCCATTCAAGAGGAGTGATGCGTTGTGAGCCGCTGACGTGTGGTCCTCGCAGCGGCAGCATGGCCGAGGTGTCTCCTCTGTGCCTGCTGCTGCTCCTCCTCCTGGCCACCTTCTGAGGTGGGGCTGTGATCCTCACTGGCAAGGCCTGGGCCCTCATCATGGCCAAGTTGTGCAGCATAGAAATAAATAGGTGCAGGAGTAGGCCATTCGGCCCTTCGAGCCTGCATCGCCATTCAATAAGATCATGGCTGATCATTCACCTCAGTACCCCTTTCCTGCTTTTTCTCCATACCCCTTGATCCCCTTAACCGTAAGAGCCATATCTAACTCCCTCTTGAATACATCCAGTGAACTGGCATCAACAACTCTCTGCGGCAGGGAATTCCACAGGTTGACAACTCTCTGAATGAAGAAGTCTCTCCTCATCTCAGTCCCAAATGGCCTACCCCACATCCCAAGACCATGTCCCCTGGTTCTGGACCTCCCCAACATCGGGAACATTCTTCCCGCATCTAACCCGTCCAGTCCCGTCAGAATCTTATATGGAGATGGCAGAAACTCTGAACAAATATTTTGTATCTGTCTTTACGGTAGAGGACACTAACAATATTCCAACAGTGGACAGTCAAGAGTCTATAGTGGGGGAGGAACTTCCCACAATCACAATCACTAAGGAGGTGGTACTCAGTAAGATAATGGGACTAAAAGCATGCAGCACACCACAATGAATAGAGACACCTGTTGAGGGCACTATTGAAGGTTGTCTCCAGGCATCAGAAGCGTTACTTCAGCATCCCTATTGTCTGCTCGATGCTGTTGCGGGTGGTCGCATGGCTGTCATTATAGTGATGCTCCGCGTGGGTGGTGGGGTTGCAGAGGGGGTGGTCATTAGCCAGATGTCAAGGCCGTATTCTATGCCCCGAGCAGCCAGCGTGCCCTTCCGGTGGTGGCTCAAACATTCGTGGCACATTGCGTTCATGTTAGGATGAACGCCATCGTTTGCGCGGCCTGGATAGTCGGCATTCACCGAGAGGATGCGCTGCATGTGGTCGCACGCCAGCCAGCTGCACGTTCAGGAAGAGCTTGGCATTCTGGAATGGTGCACTCCCTGTGACCTTCTGTCGAAACGTTGCACTCACCGTGACCTCTGATTAATCCGGTTGCTCATTCTTCAAATCGCCTCCAGGTATTGCCGAAAGAAGGTGGGACCACCTAGTTTCTCCGGCGTGTTCAGCGGCGGACGCTAAATGAGGAGGACACAGCTAATTTTGCGAGCGGATCATTGCACGCACACTGGCATCATGATCTGACTGAAGTAAGACGGTGAGGCAGTAGTGTTTTGCGCCGCCGGTAAACCTGGAGCAGATTTCCCGGCAGTGCACCATAACCTGCACAGCCGTGCGGTAAGCTATTCAAAATGCATTACCGCCCCTCCAGGACACCAACTGAGGCATGGCACAACCAAATTTCTCACCCCTTGACTTTTGGGGAAGGCGATGTGGAAAGACTACGACATGTTGACCCTACAACTCCAAATGTCCTTTAATAGAGTTCCACATGAAAGGCTGATGCACAAGTGTTCAAACTGGGGGAAAGTCAAATTAAAAAGTGGCAATAGGTAAGAGCTGACAGGTCGTAAGCAGTCGATGCTCTTTAGGAGAGTGATGTCAGACAGGAAGTGCAAAGTGGGGTGCCACAGGGATTCCAGTTGGGACCACTACTGTTTAAAATAAATATCAATCCCCTGGATTCAGACGTTCGATGAAAATTGATCAAATTGGCACAAGATACCAGTTAGGCAGTTAAAATCTGAGGAGGTGGCTAGGAATCTACAAAATGGGTTAGATAAAACATGGATAGTAGGAAGACAAAATGGGTGGCATATGTGCACCATGAATGGAATAACAAAGGATGGAGTTAAAAGGGATCAAGAAGTATTAGTGGACTTGGCACTTAACATGTGAAAGCACACTGGAACAGCAATCAACAAAGTAACTAGAATGCTGAATATATTGCCAAAGTAGTGGAGTTGAAGGAAATTACTTTTAACTGTAAAGTGCTCTGGTTAGATTGATGTGTCCAATTCTGGTCACGGAGACACGAGATATTCAAGCCCAGAAGTCATTGCACAGAACAACATTGAAACATAGAAAATAGGTGCAGGAGTAGGCCATTTAGCCCTTCGAGCCTGCACCGCCATTCAATATGATCATGGCTGATTATGCAACTTCAGTACCCCATTCCTGCTTTCTCTCCATACCCCTTGATCCCTTTAGCCGTAAGGGCCACAGATAAGTCCCTTTTGAATATATCTAACGAACTGGCATCAACAACTTTCTGTGGTAGAGAATTCCACAGGTTCACCACTCTCTGAGTGAAGAGGTTTCTCTTCATCTCGGTCCTAAATGGCTTACCCCTTATCCTCTGACTGTGACACCTGGTTCTGGACTTCCCCAACATCGGGAAAATTCTTCCTGTATCTAACCTGTCCAATCCCGTCAGAATTTTATATGTTTCTATGAGATCCCCTCTCATTCTTCTAAATTCCAGTGAATATAAGCCTAGTCGATCCAATCTTTCTTCATATGTCAGTCCTGCCATCCCGGGAATCAGTCTGGTGAACCTTTGCTGCACTCCCTCAATAGCAAGTATATCATTCCTCAGATTAGAAGACCAAAACTGCACACAATACTCAATACCCAAGGACCCTGTACAGCTGCAGCAAGACCTCCCTGCTCCTATACTCAAATCCTCTCGCTATGAAGGCCAACATGCCATTTGCCTTCTTCACCGCATGCTGTACCTGCATATCTACCTTCAATGACTAAAGTACCATGACACCCAAGTCTCGTTGTACCTCCCCTTTTACTAATCTGTCACCATTCAGATGATAATCTGCCTTCCTGTTTTTGCCACCAAAATAGATAACCTCACATTTATCCACATTATACTGCATCTGCCATGCATTTGCCCACTCACCTAACCTGTCCAAGTCCCCCTGCAGCCTCTTAGCATCCTCCTCGCAGCTCGCACTGCCACCCAGCTTAGTGTCATCTGCAAACTTGGAGATATTACATTCAATTCCTTTGTCTAAATCATTAATGTATATTGTAAATAGTTAGGGTCCCAGCACTGGGCCCTGCGGCACCCCACTAGTCACTGCCTGTCATTCTGAAAAGGACATGTTTATCCCGACTCTCTGCTTCCCGTTTGCCAACCAGTTCTCTATCCACGTCAATTCATTACCCCCAATACCATGTGCCTTAATTTTGCACACCAATTTCTTGTGTGGGACCTTGTCAAAAGCCTTTTGAAAGTCCAAATACACCACATCCACTGGTTCTCCCTTATCCACTCTACTAGTTACATCCACAAAAAACTCTTGAAGATTTGTCAAGCATGATTTCCCTTTCATAAATCCATGCTGACTTGGACCGATCCTGTCACTGCTTTCCAAATGTGCTGCTATTTCACCTTTAATAATTGATTCCAGCATTTTCCCCACTACCCATGTCAGGCTAACTGGTCTATAATTCCCTGTTTTCTCCCTCCCTCCTTTTTAAAAAAAAAAGTGGTGTTACATTAGCTACCCTCCAATCCATAGGAACTGATCCAGAGTCCATAGAATGTTGGAAAATGACCACCAATGCATTACTATTTCTAGGCCACTTCCTTAAGTACTCTGAGATGCAGACCATCAGGCCCTGGGGATTTATCGGCCTTCAGTCACTTCAATTTCCCCAACACCATTTCCTGACTAATAAGGTTTTCCCTCAGTTCCCCCTTCTCGCTAGACCCTCAGTCCCATAGTATTTTCGGGAGGTTATTTGGTTCTGTCTTCACTAAGGAAGACACGAAGTATTTGTTCAATTGGTCTGCCATTTCCTTGTTCCCCATTATGAATTCACCTGATTCTAACTGCAAGGGACCTACATTTGACTGCAAGTAACCTACATTAATACTAACAATGAGACTGGATCCCCCTGGCATCAGAGAACTGAGTTATGAGAAAAGAGAAATGTGGGCTTTTCATCCTTGAAAGTACACAACTGAGAAGGGACCTCATAGAGGTCTACACGATAAATTTAGAATGTTACTTCAACTGAGAAGGAACCGTGGGCCACCTCAACAGGCACTGTGATGGCTACCTCGACCATCACAGCCAGTGTCGACAGGCACAATTATGGCTACCTCAACAGCACAGTCATGGCCTCATCACTGGGCACAGCCAGTATCAACAGGTACAGTCATTGTCACCACGATGGGCACAGCCAGTATCAACAGGGACAATCATGGCAACCTCGATTGGCACAGCCAGTATCAACAGGGACAATCATGGCAATCTCAATGGGCACAGTCCTGGCCGCTTCGGCGGGCACAGTCATGACCAATTCAATAGACACAATCATGGCCAATCCGACAGGCACAACCATGGCCAATCCGACAGACACAATCATGGCCAATCCGACAGACACAACCATGGCCAATCCGACAGACACAACCATGGCCAATCCGACAGGCACAACCATGGCCAATCCGACAGACACAATCATGGCCAATCCGACAGACACAATCATGGCCAATCCGACAGGCACAATCATGGCCAATCCGACAGGCACAATCATGGCCAATCCGACAGGCACAATCATGGCCAATTTGAAAGGGACAGTCATGGCCAATCCGACAGGCACAATCATGGCCAATTCGAAAGGGACAGTCATGGCCAATCCGACAGGCACAATCATGGCCAATCCGACAGGCACAATCATGGCCAATCCGACAGGCACAATCATGGCCAATCCGACAGGCACAATCATGGCCAATTCAATAGGCACAATCATGGCCAATCCGACAGGCACAATCGTGGCCAATTCGAAAGGGACAGTCATGGCCAATCCGACAGGCACAATCATGGCCAATCCGACAGACACAATCATGGCCAATTCAATAGGCACAATCATGGCCAATTCAATAGGCACAATCATGGCCAATCCGACAGGCACAATCATGGCCAATTCGAAAGGGACAGTCATGGCCAATCCGACAGGCACAATCATGGCCAATTCAATAGGCACAATCATGGCCAATTCAATAGGCACAATCATGGCCAATCCGACAGGCACAATCATGGCCAATCCGACAGGCACAATCATGGCCAATCCGACAGGCACAATCATGGCCAATTCAATAGGCACAATCATGGCCAATCCGACAGGCACAACCATGGCCAATCCGACAGGCACAATCATGGCCAATCCGACAGGCACAATCATGGCCAATCCGACAGGCACAACCATGGCCAATCCGACAGGCACAATCGTGGCCAATTCGAAAGGGACAGTCATGGCTAGTCTTGTTCACATGAGGACGATGCCTCACAAATTCTAAAGTCAAGAAAAGTCGGAGCTAGAAATGATTGCCATTCAAACAGAAGGAAAAGGAATTGATGAAAGACAAACTGAGCAAACCTGCCATGAAGTTGAAGGACTACCTTTTGTAAAATATATTTTAGAGTAATTGAAAAATTTCTGCAATAGTTTAAAAGGACTTCTGAAAAGAAAGTTTGTATATTTTCCAACTATAGACTGAATGATGACCTTCTTGCTTTTTAAAAAAAAAGAATGGAGATGTAATAATATTAGGATAATAGATAGGTCTGTGGATCAGGATTTTAAAAAAAAATTGTTCATGGGATGTGGGCGTCGCTGGCAAGGCCGGCATTTGTTGCTCATCCCTAATTGCCCTCGAGAAGATGGTGGTGAGCCACTTTCTTGAACCGCTGCAGTCCGTGTGGTGAAGGTACTCCCACAGTGCTGTTAAGGAGGGAGTTCCAGAATTTTGACCCAGCGACGATGAAGGAACGGCGATATATTTCCAGGTCAGAATGATGTGCAACTTGGAGGGGAACTTGCAGGTGATGGTGTTCCCATGTACCTGTTGCCTTTTGTCCTTCTAGGTGGTAGAGGTCACGGGTTTGGGAGGTGCTGCTGAAGAAGCCTTGGCAAGTTGCTGCAGTGCATCTTGTAGATGGTGTACACTGCAGCCACGGTGCGCAAACAATCCAATACGAGAGCCACAGACCCGGTCACAGGTGGGACAGACATTCGTCGAGGGAAGGGGTGCGTGAAGCTGGTTTGCCGCGCGCTCCTTCCGCTGTCCGCGCATGACTCTTCACGCTCTTTGCGTTGGGATTCGAAGAACTGAACGCCCTCCCGGTTGCACTTTCTCCACCTCGGGCGGTCTTCGGCCAGGGTCTCCCAGGTGTCAGTGGTGATGTCGCACTTTACCAGGGAGGCTTTGAGGGTGTCCTTATAACCCGTCCGCTGCCCACCTTTGGCTCGTTACTGCCCTTGACATCAAGGCAGCAAGGGGATGGAGTATAAAAGCAGGGAAGTCTTGCTACAGTTATACAGGGTATTGGTGAGACCACACCTGGAATACTACGTGCAGTTTTGGTTTCCATATTTACGAAAGGATATACTTGCTTTGGAGGCAATTCAGAGAAGGTTCACTCGGTTAATTACAGAGATGAGGGGGTTGCCTTATGGGGAAAGGTTGAGTAGGTTGGGCCTCTACTCATTCGAATTCAGAGGAATGAGAGGTGACCTTATCGAAATGTATAAGATTATGAGGGGGCTTGACAAGGTGGATGCAGAGAGGATGTTTCCACTGATGGGGGAGACTGGAACTCGAGGGCATGAGCTTAGAATAAAGGGCCGCCCATTTAAAACTCAGAGGAGGAGAAATCTCTTCTGAGGGTTGTGGATCTGTGGAATTCGCTGCCTCAGAGAGCTGTGGAAGCTGGGACATTGAATAAATTTAAGACAGAAATAGAGGATTTCTTAACCGATAAGGGGATAAGGGGTTATGGGGAGCGGGCGGGAAAGTGGAGCCGAGTCCGTGATCAGATCAGCCATAAGCTAGGGGGATCAAGGGGTATGGCGAGAAAGCAGGAATGGGGTACTGAAGTTGAATGTTCAGCCATGAACTCATTGAATGGCGGTGCAGGCTAGAAGGGCCGAATGGCCTACTCCTGCACCTATTTTCTATGTTTCTAATGTAGCCATGTTAGCTGGAGAATTGCATGATGGGATGTCTTCCGGCTGCTAGCTTGAAAATAATCCAAATTGAGCCAGTCATCTAATCACAGCCGCATGACATTGTGTTCTCATGAAGTGCAGGGTTCGAAACTTCCCAGGATTGAAGTAACTGGGGGCAACCTCTGGCACATCTCCAGGTCAGAAAATATAACATATGTTTCGACTCCCAGCCACTCCAGATTCCAGGAGCTATGGGAAGATCAGAGACAGTCAGTCAAGCTCTTTGTTCAGGATGCAGCATGCTAAGTTTGCTGCTCTATACAGTCAGGTAGCAATTGGTAACGGGCTGTGTTCAGGCTCAGTGTGAGCAAAAAGAACTTGTATTTATATAGCAGCTTTAATGTAGGAAAACTTCCCAACGTGCTTCACAGGATTGCAATCAGAAAACTCTGACATAGAAACATAGAAACTAGGTGCAGGAGTAGGCCATTCGGCCCTTGGAGCCTGCACCACCATTCAATATGATCATGGCTGATCATTCACCTCAGTACCCCTTTCCTGCTTTCTCTCCATACCCCTTGATCCCTTTAGCCGTAAGGGCCACATCTAACTCCCTCTTGAATATATCCAATGAACTGGCATCAACAACTCTCTGCGGCAGGGAATTCCACAGGTTAACAACTCTGAGTGAAGAAGTTTCTCCTCATCTCAGTCCTAAATGGCCTACCCCTTATCCTTAGACTATGTCCCCTGGATCTGGACTTCCCCAACATCGGGAACATCCTTCCTGCATCTAACCTGTCCAATCCCGTCAGAATTTTATATGTTTCTATGAGATCCCCTCTCATCCTTCTAAACTCCAGTGAATACAGGCCCAGTTGATCCAGTCTCTCCTCATATGTCAGTCCTGCCATCCCTGGAATCAGTCTGCTGAACCTTTGCTGCACTCCCTCAACAGCAAGAAAATCCTTCCTCAGATTAGGAGACCAAAACTGAACACAATATTCCATGTAAGGCCTCACTAAGGCCCTGTACAACTGCAGTAAGACCTCCTTGCTCCTATACTCAAATCCCCTAGCTATGAAGGCCAACATACCATTTGCCTTCTTAATCGCCTGCTGTACCTGCATGCCAACCTTCAATGACTGATGTACCATGACACCCAGGTCTCGTTGCACCTCCCCTTTTCCTAATCTGCCGCCATTCAGATCATATTCTGCCTTCGCGTTTTTGCCACCAAAGTGGATAACCTCACATTTATCCACATTATACTTCATCTGCCATGCGTTTGCCCACTCACCTAACCTGTCCAAGTCACCCTGCAGCCTTTTAGCGTCCTCCTCACAGCTCACACCGCCACCCAGCTTAGTGTCATCTGCAAACTTGGAGATATTACACTCAATTCCCTCATCCAAATCATTGATGTATATTGTAAAGAGCTGGGGTCTCAGCACTGAACCCTGCGGCACTCCACTAGTCACTGCCTGCCATTCTGAAAAGGACCCGTTTATCCCGACTCTCTGCTTCCTGTCTGCCAACCAGTTCTCTATCCACGTCAATACATTACCCCGATATGTCCTTACTATACAGTATAAATGCACACGAGGTCCATACTTGAGAGAAGGTCACTCTGTGACCAGTTACCTTTATTACCAAGACCTCAAGTGATGAAGGTGGGTGGAGCTTCCCCTTTTATACCTGAAAGTCCAGGTTAGGAGTGTCTCCCACAAGTTCATCCCCTTATGGTCAATGTTCTCAAGGTGTACAACTTAGGTCAGCTTATACATGGGTTACACTGATAGTTAAATATATGACACCCCCAATACCATGTGCTTTAATTTTGCACACTAACCTCTTGTGTGGGACCTTGTCAAAAGCCATTGAAAGTCCAAATACACCACATCCACTGGTTCTCCCTTGTCTACTCTACTAGTTACATCCTCAAAAAATTCTAGAAGATTTGTCACCAGGGTTTCTCTTTCATCAATCCATGCTGACTTGGACCGATCCTGTCACTGCTTTCCAAATGTACATCGAGCTAAAGAAAGAAGTATTCGGACAGGTGACTAAAAGCTTGGTCGAAAGTAGACTTTAAGGAGCACCTTGAATACGAAGAGAGGCAAAGCAGTTTAGGGAGGGAATTCCAGAGTTTAGGGCCTTGGCGACTGAAGGCACAGCTGCCAATTGCAGGGAGAAGGAAGTGGGGGATGTCCAAGAGGCCAGAATTCGAGGAAGAGAGAGATCGCGGAGGGTTGTAAGGCTTGAGGTGGTTACAGAGATAGTGAAGGGCGTGGCAGTGAAGGAGGTTTATGGAGGGTGCAAGATGGGAGGCCGGCGAAGAGAGCCCACTCGACATTGGGCCTCGAGCCTCATTTTAATAATCTACGAGCTGCCCGAGCCTGTCGCACGGCCAGAGGTGGGTCAGCCAGAAATGGAGACTAAATCTGGGTCTGCTGCCTTACTGGAAGTGGCCCTCAGGGGGAAAGGGACAGGAGGGGGCCCAGTAACAGAATCGAGCTTCAGTCTCAGCACTGATCAATGTCACTGTGGGGTCCATAAACAGGCATTAGGCCCTTCATCAGCATATTCAAATCAGTATTTTCTGGCAGCATGGGCGGTTTGGCTTTGTTTTTTTGTTTTGCTTTCTCAGTCACCTTCAAGTATTTACTGAAACATATCAAATGTTTGGCAGAGAATGAAGAACACACACAGTTGTCATTCATTCTGTCTCTGAAGAGGCCAATCAGACAGACTGCAGTATTCAAAAATAGATCCACTCATAAGTGATTGGAACAGAGGGTTTCACAGAGGAGCTTTCCAAATACAAATATTTATCCTTGTAATATCCCAGAAAATACTGTACAAGAAATCATCTTGAGCGAGGGCTTCCTATCTCTTGTACTTACCCTTAAGCTAAAGTGGGAGTATTTTGTGGAATTATAGAATCCTAGAGTGAAGTTCTTCAGAAATTCTCCCACTCCATCGGCAGAAGGAAGAAGGAAAGAATGAATTTGTATATATCATCATCGTAGGCAGTCCCTCGGAATCGAGGAAGACTTGCTTCCACTCTTAGCATGAGTTCTTAGGTGGCTGAACAGTCCAATATGAGAGCCACAGTCTCTGTCAGAGAGATAGTCGTTGAGAGAAAGGGTGGGCATTGAGCCTGGTTTGCTGCACGCTCCTTCCGCTGCCTACACTTGATTTCTGCATGCTCTCGGCGACGATAGTCGAGGAGTTCAGCGCCCTCCCGGATGCACTTCCTCCACTTAGGGCGGTCTATGGCCAGGGACTCCCAGGTGTCAGTGGAGATGTTGCACTTTATCAGGGAGGCTTTGAGGGTGTCCTTGTAATGTTTCCTCTGCCCGCCTTTGGCTCGTTTGCCGTGAAGGAGTTCCGAGTAGAGCGCTTGCTTTGGGAATCTCGTGTCTGCCATGCAGACTATGTGGCCTGCCCAGCGGAGCTGATCGAGTGTGGTCAGTGCTTCAATGCTGGGAATATTTACCTGGACGAGGACGCTAATGTTGGTGCGTTGTCCTCCCAGGGGATTTGCAGGATCTTGCAGAGACATTGCTGGTGGTATTTCTCCAGCGACTCGAGGTGTCTATTGTACATGGTCCACGTCTCTGAGCCATACAGGAGGGCGGGTATTACTACGGCCCTGTAGACCACGAGCTTGGTGACAGTTTTGAGGGACAGTTTTATAAACCACCTTTCACGATCTCCCAAAGCATTTTACAGCCAATAAGACATTTTCAAAAAGTGTAGACACTGTTCTAATGTTGGAAAGATGACAGCCAATTTACACAAAGCAAGAGTCCACAAACGGCAACGTGATCAGGTGTAGTTGGTTGAGGAATAAATAGTGGCCAGGACACCGGGGCAAACTCTCCTGCTCTTTTATAGTCTGAATTAGAGGCAAGCGTGCTGCCACTAAGCTACATCTGACGTTTATAGGCATTAAAGGAGCTTGCACCAAACGTCCACTGAAGTTAGAGGTGGAGCAGGAGAAACTCACACCGAGAGAATTTGGTGGCACCAAAGGTGGCCATCAAGCCATTATACCTTAGTTCCATTCCCCCCCTCCCCTTCCTCATACCATTTTAATTAAAAAAAAGATATCCACTTCCTTTTTAAAAATGATTGCTTCACTGCCAGAGGTATTCAACATCCAGGGCTTCAACATCCAGGGGTATTCAACATTCAGGAAGGATAGAATAAAAGAAAAAGGAGGTGGGGTAGCATTGCTGGTTAAGGAGGAGATTAATGCAATAGTTAGGAAGGACATTAGCTTGGATGATGTGGAATCTATATGGGTAGAGCTGCAGAACACCAAAGGGCAAAAAACGTTAGTGGGAGTTGTGTACAGACCTCCAAACAGTAGTAGTGATGTTGGGGAGGGCATCAAACAGGAAATTAGGGGTGCATGCAATAAAGGTGCAGCAGTTATAATGGGTGACTTTAATATGCACATAGATTGGGCTAACCAAACGGTGGAGGAGGATTTCCTGGAGTGCATAAGGGATGGTTTTCTAGACCAATATGTCGAGGAACCAACTAGGGGGGAGGCCATCTTAGACTGGGTGTTGTGTAATGAAAGAGGATTAATTAGCAATCTCGTTGTGCGAGGCCCCTTGGGGAAGAGTGACCATAATATGGTGGAATTCTGCATTAGGATGGAGAATGAAACAGTTAATTCAGAGACCATGGTCCAGAACTTAAAGAAGGGTAACTTTGAAGGTATGAGGCGTGAATTGGCTAGGATAGATTGGCGAATGATACTTAAGGGGTTGACTGTGGATGGGCAATGGCAGACATTTAGAGACCGCATGGATGAACTACAACAATTGTACATTCCTGTCTGGCGTAAAAATAAAAAAGGGAAGGTGGCTCAACCGTGGCTATCAAGGGAAATCAGGGATAGTATTAAAGCCAAGGAAGTGGCATACAAATTGGCCAGAAATAGCAGCGAACCTGGGGACTGGGAGAAATTTAGAACTCAGCAGAGGAGGACAAAGGGTTTGATTAGGGCAGGGAAAATGGAGTACGAGAAGAAGCTTGCAGGGAACATTAAGACGGATTGCAAAAGTTTCTATAGATATGTAAAGAGAAAAAGGTTAGTAAAGGCAAACGTAGGTCCCCTGCAGTCAGAATCAGGGGAAGTCATAATGGGGAACAAAGAAATGGCAGACCAATTGAACAAGTACTTTGGTTCGGTATTCACTAAGAAGGACACAAACAACCTTCCGGATATAAAAGGGGTCAGAGGGTCTAGTAAGGAGGAGGAACTGAGGAAAATCCTTATTAGTTGGGAAATTGTGTTGGGGAAATTGATGGGATTGAAGGCCGATAAATCCCCAGGGCCTTATGGACTGCATCCCAGAGTACTTAAGGAGGTGGTCTTGGAAATAGCGGATGCATTGACAGTCATTTTCCAACATTCCATTGACTCTGGATCAGTTCCTATCGAGTGGAGGGTAGCCAATGTAACCCCACTTTTAAAAAAAGGAAGGAGAGAGAAAACAGGGAATTATACACCAGTCAGCCTGACCTCAGTCGTGGGTAAAATGATGGAATCAATTATTAAGGATGTCATAGCAGCGCATTTGGAAAGAGGTGACATGATAGGTCCAAGTCAGCATGGATTTGTGAAAGGGAAATCATGCTTGACAAATCTTCTGGAATTTTTTGAGGATGTTTCCAGTAGAGTGGACAAGGGAGAACCAGTTGATGTGGTATATTTGGACTTTCAGAAGGATTTCGACAAGGTCCCACACAAGAGATTAATGTGCAAAGTTAAAGCAAATGGGATTGGGGGAAGTGTGCTGACATGGATTGAGAACTGGTTGTCAGACAGGAAGCAAAGAGTAGGAGTAAATGGGAACTTTTCAGAATGGCAGGCAGTGACTATTGGGGTACCGCAAGGTTGTGTGCTGGGGCCCCAGCTGTTTACACTGTACATTAATGATTTAGACGAGGGGATTAAATGTAGTATCTCCAAATTTGCGGATGACATTAAGTTGGGTGGCAGTGTGAGCTGCGAGGAGGATGCTATGAGGCTGCAGAGTGACTTGGATAGGTTAAGTGAGTGGGCAAATGCATGACAGATGAAGTCTAATATGGATAAATGTGAGGTTATCCACTTTGGTGGTAAAAACAGAGAGACAGACTATTATCTGAATGGTGACAGACTAGGAAAAGGGGAGGTGCAACGAGACCTGGGTGTCATGGTACATCAGTCATTGAAGGTTGGCATGCAGGTACAGCAGGCGGTTAAGAAAGTAAATGGCATGTTGACCTTCATAGCGAGGGGATTTGAGTACAGGGGCAGGGAGGTATTGCTACAGTTGTACAGGGCCTTGGTGAGGCCACACCTGGAGTATTGTGTACAGTTTTGGTCTCCTAACTTGAGGAAGGACATTCTTGCTATTGAGGGAGTGCAGCGAAGGTTCACCAGACTGATTCCCAGGATGGCAGGACTGACCTATCAAGAAAGACTGGATCAACTGGGCTTGTATTCACTGGAGTTCAGAAGAGTGAGAGGGGATCTCTCAGAAACGTTTAAAATTCTGACAGGGTTAGACAGGTTAGATGCAGGAAGAATGTTCCCGATGTTGGGGAAGTCCAGAACCAGGTGTCACAGTCTAAGGATAAGGGGTAAGCCATTTAGGACCGAGATGAGGAGAAACTTCTTCACCCAGAGAGTGGTGAACCTGTGGAATTCTCTACCACAGAAAGTTGTTGAGGTCAATTCACTAAATATATTCAAAAAGGAGTTAGATGAAGTCCTTACTACTCGGGGGATCAAGGGGTATGGTGAGAAAGCAGGAATGGGGTACTCAGATGAAGTTGCATGTTCAGCCATGAACTCATTGAATGGCGGTGCAGGCTAGAAGGGCCGAATGGCCTACTCCTGCACCTATTTATGTTTCTATGCTGACTGCAAATTCCGGGCCAATGCCATTCACTGTTGGCCCCAATCACACAATCTCTGTGGCAAGAAGTTTGCCTTTTTCGACGTCAAAGTGATTTCAACACAATATAGTGGTAATTCCCCAACGTGATCTGCTGTGACATCAACAAGCTATCTAAGCAGCCAATCAAGTTGCAGAATTCTCCGACACCAGGAACCAGGCAATGAGAAGCTGTTTTAAATCAGGACTGTTTAAGAATGATGCAGAGAGCAAAACAAAGATCGTAACTCTCACATGTGGGATAAGATAGAATTTGAAATATTACGAACAAACTTTAAAAAAAAAACTTCTTGAAGAAAATTTAAACTTTTTAGAAATTGTAATTATCAGAATGGAGAGATTTGATACTCCACAAAATAAAATGAGTTTTTCAGTGCCAAAAATGTTTGTTTAGCAGTCAATACGCTGTTAATCCTTGTTGGATTAGATGTAACTGAGATTTTAACATTTAATGGGGTATTTAACAGTGATATTACTGCAGTAAAGCCCAAGTTTCGTCAGTTCCACTGATTGCCGGCGATGGGGAGGGGTTGGGAGTGAGGGACACAGCACAGCCAGCGTTGGAGCAGGCTTCGATCTTAAAACTCTGAATCGGTCCCCTTTACACCGGCGACCAAGGCAGAGAAAGCTGGGGTCGGGAATTGGACCCCCCATCAAATGGCGGGCAGGTGAGAGACTTTTTGGCTGCATAGGCAGGTGGGCAGTAGGTGCCCAGTGGTTCTATGCAAATTAGAGGCTACTTGCTGATCCTTTGAATTCTGGCGAGGTCAGCATTCAAGTGAGTTAGAGGGTGGCACCGTCCCGGCTAAAATGTGGGGATTGCAGTCTTTGTGGGCAATTTTTGGCAGCGCGTTCAGGTGCTAAAGATCGTCCGAGGTGACCGAGATGGTCACCGGTTTAGCCCATTTCATCTAGGACACCATCTTGGTAAAGGAGATAAAGCCTGCACTAGGAACGGCCATCCAGAGGCTCATTAAGGGGCTGATTGCCACTGAAAATGCCCGATAGCACTCATATTGAGGAAGCTGCGCAGCATTTTGGTGGCTAGTGTTTGGTCTTAATGCCCTCTAACAACGACCAGCTGAATAGGAGTAAACAAGTAGTTTCTAGTGCTGAGGATTTCTCGTGCTACTTAAAGGGATACTCACCATTTGCTGCTGGAACTGTGAAGAGGACCGCTGAAACACAACAGGAGACTTTCTGGGACACTGTCAAGACTTCAACGATTTAGCAACATTTATTCTGCAAATCGCTGAGGACTTCACCTAAAAAGAGCGAGTCCTGTACCACTCCACCTTATAGGAGTCACCGGGAGAAAAGGAGAACTTGGTCAAGGGCATCTGGCTCGGGCTCACCCTTGGTTTGGAGGAGGACTTGAGGCCAGGCAGAGCAGCACCAGCTGCTGGCGAGGTTCAAGAGGGTGAGGAAACGGAGTTGGTGTCCTTCCCTCCTGCAGGAACAGGACATCCCTCCTCCTCTAGACCTTCTCCACTAGGACCTCCAGTGCTGTGTTTGAGAACCTGTGCACCCTCTCCCTCAGCTATCCTGCAATGTGCTGCTATATAATGCGCACTCAATACCTTCAGTGGATGTGGATGCTGGAAGCCCACATATTCTACTCCCATGAAAACTGCATCTAATCAGCACTTGAATGCAAAAACCTGCAGATTTCTGGCTGATCACTTCCAGGCAAATTTAAACTATGGTAATCAGCAATTAGGACCAAAATTGTGCGCTAACTCCAGACATTCAAATAGGCGTGTCTTAATAGCACTGGACCCATTTAGCGACTGTTTTTACCCTCGGCCCAAAATAACCTCCTAGGGCCAGCATCTATATCAAAAATTGGAAAGGTTCTTTCTACCGAAATTAACCTCAAACAGAAATGTAACAATTTGAAGCCTCCCTTGATGTCTGCATTAGCCCTCGGTATTACTGGTAAAGGTGAGATGCTGAATAATTTGGCAGAGTTTTGTGAATGTGTAACACACAGTGACGCAATCAGAGTTGAGTGGGAATTAAAACTATCCCAGAACATAATGTGAAGGAGATGAGCAGCAAAAAGGATTGTGAAATACACATTTAGGAGCGAATAGGAAGAGTAGGCATTCAGCCCCTCGAACCTGTTCTGCTATTCAGTTAGATCATGGCTGATGTCTATCTCATCTCCTTTTGGTTCCATATCCCTTCAGACCCTTACCTAACAGAAATCCAGCGATCTCAGTTTCGACATTTTCAATTGACCTAGCGGTTTACAGCACAAAAGGAGTTCTTTCAACTCATCACGGCCAGAAGTAATTCCACCCCACCCTGATCTATCCCCATATCCCTGCATCGTTCTCCCTTTCAAACATTTATTCACCTTTCCTTGAAGGATAGAATGGTCTCTCTCTTCACCCGTATTATTCCAGTCTTTCTGTCTCTATATTTTAGCTTGTTAACAGAAGCCTTGTTTGTATTATGAGATTACGGGTTGGATTTCAGACTGCAATCTCCTGTTTGAGCACTGATTAGTACTGGGTCTGTTTGCAGCCTGAGTGGATAGAGAGTATGCCCTGAATCCTGGTTCGTGATTTGCTGGGGTTGGAGCTCCTGTTTTCAACAGGAATTAAGCTTTTCCTGTTATTCTGTTGTTACTTTCAGAAACCTGGTCCCAGTCTCTAGCTTATTGCCGACCCAAAGTCAATCGTGTTATCATAAGCAAGGCCAGCTCCCCAGATATTTCCGCTTCTCCCAGCTACAGTCCAATTTTAAGCATAGCTTCAGGGGAGAGGACAGGCTTTTAGCTACAGGTCCAATGATTAAGATCCAGAGTGAAAATTTCAGGATTAACAGAGCTATAAAATCTGAGAGATTGTGATATGACCCGTATAACTCTCTCTTACACTTTGCACTTACTATTGTTTTGTTTAAAGGACGGCAAAATATTAATTTTAAAAAAAAATGGTATTGCATTTATACAATTGAGAGAGGAACCTTTTCTTCTGTATTAAGAGACCCAGGTATCGGGTCCTATTTACACAACACCCAAGCCAGTGGAATGAACCTAATCTAAAGACCTTGCCAGCAGATTCAGAGTGTGCAACGGGTATTGACGAACCTTTATAAGCTCAATGGAGGCATTAGATCGTCATGCTCAATGAGTTTTATTCCAGTTTTTACACAATTATGGTTTAAAATAGAATACAGACACAGCAGCGTGGCAGCACTGTTGGCAAACGGTTCATTGTAACTGGGCGAGGGGTGTTGTATTTGCCGATGTATCAGCCCATGGTGTCTGTGACAGCTCTTTGGAACAGCTATCCGATTAAACCCCAACCCCGCTGCTCTTTCCACATGGCCCTGTAAATCTTTCCCCGATAAGTAGTTATCCAATTCCCTTTTTAAAATTACCATTGAATCTACGTCAAGCGCCGGTTCAGGCCGTGCATTCCAGATCACAACTCGCTGCTTCAAAAAATTCCTCATCTCCCCTCGGCTTCTTTTGCCAATTCCATTAAACCTGTGTCCTCTGGTAACCGACCCTCCTCCCAGTGGAAACAATCACTCCTTTACACCCAGATGTAAAATAGCTGTAAACCTGGTCACACTTTCGGCTTCTCTCTGTTACATTATACAACAATATTGTTCTATTTAGAAAGCTGGGCGATGGGCCAAAACACATTGTGCACAACACCTAAAGGGTGAAAAGAGATGACATTAATAAGGAAGTAATGATCATGTGGCAACAAGCTTGGGTTGCAAAAGCCTGAAGACTGCTAAAGGAGGGAAAACTGGGCAAGGGAAGGAGTTCCACCGTGTTATAGGTTATAGTGTGGGAGAAAGCTGTGATAGTAAGTCTGAAACTGAGATTACTGGGGTATCGGCAGTGTTCCCGGGGGTATCGGCAGTGTTCCCGAGAGTATCGGTAGTGTTCCTGGGGGTATCGGCAGTGTTCCCGAGAGTATCGGTAGTGTTCCTGGGGATATCGGCAGTGTCCCTGGGGTATCGGCAATGTTCCCGAGAGTATCGGTAGTGTTATTGGGGTTTCGGCAGTGTTCCTGGGGATATCGGCAGTGTTCCCGAGAGTATCGGCAGTGTTCCTGGGGGTATCGGCAGTGTTCCCGAGAGTATCTGTAGTGTTCCTGGGGATATCGGCAGTGTCCCTGGGGTTTCGGCAATGTTCCCGAGAGTATCGGCAGTTGTACGGACAGTTTATGGAACTATTGTTTTTTCTAGTCTGTTCATGCTGTCTCCATTTGTTTCCCTCTGCCTTTGATTCAGGATTACATAACTTGTTTATTTAGATTATGGAGATAATCCCAGTCATGATGCTCATGGACCACATTAAACAGAGCAATTCGATAATGTTTGGCATATCAACTTTGATCTACACAGTGAAACAATTATCAGTGAAATCAGGCATTACAATGTAATGTGGAATGAATAGTTTTAAGCACAAGTAACATTTAAAGTATGCATGTTAGCGTAAACACAACAGTAGAAAGTGGCACCCAGACATACTGCACAAGAAAGGCGTGCTATCACCTAGGTAATTCATCAGCCTATACTGCTGTCATTGCACCAATCTCAAATATTACCATCTGGCAAATGGTAAATAAGAGGTTTGGAGTGAGCTGATTAGTCAGATTAATTAAAGGGTCGGGTGCACTCAGAATATGAAAGCGTTGCTCTTTCACTCTCACACTCTGATATTCTGTGACCTCCCCAGAAACGCACCTTGTTTATCACTTGCCAAGCAAGAAATCAAGATGAGAGGCATGATTTTCAAAAGACTATTGCACAAATGTACTGTGCCATTATTTTAGTGTGAGAGACGTTAGAAGTCGTGTCAATCTTGCAATGGGAGAGGCAGAATCAATGTAATGACATCTAATAAGACACTCCTCCTAACATTTTCATCCAGCAAGACCTCATTTGTCCATTTTGTCTGTGCTGCAAGTGGGGCCATCGTGTTATTGTCCAATCATACTAGCTGAATTCAGGAGGAACGGGATTAGATCAACCTTTATGGTTCTGTAAGTATATCCGTATCAATCTCAGATTGGTTATAACTGGAGAGAGATCTGGCAATGAGAAATTGACTAGATTCCTGGCGGATGAAAGAAGACACATTTTTCAGTTTTGTGCTGTGGCCTCAGTGTTTAAATTTCAGGTTTAAACATTCAGATCCAAAATCTAAATTTATGTAAACCCTAAACCTTAATGCAGTCTCTAAACACGATTTTCCTAGCAGCAGAAAGCAGTAGAATATGAGCTCAAAATTCAACGCAGAACAATTCCAGCTGTTTGTCTCCCTCTGTAGGTTGCAATTATAACAAATCTCATTTTCTGTTCAATATTCTTCACACAACATGCCTGAGTTCGAGGTCAAACCTGCAATCAACCGTTGCCACAACAACGAACACTTGCTTATTCATTGAAATTATCTGCGTTGTGATTTTTAAGAGGGATTTTGTACATGAAACAGACATTTACAGACAATTCCGACTGTATTACAAGAATTTAAATTATTTGTAGCAGACTGTTCTATTCCTTTGTAATATGCAGTGAACTAAAACCTCTAGTTCAAATTGAACAATCCAATTGCATGAGTGTGCCTTTATTGTTAGATGCCAGAGCTTTTTGCTAGAACGCTTTGCAGAAACAGCCCAAACCCTATTCTTCCCTCCTCTTCTTCCTCCCCCCAACCATCTGCGTGTATTATAAAGATAACTGCAGGCTGGTTTGAATAGAAATACTTGCATTTCTATAGCACCTTTCACGATCTCAGGACATCCCAAAACACTTTACAGCAGTGAATACACTTCAAAAGTTGGCTGTAATGTAGGAAACGCAGCAGCCAATTTGCACACAGCAAGCTCCCACAAACAGTAATGTGATAACGACCAGATAATCAGTTGTTTTGTGATAAATATTGGCCAGGACAACAGGGATAACTCCCCTGCTCTTCTTTGAAATAGTGCCATAGGATCTTTTACATCCAACTGAGGAGGCCTCAGTTTAACATCTCATCCGAAAGACGGCACCTCCGACAGTGCAGCACTCCGTCAGTGCAGCACTGGAGCATCAGCCTAGATTTTTGTACTCAAATCGCTGGAGTGGGACTTGAACCCGCAACTTTCTGACTTCGAGGCGAGAGTGCTGCCCACTGAACCACGGCGGACACTGATAAATTGACATCTTAGTAAATGGCATCACCCTCAAAGTGTTACTGCCCTTGAATATTCCAGCCTAGATGTGTTTTATATAACACCATATGGTTTAAAGGAGGCCACAATCCACTAGAGTGAAGCTCAAGGTTCACGATTGCCTTGTGAACCTGAAGTGTTTTTGATGGGGGAGCGAGGGAGAAGGGTTTTGTTTTTATTGAGGTGATTGAATGTCACTTCTGCAGACTGTTAAATCTTTCCAGCGTTTGCTCCTCGTGTCGCTGTCAAGCATTCCCACGTCAGTTATAGCACAGATTATACGCAAGGTAAAGCTAGTTCTGCCGTGCATCAGCAACAATCCTAAAACTGAACTTTAAAAGCAGTGTGACCTTTTCACTTCCCATACTTTGTGGGTTCACTGTGCGAGATCACTGCCAGGTGGGGCAGTATTCTTGGGAAGTAATGTGTTGGGAACTAGATAGCAACCAAGCTCAGGTTCAGCCAGAAGCCTTTCAACACAGTCTGGACTTTACCCAGAGATCAAAGGACAATATTCAAACTGACTGCACCACCCAGTCCTCCTTCAAATATCTTCCTACGCACCTCTATTAAAACTAAAATGCATCCAGCACTTAGTGAACTGAAAAGGAGACTAAGTAATGAATGTGGATGTGGAGGTGGTTAGTGAATGCAGAACTGGTCAGTGGAAACGTTGTGGAAGTTAGATATGGAGTCCCAGGATAACTGCAGTGATATAGTCCATCTCACACTTTGATATGGACAATTCAGTGCCACAAGTCCGCAAACCGAGAAACCCCAACAATGGCCACAGAACAAAACAAACCTCCAACAAACGCACACAGTCATCGTTGTCCAATGGAAATCTCTGGCTCCATCTAGAGGCTTAAGGACCAATTACTTTTATACAAATATCTTATCCCATTAGGCTTCCATAGCTACCAAGGTCAGGCATTTGTCAACACTCAGTTTCATTGGAACAGTGAGATTCGATGAGCAGACAGCCACATTTATTTTAATGAAAACAAAAAACGGTGGCTTTAAAAATTCAAGATAAAAATAATTGAGTCTGCTTGAAGTTTATCCAAAAGAGAATCAATTTTAATTAAGAATTAAATCCTATACTGTTAAACGGCCCATTTATTTACTACTTTATAGTCAAGATTAGGGAATTTGTCAACAAATTTTGGATTCATGTCAATGAATCATCTTAGTTTTGTAAATCAACGGAGGGCGGATCAGGCGAGGTGTTATGGGGAAAATGGCTGCGTGTTCGTTGCCCTCATTGGCTCTGGGTTTTTTGCCTCTGAGGAGATTAGATGGCTGCAGGGGTGAGGAAGTGATGCTCCCACCATCACGAGTGTGGGGCAGGCTTGATGGCCAGCTAGTCTTTTCCGGCCCGTCATTTTCCTATGTTCAGTTGTGTCCAAAGCACTTGCGAATGTTAAGATTTATACTCAGAAAAGATCCCACCAACACTTTATCCTCCTGTTCAGAAGTGGCCTGTCATATTCTGTTTATTCAGTGCCCATTGGTGCTAACAGTGGTATTTGGACTGCAAAAGGCTATGATGAGTGCGAAATAGTGTAGGGACTATTAGCAATACTTTAGCGTTGAAGTAAACCATGACTCTCGCCCGCTGTGTCACTGGAGCAGATCTAGCCTTATGCAACACCTGCTTTTCTAATCACCATCAATATTGCAATGTCATTTTAGATCATGTCAGCAATACTAAGCATAAGTGATCTCATGGAGCTACTGTATCATAATATTGACTGGCTCCACAGATCGTCATTAGTGATATTAAAAATGTAACTGTGATGCATAGAAGAACTCCACGAGGCTGAGTACTGTGAGCTAAACTTAGTGTGACCTTAACTTAGTGTGACCTTTATTACAACTCCAGAGTGCCTAAACAACATGGCAGCCAACTTTTTATACTGGCCCTGCACGTGTGTGCAGGTGACCATTAGGACTTCAACAGGCCCGCCCTCTGGTGGCAAGTATTACAAAGTTACATACATAACATCACTTCCCCCCCCGCTCCAAGTCTTCGGTACAAGTTATTTAGAAGTTGAGGCAATCCGGAACCCTTCGCTCCCTGGTTGATTGTCTAAGTTCAAACCCTGGCGTGTGTGAGTTGGCCGGACCATTGCTGCACTGCACCGTGGCTGGTCTGACCGGACTGTCAGGACCGGTGGGTTCATCCTCGCGAATGACAGCGAGGTCGATTGCTGGTTGGGTGTGTGTTGGTGGATCGTCGATGATGATGTCCTCTTCAAATCGTTCCTGGTTGTTAGTAAATCGCAATTTGTTCTGATCTAAATGCTTTCTGCACGTTTGGCCATTTAACAGTTTGATTATAAACACCCTATTCCCTTCCTTGGCCAAAACAGTGGCAGCAACCCACTTGGGACCATGACCGTAATTCAGGACAAACACAGGGTCATTAACATCAATGTCACGGGAAACAGCCACGCGATCGTGGTACATGTTCTGCCGGTGTTGCCGGGTTTCCACGTGATCATTAAGGTCCGGGTTGACTAGGGAGAGCCTGATTTTGAGGGCTCTCTTCATTAACAATTCTGCAGGGTGAACCCCGCTGAGCGAGTGGGGTCGCGTCCGGTAACTGAGCAGAATACAAGACAAGCGGGTTTGCAGGGAGCCGTCAGTCATGCATTTCATGCTCTGCTTGATGCCACTGCGGGTCATAAACTCGTTGAATTCCGAGCTGGTGAAACACGGTCCATTGACGCTGACAAGGATGTCGGGCAAGCCATGGGTGGCGAACATGGCTCGGAGGCTTTCAATGGTGGCTGTGGACGTGCTGAAAGACATGATTACGCATTCAATCCATTTGGAGTAAGCGTCCACTAATACTAAAAACATCTTTCCTAGAAAGGGGCCGGCAAAATCTATGTGGATCCTGGACCACGGTTTGGAAGGCCATGACCACAGACTCAGTGGAGCCTCTCTTGGTGCATTGCTCAGTTGTGAGCAAGTGTTGCACTGATGCACGTATGACTCCAAGTCCGAGTCAATGCCGGGCCACTAAACATGCGACCTGGCAATTGCCTTCATCATGACAGTGTGTAGGTCGCGTATAAACGTTTCCCTGCCTTTTTTTGGCAAAACCACGCAATTACCCCACAAGAGACATTCCAACTGTATGAACATTTCAGCTTTGCGTCGGTGAAACGGCTTAATTTCATCTTGCATTTCCCCGGGGAATGGCCGACCAGTTCCCAGTTAGGATGCAACTCTTTACTAATGAAAGCACAAGATCCTGGGCTGGTCCAGGTCCTGATATGATGAGCTGTGCCGGGTGACCCCTGGCACGCAAAAGCAAGTCTGCGGTCTGCACCATTTCAATGGTAGCCGGCTGAGAGCATCGGCACAGTTTTCAGTGCCTGTTCTGTGGCGCATAACAGTCATAAGCAGATAATGTTAGTGCCCATCTTTGGATGCAGGACGAAGTAATGGTATTTATACCTTTGTTCTCTGAAAACAGTGAAATGAGCGGCTTGTGGTCAGTTTCAAGCTCAAATGAAGTCCAAATAGGTATTGGTGCATTTTCTTAACCCCATATACACATGCTAACTCCTCTTTCGCGACCATACTATAGGCTCTCTCAGCCTTAGACAGACTCTAGACACGTATGCAACCAGTTAGAGGTTGCACGATACATTGGCTTGCTGTAACACACAGCTGACCCTGTACAATGAGGCGTCACAAGCTAGTATTAAACGTTTACATGGGTCATTGTGTAAAAGTAACTTATTTGAACATAGCAGGTTCCTGGTCTTCTCGAAGGCAGCGTCTTGAGATTTGCCCCAAATCCAGTCGTCACCCTTGTGTAGCAACATGTGTAAAGGCTCTAACAAAGTGCTCAACCCGGGTAGAAAGTTAACGAAATAGTTGAGGAGTTCCAGGAACGAACGCAGCTCCGTCACATTCTGTGGTCTGGGTGGATTCTTGATGGCCTCTGCCTTTGAATCCGGGGGCCTGATGCCTTCTGCTGCAATCTTTCTCCCCAAAAATTCGACTTCTGGCACCAGGAAAACACACTTGGAGCGTTTCAGCCTGCGTCCCACTCTGTCTAGGCGACTTAGAACCTCTTCCAGGTTGTGTAGGTGTTTATGATGGTGTCACGACCGGTGATCAGGATGTCGTCTTGAAACACAACGGTGCGTGGAACTGATTTCAGCGAACTCTCCATGTTTCTCTGGAAAATGACTGCAGCTGAGCGAATCCCGAAAGGACACCTGTGGTATATAAACAGTCCTTTGTGTGTGTTGATGCACATCAGTCTTGAAGATTCAGCCAGCTCCTGTGTCATGCAGGCGGAGATTAGGTCCAACTTGGTGACGACATCCCCCCCGCTAACGTTGCGAACAGGTCATCCGCCTTGGGCAGTGGGTACTGGTCCTGTAGTGAGACTCGGTTAATCGTTACCCTGCAGTCTCCGCAGATTCTGACCGTGCCATCGCTTTTCAACACCGGCACAATTGGACTGGCCCACTCGTTGAACTCGACTGGTGATAGAATTCCTTCGTGTTGGAGTCCGTCCAGTTCGATCTCGACTTTCTCCCTCATCATGTACGGAACCGCCCGAGCCTTGTGATGGACAGGCCGTGCATCGGAACCTAGATGGATCTGTACCTTGGCGCCTGTGAAGTTGCCGATGCCTGGTTCGAATAGCGAGGGAAACTTGCTCAGCACTTGAGCACTTGAGGCGTCATCCACTGAAGATAGTGCTTTGATGTCGTTCCAATTCCATCTAATCTTTTCTCGCCTTCTTCTGCCGAACAGCATTGGGCCATTGCCTGGAACAATCCACAATGATAGGTCATGCACAGCTCCATCATACGATACCTTCACTGCCGCACTTCCAATGACTGATATGAGCTCTTTGGTGTAGCTACGCAGCTTTGCATTAATTGGGCTCAGTTTGGACCTTTGTGCTTTATTGCCCCAGTTTCTCGAAAGCCTTCTGGCTCATTATTGACTGACTCGCACCCGTGTCCAACTCCATGGATACTGGAACCCCATTTAATTTGACTTTCAGCATTATAGGAGGTCTCTTGGTGGTGAAGGTATGTACCCCATACACTTCTTCCTCGGGTTGAGTTGCCTGTGCTGCGTGATCCGTGCCGGATCGATCATCCTCTGCCACGTGGTGTGTCGCAGCACGTTTACACATTCACTGGAGGTGTCCCATTGTTGCACAGCCTTTGCACACGTGGTGCTTGAATCGACATTGATGGGCCCAATGACTACCCCCGCAACGCCAACACGGTGCTAATGGATTCACATTCACCCCCGATGGCGGACTCTGAGTCACCACAGGTCCTGCAGCCACAGACGTATAGGCCCTGCCATATGCAGTTCGGTCTGCTAGTGACGTCATTTTATGCACAGTACTGGCCGGTGAGCTTCGATGTTGAGAAGATGTCGGTTTGGGTGTTATCATCCGTGGCCATGCTTGCCTGGGTGATCGCGATGGCCCTGCTCAGATCTCGGGTTTCGGCAGCCAGCAGCTTTCGAAGAATGACCTTGTGGCTGATGCCCAGCACGAAAAGATCCCGCAGCATTTGCCCCTACGCAGCTCCAAACTCGCAAGGTCCCGCGAGGCGTCTCAGCTCGGCGACATAATCCACCACGTCCTGGCCCCCGGAGCGATGGTGCGTGTAAAAACAATATCTGACCATGAGGATATTCTCCTTCGGCTTGAGGAGGTCCCGAACCAGCATTCACAACTCTGTATATTCCTTCCCCATTGGTTTTGTCGGTGCGAGCAGATTCTTGATGAGGCCGTATATTTTAGGTCCACAGACAGTGAGGAGAACCGCCTTGTGCTTGGCCGAGTTAGTGTTTCCTTCCAGCTCATTGGCCACCAAGTACTGGTCGAGACGCTCGCCGAAAGCTTCCCATCAATTTGGAAAAGCAAAATTCGGTCAGACAGAGTCAGCATGGACTTATGAAGGGGAAGTCATGTTTGACAAATTAGTTGGAATTCTTTGAGGATGTAACAAACAGGGTGGATAAAGGGGAACCAGTGGATGTGGTGTATTTGGACTTCCAGAAGGCATTTGACAAGGTGCCACATAAAAGGTTACTGCACAAGATAAAAGTTCACGGGATTGGAGGTAATATATTAGAATGGATAGTGGATTGGCTAACGAACAGAACAGAGAGTCGGGATAAATGGTCTGTGTAAAATCCTTACTCTACAGTATGAAACCACACGAGGCACATTCTGGGGACAAGGTCACTGTGACCTTAACTCTTTATTCACAGGAGTCCAAAGACCATGACCCTGCATGGGACCTCCCTTTTTATACCTGTGTGATCGGGTAAGGAGTGTCTCCCACAAGTTCACCCCTTGTGGTCAAGGTGTGCATCTAGGTTGAGTGTATATAGTAATACAGTGGTGTTACATTGTGGTTACATACATGACAGTCTGCTTGGCAACCAGTAATTAGTGGGGTGCTGCAGGGATCAGTACTGGGATCCCAACTATTTACAATCTATATTAACGATTTGGAAGAAGGGACTAAAATGGGACAAAGATGGGAGGAAAAAAAAAATCTGCAAAAGAACATAGACAGCCTAAGTGAGTGGGCAAAACACTGGCCGATGGAGTATAATGTTGGAAAATGTGAGATCATGCACTTTGGCAGAAAAAAAAATCAAAGAGCAAGTTATTATTCAAATGGAGAAAGATTGCAAAGTGCCACAGTATAGCGGGACCTGGGGGTACTTGTGCATGAAACACAAAAGGAGAGTATGCAGGTAGAGCAAGTGATCAGGAAGGCCAATGGTATCTTGAACTTTATTGCAAAGGGGATGGAATATAAAAATCAGGGAAGTCTTACTACAGCTATATAAGGTATTGGTGAGGCCACACCTGGAATACTGCGTGCAGTTTTAGTTTCCATATTCACAAAAGGATATACTTGCTTTGGAAGCAGTTCAGAGAACGTTCACTAGGTTGATTCCAGGGAAATTGATGGGATTGAAGGCCAATAAATCCCCAGGGCCTGATTGTCTGCATCGCAGAGTACTTAAGGAGGTGGCCCTAGAAATAGTGGATGCATTGGTGATCATTTTCCAACAGTCTATCGACTCTGGATCAGTTCCTATGGACTGGAGGGTAGCAAATGTAACACCACTTTTTAAAAAAGGAGGGAAGAGAGAAAACAGGTAATTATAGACCGGTTAGCCTGACATCAGTAGTGGGGAAAATGTTGGAGTCAATTATTAAGGATGAAATTGCAGCGCATTTAGAGAGCAGTGAACAGGATCGGTCCAAGTCAGCATGGATTTGTGAAAGGGAAATCATGCTTGACAAATCTTCTGGAATTTTTTGAGGATGTAACTAGTAGAGTGGACAAGGGAGAACCAGTGGATGTGGTGTATTTGGACTTTCAAAAGGCATTTGACAAGGTCCCACATAAGAGATTGGTGTGAAAAATAAAAGCACATGTTATTGGGGGTAATGTACTGGCATGGATAGAGAATTGGTTGGCAGACAGGAAGCAGAGAGTCGGGATAAACGGGTCCTTTTCGGAATGGGAGGCAGTGACTAGTGGAGTGCCGCAGGACTCAGTGCTGGGACCCCAGCTATTTACAGTATACATTAATGATTTGGATGAAGGAATTGAGTGTGATATCTCCAAGTTTGCAGATGACACTAAACTGGGTGGTGGTGTGAGCTGTGAGGAGGATGCTAAGAGGCTGCAGGGTGACTTGGACAGGTTCGGTGAATGGGCAAATGCATGGCAGATGCAGTATAATGTGGATAAATGTGAGGTTATCCACTTTGGTGGCAGAAACACGAAGACAGAATATTATCTGAATGGCAGCAGATTAGGAAAAGGGGAGGTGCAACGAGACCTGGGTGTCATGGTTCATCAGTCATTGAAAGTTGGCATGCAGATACAGCAGGCGGTGAAGGCGGCAAATGGCATGTTGGCCTTCATAGCTAGGGGATTTGAGTATAGGAGCAGGGAGGTCTTACTGCAATTTTACAGGCCCTTGGTGAGGCCTCACCTGGAATATTGTGTTCAGTTTTGGTCTCCTAATCTGAGGAAGGATGTTCTTGCTATTTAGGAATGCAACGAAGGTTCACCAGACTGGCATGACAGGGATGACAGGATTAACATATGAGGAGAGACTGGATCAACTGGGCCTTTATACACTGGAGTTTAGAAGGATGAGAGGGGATCTCATAGAAACGTATAAGATTCTGACGGGACAGGACAGGTTAGATGCAGGAAGAATGTTCCTGATGTTGGGGAAGTCCAGAACCAGGAGATACAGTCTTCGAATAAGGGGTAGGCCATTTAGGACGGAGATGAGGATGAACGTCTTCACTCAGACAGTTGTTAACCTGTGGAATTCCCTACCTCAGAGAGTCGTTGATGCCAGTTCATTGGATATATTCAAGAGGGAGTTAGATATAGCCCTGAGGGCTAAAGGGATCAAGGGGTATGGAGAGAAAGCGGGAAAGGGGTACTGAGGCGAATGATCAGCCATGATCATATTGAATGGTGGTGCAGGCTCAAAGGGCCAAATGACCTACTCCTACACCTATTTTCTATGTTTCTATGAGGGGGTTGACTTATGAGGAAAGGTTAAGTAGGTTGGGCCTCTACTCATTGGAATTCAGAAGAATGAGAAGTGATCTTATCGAGACGTAAAAGATTATGAGGGGGTTTGACAGGGTGGATGCAGAGAGGATGTTTCCACTGATAGGGGAGACTCAAACTAGAGGGCATGATCTTAGAATAAGGAGCCGCCCATTTAAAACAGAGATGAGAAATTTCTTCTCTGAGGGTTGTGAATCTGTGGAATTCGCTGCCTCAGAGAGCTGTGGAAGCTGGGTCATTGAATAAATTTAAGACAGAAATAGACGGTTTCTTATAAGGGAATAAAGGGTTTATATGGGGAGTGGGCGGGGAAGTGGAGCTGAGTCCATGATCAGATCAGCCATGATCTTATTGAATGGCGGAGCAGGCTCGAGGGGCCGTATGGCCTACTCCTGTTCCTATTTCTTATGTTCTTATCACCCTCTATATTCCAACAGCAGCCATGGTTGTGATGAAGGTTCGTATTCAGTTACTTGTCGCCAATTGTTGTGGTGTATAGAAGAACTTCACGAGGCCGAGTACTGTGAGCTAAACATAGTGTGACCTTAGTCTTTATTACAACTCCAGAGTGCCTAAACAACATGGCAGCCAACCTTTTATTCTGGCCCTGCACATGTGACCATTAGGACTCTAACAGTCGCGCCCTCTGGTGCCAAGTATTACATAGTTACATACATAACAGTAACACAATAACAATGCCAGTGGATTTAAGTGTTTTTTACTCTTTCCTCAATCAGGGATTGAATAGTTATAAAAGTATCTCCTCCTAGGAGTTTTATCCTAATGTATGTGCTTGACTTTGACTCTTATTGAAGAACCAATACGAGGTACATTACTGAGATAAGAAAAACATTTTGATTTTAATTTGCTTTTCATTATCTATTGGGGTGGAAGTTAGGGGTCTTTGAATCTGCTAAACGTTTTCACTAGTCAACCAGTTCTCACCCAAGGAGTGGAAAAATCCATCAGTTTTAACATTCAAACACACAGCCCTCCAGATGTTTTCAAAAATTGGCAAACTACATGTAGTTAAATAAAAGGGACAGAGACAGAGCTCTGCCTGAAATATATATAAAAACTTGTTTTGCTTTACATCTAAATTATATCCAAGCATTTAAAAAGCAAAAAAGATCTAAAGACAACTTCCTTTGACAGAAAGGAAAAGGAGGTGGGGTAGCACCTTTAATAAAGGATGAGATCAGAGCTTTAGTGAGAAACAATATTGGCTCAGAGGATCAAGTTGAATCAGTTTGGATGGAGATAAGGAATAATAAGGAGGAAAAAGTCACTGGTGGGTGCAGTCTATAGGCCCCCTAACAGATGCTACACTGTTGGATGGAGAATAAATTAAGAAATAATGGAGGCTTGTAACAAAGGAGCAATAATCATGTGCGATTTTAACCTTCATATTGATTGGAGAAAGCAAATTGGCCAGGGTAGCCTCAAGGAAGAGTTCATAGAGTGTATCCGGGATAGTTTCCTTGAACAGTACATTGTAGAACCAACCAGGGAGCAGGCGATCTTAGATCTGGTACTGTGTAATGAGACAGGATTAATAAATGATCTCATAGCAAAGGAACCTCTGGGAAAGAGTGATCATAGCATGGTTGAATTTCAAATTCAGTTGGAGGGTGAGAAAGTTGGATCTCAAACCTAAGCTTAAACAAAGGAGACTACAAAGGTATGAAGGCAGAGTTGGCTAAAGTGGACTCTGGGAAATGGATTAAAGCATGGGCTGGTTGATGAGCAGTGGCAGACATTTAAGGAGATACTACATAACTCGCAACAAAAATATATCCCAATGAGAAGGAAAGACTAAGAGAAGGGATAACCATCCGTGGCTAACTAAGGAAATAAGGGATGGTGTCAAATTGAAAACAAGGGCATACAATGTGGCCAAGACTTGTGGGAGGCCAGAGGATTGGGAAACGTTTAAAAGCCAGCAAAGAATGACTAAAAAAGTAATTGAGAGAGGGTAGATAGATTATGAAAGCAAACTAGCACAAAATATAAAAACAGTAGTAAGAGTTTCTACAGGTACATAAATAAAAGAGTGGCTAAATAAATGTTGGTCCCCTAGAGGATGAAACTGGGGAATTAATAATGGAGAACAGGGAACTGGCAGAGATGTTGAACAAATATTTTGTATCAGTCTCCATGGTAGAAGACACTAAAAACATCCCAATAGTGGATAATCAAGGGGCTATAGGGAGGGTGGAACTGAATACAATCACTATCACTAATGAAGTAGTACTCGGTAAAATAATGGGAATAAAGGCAGACAAGTGCCCTGGATCCGATGGCTTATACTCTAGGATCTTAAAAGAAGTGACTGCAGAGATATTGGATGCATTGGTTGTAATCTACCAAAATTCCCTGGAGTCTGCGATGGTCCCAGCAGATTGGAAAACCGCAAATCTAACTCCCCTATTTAAAAAAGGAGACAGACAAAAAGCAGGAAACTATAGACCGGTTAGCCTAACATCTGTCATTGGGAAAATGCTGGAATCTATTACTAAGGAAGCAGTAGCAGGACATTTGGAAAAACATAATTCAATCAAGCAGAGTCAGCATGGTTTTATGAAAGGGAAATCATGTTTGACAAATTTTCTGGAGTTCTTTGAGGATATAACAAACAGGGTGTTATAAGGGGGATCCAGTGGATGTGGTGTATTTGGATTTCCAGAAGGCATTTGATAAGGTGCCACATAAAAGGTTACTGCACAAGATAAAAGTTCACGGGATTGGTGATAATATATTAGCATGGTTAGAGGATTGGCTAACTAACAGAAAACAGAGAGTCACAATAAATGGCTCATTTTCCGGTTGGCAGTGACTACTAGGGTGCCACAGGGATTGGTGCTGGGTCCTCAACCATTTACAATGTAGCCAAGTTTTCTGATGGTACAAAAATTTGAGGAAGGTACGAAAAATCTACAAAGGGATATAGACAGGCCAAGTGAGTGGGCAAAAATTTGGCAGATGGAGTATAATGTGGGAAAATGTAAGGTTATCCACATTGGGAGAAAAATAGAAAAGCAATAATAATTTAAATGGAGAAAAATTGCAAAGTGCTTCAGTACAGAGGGACCTGGGGGTCCTTGTGCATAAAACACAAAAAGTGAATCTGCAGGTACAGCAAATAATCAGGAAGGCAAATGGAATGTTGGCCTTTATTGCAAGGGAGATAGAGTATAAAAGCAGAGAAGTCCTGCTACAACTGTACAGGGTATTGGTAAGGCCACACCTGGAGTACTGCATGCAGTTTTGGTCTGCATATTTAAGGAAGGATATACTTGCATTGGAGGCTGTTCAGAGAAGGTTCTCCAGGTTGATTCCGGAGATCAAGGGGCTTGACTTACGAAGATAGTTTGAGCCTATACATATTTGAGTTCAGAAGAATGAGAGGTGATCTTATTGAAACATATAAGATAATGAGGGGGCTCGACAAGGTGGATGCAGAGAGGATATTTCCACTCATACGGAAACTAAAACTAGGGGACATAGTTTTAGGACATTTAAAACTGAGATGAGGAGGAATTTCTTCTGAGGGTTGTAAATCTGTGGAATTCTCTGCCTCAGAGAGCTGTGGAGGCTGGGTCATTGAATATATTTAAAGGTGGAGATAGACAGATTTTTGAGTGATAAGGGAGTAAAAGGTTATGGGGAGCAGGCAGGGAAGTGGAGCTGAGTCCATGATCAGATCAGCTATGATCTTATTGAATGGTGGAGCAGGCTCGAGGGGCCAAATGGCCTACTCCTGCTCCTATTTCTTATGTTTTTATGTACCAGTGAACATACTCTCACATACCTACAATAGTGAGATCAGACTTAAAATGTCCTTTCATGGAAGTAACTTGTATTTAAACAGCATTGTATCACATCTTTCTAAACTGTCCCAAAGGGTTTTGCCTGCATCAATTTGTTTTGAACTACAGCCATTGTCGTTATGAGCGTGGTAACAACAATGAAATGAATGGTCAATTCATTTATTCTTTTGGTGGTATTGCTTAAGGGATGAATGTTGGCCAGGAGACTGGGAGAACCCCCAGTTTATCTGAGTAGTGCCATGGCATCTTTAACATTCGTCAGTATGCATTTAATCTTTCCAAGTCTATTACAAATTGTGACATTTATGCTGTTTTTAACTATAACGGGAGTTAAATGTGACCGTCTCCACCTGACCCGTCCAGGTTGGGAAAATTCACTTTATTCTAAGCTTTCATCCCATAGTCTATATCTCAATGAGGCTCACCTCATCCTAATGAATTCATAATTAGTTATTTCTCTTTAAAATAACAGTTAGTTGGATGGAACCTTGTATCCTGTAATGGCCAATAAATTTGTGCATCTTGCGTTTTGTTTATAAGATTAATGCGAGACATCGTTCTCTTGTATTGTAAATAAACCTAGTGTATCACTGATGTCAAGGCTATATTTTTCTATGCTCTGAAAATGTTCATATTCAATCTGTCATATTGGTATATTTTAAGTTACATTCGCCACTGTGCTTGTACAGTCTTCATCCGATTAAACAATCAGACAAATACCTCTTGAATGCAACTGTTGTGCTCTTTGTGGAGACAGTATTGAATCCAGACAATTCGTGTTATTCGTGTTTAATGGAAGCTCTCCATAATCTGGGCTCTAGTCGTAAGTCAAAACAGCACTGCCATTTTATTCACAATTTGATGTGAAGCAGTCTGACAGCCAGCTTGCCAACGAGGCGGCAGGGAAGCAAGAACTCCGCTGGATTTCTGTGGAGCCAAACTGAATGCTTAATGTTCAATGGGATGGGTGAGGGGTTGGGCGGGGGAGGAGGTAAATCAAGGGGGGGCTGCAGGCCAGAAGGGGACTGGAGCAGCATTTATTCCGAAATGTGAAACAAAAGATGAGGAAACTACTTGTTTCCAGAGTGGTCCCTTGAAGGACCACTGGTTAGACGAACCAGTGCCTCGCACCAATGGTGCGCACTCTGCCCACTAATATATGTAACATCGCATCAGGCTCCTAGGATCCTGATTAGCATCTTACAAGTAGGCCCCCCACTGAAACAGGCATCTGTGCTTGTCTCCCAGTTCCACCATAGTCCCGATCGGGAGCAGCAAAGCAGAAGTAAGTGACGCACTGTCATTTTTGACCTCCGACCGGCAAGTCAGGCCGAGGTCGCCTTCCCACCAGGATTCTATGGGCGTGCTATGGACCTAGCATTCAGCACACCTTGGAAGCGGGAAAAGAAGCCGTGTCGTTCCTCGACCCTTTTCAAAGGGGTAATGAAGCTACTGCCTGTCCCAGGCCCAAGCAGAAAATGCAGTGGAGGCCAAAACCAACAGGGATCCGGTAGGATTGATCTCCAGTGGATTTCCCAGCTGCTGCCACACTTGAAACTGGCAACACAAGATCACAATAATCAGATCCGTTATTTAATTCATTTTGTGATTTATATAAACAACTCTGCACCCTATTCCTATTTACAAAGTTAATACATAACTAAGCTCGGGAACATGTCGCCCAACCTTTTAACTCTATTACCTCTCGGTTGTCTGAAGACTTGAAATGGCCCAAAATTTCAGGAGTTTTGGTCGTCATCTATCCTCATAGCTGTCTGACAAGTTAAATCAAAAGCCAAGTTAGGGGTCGTCAACAATCCCCTTCTGGTTCCTTCATTTTTCAACCCACAAACAAAGCGATCACGCAATGCTCCATCTTGAAAGTTTCCGAAATGACACTGAATGGATATTTTTTTTTCACGCTACAATGTACTCACTGATACCCTTGTCAATGAATTCATTTTGTGTTCCAAAACGATAACTTTCAGCAATTTCCAGGGGCTCAGGACTGTCGTGCTATTCTCCGTCAGTGGCGTGTCCTTTGGCTTGACAGGAACAAGCACATTTTTCAGGGTTTCATACACCTCGGGGCCTGTTTCAGTCAAGAAAATAGACTGTTTCCTTTCCAAAACCACCCAGTTACGGTTTAAATCAATCATCGGTGACTTCGCCGATACTATTTGTGGTGAAAAACATTTCTAGCCACTCCACATACACGCCGAAAGTCTCTTGGTCGCGATGGAACTCACCCAAGCGCCCCAATGTGCGGCCATCTGGACTCTGGTAATGCCGACAGATCAGCCAAATGTGCTTGAAATGTACCGTGGATTTTTAAACTGTTCTACAAAACAATGAACCTCTCAGTCTCTCTGTCGGTTGGCACAATTATCCACCAACAAAGATTTCAACTAGGGTATCTAAATATCGTATCCTCATCACCAATCTGTGATATTCGTGTTGACACCATTACACACACACACACACACACACACGATGGCTCCTTATCAAGAACTGTGTCACATGACTTTTTATTGTCATTACATCAGTAGTTATTATTATACCAGTAGTCCACTAGATTGGGCTCTATTACACAAAAGTCAAAGAGTCATTTGTAACTATGCCTTCTCACAATGTCAGACATATATTTGGGGCTGTTTTTAGCCGTACCAGTTTTGTTGAAGCTGGGGGTCAGCTTTTGGTACTTTTCTGGGTTGGCACACTGCAAAACATCTGCTTACCCATCCACCGCTTACATACATCACAATCATCAGGGCCTCTGAAGAAACCTGACTATGGCGATGGGATCTTTTACAATGCATTTCAAGTGGCTCAGTACGGTCTCTCCGGGACCGAGCGTTCTAAATCTTTCCTTTCGGCGTATAATTCCGCCTACAACAGAACAAACTTCCATTTCAATCACCCTCGTACCTAAGTTAGGAGATTCGCGGGGCTGACTATATAGAGCCTTGAATGAATCCCAAATATTTTTAATCCTTGAAAACGGATATACGAGGGCTGTGTTTTTGGTTTGTTATTTTTACTTTCACCAAAGCGAGGGATAGCTTTTAATAAATACCTCTATTTAACCATTTATTTTTCGCAGATCCACCAACTAGAATTCCCAGAACATTTATATTTCACCTGTACTGTAAGAAATGCCACAAGATGTTTCAAAATAGGCATGAAGAAAGTGGATTATATTTGCATATATATCTTTATAGACTATAGTTTACATATTTATATTCACAGTGTTGGACACATTTCACCAAACATCATCAGGGATCAAAACCCGAAGGAACAAGCACCACAGAAGCACATGGTGGCTCTCATTAACTGGGCTGTCCTTGAGACATGTTTGCCCAGATGACGCGTAGACACGAATTAACACTGGAAACCAAATATTGCAAGAGGGTCATGCTGTTTGGCACCTATAGTTTGGGAATAATTTTCAAGACAGTGTCAGGACAAACCAGGAGGGAACACCTTCAGTCCAGGCCATGCCAACACAACCTCAGTGTGATCATTTGGGCATGAAAGTATGAAAAGGCTGCCGTATACCAAGTCACAATGAATAAGGTCATAATTAAATATTAATCTTAGGGTAAAACACTGGAGCCTTTATGACAGTAGAAATGCTGTAATATTGTATAGCTATGTGTTTACTTCTTTGCTGAGAGCTGCTGGAACCTTTTCCTGTGACCCTAGAGCTTTCGAAAGTTTGTAGTTAAAGAATGCCTAAGCCTGGCACCATCTACAATAGCCTCCTTTCTCCCTCTGCCCCCAATCCCCACCCCTAAAATGTTGATCGTTCTACAGTACAAAACCAGACCTGATTCTTTGTGTTATAGGAGCAGAGGCATGATAATGAGCAGTTCATTATGGCCACATTACCATCTACGGTCGAATATGACACCCATACGAGGGTAGACCGCAGCTCCAACTGAGAACAAACAAATCGAAACTCCATGAATCTCCACACAGCCAATTGGATACAGACGTCATGATTAATGTGCATGCATTGCAATCCAGATTTCTGTTTGTTGACATGTGCTTAAAAGCACCTGGTGTGACTAACGTTAAACTATACATCACTGGGCGTTTAGGGCAGTGTAATCTTCAAATGATTGATGTGCATTTCATTTTTTTTAATACAGCAATATTTCATGCATTATTTAGAAATAATCATTCAAAATTATCTTCTCAAACTACAAAAAGAGAACTTTCATCTGAAATATTGATGCATTGCAGACCTTTGCTAGTAAATTGAAAACACTGACCTTATCTTAAGCAGATAATATCAGAACTGTCCATTGAGGAAGTTTGAAGTTTCTGATTGGCGAGCTGTGCCAAGGACAACACGACCAATTTCCAATCTATATCATCTGCCTAGTAGGTATATTTAAGCTTGGAGTAGAAGATTTCATTTTTTAACAAGGCACAGGACGTAAAGGTGGGACGCCACACACAAATCTCAGGCTCAATTTGCTGATCTCCCATTCCTCTGTAACAAACGGTTCATTATTAAATTGCCATCTGTGCTGCACATGCAAACCAACACGTTGACTGTAGTGGGATATACACTATGGGGATCCCCGCCTAGCTCAGTGCACAGAGACAAGATTGCAGCAGTGTTTCAAACACCATTTCAGACGGCTGTTGTGCTGGTTAAAGAAAATCTAGATTTTGCTATTGCTACCAGAGTTGATGAGCTCACAAGATCACCAGTGCTGGGGATTACTGGAGCGATTCAAGTGTTATAAATTGAGGAAGACTTGCTTCCACTCTATAAAAGTGAGTTCTGAGGTGACTGAACAGTCCAATATGGGAATTACAGTCTCTGTCACAGGTGGGACAGACAGTGGTTGAAGGAAAGGAGTGGGTGGGGAGTCTGGTTTGCCGCACGCACCTTCCGCTGCCTGCGCTTGTTTTCTGCACGCTCTTGGCGATGAGACTCGAGGTGCCCAGCGCCCTCCCGGATGCTCTTCCTCCACTTAGGGCGGTCTTGGGCCAGGGATTCCCAGGTGTCGGTGGGGAAGTTGCACTTTATCAAGGAGGCTTTGAGCGTGCGGCAAACCAGACTCCCCACCCACCCTTTCCTTCAACCACTGTCTGTCCCACCTGTGACATAGACTGTAACTCCCACATTGGACTGTTCAGTCACCTCAGAACTCACTTTTAGAATGGAAGCAAGTCTTCCTCGATTTCGAGGGATTGCCTAGGATGATGATGAGAGAAGTGCCTGGCCAGTGCAGCGGGCGCGAGAGGAGGCGACAAAACTGGTGAATGTAGTGTCTAAGAGCCTGGAAAAACATCAGCCAGGGGCCACAGGCCTGAGAGTTCCTGACTAGCAGTCCCTGCAAGGACCAACCCTTCAATTAGATTACTGACTTAGAACCATTCCCTATGTATTATTGCTTTACGCAATAATGGGCCTAAAACTGAGGTCGGAGGCTTCCTTCGTACGAACACTTCTGACCCGAAAAAAATCTACGAAAGGTTCCTCCGAGACGACCAGGTACTAAGATCCCGGTCGGAGGACTAGAGTTGCTGTGCAGCGCATGGGGAAATGCCTTTCAGGTACATAAGTCCTGGACAACCAATCACGATGCAGTATTCTCATTGATAAAAATGGGAACTTCCTTTGTACACATTCCCAGTACTATCAATGAGAAGCCCCCAAACACAGCATAATAAATAAAACACCTCACATATTTAAAATTAAATGTAATTAAATGTTTTAGAAAAAATATATAATTTTTGGAATTTAAAAAAAAATCTGTTTTAATAGTGTTAAAAATAAACTTACTTAATGGACAGTGTTTTTATTTAAATTGAATTTTTATAGGTTTTAAAACTCTTACGCTGGTAAAAATAGGCTCTGTGCCTGTTTTCACCAGGCGCAGGTTTGAAGGACACTCGCTGGGAATGAGTGGGCTAAATAGCCCAATCTCTCCCGGGCAGAAGTCTCTCTTCCGGGGATGCGGAGGATCTGTCAAGAGAATTCTTTGACAGATCGGAAAAGCCAGCTTTCGGCGCATGTGCATCGTGCCCCAAAAAACCGGCTTTGACAAGGCCTCATATCGGGTCAGTGCGCACTTCATGCGGACCCGGCAAAGCTGGAATTTTAGGCCCAATCGGTATGGAAGAGAATGATATACATTGTGAGAAAACTACAAGACTTTTCAGCATTAACAGTAGATGGTGAATTAGATATTAAATATTTGTTCTCCATTGTATTGGAATAAATCGACAGTAGCCTTGGGCTGAATCAATCCCGAGTCGTATACCTCGTGGTGCTGTAAACTGTGACACTGAGTTTTACTATGACGTGAGCTGCACATTTTCTGGTTCCCAAACAGCTGTAAAGTTTCACGGTACATAATTACAACATTGAAAATCTTTCATGGCAATACACAGTGACATTTTTAAAAACAGCCACCCCAATTCCTATTCCCATTTTGCTTTTTATTCCGTGTGTGTTCCCTGAAAACACTGCAAGCTGGACACCTCAACACAAACAAAGCACAAGATCTTGCCACTTGCATCAGAAAACAGTGTAAATTTTTAGTAGGACTGCAGCGATAGTTTAGTAATAACCACAAGCCTTGCATGCAACAGTGGACGGAATCAGCCAACAGCTTTGTGCAGCCGATAGCCTAGCTACATTGCCGAGTCAGTTTGGACCATTGGATACGGCAGTATTGGGGTGTAGTAAGAGATATAATGGCTGACTCTGGCTTTTCATGGGCATGTAGCATTTATTTAATGTGTTAAATCATGAGTACAGTGCAAACAGGAAAACTGCGTTCTGGTAACATTGAGTTTCACTGATGGCCACGTTGATCTCTTTATCCCATGCTGATGATATATGGCACTAATATTTCAACCCTGTTCCTAGACTTTCGCGCATGTCATTCCCAAGCATGTTATTCTAAACAAGCTCTAACTCACTTTGTCAGATTCACCACCCTTTTTATTAAAGCAGAAACATCAGCTGTTAGGCACAAATGTGAATTTTCTGGGATTCAGAATTCAGTTTACAGTGAAACCGTTGTTAGCCTTTGAATCAAGTTACTGTGCATTAACTGGTTTCTGTCCTTGGGAGAAATTACACGACTATTAATTCTTTGAAACTGAAGTATCATTCTTACATTATAAGCAAACGAAGGATTAAGCTGGATTTCACAAATCTTTGACATAATGGTGCTCTTTGTATTCCGAAATCTTAAAAAAATTCTTTCATGATATTACAGGTTATTTGCCCATTTCAAATTACTCCAGACACGAAGGAATGAGAGAGCTAAGTCACTAAGCCTTACCATGGTGTATTTAATTTAATTAATAAGTCAGGCTCTTAAATAGTGACTAAGTTTGTGAATTTAATTCAATGCTGAGGCCGAACATATTATGGGGGGAAAAGAAGTGTGTCTTAGTAAGACTGTGATTTAAAAAAAATTATAGCTCCTTTAGTTTACGGTCCATTAAATTTGAAAGATGTGCCATGCCAATCAGTAATAACACTGTCAGCGACAATCAATGCACTCTGATTCTCAATAGGACCTGGGTGATATGGAGGATGAAAGCTGGTTGTACAAACATATTGGACAAGTCAAAATGAAATTCTTCATCTGTATAGAGATTATATTTTTAAAATTTTAACTGTTACTGTAATAGAGCGCCACCTAGTGGACTACTGTGGTAATGCAACTGCTTGTGTAAATACAGTAAAAGCACAAGGTCACATGACAAGTTAGTTCCTGTTGGAGATTACTTGTAGTAGTGTGTGTGTGTTGTGATATCGTAAAGAATAAACCACATTTGGCCACGAGGATAGGATTTCTGGATTCCGTAGCTGAAATTTTTGTTGGTGGATCATCCAGCCAAATAACAGAGACTTTGAGAGGTTCTTTGTTTTGCAACACATCGAAAAATCCAAGGTAAATTTCAAGCACACTGCTGACATTGCCAGAGTCCAGATGGCTACGCCTATGGGAATAACAGGGCAATTGGGTGAGTTCCAATCACGACCGAGAGACTTTCAGAGCATATGTGAAGCGGCTAGAAATGTTTTTCACCACAAATAGTATTGTCGAAGTCTTCGATGATGAAAACTGTAACCAGCTGATGTTAGAAAGAAAACAGGCTATTTTCTTGACTGAAGCAGGCCCTAAGGGGTTATGAAACCATCAAGCCAAACGGCACTCCACTGACGGAGATTGGCACTACAGTCCTGGAAACTGCTGAAAGTTATCTTTTTGGAATACAAAATCAGTTACATGATGACAGTATCAGTGAGTACATTGTAGCATTAAAAAACTATCCATTCACTGTCATTTCGGAAACTTTCGGGGCCAAGCATTGTGTGACCGCTTTGTTCGTGAGATGAAAAATGAAGCAAGAAGAAAGTTCTTGACATCCCCTAACTTGACTTTTGAGTTAGTTTGTCAGACAGTTATGTCGATCGACATGGCTGACCAATACTCCTGAGAATTGCGTGACATTTCCAGTCATCAGACAACCAAGGTGAATCGCCTGCAGGTTAAAAGTAAAAGGCAGTTGTGCCCCAAGGCCTCAGCAACTGGCCCAGGTAACAATACACTGAAGTTATGCTGTCAGTGCCTGGGATAACACATTGCTAAAGGCTGTCCATATGTGAAGGCAGAGTGTTTCTTCTGCAAGGAAACTGGGCATCTTGCGGAGGCATGCCGACTGAAAAATAAACCAATGTTCAATGCTATAAGTAGAGATAGGCAGAGATTACATAGCATTGAAAAGAAGCAACAGGATGAGGAGGCTCTGGAGCGACACGTCATCAGGAGCACGAGGATATCTAACAGCGATTTGCGATGTATCGTCATCCAAGTAGGAGCCATGATACCCATGGAAATCGACACTGTGCATCCATGACCGTAGTACTGGAATCATTATCTCTCAACAAGTGGAGTGATTTTCCACTGGAAAAGTCGAAGATACAACAGCACGGCTACTCAGGAGATCAAATCCCTGTGGTAGGATGCATCACCGTACCGGTGAAATACAAAGATCAGTTTCAGAGCTTGCCTCTCTTAGTAATGTAAGGAGACAAGCCTGCCTTAATAAATAGAAATCAGTTGGGATCACTGAAGCTGGGTTGGAATTAGATTTTTTCATGCTGAAACGAGATTTGCATCGAAGGAAGATGTCCTCAATCAGTATCCAAAGCTGTTCCACGAAACAGGCAGTCTGATCCAAGGCTTCAAGGTGAGTGTCAGAGTATAGAATGATGCTAAACCAGTTTACTGCAAACCACGTCCCGTACCATATGCACTCAAGGAGAAAGTTGAGCATAAACTCAAAAGACGAGAAACTGAGAGTTTTATCTCTAAGGTAGATCCAAGTAATTGGGCTACACCCATTGTTGTTGTACCTAAGTCAGATGGTAATGCTAAATGCTGTGTCCAGGTTGCCATCCCCATCACAAGTTACACCCAATAGGGAAGAAGTGCTCTAGTTTTCATACATTCATGAACCGCCAGTCACAGCTGAAGAGATTGGTAGAGCAACCAAACATGACCCAGTTATGTCAAAGGTACATGGTTACATGGTACATGGTTACATAGCAAATGGCTGGCCAAACCAGGTATCAGAGAAAGATATTCATCCATACTTCATTCGTCAGAATGAATTATCAGTGGATAAAGATTGCATCATGTGGGGTGCAAGAGTGATTATTCCAAATAAGTTCAGGTCCAAATTATTAGGAGGTCTTCATGACCAGCATCTGGGAATGAGCTTGACCAAGAGTTTGGCACGCAGTTACTTATGGTGGCCAAGTTTAGATAAAGATATAGGCCCTTAAATTCCGGTCGAGCTCTTCCCGCGGGCAAATGAGAGAGAAAAAAGACGCGCACTTACCTATTGCTGCTGCGCCCATCGGAACTTCCGAGCCGGAGGCCTCTCATGACTGTGCGTCGCAGCGCGTGCACGTGGGGACGTGCACAGGTCGGGAGCTGGAGACTAAACTACAGCTTAGTTTAGCTGTAAATTAAACTACATATTTAACATTCAGTGAAATTAAAGTTGTTATATAAAAAAATATTTTCCCGAACTTTTTAAAAGTTTTTTTTAATTCATTCTTAAAATAAACTTACCATATTGGGGAGGGTTCTTAACAATAAAGTGTGTTTTTAACAACTGTATTTTAAAATGTTTGTGTGTAATTCTAAACACTTGTGCCTGTAAAAGTAGGCTATATGCCTGCTTTTTCAGGCGAAAGATTTTAAAAGACATGTGTAAGGCAAGATATTTGTAAATATCGGAAATCTTGCTCTGCAAGTGTCCTCGCTCCCGAGATACGGAGGATCTGTCAAGCCAGAAACTTGACAGATCGGAAAAGACGGTTTTCAGCGCATGCGCATTGCGCACTGAAAACCAGCTTTTCCGATGCTTTCCCGGGACTGTAGAAACTTCGTACAGACCCAGGATATCGGAATTTCAGGGCCATTGAGTACGTCATTAGTCAATGTACAACATGTCAATCGGTAAGCAAGAAACCATCATCATTACCATTACAGCCATGGAAATGGCCACCCAGGGTGTGGCAAAGGTTACACAAGAATATAAGGACTAGGAGGAGTAGGCCAAACGGCCCCTCGAGCCTGCTCCACCATTTAATACGATCATGATTGATCCGATCAGGGACTTAAGTCCACTTCCCTTCCCGCGCCCCATAAACCCTTATTCCCTTCTCGGTTACATGTAGATTTTGCAGAACTAGAAGGACAACAATTGTTCATTGTGATAATAGCCATTCGAAGTGGGTAGAGGGGTTTCCAATGCGGAAAACAACAAGTAAACATTAGACAATTTGGTAAGATTGTTTTCTTCATATGGCCTCCCAGAAGAAAGAGTGTCTGATAACGGGCCGCAATTTTGCTCAGAAGAATTTGCACAGTTCAGTTCATGAGCAGAAACGGTGTGAAACATACCAAAGTTCCACCATATCATCCTGCTTCAAATGATGCAGCAGAGCACACATCACAAATTGTAAAATGTGCTCTCACCAAGCAAATGTTGGATCCAAATCCAAAGAAATGGCAGTTGTCATTGGACCACAAACTAGTAAATTTTCTGATTGCTTATTGTAACACTCCTCATATAACTACTGGTAGAACACCAGCAGAGTTGTTTCTCAAATGACACCCATGAACCAGGTTCTTATTGTTAAAGCCAAATCTGGCAGAGTCAGTAGAAGAGACATAATTAAGACAGAAAGAGAATCGTGATAGAGGTGGAGTAAGACAGAGAATTGTGACATTGAATCAGAAGGAGAGTGAAGAACCATCACCATAAATGGTTAAAACGGTTATCAGGAAGAGCAGTGAAGATATGTGGTCCTCGCACATATTTGGTCAAGATGTTTGATCATGGACAGGTTAGGTTTGTTCACATTGATCATATGTGGAAGGAGTTGAAAGTTGGAATGATTCGATTATTTCTGATGAGTCAGATAGTATTGTTACAACTAGAGTACCAGTAGCAAATCCTACATCAAATGCACTCGAAACAAGTCGAAGAGAAAGTCAGAATTTAAGTCCGAGTCCGGATCAGGCAAACAAACAGTCTGAAGTTGTAGAGAGTCAAAATGTAGATCAAGGGTTGTCCTTGGAGAAAAATTGTCAAGATCAGCCTAGAATGAGTCTAAGTTTGACTCCAAGTTTGGAAAGTTCTGTTCAAGAGCAAAGGTATCCTCTTCGAAACAACAAATCAAACTTAGCCACTTGTTTTCTAATATGGCAAAATAAGTCCATATCTTTTGTTATGTATAACCATGCAAGTTATGTATAATGATTATTTTGTCATGATTACTTTTTCATTAAACAGGGAGAAGTGTAATAGAGTTCCAGCTAGTGGACTACTCTGGTAATGCAACTGCTTGTGTAAATACAATAAAAGCATCATAAGGTCACATGACAAGTTCCTGTTCAAGACATCTTGTAGTAGTGTGTGTTGTGATAAAGAATATATCAGTTACCATGTTACACTTCAATATGTCGCATTACTATGGTAATAAGTACAAGGTTTTCGGTCTGTCCCTACTTCCCAGTGACTTGCACCACACGTCAATGCACATTAACTGCAAGGTCTTATTTTGGCCAAAACAACAGTGGAAATGTTGTTCAGGTCTTACTGTCCTTAAGGTAGAAAAATGAATAAAATGAGCTAAGGTACCTCCACCTCCTTATTGTCCAAGAACATCTGATGAAACTGCAAGTGTGTGGCTGGCTCCCATAATTGTATTGCTGAGCAGTATTCACAGTCCAGACTCTTAATTAAAAAATGATCAGTCCCCTCGCCCCCCAGATACTGTAGAATTACTGTTCCCGGTGAAACTATATTCTCCAGCACGAATTGTCTTCTCCAAGCGAGGAGGAGAAAGGTTGAGAATAAAAGGTTTCTCCTCCTCAGGTTTATTCTCTAAATACTGTAATGAGTAAATGGTCTAAGCTTCTATAGATTTTTCCAATTCTACTCCATAACATTCCACAATTAGTCTTCCAATGTTCAAAAGTAATTGGTAGAAGAATTAGAGGGGAGTTAAGGAGAACTTTTTTCATCCAGGTGGTGGTGGGGGTCTGGAACTCTCTGCCTGAAAGAGTGTAGAGACGGAAATGTTTATCGCATTTAAAAAGTACTTGGATGTGAACTTGAAGTGCCGTAACCTGCAAGGTCATGGATCAACAGCTGGAAAGTGGGATTAGGCTGGATAGTTCTTTTCTGGCCGGCACACACAAGATGGGCCGAATGGCCTCCTCCTGTGCCATAAATTTCTATGATTTTATGAATCTATTAATTCATCTTCAACTCCTTCTCCTGAATTATCAGTTTTGTTTCATTTGATAACTGAAATGAGACAACAGTTGTCATCAATGTACTTTTTGACCGTAATAATAAGACTGTGCAGGGCCCTGCAGTAAGTTGGTTCAACAAGATTGGGTGTTTTGAGTTTTGCTGCACAGAGAATCTGGCTCGGTCTCCTGAAGACACCTACTCTTGCTGGAATATGGTTCATGAGCACCAGCAGCCTTCTGGTACCATATCCTATCACATCCATCACCACATGCACTCTCCGTAGGGGTCAACGGGAATTCGAGCCAGTTTTTCTAGGGTGCTGGGGCCCATGTAGCAGCAGAATTTCTTCTGCAGCTGAATTCAGTGAACTCAGCAGAGACTGGAGCAGCAGGAATTGAGTGTGGACTTTCTGGGTGGTATGGCTTAGTGCTATATCAGCTGATGATAAGGCGGCCATCGGCTTGAGTTTATAGAATCATGGAATAGTACAGCACAGAATGATTATTAAATTTAATACAATTATTTAACTTTCTGTTGATTGTTTACAGTGAACGCTGTTGATATCAAGAGGGAGCCCATCAGTGTGGAGGAAGCCAAGGACTTGAATTACAGCTGTGTTTGTTAGTGAAGCTCTTTCACACGATCATTACCCCAACTGGAGCGGTCACTGTTTAAAACATTGGTTTTTTTTAAATAAACAGGAATGGGTAAACAAAAAGTTTAAATTAATTAAAAATTCTTTATATTCTTTTGATTTTAATAAGGGGTATTAAATATATAGTGAATGTCACTTTTGGATATTCATACAATTTATGGAAATGAATAAAAACAAAGCTCATCAAAGGAAGAACTCCATCTAATACAGTCTTCTTTTCATGCCACTTACAAAAGCCATTACAATTTGACAGCATTTGGCTGGATGGATATAGAGTGTGTAATGCGTTACTTTGTACAGTACATCTGTATCGTGTTCACACATTTGGCATCAGACAAAGAATTATGGACCGTGTAGAGGAATATTACTATGAATGGGCCATTTATATGGACAGAATGTTAATTAAAGCCAGGTCCTAACTGATTTCAAACCAGCAGCTGGAAGAGTACATGTTATTTTGATTTCTGTTTGAATTATTCAATTCAGCTCTATTTTCCGAGCATAGATTTCTCTAAGGCAGCTGCTAATGTTGCAGAATCCAACTGGCCAGGTTTCCGGAGTCGAACTCTGCAAGATCTGATGATGGTTGTCCAATGACACCTACCCCACCAGTATTTTGGAATATTCTAAACCAGAGAATAAAATGATCAGGTTTTGTGCCGTACCTTATACTATGGTTGAATAATCCCAGGGAAAAATTGAATTAATCAACCAATAGCTAGCTCCGATCCAAATGTAGCACGCTGTGTGGAAAATTAGATCGCCGAACTAGAGGTGTCCGCTTAAAATCAATTGCTGCTTGAGGTTCCTTTTAAATTTGACACGTAAAACAATTGCCAACGACCGTAACATAAAGTACCATGCACACGAGGTCAGTTCTCCCCAGGATAACTGGTTTCTAATCATGCAAAAATCACCAGCAAAAATCGACACTCCTTCCCCCAAAACTGACCAATCAAACCTTTTGTAATCGCGATGCAAGGAGAGGTAGTGTGTGTCACTGTATGATCAATAAAAATGTGCTGAGATTTCTTTGATTGCAGTTAGGAAACAAATACATTATTTTGAATGCATTTCTATTAAAAAAGAAAATATTTCAAATGTCTTTCCCTCATCTGAATCGATGTTCCCTTTACTTTATGATTAAATGCATCCTTTGCAAGCAGTAATGGGCTTTAGACAAAGCTTAGCCAGCACTGTCTTTAAACCCTCTCCTGCTAAGAGTGTGCTTCACAAACAAACAATTCAACTTGCAAATATCAGCTTCTCTGCATAACAGTTGCTGTTTGCTAATTAAATAATAATTTTTATTCTTATAGCACCTTTAACGTAGTAAAACGTCCCGAGGAACTTCACAACAGTGTTACAGACAAACAGATCAATTTGACACCGAGCCACAGAAGAAATTACGGCAGATGACCAAAAGCTTGTTTAAAGAGGTAGGTTTTAACGAGCATCTTAAAGGTTTAGGGAGGGAGCTCAAGAGCTTAGGGCCCAGGCAGCTGAAGGCACGGCCATCGATGGTTGAGCAGTTATAATGAGGGATGTTCAAGAGGCCAGAATTTGAGGAGCGCAGACATCTCGTGGGGTTGTCAGGCTGAAAAAGATTACAGAGATAGGGAGGGGCAAGTCCATGGAGTGATTTGTAAACAAGGATGAGAATTTTGAAACCAAGGCGTTGTTTAACTGGGAGCCAATGCAGGTCAGCGAGCACAGGCGTGATGGTGATCTTGACTTGGTGCTATCTACATAGGAGCCGTGATTTAAATTGGCACAACGCCTCGGAATTCAATTAAAAGGATTGAAAAGCATTTTTTAAACCAAGGAAAGGTTTCCTACCTGTTAATCAATAATGTTTTCTGACATCTTCTCCCTGCACAGGCCAAAAGCACCATTGGGTTGAGGACTGTGTTGCAGTCTGAGTAACCAGGGCCGGGTAGGGGTTTGTATAAATATTAACACTGCAGGTGCACAGCCTGGGATGGGTGACGTGCGATCAGGAACAGTACACATGGTGTTAGACAGCGACAGGGAATTCACATATGGGACGATGCAAAATGTTTGAACTGCAGTCCAACCTTGATGAATTCAAGCAAATTCACGTGTTTTGCGCTAAACAAAAACATGAATCAATAATTTAAAAGATGGTATTATTTGGTTCCATGACATTTATTAATATTGCATGGTGCTGAAGAAAGATTGTGCTTTTCGTGGAGGCCTGGGGTGGATAGAGTGTGCTCAGGACCAGTGGCAACTGAGAATAAAAGGAGGAGAACATAATCTCGAAGAAACACGAGATGTCTGGAATAATCACAATATGGCTGTAATGTAGAAAATGAGTTAACAATGGGCAGACTTATAAGTGAAACAACGTCTGCAAAAAAATTGGCAAAACAAATACTAATACATGTGATAAGCCGATGCATGTTGTCAGAGGAAACTCCTCAGCAGTCAAGAGAAGAGAAGCTCCAATACTGTGATACTGAAAATGCAATTTTAGAGGATTGAGACAACATTTCTACAGTGGGGCAGGAAATCAGAGAGCTGGAGAGAAAAAGAGAGAGAGAGAGAGAGAGAGAAAGATGAAAAAAAAAGAGACAGACTGATGGTCAAAGAGCGAGAGAGGGAGAGAGAGAGAGAGAGCGCCAGCCAGCCAATAAAAGAGAGAGGGAGAGAGAGAGAGAGAGAGACAGTGAAAGAGAGTGAGAGAGAGAGAGAGAGAGAGAGAGAGAGGTAGGAGTTACTGAAGACAAGTTAATATTTTTCTCACTACCAGATTTGTTTTCTGGCAACAGGACCCACGAGGTTTGTGTTCTAGTAAGTAACTCTCTGAAAACAGAATGATTTACTGGGATAGGAAATTAGTTTATTTGGTTTACATGCACAATCTGACCTTTCCTAACTGTTGGTTGACATCCTTGACTGATGCAGTATGCACTGAGGTTGAAGAATTGTAAGTTTTTGAGCTACATTTCACAAACAATCACTGCTTTTCATTTATTTGGATAGTTTGCAGAGGCTGATGGGAACAGCAGTGTTCAGTAGACTTCCATTGACTATCAGGGAAGCTGGTTCCAGAGATTGATTGGATGCCTATAGAGACAGGGAGGCTTTACAATTGCCTAAAGGTTTCTTCCATGTGGCTCTTTGTGTTCAGGATTTTTGAACGACTGGCGTAACTGCTGCTTGTAAGGTCTCATTAGAAAAGTCTAAACAAATATGTGAACGATGAAAAATGTAGTTTGGACTCACGAGGGGGTTATTTTCACCTTCACCGCCCGGGCAGTAATCTGATTGAGCCGATCGGCCGTCTCTTGTGGGAGCCATCTGATTTCATCCCATTGATCAATTGGGATGAAAATCGAGCGGGTTCTCCAATCGGCAGCAGATCTGTTCTGGCAGGTTATTCCCCAGTGAAGGTGAAAATGATAACCACCTATATTTGAAAGACTGGGTGGACTGACATTAATAGGCTGTATTTTGCAGTAGAAATAATAGTGAGTTTATGAGCGATTATTAACATGTAAATTGGACAGCAACTTCCAGCGACCACACATGCGCAGTTAAATGGGTAAAGCAGGAAGTTGCTGCCAGAAATGTCCTGCTCCTCCATTACTTGCGCGATAATGGTATCTCGCTGAGAGACTCGCCATTTAAATATGTTGAATTGGTGTGAAGTTCCTGTACTTAACTGATATATGCGCACCAAACGCAGCAGAAAAAGTTAAACTTGCCCATTCCAGTGCAAGTACCCTTTCAATGGTGTGGTAAATCTTAGTTACTGCTGGACAACCTCTTTGGCACTGATAATTAACATTAACAAGTGTGGATTCTCATTCCTTCAGATTTTAATTATTGTTGGAGATTTTAAAAAATTTAATTTAAAAAAAAACTTTTTCTTTGGATTAAGAGAGAAAGAGAAATGAGACAATCATTCTTTATTTCTGTACCTGATTTGACATTGAATTAAATATTTTAACTGACACTTCCTGGTTCAGACTCTGCGCTGCTCAATAACGATCCTTCCATCTGATTGGTTAAGGAGGAACACAATCCAGTTGACACAGCTCCCAGATGTCCTGTAGAGGGCACCATGCTTTTTGGATAGCTGGCTGACAGGAATGTCTAGTGCAAAAGCCTACAGAAAATCTATGGGCGCGTGCAAGTGTAACGAATCTCTGGCCGCGTTCATTCACCGCTGACCGCAAAATCCGCCCATTATTCTGGATTGTTGTGATCTTGAATATCAAAAATGCTCATGAGTGGGCCAACGAACAATAGCTTCCCTGTAGTTCAGAAAACACAGTATGCGTTCTTTTGGGGTGGGTTAGCCATATTATAATGCCTCAGCCCATTAGCTGAATGGCCAGCAAAAGCAAAAGGAATATAAAATTACAGAAACAAAAATGTTTAAAAAGCATTTTTCATTAATCAGAAAAAACTTTGTTTAAATCAATTTTCTATCAGGATGGATCATATTTTATTCCATGGATACATTTCCTTTCAGAATTATGCTGCCCTCTGGTGCCAGTTGGGTAGGAATTGATGAGCAAATTGAATGGAACACACCGCTACATCACTGCCAGGGGCCCTCAGGTCGGTTCTAGGAAAAAGAGGGTGGGGGCAATTGGGAGGTGAGGGAACCAGGAGAGGATGATAAGCAATTGGTCAGGAAGGGGCAACCAGGAGCGGTGAGGAAGCGATCGGGTAGGACAACCAGGAGCGGTGAGGAAGCGATCGGGTGGGACAACCAGGAGCGGTGAGGAAGCGATCGGGAGAGAAGGTGGGGGGCGACCGGGAGGCGTACTTGTTTGGTGGTGGCCTCCAACAGTCCCTTTAAGAACCACTGGCTAGGCCAAATGTAGACCACATTTTCCTGAACACAACAGGCCATTTTCAGGGCCAGCCCGATTTTGCCTAGGGGTCCTCAAACAGACAGCCTCCCACTTTGTATATGCAAAAGCCTAATGCCCGTTTCACGTTCTTTTTCTGCCTTCTCCCATATGGTGAGGGGTGCACTTCCGGCATGTAATAAGCGCACTCATGCTCCACACTCACCATTTTGGATGCTAAGTGTCTGTTTTGCACCATCAAATTTCTCAGCCAGCGTGTTTAAGGACATGAAGTCTTGGAAGCTTTACAGTTTTTAAACCTGACTCATTCTGATGCCATAGAAAGGCATTCAAAAGAAACAGAAAGTACAGAAAGAAACAGGTATCAGTGAGGATAAACAAAACAAAATTGTTCAAAAAAATCATGACAAAAGAAATACAGAAAATGACTGTTGCCTGCAACGCCTAAAATTCGGGGCGTAATTTGACGTTGTTTTGAACCAGCGTAATAAGCGTGTACGGTTCGACACTCTGGGGGCAGAGATATTATAATGAGCAGAGAAGTGTTCGGGGGCAGTAATTGATAGACATGTATAAAAGAGCTGATCAAGTTCAGGCGTATTGTAATTACTTGTGTAACACACTTGCACTCCAGTTCTCTCTACCTTTTACACCAAGCATTTACTTTAAGTCCTCATTAGAATTCTCTCTGGAGGCACTGCACAGAAGAATCCACCCCTACTTGGGGCTCACCCGTTCACTTCAGGTGGCATGTAGGCTGGGCATAGAATGAAAGACTAGGGGCTAGAAATTGCGTAGCTCCCCGTTTGTGGTGATAACTTTTGCGGGAGCGTACTTCCGGTTCAGCGCTCCAGGAGGGAAATGGAGTGCTAAATGAAGCACTACCACGTCCCTTGGAGCACTAAAGCAGGCAAGAGGGGCGACAGTGGCAGAACCGGGATCAGAGGCTCCTTCTCTCCCATTGCTGTCGGCTCTGCAAGAAATCAAATCCCCTGCTTGCCGACGGCAGCTTCAATCCCAAGCACTCGAACAGAGAGCAGGGCTGATCAATTGCGGCAGAAGAAAGTTTGGAAAAAATGACCCGAGAGCTGAATAAAAAAATGTGCCCCTACCTACCGGCAATCCCTTTAATTACCGCTCCCCAAGCGGCCGGCCTACCTTACAATGCTTCCTGCAGCTGTCGGTAATTGATGCCTAGTGATGCTGCAGGGGACAGAAGTGAAGTTCGCATCCAGGGTGGTACCAGGGTGTGCATTGGATTGGATGACATCACAACCTCCGGGACACAGGAGATCGTGGCGTTAATGTTGACTGCCACCGCTAACCTCGCACGCCAGTCGCAGAGCCGGTAGCGCCCCATTATCGATCCCCCCCCCCTCCCCCAGAGGCACTAACAGGAGGCGCAAAACCAAGCCAATTTCTCCCCCTCGGTGTTTTCTGTTTTTGTAGGAGAAGATTGCCCAAAGTCAATGAGAGAATCTTCTGAGGGGGTAGCCCAGGAAATGTATGTCAACTCCTCCAATAGGAGCAGCAGCATCTGGAGACAATTTTGAGGGAGTAGACAAAGGGAGAGCTTGGTGGAATTTAACTGGACAATATAGAATCACGGCATGGTTACAGCACAGAAGGAGGCCACTCAGCCCATGTCAGCTCTCTGCAAGAGAACTTCAGCTAGTCCCACTCCCCTGTCCATTCCCCGTAGCCCTGGGAATTTTTTTCCTTCAGTTACTTATCCAGTTCCCTTTTGAAAAGCCAGGATTGAGTGTTCCTCCACCACTCTTTCAGGCAGCGCACTCCAGATCATAATCACTTGCTCCGTAAAAAGGATTTGCCTCAGGTCACCTTTGGCAAAAGATCCAATCACCTTAAGTCAGTGTCAGCTGTGGCTCAGTGGGTAGAACACTCACCCGAGTCAGAAGGTTGTGGGTTTAAGTCCCACTCCAGAGACTTGAGCACGATAAAAATCTAGGCTGACACTCCAGTGCAGTGCTGCACTGTCGGAGGGGCCGCCTCTCAGACGGGACGTTAAACCGAGACCCCGTCTGCTCTCTCAAGTGGACGTAAACGATCCCATAACACTATTTTGAAGAAGAGCAGGGGAATTATCCCCTGTGGTCTGGCAGATATTTATCCCTCAAACAATATAACAAAAACAGATTATCTGGTCATTATCACATTGCTGTTTGTGGGAGCTTGCTGTGCGCAAATTGGCTGCCGCGTTTCCCACGTTACAACAGTGACTACACTCCAAAAAGTACTTCATTAGCTGTAAAATATTTTGAGACATCTGGTGGTTATAAAAGTCATTTTCTAAATCCAAGTCTTTCTTTAAATCTGTACCCTCTGGTTCTTGAACCTTCCACCAATGGGAACGGTTTCCTCTATCTACTCTGTCCAGACCCCTCATGATTTTGAACACCTCGATAAAATCTCCTCTCAACCTTCTCTGCGCCAAGGAGAACAACCCCAGCTTCTCCAGTCTATCCACGTAACTGAAGTCCCTCATCCCTGGAATCATTAGATAATATGGCAAGAGTTAACTACAACTTTAACTCGGGTGACCACTCTATCCTTCTCCAACTCCTCTCCACTGTCATCCAGCTGGGTGGGACTGCACTCGCCTGGTTCCATTATTATCGATCTGATCGTAGCCAGAGAACCGCCTGCAATGGCTTCTCTTCCTGCCCCCACATCATTACCTCTGGCGTCCCCCAAGGGTCTATCCTTGGCCCCCTCCTATTTCTCACCTACATGTTGCCCCTTGGCGACATCTTCTGGAAACACAGCGTCAGTTTCCACATGTACGCTGATGACACCCAGCTCTACCTCACCACTACTTTTGTCAGTCCATCCATGTCTCTAAATTATCAGATTGCTTGTCGGACATCCAGTTCTTGATGAGCAGAAATTTGCGACAATTGAATATCGAAAAGCCCGAAGCCATTGTTTTCGGTCCCCGCCACAAAACTCCGTTCCCTAGCCACTGACTCCATTCCTCTCCCCAACTTCTGTCTGAGGCTGAACCAGACTGTTCGCAACCTTGGTGTCATATTTGACCCTGAAATGAGCTTTTGACACATAACAGCATCACTAAGACCACCTATTTCCACCTCCGTAACATCGCCCGTCTCCACCCTTGCCTCAGCTCATCCGCTACTGAAGCCCTCATCCATGCACTGGTTACCTCTAGACTTGATTATTCCAACATACTCCTGGCTGGCCTCCCACATTCTATCCGATGTAAACTAGAGGTGATCCAAAACGTGGCTGCACCAAATCCCGCTCACCCATTACCCCTGTGCTTGCTGACCCTCGATGACGACGACGACGACATTGGCTCCCAGTTAAGCAACACGTCGATTTCAAAATTCTCATCCTTGTCTTCAAATCCCTTCATGGCCTCACCTCTCCCCATCTCTGCAATCTCCTTTAGTGCTGTACAGCTAACCCAGTACCTATTCCAATGGCCAAGTACCTAAACCCTTCCTCCTACTCCATCTCTCCAGCCACCCCCATTTACCTTTATCTTACCATCCGATGCTGACTGGATCATGGCGCTGGGAATAATCCTACAATTGCTATCCTTGCTGCTTTGTTCTTTAACCTATCTATAATTTCTGAAACTCCCTTCCCAGGACCTCACATACATTCCTTCCTATGTCATTGGCTCTAACATGAATCACAACATCTGGCTTTCCCCCCTTCCCTCTCCAAAACTCACTCCATTATATCCCTTACCCTGGCACTGGAAAGCAACACTATTTAAGTGTCTCAGCTGTGGCTACAAAGAAAACAATCTATTTCCCTATCTATGGAATCCCTATTACCAATACAATTCACTTTCCCCCTTTGGAAACCACTTGCTCAACACCGCTGTGGAGTTGCGCATGGTTCCTGGTTGTTATCGTTGTCAGTTTTCTGTTTATCAATTCAACATTTTCAGAAGATCCCCGAACAGCCTCTTCTTCCTATCCCAATGGATGGTCTCCAATTTCCATTGCTCACTAATATGCTCAACTTTTGGATTGATCACCTCTGGCATTGTGCATGCCAGGAACCTTTAATTCTCCCGTATGTAACTCTGTGCCCCCAGTGTGTCCTCAAAGCTCAGAAATTATGAGTTTGAGCAAGTAGTTGAAGACACTGTGCACATGTGTGTGAGCATCCCTGACACACAAAGCACACCTTGCAGGTACCACATAAGGATACCAGCTGTCCCCTCCCTAAAGTAAAACACAAAGGGACCGAAATTGCCCTCTGCCCAAAATGGCCCCAGCTACCGATTTCGAAGGGTTCTGTCTGTTTATATATGTGAGTGTATTTACTCTGTACAGCCACCAGAGAGCTCATTCCTCGGAGTCCCAAGGGATCCCATAATCCCTTGGGAGCATAGGTATTTAAGGAGGCCTCACAGGTTGGAGGTGTACTCTGGAGACCTGCAATAAAAGACTACAGTCACACTTTACTTTCAGTGTCTGACTCTTCATACACAACACTGCCTGCCTCAACCCAACTAACACCTACTCAAACCTTGAGTAGGTTAACATCAGTGGAAAAAAACCCGCAATAATCTAAAACTGCTGCATTTTTAAAATCACAAAGCCCACCAATGAGAAGAATTGACTTCAGCAGGAGAGGCGGATTGGATAATCTGGCTATAAAAAGGGGTTTCTGACGCAGCGTGTGGTGTTCCCTGCCCTCGTCATCCAACAACCACAACCAGCAAGACTCTCGACACTGAAGGAAAACCAGTGTCCGAAGACACCGAAGAGAGAAGAAACAAACCACCAGACGGCAGAAGGCACAGTAGTGAGTATAACCTCTGGTCCCCAGAACTCCCAGCTCAATTAGGCCAGGAAAGGTGGGAGGTTGGGCATTGTACTGCTAAACTTGTGTAAAGATTTTCGTTGTGTCCGTTTAGTGGGATTTAGGGGGATTGTTTTGTTGGTGTATTGCTGTTTGTTGAGATACACCTCGTCAAATAAATTGGAAGCCTAAAGTTCCTCTTGGAATCACCTTGTCTCAGTTCTATTGTATTACATCTCCTGATCGTGAGTCGTATGTCAGAACCGTGTAAGGGAAGCTAGGAGCGCCTCGAAAACGCTCAACTGTGTGTCACAGGCTAGGGAAGAAGGGGTTAGGAGTGTTTGACACTCACAGGTGCCTCACAGGCTAGGCATAAGCTGTGGGGACGCACGAGTCTCAAAACCCCCTTCATAAGCTGTGGACACAGTCTCTCCAGGGGTGCTCTTGCAGCACTCAGGGTACCTCTCAGGCCAGGCATAAGCTGTGAGGGCAGAAGCCCAGAGAGAGACACCCAAGACACAACAACACTCCCTGAAAACCCCTTACAGTAGGCTATTCGGCCCTTCGAGCCTGCACCGCCATTCGACAAGATCATGGCTGATCACCCACCCCAGCAGCCCCCCCTCCCACGCCCCCTCCACACCCCCCAGACCCCCCCCCCAGCCGTAAGGACCACATCCAACTCCCTCCCGAACACATCGAATGTAAATATGGTTCTGCTTTGGTTGGCCCTTGGTGGAGCCATGGGCGGCCCTTGGTTCATTGTCACCCAGTAACAAGGCTTTCTATTCAGTGTTTCTTGACTTGCTGTGTGAGTCTGTGCTGTTCCCCTCCACTGGCCCAATAGGACTCTGTTAGTTGTAGTTGGCGCCTCTCTCGTCTGCATTTTATTTGGCAGCTTTTTGACTTGCAGCTATCCTTTCGTTTCCCAGAACTTACTTTATGCCTGCTGTACTCTGCACTATTCCTGATTCACTAAGACCTCTCCTTATGGATCCACGGGATATCTAATTGTATGTAAATTGATTGCTCAATGTTAACAGTTTGCATGCTTTCCTGTTTGGTTTGGAAGTTATTTGTAACGAATGACTTTCTGTCCATCTGTATTTGTCCCACGTTTATTTTTGCAACATTTTTATAAACAAACAGTTTATTAAAATATTTTGAAAAGTCTGTGTAACAACACTCATCGTGTATGTGAGAAGACACAGGTGCTGCAGATTTTAAACAAGACCATGGGGTGCTCTCCCTGCTTTCTGACCGTTCTCCCCTCCAAGCGGGTATGGTGAAGGCCTCCCGCTGACTGGGAAAGACCAGCGTTGGGTACTGTCTGCTGACATGCAACGCCCAGAGAGTCCTCCCACCCACTGCATTGCCAGTTTGGTCCAGGCAGTCCTCCGCTGCTGCAGAGGAAAAGACAGTCGTGTGGAGGCAGGTCTTACCGTAAGTATGAAGTCCTACAAAAGAAGGTTAGTCCACTTTCTTTTCTTTATTTTTTTTTCCCAGGGATTGAGGTGGATGGGGTCCCCAGCAGGATTTCCAGTGGGTTTTATTAATGTTTAGAACATTTTTTAATCTGATCAGTTCCCCCCCTCTCTGGGCCCGACTTTATCCTTGGCGGTACTTTGCCGAGGATTGCATATGCCGCCAAGAATAGGAACTACCGCCTGCTGCCACCCAGAATCGGCACGCATGTCCCATTTTTGCCGCCTGGCGTCTTTCCATGAAACCTTCCGCCCAAAGTACCATCAGGATCTCAGCAGTCCATTGGACAGTACTTGGGTGGAACTTGGCTTTTACCAATTTCGGGCCCCAGATCATTATCCATGTGAAAACTGCTACTGAGGAAGATGCAACCGCTGTGAAGAATGACAGATATTCTGTACGGATGTATGATAGAAAGGCAGCCCATACTGCCTTTCTTCCAGCCAGGGGTGGAGGTGGCATCCTGCAGGAAAGCTGAAACACACAGTCAGACCGTCATTACCTAATAAATGTGAGGGACGTGATCGGGGCCCAGGAGAGGTGCAAGTTCAGGGCCCAGAAGAGGCGAAGGCCCAGGGGCAGCACGGGCCCAGCCCACACTGCAATATGTGTACGCGCACTAGGTCCGTGCAGCAGAGCTGGTCTCCAGTCATCTTGGTTAATCCTTGCCACTGGACCAAGACCTGGCTCTGTCAAACCCGTGTGGTGGCTGGTGTGCACTTGCCACCACACGTTAAAAAAATCCACCCACAGGCATCTTCCACCCTTCAGGATGTAGATCAGGATCTGGAATTTTAGGTCCTTCATTGGAACACCTGTGAACTTATCCTTTTTTGGCGTGGAAGCAAGTCATCCTCGTTTTGAAGGACCGCCTATGAATATTTAAACATACAACAATGTTTACCAGATCACTACTTCCATCAAGATCAAGATGTTGCTGGATATTAAGTGGGTATGACTGCATGGGTATAACCCCCAATATCACTCAGGCTCAGCAGACCATCCCCTGTATTAACCAGGAGGGCAGGCAATCAGGTAACCTGCTCCGAGATCGCTGATAAAATCACTGTTGAGCCAGCCATTAGGTGGTGTGAGACTTGGGCGGAACTTGTTTCGAGGGACTGCCGATGATGATGATGATGATGATGATGATGGTGACAGCAACTAGCAATCAGTGTCCTTTCCCGTTTCTCTACTCCAATAAAGGGGGCCTCTGGTGTTCATCTTGCACCTTCCCACAGCAGAGAACTCACCAGAATGGGGGCATCAAACATGGTATTGGGAGTTGGTGCTCCAAGCAGCTGCGCCATTAATCTACGCCAAATTGTTGATAACTTTGCAGATTACGATAACTCTTGCCCTGCTGAGGTGCCGATAGCTGTAACTGCGGCAGACAGGAACAATATCGAATGCAGACCTAATATAGTGACACATTCTAATTTAGCAGGGAGCAGCTGTTCTTGCCTGGCTCTGCCAGAGAACAGCATGTATAATGCTTTGCAGATAAGCAGTGACCTGTTCAGCAGTGATTTAATCGTCTGAACACATTGGTCGAAGAGAAACACATTTCCATGGAACATGACACAAATGTTCTGTAACTTCTGCTGGATTGTCAGAGGTCAGAAAACAAATCAGCAGTTTGCTCAATCAAACTTGTACACACTGTAAATCAATCACTAAAACTGGCATTTAAACTGAAAGGTGAATAATGTAGTAACACAATACCACTGTACTGCCACACAGCAGACCAGATCTATGACCTCTTTGTACAATGGCCGTGTACTTAAGAACGGTGTGATAACATCAGTGTTTTGCCATTGCCTCAGGGCTCCTTTCGGTACTTGACGTGCTATCGTACAACACCTCGTGCTCTTCATTCAACAATGGCATTGCCACTACTCGCGAGAACTTACCAAGAAAGAAAAATAGGGGATGGAATTCAACTTACGCGGTAGTGCGAAACAGGCGCGAGCTAATCGAAACCCCGTCTTACACTTGGTTCGATTAAACTCCATGGAAGAGGGAATTGGGCAGTGTGCAAGATAGGCTGTCGATTCACTCTCTCTGGTATTGCACCATTACCCAGGACTAATTTCACCCTCATTGTTTCTCTGATCCCATTAAAACGATCACACCCAATAAATCACTGCAGCAACCTGATGAAAAATTATCTCCCACAAGCCACATATTACCATAATCCCAGGATTCTGGGGAGGTCCCAGCGGATTGGAAAACCTCAAATGTAACACCCCAATTTAAGAAAGGAGGCAGACAGAAATCAGGAGACTACAGACCAATTAGCATAACATCTGTCGTTGGGAAAATGCTGGAGTCCATTATCAAGGAAGCACTGGAAGGACATTTGGAAAATCATAATGCAGTCAAGCAGAATCAGCATGGTTTTATGAAAGGAAAATCACGTTTGACAAATTTCCTGGAGTTCTTTGAGGATGTAACGAGCAGGGTGGATAAGGGGGAAACCAGTGGTTGTGGTGTATTTGGATTTCCAGAAGGCATTCGATAAGGTGCCACAAAAAAGGTCACTGCACAAGATAAAAGTTCACGGGGTTGGGGTTAATATATTAGCATGGATAGAGGATTGGCTAACTAACAGAGAACAGAGAGTCGGGATAAATGGTTCATATTCCGGTTGGCAAACAGTGACTAGTGGGGTGCTGCAGGGATCAGTGCTGGGTGCTCAACTATTTACAATCTATATTAATGACTTGGATGAAGGGACCAAGTGTAATGTAACCAAGTTTGCTGATGATACAAAAGATGGATGGGAAAGCAAGTTGTGAGGAGGACACAAAAGATCTGCAAAGAACATACATAAGAACATAAGAAATAGGAATAGGAGTAGTCTATACGGCCTCTCGAGCCTGCTCCGCCATTCAATAAGATCATGGCTGATCTGATCAGGGACTCAGCTCCACTACCCTGCCAGCTCCCCATAACCCCTTATCGTTTGAATAAATTTAAGTCAGAAATAGACAGTTTCTTAATGGCCCAGCTTCCACAGCTCTCTGAGGCAGCGAATTCCACAGATTAACAACCCTCAGAAGAAATTTCTCCTCATCTCTGTTTTAAATGGGCAGCCCCTTATTCTAAGATCATGCCCTCTAGTTCTAGTCTCCCCTATCAGTGGAAACATCCTCTCTGCATCCACCTTGTCAAGCTCCCTCATAATCATATACGTTTCGATAAGATCACCTCTCATTCTTCTGAATTCCAATGAGTCGAGGACCAACCTCCTCAACCTTCCCTCATAAGTCAACCCCTCATCCCCGGAATCACCTTAGTGAACCTTCTCTGAACTGTTGAGGTCCCAGCACTGATCCCTGCAGCACCCCACTAGTTACTGGTTGCCAACCAGAGAATGAACCATTTATCCTGACTCTGTTTTCTCTGAGCCAATCCTTCACCCCCAACCCCGTGATATTTTATCTTGTGCAGTAACCTTTTATGTGGCACCTTGTCAAATGCCTTCTGGAAGTCCAAATACACCACATCCACTGGTTCCCCTTTATCCACCCTGTTCATTACATCCTCAAAGAACTCCAACAAATTTGTCAAACATGACTTCCCTTTCATAAATCCATGCTGACTCTGCCTGACTGAATTTTGCTTTTCCAAATATCCTGCTACTGCTTCTTTAATAATGGACTCCAACATTTTCCCAACCACAGATGTTAGGCTAACTGGTCTATAGTTTCCTGCTTTTTGTCTGCCTCCTTTCTTAAACAGGGGCGTTACATTTACAGTTTTCCAATCTGCTGGGACCTTCCCAGAATCCAGGGAATTGGTTGCAATTTACAAAAATGAATCCACAATCCCTGCCGCTACTTCTCTGAAGACCCTAGGATGTAAGCCATCAGGTCCAGGGGATTTATCTGCCTTTAGTCCCATTATCTTACTGAGTACCACCTCCTTAGTGATTGTGTTAAGTTCATCCCCCTTATAGCCCCTTGACTATCCACTGTTGGAATATTGTTAGTGTCCTCTACCGTAAAGACTGATACAAAATATTTGTTCAGAGTTTCTGCCATCTCCATGTTCCCCATTACTAATTCCCCAGTCTCGTCCTCTAAGGGACCAACATTTACTTTAGCCACTCTTTTCCTTTTTATATACCTATAGAAACTCTTGCTATCTGTTTTTATATTTTGTGCTAGTTTACTTTCATAGTCTATCTTCCCTTTCTTAATCATTTTTTGAGTCATTCTTTGCTGGCTTTTAAAAGCTTCCCAATCTTCTGTCCTCCCACTAGTTTTGGCCACTTTGTATGCCCTTGTTTTTAATTGGATACCGTCCTTTATTTCTTTAGTTAGCCACGGATGGTGATCTTTTCTCTTACACCCTTTCCTTCTCACTGGAATATATTTTTCTTGAGTTGTGAAATATCTCTTTAAATGTCCACTACTGTTCATCAACCGTCCTACACATTAATCTATTTTCCCAGTCCACTTTATCCAGCTCTGCCCTCATACCTTCATAGTCTCCTTCATTTAAGCTTAGTACGCTGGTTAGAGATCCAACTTTCTCACCCTCCATCTGAATTTGAAATTGAACCATGCTATGATCACTCATTCCAAGGGGATTCTTTACTAGGAGGTTGTTCATTAATCCTGTCTCATTACACAGGACCAGATCTAAGATAACCTGCCCCCTGGTTGGTTCCATTATGTACTGCTCAAGGAACCCGTCCCTTACGCACTATGAACTCCTCAAGGCTACCCTGACCAAGTTGATTTGTCCAATCAATATGGAGGTTAAAATCACCCATGATTATTACTGTTCCCTTTTTTACAAGCCCCCACTATTTCCTGGTTTGCAGTACAGAGAGACCTGGGGGAGCTTGTGCATGAAACACAAAGTTAGTATGCAGGTACAGCAATTAATCAGGAAGGCAAATCGAATGTTGGCCTTTATTGCAAGGGGAAGAGTGTATAAAAACAGAGAAGTCCTGCTACAACTGTACAGGATATTGGTGAGGCCACACCTGGAGTACTGCGTACAGTTTTGGTCTCCATATTTAAGGAAGGATATACTTGCATTGGAGGCTGTTCAGGGAAGGTTCACAAGGTTGATTCCGGAGATGAGGGGGTTGACTTATGAAGATAGGTTGAGCCTATACACATTGGAGTTCAGAAGAATGAGGTGATTTTATTGAAACATATAAGATAATGAGGGGGCTTGACAAGGTGGATGGAGAGAGAATATTTCCACACAGGGGGAAGTAAAACTAGGGGACATAGTCTTAGAATAAGGGACCAACCATTTAAAACTGAGATGAAAAGAAATTTCTTCTGAGAGTTGTCAGTCTGTGGAATTCTCTGGCCCAGAGAGCTGTGGAGGCTGGGTCATTGAATATATTTAAGGTGGAGATAGACAGATTTTTGAGTGATAAGGGAATAAAGGGTTATGGGGAGAGGGTAGGGAAGTGGAGCTGAGTCCATGATCAGATCAGCCATGGTCTTATTAAATGGCGGAGCAGGCTCGAGGGGCCCAATAGCCTACTCCTGTTCGTATTCCTTATGCACTGCAATATTCAGTCTCAGCAACATAGACAAAAAGCAAAATACTGCAGAGGTGGAAGTCGCAAACAATACCAGAAAAAGCTGGAAATACGTAATGTTGAAATATTTCAACAAGTTACTTGCTACCCTCTAAGAAAAGAAAGTAAGTGCTTTCTGTGAAAAGAAAGCACAAGCTGCAAAGTTATCACAGAGCACGAATAGAACCTGGACCTTCTAAGCTGCTCACTGCATGGGTCATTTACTGTACTAAATCCATTGGCGGGAGCTCAGAAAGCTAAGCTTAATTAGCCTAAACACAGAAAATTCTTGTTACGAAATACTGATATACTGGAATACAAAATCATTCAACTGTGTTGTGCAAACCCAGCTCTATAGCTCTTCCACTCGAGGTTATCAAATACAATTCATTCAGACTTGCTAGCATGCAGCCTTTGATTGGTCACACATTGCACTTTCAAACGGTGATCGATAATCCCCTTGTGTGACAAGTACATTGTAATGCTGAATTCTCAGGATTGTGCCTGGCAGATTAAAGCTCCACACAAAACAGCCATCGGGACCTTCAGACAAAGTGAGAGAGACAGCATAGAATCAGTAACAGTTCTCATTTTTCTTCGTTCCACGAGAAAAACAAAAATGCTCCAACTAAAAATAAAATGGGCTGCACGATAAAGGCATTGCATAGTCTTCTCGTGTATTCCTTTAAATGACTTGCTGTGGACTGTATCTTTAAGTGACTGCTCTGCCATGTGAACAGTGGAGTGTTTCTTTAATAATGCCTGGTATGTGAATGAAATTAAACAAAGGCCTTATTAATCTAGGAGAGTACCTTTTGCTCTCATTTCTCGAAGCAAGCTTAATGTCACCCGAGAGCAGCAACAGGGTTCTCTCACCTCGCTGGTAGAAATCGGGATTGGAGTCCAATCAATGATTGGGTCCTTTATAGAAATACTAAACATCTCCAAAGTATCTCTCTCCAAATGTTTACATATAATGTGGCTTTTTTGTTGGCATAGTTAAGGGAATATAATATATGTTTTAATAAATAAGGCCCAAAATACCAGATGCATGGATAAATGGCATGGAGTGGGCTGGTTTAATTGTATTTTACTAAAAGCCAATGGTCTGTCTAAATGACTCAGTAAATTAAATGAGTCAAGCTGCAGTTATTACAACACCCACACGTTTACTGAATCAAGTTGATTTCTGCTAACTCTGCTCTTGAATAAATGAGGCATCATGTTGTTTCAAGAGAAGCTGAAAGACGACAAAATAAGTGGGAAAGCGGGTTGTGTAGAGGACATAGAGAGGCTGCAAGGAGATTTGGATAGGTTAAGCGAATGGGCTAAGGTTTGGCAGATGGAATACAATGTCGGAAAGTGTGAGGTCATCCACCTTAGGGAAAAAAAAAACAGTAAAAGGGATTATTATTTGAATGGGGAGAAATTACAACATGCTGCAGTGCAGAGGGACCTGGGGGTCCTTGTGCATGAAACTCTTTAGTTTGCAGGTGCAGCAGGTAATCAGGAAGGCGAATGGAATGTTGGCCTTCATTGCGAGGAATGGAGTACAAAAGCAGGGAGGTCCTGCTGCAACTGTACAGGGTATTGGTGAGGCCGCACCTGGAGTACTGTGTGCAGTTTTGGTCACCTTACTTAAGGAAGGATATACTAGCTTTGGAGGGGGTACAGAGACGATTCACTAGGCTGATTCCGGAGATGAGGGGGTTACCTTATGATGATAGATTGAGTAGACTGAGATCTTTACTCATTGGAGTTCAGAAGGATGAGGGGTGATCTTATAGAAACATTTAAAATAATGAAAAGGATAGACAAGATAGAGGCAGAGAGGTTGTTTCCATTGGTCGGGGAGACTAGAACTAGGGGGCACAGCCTCAAAATACGGGGGAGCCAATTTAAAACCGAGTTGAGAAGGAATTTCTTCTCCCAGAGGGTTGTGAATCTGTGGAATTCTCTGCCCAAGGAAGCAGTTGAGGCTAGCTCATTGAATGTATTCAAGTCACAGATAGATAGATTTTTAACCAATAAGGGAATTAAGGGTTACGGGGAGAGGGCGGGTAAGTGGAGCTGAGTCCACGGCCAGATCAGCCATGATCTTGTTGAATGGCGGAGCAGGCTCGAGGGGTTAGATGGCCTACTCCTGTTCCTAATTCTTATGTTCTTTTGTTCTAAGACCCGCACAGCTCGAATCAGGAAATCGCTGAATTGTGGTAGCCTTGTACAATCCCATCTTTAAAGTTGAACAAGGACAACTGAGTGCTTAGACTGCCCAATCTTTGAGGCCTGTGAGACAGATTGCTTGGAAAGGTAATTGATGATAGGAAATAAATACAATAGAAGGTGAAGCTCACACCAGGCAGTTACAAAGAAGCAGCAACATTGATAAAAAGATCGACCAACATTTTTACACTGAAGCAATCATCGGAAGTAATGCCACACAAGGAGGCCATTAGGCGATGTGATACCACTTCCTCAGTCACCCTCTACAGATACACTCAATTACAAAAGTTTGAAAATTGTTACAGGGAGATTCGTCATCAACATTTGGTTACTATAGCAACAGCATATGTTGCTTTAACATTTGGATACCATGGAAGAATTGGGGATTTTGAAAAGCACTTAAGTTTTAATATATACTGTAGAATATGTTAGTAAAACAAAGGAATTGATTCTGTATATGAATGGATAGTGAGGACAAAGCTCCCGAAAACGCCAATGCAGATCAGAAGAATCCAAGCCTCCAATAAGGCCTCCGTGAATAATATCGCAAGTAGGATATGCTCAACGGCTTAGAAACTACAGGAAAAACACAATGGCACAGATTTTGCGATAAGTATAACGGTGAGGCTATCAGCCCTCATTGTTATTAAGGAGTAAATTGGACAGGTGTCTGCACATGTGCAGTTAAACGTGAAAATCAGGAAGTTGCTGACCAATTTGCCCTGTTGCCCCAAGCTTCATCACGCTGTTGCATGTATTGAGGTACCGGTGTAGAGTTGGGGGTACTTACTCATTACATACCCATGAAATATGCCAGTAAAATCTAGGGCTTGTCCATTAAAGTGAATTTATAATGACATGATAAGTCTTACGTACTGCCAAACAATCTCTCTGGCACTGAAAATTAACTTGTGTGAAGTCTCATTCCTTCAGCTTTTAATAATTGTTGTAAATTTAAAAAAAAATTAAAACAAAAAAGTTTCACTTTCTTTCTGTCTCTTTTATCTCTCTCTCTCTCTCTCTCTCAATCCCATCTTTCTTTCTCTATTTCGCTTTCTGTACACGATTTTACATTGAGTTAAATATTCTAACTTACACTTTCCGGTTGAGACTCTGCGGCTGGAGGTTTTCTGACCTGCATGGAAGTCTGGGTTTTCCCCACACGTCATGGAGTTTTAACTCCGCAGTGTGTGTGTGTGTGTGTGACGTCATGAGCAGGGTTCCCCCGATTGACAGGCTGACTTCCAGTCAGGCGCAGAACACTGAAGAGGAGGCTGCAACAAACAGGTAGGTGCGGGGTCCAATCCCGGGGGGGGACTGGAGGGGTTCAAAGCCCAGCCCGGGGGGGGGCAGGCGGTGGTGGTTGTCCAATCCCTGGGGTTGGCTTCCACCCTCCGAGGGATTCCATTCCCTGATCCCGGGTGGTGGTGTCTGTATGGGATGGGCTGATGGTGGGTGAGCTTGGAGGGCCAGGAGGAAGCACTCAAAGCTCCTCCCATCCCCACAAGGATTTCTTCCCGAGGCTCAGCTCACTTCACTGCAGCGGTGGGGAATCAGCAGGTTAAAATCAGGGTCTCATTATCATATTTAAAGTGTCAACCTGTCTCCTGGCAGCGGGCTGGCTGCCCGCCCCCCCCCCTGACCCACCTGAGAAAAAGCCGAAAGCGGGCGTGTTGGACTTCTTCTGCAGTCCACCTTCTGGTTCCACTCATCCCTTGATGCCCAAGAGACACAGCTTCTCTTCTCTTCGTGCATGGTCACTTCAAGGTGACTCAGGAGGTTTCTCCTTCATTCACACTTCTTCACCATCTGCATGCTATCGCTTTGCAACGTCATCAGGCAATATGTTGGCAGCTTCCACATGTATGCTGATGACACCCACATGTACATTCATGCATCCCCCATCAATCCAAAGGCTGGTGCTAGCCTCTGTTATATTGCCCGTCCGACCTCAAGACCCGAATGAGCCAAGATTTCCTCCAACTCAATGTTGGCAAAATATAAGCAATCCTCTTTGGCTCCCAGCTATCTGCTCTGCTTTGACTCTACTACCCGCCTCAGCTGCTAAGCTCAGGTTCAGTCAGGAACAATGGGCTAACTTCTCAGTGTGGTGTGTTAACATTCCCAAAAAATCTGCATTTATATATCGCCTTTCACAACCACCAGACGTCTCAAATCGCTTTACAGCCAATGAAATACTTTTGGAGTGTAGTCACTGTTGTAATATGGGAAACACGGCAGCCAATTTGCAGACAACAAACTCCCACAAACAGCAATGCGATAACAACCAGATAATCTGTTTCTGTTACGTTGATAGAGGGATAAATATTGGCCAGAACACCGCGGATAACTCCCCTGCTCTTCTCCAAAATAGTACCATGTCCACCTGAGGGGGCAGTCAGGGCCTCAGTTTAACGTCTCATCCAAAGGACGGCACCTCCAACAGTGCAGCACTCCCTCAGAGTGTCAGCCTAGATTTGTGTGCTCAAGTTCCTGGAGTGGGACTTGAACCCACAACCTTCTGACTCAGTTGAATGCACTATCCACTGAGCCACAGCTAACACTCACAGAAAAGACTCCAGTCTAAAACAATTAATAAAAACACCCGTCAATGCTGTACCACCACTCAAAGTCCTCTCTTGTCCTTCGAGCCCTGATGTTTACTATGACTATCATTGTGTTACACCACAGCACCCATTCGTCCTCCAACACTACGGGTTTACTAGAACAGGCATTAGGTGCAGCACCAGGCTGTTGCCCCCCCTACCCTCGGTCCCTTTACTCCAGTGATGTTATGTTTCAAAAAAAGTCCCAGTTTCTGTAAGGGGGAACATTACAAACAGATCCTGTCCCACTGAGGACATCACTCAAGTATGTCCTCGAGTGAAACAATTTTAAAAAGGACCTTCGTTTGCACTAAGACATAGTGAGGAGAGCAGTCAATAATTGCTCACATTCAGGGGGACAACCTTTTTGCCTTGCTAAACCACACTGCTGAACTCTTGGAAAACTTAAAAGGTTAATTCTGGAACTCTGCACTAAAGTTGTGGAAGAGACAGACTCCCCCCCCCCCCCCCCCCGACCACACAGACAGGCAGGAGGGGGGCCTTTTTCTCCCACAACTTTAAGCCTGGAGCCACATTGTGCTAAATCTGTCAAGATTGCAAACCCAATAGTGATTGATGCATCATGGTGTCTGAGTAAACGACTATGAAATAAACAGAGAAGATTTTAAGAGGACATTAATGTCAGAGGATGGTTTTCTTCTCATAATTTAGGTGCTGGGTTAGAGTTTATGACACCTGACTGAAAGGACTGGTCTTCCTCAAGATACTTGAAATTTGACCATTGTAGTTTCTGACATGTGTCTGTCCATTTGAATGACACCTTGGGAAAGATCCATGTGACAGATCGTATCACCTTGACTGATCATTAATAGTCATGCCAATCTAAGTGCAAATTGCTTAATAAAAGTAAAAAGATAAAAGGACGTGACCATAATATACTGTGAAAATCATGGTGAGGCTAACACTGCTCACTGTTATTTATGCACAAATCGAACAGCAACTTTCAGCGAGCACACCTGTGCAGGTAAGCACAAAAATACGGAAGTTGCTGTCTGATTTGTGCCGTTTCTCCACAAGTTGAGAGAAAATGGCCTCTCACTATCTGGCTCCCCATTCAAATGTATTGAACGGCGTGAAGTCCCTAAATCTTGCATCGTAGATACGGACTAAACTCGCCACAAAAAGTTAAATCAAGTCCTTTCAGTATAAGCACCCTTTTAACAATGCAGTAAGTCTTAATTACTGCCAAACAACCTCTCTGGCACTGAAAATTAACTTTAACAAGTGCAGAGTTCTCAATCCTTCAGATTGAAATTGTTGGAAATTTATTAAAATTTTTATTTTACTTTTTGTCTCTTTTATCTCTCCCTCTCAAAATTCAATCTTTCTTTCCCTCTTTCATTATCCTGTACCTGATTTGATGTAGAATTCACTATTTTCTGGTTCAGACTCTGCACTACTTATTAATTATTCTTCAATCTGATTGGTAAACGAGATACACAGTTGCTGCCACTGATGTCCTGTAGAGGGCGCTGTGCTGTTTGGATGCTTTGCTGTGCAAACCCCCATTAGAAAGTCCATGGGCAAATGCAAGTCCAACAAATGGCCGATCATTGGTTGCTCAAAGCAAAATCCAGCCCATTGTTTGGAAATCCAAACTAGAAGCTTTTTGAAAGGGGACCGAAGATTTTTGAGAAGCTCAGGGAAGATTGGATAAAGACAAAGAGCCATTGGCGATAAATCTCTTAAATAGAGAAAATATTGAGAATGAAAGTTGAGAGGTTAAGCTTTAAACCTGACAGAATAAAGTTTATCATAATTGCTATTTAATAACTCAAGTGTTTGAGCCCAGTGTTAGAGTAAAAAGCAGTATAACAATAGAGAAGCTTTTACATGCAAGTTCAGCTCATCCACTGTTGAAGCCCTCATCCATGCCTTTGTTACCTCGAGACTGGACTATTCCAACGCACTCCTGGCTGGCCTCCTATATTCTACCTTACGTAAACTAGAGGTGATCCAGAACTTGACTGCCCATGTCCGAACTCGCACCAAGTCCCGCTCACTCACCGACATTGGCTTCCGGTTAAGCAATGCCTCGATTTCAAAATTCGCATCTTATTTTCAAATCCATCCTTAGTTTCACCCCTCCTTATCTCTAATCTACTGCAGCCCCACAACTACCCGAGATGTCTGCAATCCTCTAATTCTGCCCTGCTGAGCATCCCTGATTATAATCGCTCAACCATTGAACATAAGAACATAATAGGAGCTGGAGTAGGCCATTTGGCCCCTCGAGCCTGCTCTGCCATTCAATATCATGGCTGATATGATCATGGATTCATCTCCACTTCCCTGCTCACTCCTCATAACTCTTTATTCCCTTATCGCTCAAAAGTCTGTATCTCCACCTTAAATATATTGAATGACCCAACCTCCACAGCTCTCTGGGCCAGAGAATTCCATAGGATTTACAACCCTCAGAGAAGAAATTTCTCATCTCAGTTTTAAATGGACAGTCCCTTATTCTAAGACTATGTCCCCTAGTTTTAGTTTCCCCTATGAGTGGAAATATTCTCTCTGCATCCACCTTGTCGAGCCCCCCCATTATCTTGCATTTTTCGATAAGATCACCTTTCATTCTTCTGATCTCCAATGGGTATAGGCCCAACCTATCCTCACAAGTCAACCCCCTCATCTCCGGAATCAACCGAGTGAACTTTCTCTGAACAGCCTCCAATGCAAGTATATCCTTCCTTAAATACGGAGCCCAAAACTGTACGCAGTACTCCAGGTGTGGCCTCACCAATACCCTGTACAGTTGTAGCAGGACTTCTCTTCTATCCCCCTTGCAATAAAGGCCAACATTCCATTTGCCTCCCTGATTACTTGATGTACCTGTATACTAACTTTTTGTGTTTCAGGCAGAAGGACCCCCAGGTCCCTCTGTACTGCAGCACTTTGCAATTTTTCTCCATTTAAATTATAATTTACATGTCTGTTATTTCTGCCAAAGTGGATAACCTCACACTTTCCCACATTATACTCCACCTGCCACATTTTTGCCCACTCACTTAGTCTGTTTATATCCCTTTGCAGATTTTTTGTGTCCTCCTCAAAATTTGCTTTCCCACCCATCTTTGTATCATCAGCAAACTTGGCTACATTACACTTGGTCCCTTCGTCCAAGTCATTTATATGTATTGTAAATAGTTGAGGACCCAGCACTGATCCCTGCGGCACCCCACTAGTCACTGTTTGCCAACTGGAAAATGACCCATTTAGCCCGACTCTCTGTTTTCTGTTAATTAGCCAATCCTCTATCCATGCTAATATATTACCCCCAAACCTGTGAGCTTTTATCTTGTGCAGTAACCTTTTATGTGGCACCTTATCGAATGCCTTCTGGAAATCCAAATACACCACATCCACTGGTTCCCCCTTATCCACCCTGCTCGTTACATAAGAATGCAAGAACGTAAGAAATAGGAACACGAGTAGGCCATGTGGCCTCTCGAGCCTGCTCCGCCATTCAATATCATGGCTGATCTGATCATGGACTCAACTCCACTTCCCTGCCCATTCCACATAACCCCTTATCATTGAATAAATTTAAGACAGAAATAAAGTTTCTTAAATGTCCCAGCTTCCACAGCAATCTGAGACAGCGAATTCCACAGATTCACAACCCTCAGAAGAAATTTCTCCTCATCTCAGTTTTAAATGGTGGCCCCTTATTCTAAGATCATGCCCTCTAGTTCTAGTCTCCCCCATCAGTGGAAACATCCTCTCTGCATCCACCTTGTCAAGCCCCCTCATAATCTTATATGTTTCGATAAGATCACCTCTCATTCTTCTGAATTCCAATGAGTCGAGGCCCAACCTCCTCAACCTTTCCTCATAAAAGTCAACCCCCTCATCTCCGGAATCAACCTAGTGAACCTTCTCTGAACTGCCTCCAAAGCAAGTATATCCTTTCGTAAATATGGAAACCAAAACTGCACGCAGTATTCCAGGTGTGGCCTCACCAATACCCTGTACAACTGTAGCAAGACTTTCCTGCTTTTATACTCCATCCCCTTTGCAATAAAGACCAAGATTCCATTGGCCTTCCTGATCACTTGCTGTACCTGCAAACTATCCTTTTGTATTTCATGCACCGGGACCCCCAGGTCCTCTGTACAGCAGCACTTGGCAAATTGTGAGCAAGGTGGCCACCGGGGTCCCTAGGGAGCTCCCCTGCCAAAATAACTTTACCCTCATTATCTCCCACCATTCGACAACTTTTCACCTTCAACCTCCCCCCTCCCACTGTCTAAACTTCCCTTAGTCCTAATAGTCCTAATAGACCCTAATAGGGGCTCCATTTTCTTAAATACTTCACTTTAAATCCTAATCCTACAAATTCGGGCCTACCTCAGGCATGAACCTCCCCTCCCCTCCCAACAGCCACACCTCTCCCTGACGACGATGAGTGGAATGCCAGCGACTGAACCTCCTGCAACAGCGACCTGGACCTGGACCTCTCTCCATTGTCCTTAAAACCTACAATCCACAAATTTGGGCCTACCGCGTGCACGAATCTTCCTCCTAAGCCTCACACTGCTCCTCGATGACGACCGGACCACCAACAATGACCGAACCTCCTGCTGCAGCAGCGAACTGCGTCAGGACCTCTTCCCTCCTTCAACGACCTTCTCTGGCGATCTGCTCCTTCGACGTCGACTCAGCTGTCCCACCCGATCCTCGGCAATGCCCTGCAAGCCAGGTGAGCCTCCAACGGCGACCAGACCTCCTCTAGCGACGATCGGGCCATCCCCCACCCTGTTCCAGTGGCCACTGGGCCGCCTCTATCGACGGGGACTGGGCCTCTCCTCTCCAGCGAGGACGATTGGCCTCTCCTTCTCCCTCAACGACGGCTGGACCTCTCCTTCCCCAACGATGACCTTCTCCCCCAGCACGTGGAGAGTACCATGGCTGTGACCTCCCTGACCTCCCAAGCTGAACTCCAGGGGACCGCTGACCCCCTCAATCACCTACCATCAAGGCACTACCCAGTGCCGAGCTTGCGGCCAACAGCTTGTGGTAGGCAACTAGGCCCATACAGCAGTGCCTGGTCTCCAGCCGTCTTGGACCCCCTTGCCACTGGACCAAGACCTTGCTCAGCTAAGCTCATGGTAGCTGGTGTGTAACGGCCACCCCACGTTAAAAGAACTCACCCACAGGCATCTTCCACTCCGTTAACATGAAGTTCGGGGCCTGGAACGTCAGGACCCTCCATGGACAATCCCAACAGCGACAAGCCGGAGCGCTGCACCACCATAGTTGCTCAGGAACTTAGACGCTTTGACATCGACATCACCGCCCTAAGCGAGACCCAGCGGGCAGGGGAAGGCCAGCTCAAGGAACAAGGTGGAGGTTACACCTTTTTCTGGAAAGGAAAACCAGAGGAAGAACGCCACCTTCATGGAGTCGGCTTCGCCGTCAAAAATGAACTGGTCGACCGCCTCAAAGACCCCCCCCTGTGGGATTAACGTACACCTGACGACCCTTCGCCTTACCCTATCCTGGAACCAATGTGCCACAGCCATCAGTGCGTACGTCCCAACACTTGGTGCAACGGATGAGGCTAAAGAGGGTTTTTATTCCATCCTTGAGACATCTCTGTCCCACGTCCCCATGGACGACAAATTGATCCTCCTGGGTGACTTTAATGCCAGGGTCAGACATGATCTTTGCAGCGCGACAGCTGCAGGAAAAATGCAGGGAGCAGTGCCAGTCCTTTTACGTGGCCTTTTTCGACCTTACAAAGGCCTTTGACACTGTTGACTGTGAGGGTCTGTGGAGCGTCCTCCTCCGATTTGGGTGCCCCCAAAAGTTTGTCACCATCCTTTGCCTGCTCCACGACGACATGCAGGCCGTGATCCTTACCATCGGATCCATTACAGACCCAATCCACGTCCGGACCGGGGTCAAACAGGGCTGAGTCATCGCTCCAACCCTCTTTTCATTATTCCTCACCGCCATGCTCCACCTCAGTCAACAAGCTGGAGTGGAACTAAACTACAGAACCAGTGGGAAGCCGTTAAACCTCGGTCGCCTCCAGACCAGGTCCAAGATCACCCCAACCTCTGTAGTTGAACTGCAGTACACGGACAATGCCTGCGTCTGCGCACATTTGGAGATTGAACTCCAGGACATAGTCAATGTATTCAACGAGGCATATGAAAGCATGGGCCTTACGCTTAACATCTGTAACACAAAGGTCCTCCACCAGCCTGTCCTTGCCACACAGCACTGCTCCCCAGTCATCAAGATCCACAGCATGGCCCTAGACAACGTGGACCACTTCCCATACCTCGGGAGCCTCTTATCAACAAAGGCAGACATTGATCCAGAGATTCAATATCTCCACCAGTGCAGCCTTCGGCCGCCTGAGGAAAAGAGTGTTTGAAGACCAGGCCCTCAAACCTACCACCAAGCTCATGGTCTACAGGGTTGTAGTAATTCCTGCCCTCCTGTATGGATCAGAGGCATGAACAATGTAATAGAAGGCACCTCAAGTCGCTGGAGATATATCACCAACGATGTCTCCGTAAGATCCTGCAAATCCCCTGGGAGGACAGACACACCAGCATCAATGTCCTCGCCCAGGCTAACATCCCCAGCATTGAAGCACTGACCACGCTAGATCAGCTTCGTTGAGCAGGCCACATAGTTCGCATGCCAGACACGAGACTCCTTAAACAACTGCTTTATGCGGAGCTCCTTCATGGCAGACGAGCCAAAGGTGGGCAGCGGAATCATTACAAGGACATCCTCAAAGCCTCCCTGGTAAAATGTGACATTACCACTGACACCTGGGGGACCCTGGCTGAAGACCGCTCGAGGTGGAGAAAGTGCATCCGGGAGGGCGTTGAGCTCTTCGAATCTCAACGCTGTGAGCGTGAAGAGGTCAGGCGCAGGCAGCGGAAGGAGTGTGCGGCAAATCCGTCCCACCCACCCTTCCAATGAATGTCTGTCACACCTGTGACAGGGTCTGTGGCTCTTGTGTTGGCCTGTTCAGCCACCAAAGAACTCATTTTAGGAGTGGAAGCAAGTCTTCCTCGATTCTGAGGGACTACCTATGAAGATGACTTTGCAATCTTTTTCCATTTAAATAATAGCTTGCTCTTTGATTTTTTTTCTGCCAAAGAACCACCTCAAAGAACTCCAACAAATTTATCAAACATGATTTCCCTTTCATAAAACCAGCCCGACTCTGCTTGATTGAATTATGCTTTTCCAAATGTCCTACTACTGCTTCCTTAATAATGGACTCCAGCATTTTCCCAACGACAGATGTTAGGCTAACTAGTCTATAGTTTCCTGCTTTTTGTCTGCCTCCTTAAAAAAAACAGGAGCGTTTTATTTGCAGTTTTCCAATCTGCTGGAATCTCTCCAGAATCCAGGGAATTTTGGTAGATTACAACCAATGCATCCACTATCTCTGCAGCCTCTTCTCTTAAGCCCCGAGAATATAAGTCATCAGGTCCAGGGGATTACCCACCTTTAGTCCCATTATTTTACCTAGTACTACTTCATTAGTGATAATGATTGTATTAAGTTCCTACCCCGCCCTCCCCCTTTAGCCCTTGATTATCCACTATTGGGATGTTTTTAGTGCCTTCGACCGTGAAGACTGATACTTTCATGTATCCTACAAGGCTACCAGAGGGCACAGCAGTGAGAGACTTGTAGGTTACCTGTACAGGTGTGCCTGGCCTAGTATAAAAGGCAGGCCACCAGGTGTGATCCTCAGGCTGGAGTTAACTAATAAAAGGACTAAGGTCACTACAGTTCAAGTACAACACATTGCCTCATTGTTAGAGCATCCAAGGACACAATAGATACAAAATATTTGTTCAAAGTCTCTGCCATTTCCCTGTTCTCAGTTATTAATTCCCCAGTCTCATCCTCTAGGGGACCAACATTTATTTTAGCCACTCTCTTCCTTTTTATGTACCTGTAGAAACTCTTACTGTTTTTATATTTCGTGCTAGTTTACTCTCATAATCTATCTTCCCTCAATCATTTTTGAGTTGTTCTTTGCTGGCTTTTAAAAGTTTCCCAATCCTCTGGCCTCCCACTAGTCTTGGCCACATTGTATGCCCTCGTTTTCAATTTGATACCATCCCTTATTTCCTTAGTTAGCCACGGATGGTTATCCCTTCTCTTACAGTCTTTCCTTCTCATTGGGAGATATTTTTGTTGCGAGTTATGAAATATCTCCTTAAATGTCTGCCACTGCTCATCAACTGTCCCATACTTCAATCTATTTTCCCAGTCCACTTTAGCCAATTCTGTCCTCATACCTTTGTAGTCTCCTTTATTTAAGATCAGGACACTGGTTTGAGATCCAACTTTCTCTCCCTCCAACTGAATTTGAAATTCAACCATGTTATGGTCACTCATTCCTAGAGGATCCTTTACTAGGAGATAATTTATTAACCCTGCCTCATTACACAGTACCAAATCTAAGATAGTCTGCCCCCTGGTTGGTTCCGCAATGTACTGTTCAAGGAAACTATCCCAGATACACTCTGAACTCCTCAAGGCTACCCTGACCAATTTGCTTTGTCCAAGCAATATGAAGGTTAAAATCACCCATGATTAGTGCTGTACCTTTATTACAAGCCTCCATTATTTCTGTTGGTGGCCGTGCCTTCTATTGTCTCGGCTCCCAGCTCTAAATCACTCCTCCTTCAAGAAGCTCCTTAAAACATACCTCTTTGACCCCCTGCACTAATTTCTACTTATGCGGCTCGGTGTCGCATAATACTCCTGTGAAGCACCTTGGGACATTTCACAAAGTTAAATGCGCTATATAAATACAAGTTGTTGTTGTTGCCCCGACCTGTGTGGGATCATCAGCAGCAGGCCGGGACCATAAAAAGAGCGGCGCGAGGCAGCCATGAACAGTGCGGAGGCATACCAACTGCAAGGTACAGCGCAAGCCGTTTCAGGAGGGCGATGACTTGGAGGAGTGCTATTCGACTGGACGTCACCAAAATCCAGGTCGCTGATTGGAGCGTGGGCAGGTAGAGCAGGAGCGGCGAGGTCGGGGCGAAGGGGCGGAGAGAGATTGCAGAGCGATGTGATCGGGGCCCAGGAGAGGCGCGGGCCCAGCCCACACTGAGATATGTAAGCGCACTGGGTCCGTGCAGCAGAGCTGGTCTCCAGTCGTCCTGGTTAACCCTTGCCACTGGACCAAGACCGAGCTCTGTCAAGTCCGTGTGGTGGCTGGTGTGCAACGGCCACCCCACGTTAAAAAAAGCCACACACAGGCATCTTCCACCCTTCAATATGTAGCTCAGGATCTGGAATATCAGGTCCTTCATTGAAACACCTGTGAACTCATCCCTTTTTGGTGTGGAAGCAAATCATCTGTGATACGAGGGACTGCCCAAGAAGTAGTAGTTGTTGTAGTTAAGCTAAGATGGGAACACAACGACTGAAGAAAGAGACAACGACTGCGGGAGCGACTAATCATAGGTACTGTCAGGTGAATCTGAGCAGCCCAGAGGAATGCTACAACAGCCAATCTACTATGAGGACAAGGATGGATATCTGTGCTCATATCACAGAGGGTTAGCCTGAATATTCAAAGTTGGAAATTTACCAATAATATGTTGAGTACAAGCTGTAGGGTTACTGTTATATATGTAAACTATAGATATACTCCCTGTATAGTTGCATAAGATGGAGACTTGTTACCCGATTTACTATCAATAAGGTTTACACTGTGTATATACTATGCTGGCACCACTAGAGGGTGCAACTGGTGCAGACCGGGGTTTCCTGCCCCTGTGGCAGAGGCTGTCCACCAGAGGGCACTGCGGTGGGAGACCTGAGGGTCACCTGTATAGGTGAGCAGGGCCCAGTATAAAAGGCTGCTCACCATGCTTGTGCCTCACTCTGGAGTTACGAAGAAAGGATCAAGGTCATGACAGTTTGAGTACAACACATTGACTTGTGGAGTCATTCATAAGTGCATTACAGACATAATAGTTAGCTTGCTAAACAGGAATTGAACATAATTTCATTATACTAGAATTAACAGAACCCACAAGTGCCAAGATATTATGATACATTTATGTCGCAAAAGTGTCTATGATGATCTAGACTCGGTTATTTAAGACCATAAAAAAGCTTAACCTAGTACTGGTATTAGTTGTGTTATCATAGATGTTGTTAAATAAAGTATTGCTTAATGCTTCGCAAAGTCTGATTTCACCCCTGATGATTCTAGCAAGATGTGACGTATGAACTATGACAAACAGCAAAAGACCCGTTGGTCCATCCAGCCTGTCGCACACAACTGTGATGCTTTGTGGTCATCCCCCTGCAAAACAGATACACTGTTTTGAGTACTGTTGAGGGGGATGACTCATCAGGGGAGGGCAGCAGCAGCCAAGTTCATGACACCATGGCTGGCTCTGCTGCACAGGAGGGCAAGAAAAAGAGTGGGACAGCAATAGTGATAGGGGATTCAATGGTGAAGGGAATAGATAGGCGTTTCTGCGGCCACGACCGAGACTCCAGGATGGTATGTTGCCTCCCTGGTGCAAGGGTCAAGGATGTCTCGGAGCGGGTGCAGGACATTCTGAAATGGGAGGGAGAACAGCCAGTTGTTGTGGTGCACATTGGTACCAACGACATAGGTAAAAAAAAGGGATGAGGTCCTACGAAACGAATTTAAGGAGCTAGGAGCTAAATTAAAAAGTAGGACCTCAAAAGTAGTAATCTCGGGATTGCTACCAGTGCCACGTGATAGTCAGAGTAGGAATCGCAGGATAGCGCAGATGAATACGTGGCTTGAGCAGTGGTGCAGCAGGGAGGGATTCAAATTCCTGGGGCATTGGGACCGGTTCTGGGGGAGGTGGGACCAGTACAAACCGGACGGTCTGCACCTGGGCAGGACCGGAACCAATGTCCTAGGGGGAGTGTTTGCTAGTGCTGTTGGGGAGGATTTAAACTAATATGGCAGGGGGATGGGAACCAATGCAGGGAGACAGAGGGAAACAAAAAGGAGGCAAAAGCAAAAGACAGAAAGGAGATGAGGAAAAGTGGAGGGCGGAGAAACCCAAGGCAAAGAACAAAAAGGGCCACTGTACAGCAAAATTCTAAAAGGACAAAGGGTGTTAATAAAACAAGCCTGAAGGCTTTGTGTCTTAATGCAAGGAGTATCCGCAATAAGGTGGATGAATTAATTGTGCAAATAGATGTTAATAAATATGATGCGATTGGGATTACGGAGACGTGGCTCCAGGATGATCAGGGCTGGGAACTCAACATTTAGGGGTATTCAACATTCAGGAAGGATAGAATAAAAGGAAAAGGAGGTGGGGTAGCATTGTTGGTTAAAGAGGAGATTAATGCAATAGTTAGGAAAGACATTAGCTTGGATGATGTGGAATCTATATGGGTAGAGCTGCAGAACACCAAAGGGCAAAAAACGTTAGTAGGAGTTGTGTACAGACCTCCAAACAGTAATAGGGATGTTGGGGAGGGCATCAAACAGGAAATTAGGGGTGCATGCAATAAAGGTGTAGCAATTATAATGGGTGACTTTAATATGCACATAGATTGGGCTAGCCAAACTGGAAGCAATACGGTGGAGGAGGATTTCCTGGAGTGCATAAGGGATGGTTTTCTAGACCAATATGTTGAGGAACCAACTAGGGGGGAGGCCATCTTAGACTGGGTGTTGTGTAATGAGAGAGGATTAATTAGCAATCTCATTGTGCGAGGCCCCTTGGGGAAGAGTGACCATAATATGGTGGAATTCTGCATTAGGATGGAGAATGAAACAGTTAATTCAGAGACCATGGTCCAGAACATAAAAAAGGGTAACTTTGAAGGTATGAGGCGTGAATTGGCTAGGATAGATTGGCGAATGATACTTAGGGGGTTGACTGTGGATGGGCAATAGCAGACATTTAGAGACCGCATGGATGAATTACAACAATTGTACATTCCTGTCTGGAGTAAAAATAAAAAAGGGAAGGTGGCTCAACCGTGGCTATCGAGGGAAATCAGGGATAGTATTAAAGCCAAGGAAGTGGCATACAAATTGGCCAGAAATAGCAGCGAACCTGGGGACTGGGAGAAATTTAGAACTCAGCAGAGGAGGACAAAGGGTTTGATTAGGGCAGGGAAAATGGAGTACGAGAAGAAGCTTGCAGGGAACATTAAGGTGGATTGCAAAAGTTTCTATAGGTATGTAAAGAGAAAAAGGTTAGTAAAGACAAACGTAGGTCCTCTGCAGTCAGAATCAGGGGAAGTCATAACGGGGAACAAAGAAATGGCAGACCAATTGAACAAGTACTTTGGTTCGGTATTCACTAAGGAGGATACAAACAACCTTCCGGATATAAAAGGGGTCAGAGGGTCTAGTAAGGAGGGGGAACTGAGGGAAATCTTTATTAGTCGGGAAATTGTGTTGGGGAAATTGATGGGATTGAAGGCCGATAAATCCCCAGGGCCTGATGGACTGCATCCCAGAGTACTTAAGGAGGTGGCCTTGGAAATAGCGGATGCATTGACAGTCATTTTCCAACATTCCATTGACTCTGGATCAGTTCCTATGGAGTGGAGGGTAGCCAATGTAACCCCACTTTTTAAAAAAGGAGGGAGAGAGAAAACAGGGAATTATAGACCGGTCAGCCTGACCTCAGTAGTGGGTAAAATGATGGAATCAATTATTAAGGATGTCATAGCAGTGCATCTGGAAAATGGTGACATGATAGGTCCAAGTCAGCATGGATTTGTGAAAGGGAAATCATGCTTGACAAATCTTCTGGAATTTTTTGAGGATGTTTCCAGTAAAGTGGACAAAGGAGAACCAGTTGATGTGGTATATTTGGACTTTCAGAAGGCTTTCGACAAGGTCCCACACAAGAGATTAATGTGCAAAGTTAAAGCACATGGGATTGGGGGTAGTGTGCTGACGTGGATTGAGAACTGGTTGTCAGACAGGAAGCAAAGAGTAGGAGTAAACGGGTACTTTTCAGAATGGCAGGCAGTGACTAGTGGGGTGCCGCAAGGTTCTGTGCTGGGGCCCCAGCTGTTTACATTGTACATTAATGATTTAGACGAGGGGATTAAATGCAGTATCTCCAAATTTGCGGATGACACTAAGTTGGGTGGCAGTGTGAGCTGCGAGGAGGATGCTATTAGGCTGCAGAGTGACTTGAATAGGTTAGGTGAGTGGGCAAATGCATGGCAGATGAAGTATAATGTGGATAAATGTGAGGTTATCCACTTTGGTGGTAAAAACAGAGAGAGACAGACTATTATCTGAATGGTGACAGATTAGGAAAAGGGAAGGTGCAACGAGACCTGGGTGTCATGGTACATCAGTCATTGAAGGTTAGCATGCAGGTACAGCAGGCGGTTAAGAAAGCAAATGGCATGTTGGCCTTCATAGCGAGGGGATTTGAATACAGGGGCAGGGAGGTGTTGCTACAGTTGTACAGGGCCTTGGTGAGGCCACACCTGGAGTATTGTGTACAGTTTTGGTCTCCTAACTTGAGGAAGGACATTCTTGCTATTGAGGGAGTGCAGCGAAGATTCACCAGACTGATTCCCGGGATGGCGGGACTGACCTATCAAGAAAGACTGGATCAACTGGGCTTGTATTCACTGGAGTTCAGAAGAATGAGAGGGGACCTCATAGAAACGTTTAAAATTCTGACGGGTTTAGACAGGTTAGATGCAGGAAGAATGTTCCCAATGTTGGGGAAGTCCAGAACCAGGGGTCACAGTCTGAGGATAAGGGGTAAGCCATTTAGGACCGAGATGAGGAGAAACTTCTTCACCCAGAGAGTGGTGAACCTGTGGAATTCTCTACCACAGAAAGTAGTTGAGGCCAATTCACTAAATATATTCAAAAGGGAGTTAGATGAAGTCCTTACTACTCGGGGGATCAAGGGGTATGGCGAGAAAGCAGGAAGGGGGTACTGAAGTTTCATGTTCAGCCATGAACTCATTGAATGGCGGTGCAGGCTAGAAGGGCTGAATGGCCTGCTCCTGCACCTATTTTCTATGTTTCTATGTTTTGTGTATTACCATAGAGACACTCTCCGATCCACCAAGGGGGGGGGGGGGGGTGGGGGGGAAAGAGTTAAAACCCAGATTCAAAACCTTAAGCCAATTAAGGGAGAAAAAAATCTGGAAAATTTCTCTCGTACGTCCTTCGGCCAGACCACCACTCTGGCCATGAATAATGTTATGCAGTGTTTACCTTTTGTACGAGGTAATCTCTGCCCCAGCCAGAAACAGATCCAACTCTCGCTTGAAGGAGATCAACGAATTAGCATTTAACAAAGTTAACTGATTTCATTCAATGTTGTCCTGAATTCTGGAGTGATGGAATTGGCGTTTATACAATTATCATTTGAACTGGCTCATGTAAGGTGATCCGAAGGTGAGTTAATTTAGGCATCATACAAATATTAGCCGAGAATGATAAATCCAGTTTTTCCTATGTGTTGTTTAAAAAAAAAAGTGGGAAAAGATTGGTCTGATACCTTTCAGGTATATAGACTAAATATTGGAACTTCAGATAATATATTCCTTACGTACTGGACAGAATTAAGCATGCATAGCAATCCTAAAATACAGACATTACAGAACGGCAAGGATTTCTCGTGTGGGTGCATCATGTTGAGGCCAGCTAAACCCATGGTAAAATAATGCTGCATTACTCCCAATAGAGGATGCTGCTGGGCGACTGTCGATCTCAGGCATTCTTGAGAAATGACTCAGCTGAAGACAGCTATCCAGAACCTGAGAGTCTACTGATCGCCGATATTGAAAGATGTAATGCTTCAGCATCAAATACCACTGGAGCCCAACTTATAAAAATCAGATTCCCAATAAATTTGCTTTAGGCAAATCATTTTTTGAAAAGTAATAAACTGAGCCAAGGAATTATTCATTGAGATGCCCCAAATTATTACTGAGCCAGGACTGTGGGCTATATTTTATTTGTGTGTCATGCTAATTTGAACTCTGATTGTTGAACCTGGACTAAGTATTGGCAGGATTATTTAAACTGTATTTCAGCCACAGTTCACATTGGCTCACAGAACTGCTGTACGTTAGGGCACTCCAAAGAAAACATAAAATCACAAGAGGATTAAACAGATGCTTTTATTTCTCCCATGCACTAAGTACCATGCACAATTGCCATGGTATATAAGCACCAGGATACTTGGCTGCGCTTAGAGGCAACCTCTCATCCATTGGAGTACAGTGTCTTTTTCCACAGTGTCTATTGTTTTAAGGTGGTAAGTGGGCTATACCAGTTCTATTTCAGTGGGCTCTTTCAAAGTCATCACTTCCCTATGTATTAATAATCTTCTGTAGAATTAATGCCCTCTCCACCTATTCCCCAATAGGAATGTTACAAACAACATCTTTCATTTCTCTAGCACCTTTAACATAGAAAAATGACCCAGGCATAATCAAAACCAAAGGAGAAGATATCAGGTGTGCTCAAAATCTTGGTCAAAGAGGTGGGTTTTAAGGAAGGTCTTTAAGGAAGAGAGGAAGGCAGAAGTGGAAGGATGTAGACAGGTAATTCTCCAGCATGGGGTGTAGGCGGCTGGTGCCATAGCCAGCAATGCTGAAGCAAAGGGAGGGAGGGAGGGAGGGATGCGCAGAAGGTCAGAGTCAGAGGGAGAGTGAGTGTGGGGTGGGATGGTTGTAGGGCTGGAGTAGTTTACAGAGATAGGATGGGATGAGGTCCTGCAGGGATTTAAACAAGAGGATGAGAATTTTAAATTGATGGTTTGGGGAAACTGGGAGATAATGTAGCCAAGGACAGGGGTAATGGGTGAGCAGATAGAATATGGGCAGAGTTTTGGCTGAGCTGAAGTTTTTGGAAGGTGGAGGATTGGACACCTGGAGTCTGAAGATGATAAAAAGGCATGGATTAGCAGTAGTTGGGCTGACGTGGAGGGCGGAGCTGCGTGATATTATGAGATGGAAGTTGGTGGTCTTCCTGATGGTGGGATACAGGGTTAACAACTCAGCTCAGGGTAAAGTAGGACACCAAGGATGCAAAGAATCTGGTTCAGCCTGAGACAGCAGCTGAGAGGGAGGAGGTCATATGGCAGGGCCTAAAGATGACGACATCCATCTTCCCAATGCTTAACTGGAGGAAACTGTGGCTCATCTGAGACTGGATATCGGACAAGTGGTCAGACAACAGAGGCAGTGGAGCTATTGAAAGGTGGTGGAGGGGGAGAGCTGGGTTTTATCAGCATACATATGGAAGCTGACCTCATGCCTACCGATGATGTCTCCAATGGGCAACATGTAGACGAGAAAAACGAGGGAGCCAAGGAGAGATCCATTGGGGAGCTCCAGAGGCAACAGTGTGGGGCTGGAAGAGAAGCCATTGCCGGAACCACTCTGGCTACAATCAAATATAGAACAGTGGGATTAAGTGGGGACAGTCCCACTGAGCTGGACAATGAAGGAAAATACTTTAGAAGAGGATGGTGTGGTTGACTTTGGCAAAAGCTGCAGAGATGTAGGGGAGGAGGAGGGATAGTGGCCCTTCGGCAGTGTTCAAGGTTAGGGCAATGGGAACCTGGGGGACTTACAAAAAAAAAAAATCCTTTGAGAAAGTTCTGCATGCTTTGTAAGGTTAAGAAAATATGATTCAAGGTAAAAGTTGGGAATGGACATGAAATTGGCAGAAGGACAGGATACAGCTGTTAGTGTTTGGCAAAGGGTGCCAGGGTAGGGAGGGGCAATTGCTGAATGCAGTGCCTCAGAGATTAGTGTTGGATTCTCGTTGTTTCTAATTTAGGTTAATGGCATTAGTTTATAATACAATCTGGTCAAATTCACAGAATAGCAAACTAGGTGGGGCAAGTGAAATGGAGGAAAGTGACAGGTTTTAGATAAAGTATGCAATCGAAGAAAGAAAGGAAGGTTTTCATATATAGTGTCTTTCACATCCCAAAGTTTTTTTGCAGCCAATTAAGTGCTTTTGAAGTATACAAACTTGCCTGGAATTATCACAGGGCAGGGCTGGGGTGGGCCTCCCAATCTCCCACCATAACTAGCAGAAACCCCAGAGAAATGGAGTAAATGGCCATTTACACCAGTTCATCAGGATTTCTGCTGATCTTCTGCCAGAGTTACATCAAGAGATCAGAAGAATCTCTGCAGAAATTGCACCCCACTGTCAGTGCAAAGAGCATTGGTACTTGAAATTATACATGGGTAAGTGCAAATAATTATGGAGGGAGAAAAATGCGCATCGTTAGAACTCCGTGTGTGGGGTGTTCAAATAGCCCAGGGTGAAGCTGAAATAGTTCCTGGGCTTTTAATGGACTTGGCACTTATGTTCACTGTGGAGCAGCAATCAACAAGGTAACTCGAATGCTGAAGTTTTAGCTGAAAGAGTAGAGCACGAGGCAAAGGGTCGTATGCTTAAACTGTACGGTGCTCTGGGTTATTGCACAACCAGAGTTGTGTGTCCACACCTGGTCACCAATCACAAGAGACACATTCAAGCTCAGGAAGTGATAGAGAGATACACAAGACTGTGCCTTTGCAACCAAGGATTGAATTATGAAGACTAGAGAAAGATACTTCTACTAGAGCTACAACAACTTCCATTTATACAGTCTTCCTCACCTCGGAAAGCTGTCCCAAAATGCTTTACAGATTGGAGGATGGGATGTGTTATATATACACACAGGCTATAGATATACTCTGTGTAATCACTGTACAGCTGCATAAGATGGAGACTTGTTACCTGATGGATTATCAATAAGGTTTACATTGTGTATATACTATGCTGGCACCACTAGATGGTGCAACTGGTGGAGACCGGGGCTTCCTGCCCATGGTAGAGGCTGTCCACCAGAAGGCACTGTGGTGGGAGACCTGAGGGTCACCTGCAGAGCCCAGTATAAAAGGCTGCTCACCATGCTTGTGCCTCACTCTGGAGTTACAAATAAAGGACCAAGATCACTACAGTTTGAGTACAATACATTGCCTCATGAAGTCATTCATAAGTGCACTACAGACATAACAGAATGGACACTGAGCAGGAGGAAAAAGAAAAATGTAGAATGGCGTTAAGAGGCAAGGTGAAAGAGATGTTGAAGAGAAGTCTTTAGTAGTCACAGTGGGAGGGAGGTCCAGACAGCAGTATGGCTGGAAGAGTGGCTGTCTCTGATGAAGAAGTGAAGAACACGGGGAACGAGGAACAGACAGTGTCAGAGTAGGAAAGAGTGTGAGCAACAATGCAAGGCTGAAGGAGGTCTTTGAAGTAGGGAGATTTATGGGTGCAGATGAGACAGTGCAGCTTGGCCGGGATCAGGGAAATGGCTGTGCGGGGCTCATAGTGAGTAAAGACCGAGGTTCAGGCAATCTCAATTAGTTGCAGTTTGTAGAGGGTGGAAACGGGGAGGTCAGCAAAAAAAAAAAAAAAAAAAAGAGAAATTGAGCCTTGAAAAAGGCCTTGGCTTAAGTCTTGGTAGCAGTGAGAGACAGGTAAGGGTTGAAGTAGGCAACATTGCAAAAGGTGTAAGAGGTGGCTTTAGTGACAGACGAGATGTAGGAAAGGAAACTCAACTCAAGATTAAAGAGGTGCTGGTTCCACACCACTGGACTGAGCTTCAGGTGACAGAGTAGGGCAAGTTAATTGAATTAAGAGCAAAGGCACATAGCCAAAAGGATGTCCTCATTTTTGCCTGCATTAAAAAAGGTGGAGAAAATTAATTTAAGATGTAATATTGGACAGGCTGTCGGAGGGCTCAGCAACCTTGGAGTCAAGAGAGAAGACAAAAGGTTAAAGCTGTGTGTAAGAAGCAAACATATGGAACCTGAAATCCTGCTGCTGGATGACCTCACTAAGGAGTAACCAACAAAGAGGAGGGACTCATAGATGGAGCTGCAGTAGCAGGTGACCCTGCAAGGATGGCAGGGGGAAATTCTTGGGGCAGGGATAAGTCAAACCAGGAGATAACAGTAGAATGGAGGATAGAATAATGAACAGTGTCAAAGACAATGGGGAGAACACGAAGAAAGAGGAGGGACAGGAACCCGCTGTCATGGGCTAGAGAATGTGGAACTCGCTCCCACAGGGAGGGGTTGAGGCGAATAGTATCGATGCATTTAAGGGGAGGCTGGACAAGTATATGGGGGAGAAGGGAATAGAGGGTTATGCTGATAGGTTTAGATGAGGAAAGACAGGAGGAGGCTCAAGTGGAGCATAAACGCCAACATGGATAGGTTGGGCCGAATTCTGCGCCGTATATCCTATGTATTAACAGTGGAGTGCCAAAGTGTAGCATTTGGTGAGGATAGTATAATGAAGTGTCAAAAACAACAGTGGGGGGACAAGGAGGAAGAGGAGCAACATGTGCTAGAGGATGTCTTGAAGGATTTTGGTCTTGAAATAAAAAGGTAGATGGCAGAGAATCTGAGAGGCTGTACATGGTCTGAGACCAGTAGATGGAGTGTGGATTCCAGCCAGCCACTACCCAGTTTCCACTGCCTGGCTGGAACTCGGATTTTCCTGGTGAGGAGAACACTTTGCATGTGGATAAGTTTCATCAGCGGCAGCCCCTCGAAATCGAAGTCGTCTTGCTTCCACTCAGTGAGATCTCAGGTGACTGAACAGTCCAATACGGGAATTACAGTCTCTGTCACAGGTGGGACAGACTGTGGTTGTGGGAAAGGAGTGGGTGGGGAGTCTGGTTTGTCACATGCTCCTTCCGCTGCCTGCGCTCGTTTTCTGCATGCTCTCGGCGTTGAGACTCGAGGTGCTCAGTGCCCTCCCGGATGCACTTCCTCCACTTAGGGCGGTCTTTGGCCAGGGACTCCCTGGTGTCAGTGGGGGTGTTGCATTTTATCAAGGAGGCTTTGAGGGTGTCCTTCAAATGTTTCCTCTGCCCACCTTGGGCTCGCTTGCCGTGTAGGAGTTCAGAGTAGAGCACTTGCTTTGGGAGTCTTGTGTCAGGCATGCGAACAATGTGGCTTGCCCAACGGAGCTGGTCGAGTGTGGTCAGTGCTTCGATGCTGGGGATGTTGGTCTGAGGACGCTAAGTTTGGTGCATTTTTCCTCCCAGGGGATTTGCAGGATCTTGCGGAGATGTCGTTAGTAGTATTTCTCCAGCGATTTGAGGTGTCTATTGTATATGGTCCACGTCTCAGCCATACAGGAGGGCGGGTATCACTACAGCCCTGTCGACCATGAGCTTTGAGGGCCTGGTCTTTGAACATTCTTTTCCTCAGGCAGCCGAAGGCTGCACTGGCACACTGGAGGCGGTGTTGAACCTCGTCGACTATGTCTGCCCTTGCTGATAATAGGCTCCCGAGGTATGGGGAATGGTCCATGTTGTCCAGGGCAGTGCCGTGGATCTTGATGACTGGGGGGGCAGTGCTGTGTGGTGGGGTCAGGTTGGTGGAGCACCTTTGTCTTACGGATGTTTAGTGTAAGGCCCATGCTTTCGTACGCCTCAGTGAAGATGTTGACTATGACTTGGAGTTCAGTCTCTGAATGTGCGCAGACGCAATTGTCGTCCGCGTACTGTAGTTCGACGACAGAGGTTGGGACGGTCTTGGACCTGGCCTGGAGACGACGAAAGTTGAACAGGTTCCTACTGGTTCTGTAATTTAGTTCCACTCCAGCGGGGAGCTTGTTGAGTGCGAGGTGGAGCATGGCAGTGAGGAAGATCGAGAAGAGGGTTGGCGCCATGACGCAGCCCCGTTTGACCCCGGAGGAGCTCCTCCTGGAGTCACAGTGCGGATTTCCTCCTCCAAGAGATACAATGGACATGATTTTTAAGGCGCGACAGCTGCAAGAGAAATGCAGGGAACAGCACCAACCCTTGTACATGGCCGCCTTTGACCTTACAAATGCCTTTGACACGGTCAACCATGAGGGTCTATGGAGCATCCTCCTCCGTATCGGTTGTCCCCAAAAGTTCGACACCATCCTCCGCCTGCTCCACGACCACATGCAGGCCGTGATACTGTGGATAAATACAAGCATGCAACACTTACAATTGAAATGTTTAGACAGAGTGTGGGACCACAGCAACATTGCCTAGATATTGAAATGAACTCGAGGCCATTTTAATGAGTGTGTTTCCCTTTATGATATAAAAGTATATTAATTTCATGCACAAACTTACAAAAACAGACTATGCAATAAAAATGTCACTTCACTCAGTGTTATGAGATTTTGAGCAGATGACAGAGGATGTTGCTGGATTGACCCTGTCCATGCTTTATGCTCCAATGTACTGTACAGTGCAGGGAAGACTATAACTCAAGTAAGAATTGAAGGCCCAGGATACTGTCTGATGATATGTTTCGTTCAACAGCTTTTTAAACTAACCAGAAACGAGTTATTCAATAACACATTGAAAAGGTGTAGGTTTATGATGCTAATTACTTACCAACACGACAGTATGTTGTCTTCTGTCAATTTCCCGAATCTTGAAATAGCCCGAACTTTTTACATTCTGTCTCATGCATAGTTCAACTGTTTTATTCCAATTCAAGTAATCTAATGCTTCTGGAAAAGTCTTGATGTTGCTTTTAAAAATCTCCATTCTAAGAGTCTCGGAGTTGCAAACTTACAGCTACCCAGCACATAATGAAACTGTGATTGTAACATTTGGGGAGTTTTGCAGTTAAGTTTTCCTCCCAATCAAGTGACTGCAGACTGCCCGGAGACACCATTCTATGACCATGTTGCACTGTGTCTGGACACAAAATGCTTTCTTAGTAGGCAGCTGGAAAAAATTATGAATTGAACCAGAGATCCCCTTCAGTGAGAGGGGCTCCATTTATGATTCATAGCACCGCCAACATAGGCTTTCTTCCAGATCCAAATGGAAGCACAGAAGAGAGTTCAGTTTTTTCCTTGAAAAACAAACTTCATTACTGGTAACTATTCGTTTATGCCTTTATACAGCTATAGACAAATCACGAAGATATTTTATTTATTGTTCAATCCTGGAGTGTTCTCCCATTGGCTCTGTTCCCAGTGTGCGGACAACACAATCCGTGCTGCAAAAGCACACAATTACTGATAGCGTTCCACAATCAACAAAGTGACTGCACTTGTCAAAGGGCATGACCAGGTACCATTTCCTCCTCCATCAGATTGGGCATCCCTCCCGCAGCTCAGCCCAGAGGCGAAGCTCATTGGTTGCTGCAGTTGCTAAACAGTTCCCTTTCCCATTTAACTTGTTGATCAGTGCGTTGCTTGTTGGTATGTGGGCCAAGTACGTGAGATTAATAACAGTGCAACTGGATGTGGCGTAATAGGGGAAAGGCAGGCTGCTGCGACAAATAGAGCACTCATAGAAACATGGAAAATAGGTGCAGGAGTAGGCCATTTGGCCCTTCGAGCCTGCACCACCATTCAATAAGATCATGGCTGATCATTCACCTCAGTACCCCTTTCCTGCTCAAACAACGCCTCTGCCAAGCTCTCAGAGCAGTGCGTGACTGTCCTTGGAGGACGATTTCTTCCATTTCAGCAACAGGCGTATCAGGGCTCCCTCCTCCTCCAATGTAGTGCACTCCAAGTAGAGTGACATCATCCAAGCCAAGTGACCTGCAGCTGTGCGATATAACTTTCCACGGAGTTTTGGCCCAGAAAAGAATAATAAATATTATTTTTAATTTAGGAGCCAGAATTCTGTGGAAAGTTATATAGCACCATTACAGAAGACAAGGCAACCACTGTGATCGCTCAGACTTGCAATGTAGAATGGAGCAGAGGTCTCGAGCAGGGAGAATGTTTTAATCTCATGAGAAGCTTTGTACACTCTTGACTATATAAACATTTAATTTTTTTTTATTGCTTCCTTTCCCACTCTTCAATTTTTGTTACTTTATATTCTCTTCTTCGCTATTGCACCACCCACCATTCCACGGGAGCTCGACAGGCCCCACACGAGATGACAGAGCACCAGTGACCCTGAATTGACTGCAATTTCAGGTTACCTTGTTTTGGTGCAAGTAGTTTATCTGCATTGAGATTATCCTCCATCAGCCCAGCTTAGCTCGGACATTGACCATGTGGAGGCAAAATAATCATTGTTTAAAATGACTGGGATAAATGATTCCAGTTTGGCATAATCCATTTACGGTATAGACCAGATGGCTTGGACAATTGAAAGTTTCCTTCCCAAGAGAAATTAACAACCAAATTTTCACAAGGGGAGAAAGGAAAGAAACTAAAAGGCACAAACCTGGAGGAGAGTGTCAAATGTCGACACCACCACCGTCGCCACCGCTCCCATCCCCACACCCCACCCGCCCCCCCACGCCTCATCAACATGAGGCCCCGGCAATTTTAACTCCTGGGCCCCATATGCATGCCACTTGTCAGCTGCCTGCCTGAAATAGGAGAATGTGCCAGTGATCTGCCTACGTGCCATCCGAGGGCAGAGATGACAGGAGATGGTGGACTCGATGGCCGTGGGACTGAGGCGACCAGCATCTCAAGGCAGCTGGCAACTGGCATGGAACCACTGGCTGCAGTTCTGAAGGGTGTTCCTGCACAATCTGGTTTCACCTCCCATGTTCCATTAGCGTGGTGTGTTGAGCGAGAAGGCCAGAGGCTTGGCATGTGCTGCTGTTTTGAGACAGCAGTATCATACAGCAGTGACTCCTGGGTGGCCTGGCCTCTTCATCATTATCATCATCACCCTCCTGCTCATGGGCCGCCCGTTGCTGTGCTAGATCGGAAGGATACGAGAGTAAAAGATAAGAATAGGGAGGCTTTCTAGGGATTAAGGAGACAGAAAAGGGAATGGAAACTTGTGGCCGTGCAGTACTTCACAGGGATGCCAGGATGACAGTGTAGGACACCTTTGAGTCAGTCAGAAGACTTGAACACATGCTTAGACTGACACTTCCGACAGTACAGTACTCGCTGTGCTGCACTGAGGTGCCATCTTTCATATGAGACATTGAACTGAGGCCCTATCCGTTCTCTTAGGTGGACATAAAAAGCACCCTTGGAGTTATTTGGAGAGAAATGGAGTTTTCTGGTTATTTATCCCATTGCTGTTTTTAGGACCTTGCTGTGCGCAAATTAGCCTTAAACTCTCCAATGTCCTCCTTACCAGTTTCACCAATCTCCTCCTTATAAATAACCAGACTAAGTTCCACCTGTCCAGCACCCCTGTTCTCACTGGTCTACACTGGCTCCTTGTTCCCAAACATATTAGAAACCTCAACAAATCTCTCATGGTCTCTCTCCATCCCATTGTTGGATGCAACTTCCTCCAGATTTTTATAACCCATCTACATTCTTTGGTCTTGCAATTCTTGCTATTTATGGATTCCACCCCCACCTCTCCGCTCCCTCCCCCCCAACCCCCTCGCTCACTCAACCGTCAACAGCAGAGCCCTCAGCCACTTTGGCCCCACTCAGATTCTGTCCCTCAAGCTCTCCATCTTAAAACGCATCTTTTTAACCACATTCTCAGTTTCATAACTCTTCTCTCATGGCTCAGCTTCCATGTCTATTTATTTTCCATCTGTAAAGCGTTAGGAATGTTTTTCTACATGAAATTTGCTATATTAAAGCAAGCTGCTATTTGTTGTCATTATATGTACATGCATTCACGCTCTGCAGATTCATTTTATATGGGACACTGTGTGCGTTGCATTACCATCACAGAGCTTAAAAAGTTCCTGCAATTACATGTAATTACTACACTAGATCGGCTCCAGCTACCGATATAAACCAGTAGAATAGTACCACACAAGAGGCCATGGAGCCTGCGGCAGCTCTTTCAAAGAGCAATCCAGTTCGTCCCTCTTTCCCCATATCTCTACAATTTTTTCTCCTTCAATTATTTATCCAATTCCCTTTTGAAGGCTACTATTGAATCTGTGTCCCCATCCTTTCAGGCCGTGCATTCCAAATCTTAACCACCCTTGGCGTAAAAAAAGTTTTCTCCTCATGTCACCTTTGGTTATTTTGCCAATCACCTTAAACCTGTGCTCTCTGGTTATCGACCCTTCAGCCATTGGAAACAATTTCTCTTTAGTTACTCTATCTAAACCCTTCATGATTTTAAACACCGATATCAATTTTCCTCTTAGCCATCCCTGCTCTAAAGGTGAATAACCTCAGCTTCTCCAGTCCATCCACATAACTGTAACCCCTCATTCAAGTAAATCTCTTCTGTACCCTCTCCAAAAGCCTTCATGTCCATCCTAATTGGCTGAATCTTGACTGGGCAGACTGGATACGCAGGGGGTGAAGGGTTGGGTTTCCCCGCATGCTGTGGAGTTTTGACTCAACAGCGTGTGGAGTTTTGATTGGACAGGTTCCCCACCTGGAAATCAACCGGTTTGGAAACCAAAGCCGGTCAGTCAGGTGGTGAACGTTCTGATCCGTGACCCCAGGGGTTGTCAGATCCCTGACCTGGGGGTGGGGTGTCCGATCACAGACCCAGAGGGTCCAATCCCGGACCCCGAGGCGGGGTGGAGTCCTGATGGTTGGGGGGGGCAGGGGGGGGGGGAGGGTGGGGGCAGCACTTGCCTTCTGCCCCAAGATGCCCTCACATCCCTTCGACTGCTTGGTTTAACTGGTCAATTCTCCTTGTTGGGTCTTTGTCCCAAGCCAGCACGCAACCGCCGATGATGTCACCACCGTGTGCGCTGGCCCCTTACTGTCCCGCGTCGACTACTTAATGCCCCGCGGGCGAGATTGCTCCTTGGGCCGTGAGGCCAACGGACATCCGCAGCCGGGGCACCCCTTAAAAGGGAAGGCCCTTAGCGCCCCAGGCGACTCTTGGGTCTGCCGAAAAGGATGGCCGTCGCATTGGCAGGACCGCCATCGTGCAGCTCAGCACTCCCCCGAGCTGCTGGCCCAGTCGATCACGTCCCTGCTGGCCTGGTGGCAGCCACCAAAGGGCCTTCAGAGCGTGCAGTGGTGCAGGACTCAGTGTCGCACTACCAACCCGGGAGCACCCCTCAAAGCAAGCGGCGCGCCGGAGACAGTGCTTCGCTTGCCTTGAGGGGCGTACGGTCCCATTCCGTGTCATGGACCAGACTTCCGGGCCGGGTGCAGGAGGCCCCAGACCCATAAGGTTACCACCCCCCAATCGGGGCAAAGGGCCGTTTCGAGCCCTGTGTGTTCTAAATCTTAGCCAATTTTGTATCCATGCTGCTGTTGACCTGTTTATCCCATGCGCTTCAATTTTGCTAATAAGCCTAATATCAGGTACTTTATTAAATGCCTTTTGAAAGTCCTTATTCACATCATCAACTGCAATCCTGCGATACTCTGGCACCACCCCTGAATCTAAGGAAGACTGGAGCCAGCACCTCCACAATTTCTACCCTTACTTCCCTCAGCAACCTTTTGTGTATCCCATCCGGCCCTGGTGACTTATCATTTGTAAATACTAGCAGCCTTTCTAGTACCTCCTCTTTATCTATTTTTATCTCATCCAGTATTCTGACAAGCTCCTCATGTACTGTAGCTTTTCCAAAGTCCTCTTCCTTGGTAAACACCAATACAAAGTACTCAGTTAGTGTCTCAACCAGGTCTTTTGCCTCCACCAATAGTTCTTCATTTTGGTCTGTAATTGGCCCCTTCTCTCCACTGACGATCCTTTTAGTGCTAAGGGCTATTCAAGACCTTTAGATTTGCTTTTCTGTTCGCTGCCAATCTATTCTCATACTGTCTCTTTGGCCCCCTTACTTCCTTTTCCACTTTGCCTTTGTACTTTTTATATTCAGCCTGATTCTCCCTTGTATAATTAAGCTGACATAGTCACACATGACATTTTCTGCTTCATCCTACTCTCTAACTCCTGCGTCATCCAGGGAGCTCTCTGTTTCATTGCCCTCCATTTCCCCCTTATAGGAATGTACCTAGACTGTACCTGAACCATCTCCTCTTTAAAGGCCATCCATTGCTCCATTACATTTCAGTCTGCCAGTGTTTGACTCCAATTTACCTGGGCCAGATCCCTCCTCAATTTGTTGAAATTAGCCCTCCTTCTTTAAATCCTTAAATATTTTTATTGGTAGTATTTATTTGCAACACCCAACTTCTGATTGGACACCCTTGGAGGACAAGCCATGTCCAGCAGTTTGTATGGAAAATGTGTAATTAGATCCTGCCTGCCAGAGTAATCAAGTACTTTGTAATGTGCAATTTGATCCATTCAATCTTACTGCCAGGCTCCAGACAGAGCTCACAGTACTGCTTTGAGAACACAAACAGGGCTTGCCCTCATGAATTAGGACCATCACTCCCACCCCCACCCCCCAAACAAGTTCCTGACCACCTATTCCATTCCCCACCCTGCCCCATAGATGTGTGGGTCACGGATTGTTAACAGATTTATTGAGTTTGAAGTGAATAGTGACAGTGTCATGGCTTCCGGATTTTATCCAGCCCAATGATGTCACTTGCCGCACAGGGTCTCTCGTGATCTCAGTGACGTACAGAGGCTGGAGGCCTACTTCCACCGATGGCGACTTCGGCCAAACCCGTAAAAAAGACCGTCACCTCGACATTCCATCTCAACACCCGTCAAGCAAACCAAGCTGTGAAAGTTTCATTTTGTGGCGCAGAGGTAAAACCGTGCCATCGTCGAGCACAGCCCTGGGAGGAATTTTTCTAGAGGCTCTCCGAGAGGCCTACAATGTTTGTGGGTCAGTAAATCTATGGACGAAACCTTATAGAACAAGCTTTTAGTTCAGAACTGAACACCTGTACAAAACTGCAAATCTCAGCGAATTACGAGCAAATAAAAAAAAAAGCGAATTAGATTGCCTTGAACTCTATTGCAATGTTTTAAGTTAATCTCTGACAAGATCTCTTATCTTTATGATAGTGTAAGCAGAATGTCACCCCTTAGAAAATCTAGACTCAACTGCTTAAGATTTCAGGGGATTATAATTAATTTATTTGTAATTCTATAACCAATTATTTCTCAAAAGCTTATTTTGTGTTGAGTATGTAAGAAACACTAAAAGCTGGCAGGATTACTACACATTTAAACACTTTCAAGGAGTAACCATTGGGGAAAGATTAGTATTGCAGAGAACACAGATGCATTCATTTCATGAACTATTGAAAAAAAAACCCTGGGCGGCAGGTAATATTTCAGTAGCAAGTATGACAACTGTTCCGTACATGGCCTACAGGTTCGCTCCTTTCTCCTTCACTGTAAGCGGGAGACAGAAGTGAACTTTGGCCTCCTGCTGAGCTGAACACTGGAAAGAGCACATTACACCACAAGATCCACGCTATGCTGATGTTAATTAGCAGGCAGCATCGAAATACCGGTGCTGCCTGTGCTCTCTTGGCAGGTGGCCGTTTGCCTTGGCCAGCGCGGTTACCGGCAGGTTTCTGGCCTACTTGAATTTTTAGTATCATGTCCCTTCTGGGCAATCTAGCTTTGGGTTTATTTCCAATCTTTCAATGTTTTTAAGCTGGAAGTTAAGTTTGAAAGCCAGTTCCTGATCTCGATACACATGCTAGACTCTGCTGGAAAGAAGAAACTTTTGCTTATCTTTTGTTATACACTGCAATCAAATCTATGGTCAACAAAACAATGGGGTCACAAAGGGCACTCATTGACAGAGGAGGTATCCAGGAATGTGGGATGGATTAAAAAAAAATAATCGCCCTCAACAATTTTGTCACAGTCCATACGCGGGCTTAACATTGCCAAACCGTAGAAATCCTATGGTTGTCCCAAATGATCATCATTGCTCACAAGCACCCACTGTATAAAGGTCTAATCACCAAAAGGTATATAACTGATCTTTGCTCCATACTCCCACACAATTACCAGTGATATTTAATAGTTCCTTGTGATTTTAATTGCAAACAATTCAAAATGCAGGTCACATGAAAGAATGAGGAAAGCCTCTTTGCGCAACTTACAATAAGCAGTCTATTTGTTGATAAATGGCAGCACTTACATATTATTAAAATACAAGAATTTTGAATCTAAGAACTTACATCAACAATAATGCATGATGAATGTTCTTTTGTTTCTGGAAAGCTGGGGTACAGCAATGACAAACAGCTTCGGCTAAAAGGCTCAGTAATTAGTTTAAATGAACAAAGAGCTTTGTACTACCTTTCAAACATAATTAGGGACGTGCTTTCTGGAGGAAAACAATGCTCCTGTAGCGGAATAAAGGCAGGACCACAATGAATTGCTGGCTAGTCATTGCATTAAATTAGTTTGAATTCTAAAAGGCTTATTGAACAAAGCAGACCAACACTGGGCAAGTATCAGAGCAAGACTTACAAATAAAGCGAACAAGAAAGGTTACAAAACCATTTAGAAAGAAAGACTTGTATCTATGTAGCACCTTCCTTGGTCTCAGGACATCCTAAAGTACTTTACAGCTAGTGACGTATTTTTGGAATGTAGTCACTGTTTTAATGTCGGGAAATGCAGCAGCCAATTTGCACACAGCAAGCTCCCACAAACAGCAATGTGATAATGACCAGAGGAGGAGGAGCACAAAAAAAATCTGCAAAGGGATATAGACAGGCTCAGTGAATGGGCATAAATGTGGCAGATGGAGTATAATGAGGGAAAATGGGAGGTTATCCACTTGGAAAAAAAAGAAAGAGAGAGAGAGAAACAAATTATAATTTAAATGGAGAACAATTGCAAAGTGTTGCAGTACAGAGGGACCTGGGGGTCCTTGTGCATGAAACACAAAAAGTTAGTATGCAGGTACAAGAAGTAATCAGGAAGGCAAATGGAATGTTGGCCTGTAGTGTAAGGGGGATAAAGTATAAAAGCAGAGAAGTCCTGCTACAACTGCACAGGGTATTGGTGAGGCCACACCTGGAGTACTGCGTACAGTTTTGGTCTCCGTATTTAAGGAAGGATATACTTGCATTGGAGACTGTTCAGAGAAGGTTCACTAAGTTGATTCCGGAGATGAGGGGGTAGACTTATAAAGACAGGTTGAGTAGGTTGGGCCTAGACTCACTGGGGCTCAGAAGAATGAGAGGTGATCTTATCGAAACATAAGATAATGAGGGGGCTCGACAAGGTGGATGCAGAGGGGATATTTCCACTCATAGGGGAAACTAAAACTAGGGGACATAGTCTTAGAATAAGGGGCCGCCCATTTAGAAGAGGAGGAGGAATTTCCTCCGAGGGTTGTAAATCTATGGAATTCTCAGAGTTGTGGAGGCTGGGTCACTGAATATATTTAAGGCAGAGATAGACAGATTTTTGAGTGATAAGGGGTTATGGGGAGCAGGCAGGGAAGTGGAGCCGAGTCCATGATCATATCAGCCATAATCTTATTAAATGGAGGAACAGGCTCGAGGGGCCAAATGGCCTACTCCTGCTCCTATTTCTTATGTTATATTCTTAGATCATCTGTTTTAGTGATGCTGGTTGAGGGATAAATATTGGCCAGGCCACAGGGGAGAACACCCAAGTTCTTTTTCAAAATAGTGCCATGTGATCTTTTACATGCAGCCGAGAGGGTAGACTGGGCCTCGGTTTAACGTCTCATCTGCAAGACGGCACCTCCGACAGTCCAGTACTCCCTCAGTACTGCACTGGTGTGTCAGCCTAGATTTAAATGCACGGAGTTGAGTTTCTTTTTTAATTAGTGAGTTACATCAAAAACCAAAATAAATGAGTCTCACTAGATTCGATTGGCCTGAAAAACTTCATCAAGACAATGGCCACTGAAAATGTTTGTAAACGATGAGTTATGATCATTTTTGCACTGCCTGAAAGGGTGGTGGAAGCAGATTAAATTATATTTTTTTTTTTAAAAAAAGGGAATTGGCTAACTACTTGAATGGAAAATTATAGGGCTATGGGGAAAGAACAGGGGAGTGGGACTAATTTGTTTAGCTCGAGCACAGAGCCAGCACAGGCACAATGCTCATCACTCCTGCTAAGGCATATCCTGAATAGCCCTTTACCAGGCTTGTTTACTATGCTGATCGGCACAGGGGGAAAAATAAAAGGATCGATTTTAACTCGGGGCAGGAATCAGGGGTGTGTGCGGGACGAACCGAGCATGACTGCAATTTCCAGGCCTCACTTGCAACTCCGGATGTTGACTCGCGTCCGAAGCCGGCAGGAACGATGTGGAGGGCAGCAGGGGGGGGGGGAAAAAAAAAAAAAAAAAAAAAAAAAAAAAAAATCGCACTCTTGCTTGGGAACCATTAAAAAAATATAATTGAAAAAACAACTGCCTCTTCTGACCAGGATGCTGCCTGCCATCATATTGTGCTGGCGGATCTGGGGTTGTGCAGCCCTTAGTTGGCCCGCAGTCAAAGTGGCGCGTGGGCCTGAATGATGTCGGCGGAATGCGACGTCGCCATTTAAATTAGGGCCCCGCTGGTCCCGAAGCCAAAAAGTCGCTAGTTTCCACTGGGCGGGCAGTGTTACAATCGGCTGCAAGATGTTAGCATCTTGGTGCTACGTGGCACGGAGTTGAAACGGCAACCTTAAGGAAAGTGATGAGCAATTATTTTAAAAAGGTGGTGCTAATATTGAACTTTCCCACTTAAAAAATGAAAGAAGGTTATTTTTTATAGAAGCATAGAAAATAGGTGCAGGAGTAGGCCATTCGGCCCTTCGAGGCTGCACCACCATTCAATAAGATCATGGCTGATCATTCTCTCACAAGGAAACCTTACAATTGCTACTTTGGCAGGAACATGGCAAGGAGCAGTAAGTTTATGTCAGCTGCATCACGTAACAGTACACTCCATGTGCACAGCTGAGGTCCCCGGAGATAACTATACCCACAGACATTGGATAGAGACAGCAAAAAGAGGCAAGCAAAGGGAAGAGAGATAAAGGTTTGTTGTGCCCATCGCAAAAGCAGCTATCACAAAGCTGTCACTTCTGTCCAGTCAATCATTTCTTGAGCCTTTGAAATATTCACACAATGGCATGTTTACACTCCACTAACCATTATACAACATATTGCTCTTATCTTTAGTGAAAACAGATCCGGAAAATGGAACAGAGAGGCAACAAACTTAAACAGGCCGGTTCAAAGAAGAAACAAACTTGATTTGCTCAGTTGCACTAAGGGAGTAGAGAAAAGCACCTCAATTTGTTTAACAGGGTGCTGTTTGTAAGGCCAAATTATTGGTATAATTCTACAGCTGCCTCTATACGTACATGGGTGTTGGTTTGGATCACAGGATCGTTCATGCATCCCACGGAGCCAAGGAAAATGACGCTGAGCTTTGCTAAAGACATTTTGCACTTCAGTCAATAGTTCCCCCTTAACACACTGAATGCAGCAATCTAAAATTAACAAAGTGTTTTTTTTTTTACACACAATTCGACGATGTTTCTGTGCTCAGAGAGTAAGACAGTACTGGAGAATGGAACACTTAACCATTATACCCGTTGACAATATCAAAAGGTCCCAAGTGTGATGCAGTGCGGTTGTAGTTTTATCAATAGCTACCTCAAAAGTGTCTTAATACATGGGGCTGGGTTTTCGGCTTATTGTTGCTTTTGTCGCCCTGGAGGGATGATAATGATGGCAGAAAGTATTTCTGGGTAGCCGGCCAGCTTCTGGTGCCGGGTTTGTGGGGGCGTGAGCCGGTGTACAACACCCCTGGGTTGCGACACGGGCTCGAAATTTGAAACTCATCCGATCCGTAGCGTCCCGTAGCAGGCCAGAGAGGGACCGCCTGCGAAAGCTAGCGGTCCGAGCTCTACCGGTCACATCGAGTGAAGTAATGTCGACCCGAGGTAAAAGTGTGATTGTTTTTTTATTTTTGCAATTTTTCCGATGTGGCGTGAGTAATGTATCGGGAATGTTTTTGTGGGGGGGGTGGGTTCGCCATGGAAGCCTCTCTCAGGGTGCCCCGAGGCCGGCTGTTTATATTCAGTTGCTCAGCCAGCCTAGTGCTCTTTAAAAAAGAGTTAGGGAACGCTGCCCTTAGCCACCACTCCACACTCAGGGCCCAGCTGGTGAATTTTGCAAACCACTTCCCGCCGCTAAATTTACCGCTCCGCCTGGATTAACACCGCAACAGAGGCACGAGTGAATTTCCACCCCTTGGAGTGTTCCAGTTTCCACCACCGAGCCACCTTACACTTGCAAATTGTTCCTTACCTATCCTGGTTATGGTCTATCCAAGTGGCACTGACCAGTTTTGTCATCATGTGTCTGCCCAGTTCAAAGCGGTACATCTCTCACCTCTGGATCAGCAGGTTGAGAATTCAAGCTCCAGGCCAGGACACAGGTGAATAATCCAGGTTAGTCCTCTGGTGATATTGGCCAGGGAGGATTCGGTGCTCAGATAGAATGGAAACCAGAAACATAGAAAGTAGGTGCAGGAAGTAGGCCATTCGGCCCTTCGAGCCTGCACCGCCATTCAATGAGTCCATGGCTGAACAGACTGGAAGGCCTTGAATCGGGTGCGATTTCCCACTTTGCAATTCTGCTCCAAATACCCGTCCCTTTGCTTGGGTCGTCTCTAAAGTGTTTTGCGTTTCATTTTTACTGGAAAAATGAGTGAAATGTGCAGCAGTTGAAGTTGCCTCTGAAACCCCTCACCATCCTGTGGAACAGAATCAGTTAAGCCCTTGCAGATACTTGGGGACCGAAATTGCTCCGTTCTATAAGAGCCATGTCCGCCTCAAAGTGGTGTGGTCGGTCGGTGCGGAGGGGCTGCCATGTTGTATATTGCCCTCCTTTAGTCTTGGAGCAGTGTACAGGAATGCCCCGCCCGTTATCCCACCGCGTCGTGTAAGATTCCAAAATTCGTGGAAACCCCCCAGTGTTTGGACTCGTTGAAAAGGAAATTCGATTTGGGACTATTAAGCAGGAAGTTTGGGATCCTAAAATGCTTATGGAAGAAATCGATGAGTTTTAACCAAGTTTGGGATTTTTAAAAACGGTGCATGTTGGGTCTGTGAGAAAAGGGGTGAGTTCAACCTCAAAGGCCAGTTTGGATATTGGAGCTAACCAAGCTGTCTGGGGATATTGGAGCTAATCAAATTGTCTGTTTACCCTCAAAACCTGCCCCCTAGAAGACATTACATTTCACCAATCGATCCGAGGAAGTACAGTTTCAATCCAAGCACAGAACCCATCCAACACATGCATAATGCTAATCACCTTTCTGGCCTGCACAGAAAGTTCAGACCCAGGCAGACAACTCGACACCAGAAACTAACTTCAACAATCACGACTCGAAACCAAAGGATAATTTCAACAATTAACAAGAGCTCATCAGCTCAGAAAAGCCCATCAACGCCAGATTAAAAACACTTAATCAAGTTTCAGTTAGCTGGGCTGTAAAACTTAAACAAATTTTGGCACAAAGATGAAGGAGCCTCTCAGAGTATAATTGGGGGCCTATCATGCCAAGAGAACTATCCTGACCATCACAGAAAGAACTGTTCTGACCAGCACTTCGGAACAAGATCGAGAGCACACGGTGAGAAACCACAGGAAGAAACATCGCGACATCGGAGAAAAGAACTCGCCCCAACTGGCTTCAATACGCAGCAGAGGTCTTCTACCACATCCGGGGTTCGGCAAGGCAAACCGGCTCTAACCAAAGAACCCCGAAACCATGAAACAGCTCTAACTGTCAAAGGAAGGATTGGTGAGCATAGAGTCTAACTTAGCTAGAGAGCAAGTGGGAGGTGGGAGGTATTTCTGTTGTGTCTATTACCTGTAATAAAGTATTCCCCATTGTTTAGAACCTTTTGTAAGATTTTACAGTGTTATGGGAGTGCATGTGTGTTATTTGCTTTCTTGAATAAAACCCAAACCTTCTTTGCACAAAAGAGTTGTCTGTTGTACTTTATCATACCCTGATTAATAAATCCAAGCTCAAGAACCAGGGAGTGGGAGTGACTCGAAACCGCTCTGGGTCAGGAAGGCAAGCTGACAGAGCCACCACCCCCTACAGTCATGCACACAGCGACCACTTACCAACTGGCGGCAACCACCTTTTGGAAATTGCCCCGAGGGAAATTGCCCCGGTCGGTGCCACTGAAGGCTTTTTCTGTCGGTGCCCTTTTTGTGGCTGGGTGGCATGGCTGCCCTTAATCGGGAGCTGGCACTGGCCGGCGACTCCTTTTAATTTTTTTTATTGTTGGCAGACTGACCGGTCAGGCCGGCAATTGTGCCTGCGAGTTCATGGTTCAACCCCTCCCTGGTGGCCCAGTGCTTGCCACCAAAGTGGCTGCAGAGTTTGCAGCGGCCCTCCCCTTTAACGGGTCATCGCTGAACGTCGCTCACTCCAACACAACCACACTTCCGCCCCTTTCCTCACACCAACACCGCTCCGACCGCAAACATAACCTAAAGAGCTGAAAATCACTTTGGGGTGGGCAGAGCATCTAAAAAGTGGGAGGTGCACCCAGTTTCAGGAGGGGAGCAATTTCAGCCCCTTGACGTCTAAACCGTCGCTAATGTGACCAACACAAACACTGTTTGTTGCAGTTCATAACATCCTCTGTGTAGTTTCTACAAATTGGAGTTAGTTCTTCCTAAATAAAATCAAGAAGCTACAGCAAGGTCAGTTTTAAAATAAGCTGAAGGGACCTGCATATAATCTTTCAGATCAATCTTCCAAGACAAGTAATCCAGCCTGCAAACATGGCCATACATTGTGACACTAGTGCACATTGTTGTAATCACATTACCTCATGTCCCAATCAGGAGAGTTATTATACTTGTTCAGGTGGGACACAGTCTGGAAAAGCACAGAGAACAAAGCTCAAAAAATGGCAGCACACATCCTCTGTGAAGGCCAGCTTTCAACCCAGACAATTCCAGAAATGAAAGCAACTTTTGAGAATACTTTGAGACAAAAAGTTAAATTGTCACCAAGTTTGGATACAATGGAAGAAAAAAAGAAAGAGAGCGAGTTAAAAGCAACTAGAGAGAGAACATTGCTCTTGGAAGGAAAAGCACCATGATGGAAGTCTCTGTTCTGTGACTTATGGTTTTCATTTAAATTTTGTTAGAATGATTTCCTTCATCTGCCATTCTCCCACTATAAATTAATTCAGCTATGTTGAAAACTCACTCACTCGGCCACAAACCAAAACCCCCTCCTTACATACTGCACACAGCTAATTGAATTAGAATAAGGGAATAAATTACTGGGAAAGTTACAAAACATGTTTTCATTGCACGTGAAACCGATTCAACATTCCTTAAACCCTAGCCTGCAATAAACAATTGTTGCTGGTTTAACATTCCTGGATAGTCACTTTTATGGCTTTCACATGCATCTTGCATCATCATTTCCGCTTTATTTACCTCAGCATTTTCACAAGTGTTTTATGGTAAAACATAGGTACATTAAAAGCAAAAGATAACTGCACTGTATTTGGTCTGTGTTTATTAAATACTGTGCAAGCCCGGATTAAGGTTGCTTATTTGAGCTGTCTATTAAGGCACATGTATTGTGCTTTACTGCAGATTCAGGCATGGGAATTTTTGAAGATTAAGCTGACATTTATTTCCCGGTTTCTGTGCTAGAATTGAGCTGTATAGACAAGGAGAAACATCTAGTCGGCCAGCTAGTCATCGTTACCATAAAGTGTTGACTTCTCAAACCTTTTGCAGTCATTCCTCAAGGTAGATTCTCTAATCAGCAACTGAAATCCTGGCATCTCATCTCACAGAAAAGTAAAAAAGTCAAACAAAACACAGCAAATTCGAGCAGCACGGTCTGCTGGCTATCTTACCTCACACCTACTGGATCTGGTCGATGAATGATCCCACTCATCTCTCATCAGCATAGCTTGACATATCATCAGTTTCTCATCGGGAATCCTGGGTCGTTTAACGTCATCAAGATTAATCTTCCTCTTTTGGCTGACAGCCTTCCTGGCCTTTGCACCAATATGCCCCGAAGGTAATGTCCTTGTCCGTGCCCTGGATCCAGTATAAACGGATTTCTTCACCTCACGGTTATTCTTATTGTATCTTCTGAACAGCAAAGTGGAGCGCTCCTTTTTGCTTCGGTCAAACTCATCTCCCATCCCTTCTTCACAGCCATCGCCCGAATCTGCAGGATAGCTAATGGAAGGCTTCAGGAAAAATCGGTTCATTGAATGACCTGCGACAGACCGATCAGTCAAGGTCTTCATCTTTAGCTTTCTCTGACCTAATCCTGCCTGCATGGCATGCAAGCCTGGGCAACTATCATTATTGTTGTGTTCTCTTTCAGCAACGTAGTCCTTTGGAAATTCTAATAGTGCTTTTGATGCACAACTAAAGGTTGTAGATCGATAGTCATGTCCAACGTGGCAAACTGAAGTCCCCTGAGAGTACTGCGCAGGACAAAATGCACGGTACCTTTCATTCTCACTGCTGACATGGTGCGTTATCTTCAAACCATTTGGACAACTGTCTGTCATTACAGTTTGGTTGCACAGTGATGGCAGCTCTATAGACGACCTTTCCTCTGTTGAGTCTTTTTCCTCTCCCTTGATCCCTTCTCCCAAGAAAGGAGGGAGAAACTTGGGCTTCCTGTGTAGGTCTTCATCAGTTTGCACATGACATGATTTATTAAGTTCCTCTGGCGACTGATGTGAAAACAGACTGGAATCACAGTCCCCCTGGTTAGACTTACAGTTGTTTACATTATAGTGTCCCACTTTGGAGCTTAAAGTGCCCATGTCACTCTCCTCAAGTTCCCTTGCACTTTCAGCATTGTATTTCGCAGTCAGTTGTGCTACAGACACCGCTGGCAATGCACTGGGCACCTTGCCCTGCAACTCTACAGGAGCCTCTGGAGGATCTTGCAGGATCGACACTGGATCTACAGGCAGCATTCCTTCATCGGCAACATGCCTTATTTTAACATCACAGCTTGAATTACTCGGCCTATTTTCATCTTCAGCTGACTGGGCAGCTATCAGCTTTCCTGGTCCCATGGTCGCAAACACAGAAGCAGCTATTTCTTCAGAGGTCATCTTGAAGCAGTGACACTCTATATTCTTCTGATTCTTTTCTTTGACTGTCATAGCATGGCCTGAACGGTGACGGCAGTCTGGAAATGTCCTCGTTGAAGCTCTGTAAAAGGTAGTAATACTGAACTCTAAGCGAGTCTTTTCCGTTTACTTGTCTTGTGGAGAGGCAGAAAAACTTTACAAGCTGATAAAGTTCAAACTGTGAGCAGCTGGACTCAAGTATTGTATAACAAAGTGTTCTGCTCAGAGCGTTAGGGATCCTTCATGGTGAGAAATCAGTTGCTTCATATAGCTCTTATCAATTCATTTTGCTTCCTTCAAGATGGGTGCTGCCACTCATTTGGTGAAAAAGTATTTTGTTCCTTTGAGGCCCAGAAAACGGTTTATCCGAGAGCAGTCTCCAAATTCAGATTACTTTTCTCTGTAAAACAAGAAGAAAAAGGATTAATGTGAAGAGTTACAGACAGGAAAGTTTACATCTTCCAAATCAGAATGGTAACGTGAAGCTTTGTACAATGTGAGGTAGTTTCCACTTCGGGCACAATCAGCGATCCAGTCACAAATTGCGCTCGTTTTCCGAACTGAATTTTTTGCTCAAGTTTCAGCTCAGACTCATTTGCATATCGGCAAACGCAAAATCTTCCATGAACCAGCGTAATGGGGAAACGTATTAGAACATATCAAAGGAATATTTTTCAAACTATGTTTAAGAGTGGTACCTTAATCCAGTTTTATTAATACAGCTGGAAATGAGTTCATCACAGAAAATAAGGGGACCGAAATTTCACCCCTCCTTAAGGCCTATTACCACCGCAAATTGGCGGCCATGCTGCGGAACGGAGTGGCCACTAACTTTGTGAAATGGCCACTGATAGCCCAATTGGCCTTCCGAGTTTTCCCGGCGGTGCCGTGATCCCCCTCTACCACTCCGCTGCTGCCGATTGGTCTTAAGTGCGTCATCACCGTACACGCCGCCGATCTGGCGGCGACATTCCCCTCTGAAAATTTTTGGCCTGCCCGACAGTGCCAAAACCGGTTCTTTCCCGATGGTCCAGCGAGGCCGTGGCCTTCCACAACGGCAGCGCAGCTTCCCTTAAAGGGGAGGGCGCACTGCCGATGCCGCCATGTTTTTTTTTTTGGTCAGCCAACTGCCAGGTCGGCCCGACAATTAAGCCCCCTGGGTTTGGCCGGGCCGCCATCAGGCAAGCCTGGAACCCCCTCTCGGGTGCCAGGCTGCTGGCCCTGCCGAAACCCTCCCTGGTGGCCCAGTGGGCCAAAGTTTTAAAATCGCGAAGGTCCTCCCCTTGAAGTGAAGGGGAGAGCCGTGTATACGCGGCGCCATGATGATGTAATCGCGGTCATTCCGCCCCGCCCCCAACTTCCGCCCCTCAGGTGTTGCCACTGCCATGTATTCGCCCCTCTCGTGTAGTCACCGCCCCCATTAACAGCGGCTTCCGGATCCGAATAAAAACAAACCAGAGCGGAATTTCGCTTCAGAGGAGAGCTGAACCACAGCTGCGGTAAAAATCATTGAAAGGGGTTGTGTGCCCGTCCCATTTCTGGCGGAGGGCAATTTCTACCCCAGGCATTTTTAATCCAAGTGTTTAGTCCACTGCGAGTAATCGGATTTTAAATAACTGAAAATGACTAACTATACAGAACCATTTACGAGTTAAACTGTCTACAGTACACCAGTGTAAGTAAATTAAGTATTTTTTAATTTTATTGGTGTCCTTGCACCTAAAAGAAATCGCTTCATTTAAGACCCCCCCCTTCAAAGGCTTGCAAATGAATACAATTAGCAGAAACTTGCCGTGGTGACGGATTTGATCTGGGGGTGCAGCCAGTTTTGTGGGCTGGGCCAGCTTCCATCGCAATGTTTTATGAACCAGTGTAAAAATTGTGGAATCTCGATTTCCGCTGGACGCAATTTGCGCTTGAAATTCCTCGATCTTTTGCACTGGATTGGCCAATTGCACTGCATTCTGGTGGAAACTCCAGGCCAATGTCCTTCATAAAATAATCATCCTACAGATTGGTTATATATTTTGTTATATATATAGTGCTTGACGGAATGCAAAACCTTTTTGCCTCAGAGATTTCCAATCAGCTTTTCCTGTGGAGTTAAACCTCTTTTATACCCACTTAGCTGCCATCAAAAAGACAAAAGGTTTTATTTCTACCTTCAGAGCCACCTTTGTGTCTCCCAAGGCTCCATCCTTGATCCCTCCTTTTCCCTCATCAATAGCCTGCCTTCTGTCGACATCAGTCGCAAACATAGGGTAATGGCAGATTGCACAAAATTCTATCTTTCCAGCTCCACCGTTTATTCTGTGGTTACTGCCATGCTGTTTGACTGCTTCTTCTGAATCAAGTCTTGCATGAGAGAGAAGTTTCTCCAGCTCAACACTGACAAGGTGGATGACCTCCTGTTCACTCCTGCCCAAAACATCACATCCCCCGCGACTGAATTGGTGCCCTGTCCAATCTTGAGGTGCACTTCAATCCCTACATCCAGTCCATCACTAGGATCTCGAAGCATCACCTGTGTATGACCCCATACCTCACCCCCATCTGCTGAAGAAACTCTGCCTCAACACTCAGTTTCTCCAAAGCTCTCCTCACCCAGCCTCCACCCAATTCATTCAAAACACCGTGGTGCATAATTTATCCTGCACAAAACCCCAAAGAACCAACAAAGGGATACAAAGAAAGTAATGAGCTGCAAAAAGGGACTAGGAAAGATACAGAGCAACTATTTCCTCTGGTGGGGGAATCCAAAACCTTGCAATTAGAACTAGGCCATTTAGGAGTAAAATCAAGCCGCACATTTTCCACACAAAGTGTTGTGACCCACAAATGTCAATTAAAATTTTCAAGACTGAGATCGCCAAATTTTTGTTTGGTAAGGATATTGGGGATAGAGAGAAAAGGCGGGCAAATCAGCCATGACCTAACTAAATGTGGGAACAGGCTTGAGGGGCTGAATGGACTACTCCTGTTCCTTCGTACCTAGTCAAGTCCTCGCTGATTTTCACTGATCCCTACCCTCAGTGTGTCAACCTTAAAATCCTTGTCCTTCTTTCAAATATTCCATGGCCTTACTGTAACCTACCATTACAATCTTCTCCAACTCCCTGTTACCTACCACCTTTCTGACTCTGGTGTTCTGCACACCATCCATCTCCCTCCACTCTGCCATCAGTGGGCACAGTCTTCAGTCACCATGCCAACACTCTGGAAATCTCTTCCTAATCCACTTTACCCTATTGTTGTGTACACATAACTAACTGACAAACTGAGCCAGGAGTAATGTAACTTAACTGTGCTTTTATACAACCCAAAATGGAGTCCCAAACTGGCATGAACCAGAATGAATACAGCATGTGAATAGCTCCCACAGGGTCCTAATGCTCGTCCAGTGAGCTGTAACAAAGAGAATGGACACAATACCTTTCCATTTTTCCTCTTCAAAGGCCTCCTTAAAACATACCTCTTTCACCAAGTATATGTTCATCTTACCTAACATCTCTTCTGTTTCCTGTTCACTGGACATTGTGGGACATTTAGTTACATAAAGCACAATATATAAATTGGCTCTTATAAATTTCCCCTTATAAATTTCTCAACCTAAATATATGCTGTAAATAATAAATTCCCATTGATTCCCTCTGACTTTAGCACCCAGCATTGTTGGAAGTAAATATTGAGGAAATAAATAGTTACAGAACACTTGCATTTATGCACTTCTAGCACTGGTGATTTCAGAAAATAATTAAGCAATACTTGAATTCGTATCGGTCAGGATTTAAGTGTAAAAGTGGCTTCTCAGTGCTGAGAACTCAGTTCAGCTTCTTCAGTTGTGCTCTTAAACAAATTGATGGAATAATTCTCACCTGAACACAAAAATATAACTTCTAGGAATAGAAACAGGCCTGTCCCTTATTGATCGATCTCAATCCCACCCACCTATCTTCTCACCATTTTCCTTTCTCCAGAAAATCATCCTGTTGCTTCTTGAGCCCACTTATACATTCAATCAAATGGCCTTTCCTGTAACTTACTCCACAAGTCAATTGCCCTATGTGTAAACATTGTTCTGCCTTATCCCACACTGAAGAGGTACCTTCTGCCAAGACTGCAGTTGTACTTTCATTTTCACAACTGAAGTGTTGTGGTTTTTGGTGCACTTCAACACAAAAATAGCATGCCAATATAACAAGTCAGTTTTTCCAAACACACCATAGCCAAGCTGTGTGAACACCCACACCACATCTAAGAGGCTGTCACACTTTTCTTGGGCTCAGCAATAGGTGGAGTATAACTCTGATTCAATGTAAAGCTACGTGCGGGACAGGAGGGTGGACACCCGTTTAATCAGCTTGGACCAGGAGAAGGCCTTTGACAGGATATCGCACACGTACCTGATGGACGTGCTCTCCAAGACGGGGTTTGGGGAGGGTATCCGCAATTGGATCCAACTGCTCTACACAGACATCAGTAGCGCAGTTCTAATCAACGGGTAGGAAATTGAAAGCTTTCCGCGATCAGGTCTGGAGTCAGGCAAGGCTGTCCCCTCTCCTCTGTCTTGTTTGTGTGCTGTATCGAGCCCTTTGCCGAGTCCATCAGGAAGGGTGCAGGCATTAGAGGGGTGACGATCCCAGCCAGTGGAGGCGCTTAGGTCAAGACCTCCCTGTACATGGACGATGTGGCTATCTTTTGCTCGGATCCGCAGTCGGTCCGCGGATTGCTCACAATCTGCGACCAGTTTGAACTGGCCTCGGGGGCGAAGGTCAATCGCAGCAAAAGCGAGGCTATGCTCTTTGGCAACTGGGCCGACCGATCCTTTATTCCCTTCACCGTTAAAGCCAGATTACCTGAAGGTGTTGGGAATATGGTTCGCAGCGGATGGGGCGTGCGCCAAAAACTGGGAAGAGCGTATCGCCAAAGTGAAACAAAAACTGGGATGTGGAAGCTGCGCTCCCTCTCCATCGCAGGAAAGAACATAGAAACATAGAAAATAGGTGCAGGAGCAGGCCATTCGGCCCTTCTAGCCTGCACCACCATTCAATGAGTTCATGGCTGAACATGAAACTTCAGTACCCCATTCCTGCTTTCTCGCCATACCCCTTGATCCCCCGAGTAGTAAGGACTTCATCTAACTCCCTTTTGAATATATTTAGTGAATTGGCCTCAACTACTTTCTGTGGTAGAGAATTCCACAGGTTCACCGCTCTCTGGGTGAAGAAGTTTCTCCTCATCTCGGTCCTAAATGGCTTACCCCTTATCCTTAGACTGTGACCCCTGGTTCTGGACTTCCCCAACATTGGGAACATTCTTCCTGCATCTAACCTGTCTAACCCCGTCAGAATTTTAAACGTTTCTATGAGGTTCCCTCTCATTCTTCTGAACTCCAGTGGTCATCAGGAGTGAGGTGCTCTCGATGTTGTTGTACGTGGCACAGGTCTGGCCTATCCCTTGCTCCTGTGCTGCGGCAGTTACCCAGGCCGTCTTCCACTTTACCTGGAGGTCCAAAATGGACCGTGTCCACAGAGATACGATGTACAAATCTCTGCACAGTGGAGGAAAGGATGTTCCGAACGTGGCCCTCATCCTGATGGCCACCATTGTGTGCGGCTGCATCAAGCTGTGCACAGACCCCCGGTACGCAAACACCAAGTGTCACTACGTGCTGAGGTTCTACCTGTCCCCGGTGTTGCGAAGGATGGGTCTGGCCACGCTGCGCCCCCACCAGTTGGACCATGTCCACTTGTCCTTCGTGGAAAGGTTTTTCAGAAAAAACCCCTTTGACCACAAGGCCTTAAAGCAGTGGTCGGCACGTAAAGTCCTGGACGCTCTACGAAAGGAGGAGAGAGTAGACCCTGTCGGGTGGTTCCCTGAGCAGACTGTCGAACTTGTCTGGCAGAACGTCTCATCGCCAGAGCTTTCACACAGCACCAAGACATAGCTTGGTTGGCGGTGAGGAGGGCCCTACCCATCAGATCCTTCATACACAGCCGGGGTTTCAGAGACACGGCACGCTGTCCCTGAGTCGGCTGTGGTGCGGACGAGACTGTCATCCATCTCCTTCGGGATTGCCCCTTTGCAAGGCAGGTCTGGAAGGAGATGCAGTGGTTGCTGTTGAGGTTCATCCCAAGCAGCTCCGTAACACAGGACTCTGTGCTCTACGGGCTGTTCCCCGGGACACACACCGAGACAGACATCACCTGCTGCTGGAGGGCCATCAACTCGGTGAAAGACGCTCTTTGGTCTTGCCGAAACTTGCTGGTCTTCCAGAATAAGGAGATGACCACGTCTGCGTGTTGCAGACTGGCGCAATCCAAGATCCAGGATTACGTGCTGAGGGACGCACTGAAAATTGGTGCAGTCACCGCAAAGGCACGGTGGGGAAGGGCCAGAGTTTAAAGCCCTTCCACCACAGTAAACCCAGGGGCTGGAATCAGTATAAAACTCTCCTCGGGCTGTACTTGTAAACTTTCTGTATACATAGAGCACCATGATCTGAAAACACCTATGCAGTGCCATGTATAATGCAAGTTGTGTTTAGTAATGTATGTGGCAAAGAAATGTAACTGTACCCTCACCCATTCCGTGTACCGTATAGTGCCACATGTAACGTAATATGATGACTGTATTACAATGTATCCTGGATTGTACTGAAATGTACCTCGAAATGTAAAGCAAGCAAATGTATTGAACGGAACTGCCGTCAGCATCCAAATGTATTGTATGGAACTGCTGACCGAATCCAAATGTACCGAACTGCTTTCCAACGTAGTGTGCAAATTTTTGTATGAATAAAGTATATTTTGAAATTTTAAAAAGAAGTAAAGCTGGTTACTGTTTAGGGCTTCCGAGGCAGATTATAAACTTAGTCTTGAATCTTTTTAATGTTATGAGAAAGGTGTCAGCTGTGGCTCAGTTGGTAGCACTCTTGCCTCTGGGTCAGAAGGTTGTGGGTTCAAGTCCCATCCCCGAGACTTGAGCACAAGGTCAAAGCTGACACTTCAGTGCCGTACTGAGTGAATACTGCAGTGTCTGAAGTGCCGACTTTCAGATGAGACCTTAAACTGAGACCCTGTCTGCCTTCCTAATGTCCTGGGCAAAATTTATCCCTCAACGTGCATCATTAAAAAATAAACAGATTATCTGTTCAAAAATTGGTTGTTGGGTTTCTTACATTACAACAGTAAGTCCACTTCAAAAAACTACTTAATTTGCTTTAAAGCATTTTACATCTGGAGGTCGTGAAAGGCACTATATAAATGCAAGTTCGTTCTTCTTTAAAAAATAAATAAAAATCAATTGGAGCGGTTTCTTAAATTATAACATTCTTTCTGCAAAGTTACCCCTTTATTTGGGCAGCAAAAGGCTCTGATAGAGCAGAGTTGAAAATAGGTGTCCCTGTCCGTCTGATAGACACTGTGCAAAGGTTATAAACCAATGTCAAAAGAGCCCTCACAGTTAAACATCATCACCACAGTGCATATGTAAGCATATACACCCAGGATTCTTCCCATGAATGGAAATTCAAACTTTAGGAACACTTTTCATTAAATTCTGCTGCACGGTTCTGAATTCCTTGCAGAACCGAAGGACCCAGTGCAATGTATGGAAACTTGCTTACCGTATGATTCACCTGTTCCAAAGAGAGTCAGAAGATGGCACTCATTTGAATTTCACCTTTGCATATTGATCACTATCTGCAGCTGCATGAAGTGAGGCAGAGCACGGTGTAAAATAAGTATGTCTCATCCTACCGCCTCGTGCATTTAACTCGAGCTGCTTCGAAGGCATGCCACTGACCTGATCGGCAGAGGCGGGTGACATCATTCAAGTCATTAACTGCTTGTTGAGAGACCCTCAAGAGCATATTTAACACCAGCTTTTGACTTCAACTGCAGGAGCACGGGATTCACCCGGCTCAGGAACTTCACCTGCGAAGGGGAGGCAGAGACTCAGTGGCCATTGTGCGAGTCCATTCATCGAGAGCTGGGAAAAGCGCAAATACTCCCACATTACACCTCATTACTTGCCTCATGGAAAGGCTCTTGCTGACTCCATTCTGTCCACAGATTTAGGTGTCAGCGGTTCATAGTATCAGGACATTGAAGGATTGGCCCTCCGATCTCCACTTTACCTGCCATCTACTACATCAGCATGGACGCCACTTATTCTGTCTTAGGTCTCGATTTTGCCCAAGCCCGTTTTCTGGCGTATTGCCGGAGTTACGCCGGGTTTTTAGGGCCAGAAATATATTTGTCCAAACTTTCCCCGATCTGTAAATGGAATTCGGAGCCACGCAGCGTGTCCCGTCACCTCGGGGGGTGGAGCCTGCTGTCTGCGCCGAAAAATGAAGCCGGGCCTTCTGCGCATGCACGGGGAAAAAAAACCCACTTGCGTTTGTGACATCGCCGCAATGGACGTGCGTGCTCAAGGCAGCTGGGATTTGGCAATGTGGATAGGGGGGGGAGTCGAGCTTGTTGTGTGGAGGTCGGAGGTTTTATTGTGAAGGTATGAAGGGTGAGGGGTGGTGTGTGGTGGTGTGTGGTGGTATATTAAGCCTGCCAATGGGGTTGCATCAGTGTCCCTAGGCGGGAAGGAGGGTATGGTTTCAGTGCTGTTTGTAAACTTGTGTCGATAGGGCTGAGGTTGTTGCGTGGGTGGGGGGGGGGGGGGGGGTCAGAGGTTTCTTTTGCAGTGGCATCAGGACGGTGCTGTGCAAGGGTGTCGGGGGGCGGGGGGCGGGGGGCGGGGGGGGGGGGTGATTTTGTTGTGGTGAGGGAGGGATTGCACCTCTGCTCCCCGCCCCTAGCCCAGGACGAAGGGCTTGCCGATCGGCTCACCCGCCCGACCCTGGGCCCCCGAGTGCACTTCCGGTCCGCCCCCTGCCCCGATTCCTTTAACCCTCCACATACACTGGCCTCAGCAGAACTGGAGTAACTCTCAGCTGCTCAAAGTTCCCTAAATGGCCAGAATTGGCACGGGTGGCTGGTTAAGTCACCTTTGGCCGAAAAAAAACTTACCTAAAAAAAAATGGTAACTGACTCGAGTTACACTGGTGCAAATTGATTGGGGAAATTGGGGATTTTTAAAACTTGGGCCAAAAAAAGCGGCCTGCTCCAAAAATAAAAATGGCTCAAATCACTGGGGAAAATTGAGCCCTTAACTTCGTCCTCAAAATCGGACCAAGATGAGCCCCATCACCACCAGTAGCAACCAAACAGCAGCCTTCTCCTCACTGGCCAAACCCGGGGGAACGATAGTCCAGCCTGTCATGTATGTATGCTTGGTGTTACTTGCCACCAGGTGGCGCCACTGTCGGAGGTCATTGGGCTGTACGCATGTGTGCGCGGCCCAGGTATAAAAGGCCAGCCATCTTGCAATGTAATCGCTTTGGGCCTTAATAAAGCAGAGCCAGGTTTGTACCTGTGTTGGTTTACAGTACATCGAGTTATTACAGACATAACACAGCGGACATGGAAGTCGGCCGGCAAAAAAAAATAAATGGCGGCCGTGGCATTGGGCCCTCGCCTTTAATGGCCGCCGCACAGCCAGGGCGGAGAGAGAGAGCGAGCACACAAGGGGCACCGACAGAAAAAGCAGTAAGATTTTGCTCGCGACATTTCGCGGGAAGCGAGGGGGTCCTGCACTGACGACGCACACATGACCCGTCGGCAGCAGTGGGGACCGCCAGAAAACACCCCCGAGCTGAATTTAGCTTGCGGCGCCATTCGACCAGAAATCAGTGGCTGCTCGACTCCGCCGCACGGTCGCCGCAAATGGGCGGTAACGGGCCTTATTGGGGAGCTGAATTTCGGCCCCAAGTTACCTTGCTGCGATTATATAGGGCCCTGGTGAGACCACACCTGGAGCATTGTGTACATTTTGTGTTAGGTCTTGAAAAATCTGACCAGATACTGCAAGCTCAAAGCAACGTGCGACCGTAGACCTTATTACAGGTTTCCAGAGCGCCTCTCCAGCCGTGCGGCCTCCTTACGTACAGGTGCTCCCAAGGAGTTGTGCGATCCCTTGGGACTCCAGGGGATGAGCCCTCTGGTGGTTAAACACGGTATTTACAGGTTTACAGATAGAACAGTTTTGGTCTCCTGACCCAAGGAAAGCGATACTTACCATAGAGGGAGTGAAACAAAAAGGTTCACCAGACTGATTCCGATGCGAAGAGATTGAGCAGACTAGGCTGATATTCTCTAGAGCTTAAAAGAATGAGGTGTGCTCTCATTGAGACATACAAAATGCTTTCAGGGCTTGACAGGGTAGATGCAGGGAGAATGTTCCCTCGGGCTGGGGAATTTAGGACTGAGACGAGGAGAAATGTCTTCACTCAGAGGGTGGTGAATCTTTGGAATTCTCTACCCCAGAGAGCTGTGGATGCTCAGTTGTTGAGTATATTCAAGACAGAGATCGATAGATTTTTGAATATTAAGGGAATCAAGGGATATGGGAATAGTGCGGGAAAGTGGAGTTCAGGTCGAAGGTCAGCCATGATCTCATTGAAGGCAGAGCAGGCACGAGGGGCCAAATGGCCGGCTCCTGCTCCTAATGTTTTTCTGATGTTCTTAAGGCTGGTTCTGGAGAGTGGTATTGGATTTTAACTGGCGTAGATTTTTACTGCAGCAGATCTTATTTGCCGTGTCACTATAACTTGGTGACTCTGCACGGACAGGTGATCTAGCGCATTGTGTCTCGGGTATCTGGTTTATCTGGAGACTGCAGCTGGTATGCCAACCAGTCATTGGCAGGCGGCCAAGAATGAGAACTCGATTTTGGAGGATTCTTCCTGGTTCAGCCTCAGAGTATGTTTTTCTGGTTCTAATATCAAGAAGTCAAAGGTTGTATTTTCAAACAAGGACATTTGATTTAAAAGATCACTCCTTGCTGTTTCGGGCACAGCTCCAGGCGTTTAGAGTAATACCTCTATGTATACGATAGAGAAGGATAGATATATAAATAAAATTGTGCTGTTCCAGTGATCTCATCATCATCATCATAGGCAGTCCCTCGGAAATCGAGGAAGACTTGCTTCCACTCTCAAAATGAGTCCTTAGGTGGCTGAACAGTCCGAATCGAGAGCCACAGACCCTGTCTCAGGTGGGACAGATAGTCGTTGAAGGAAGGGGTTGGCGGGACTGGTTTGCCGCACGCTTTTTCCGCTGCCTGCGTTTGATTTCTGCACGCTCTTTGCAATGAGACTCAAGGAGCTCAGCGCCTGCCCGGATGCACTTCCTCCACTTAGGGCGGTCTTTGGCCAGGGACTCCCAGGTGTCAGTGGGGATGTTGCACTTTATCAGGGAGGCTTTGAGGGTGTCCTTGTAACGTTTCCTCTGCCCATCTTTGGCTCATTTGCCGTGAAAGAGTTCCGAGTAGAGCGCTTGCTTTGGGTGTCTCGTGTCTGGCATGCTAACTATTTGGCCTGCCCAGCGGAGCTGATCAAGTGTGGTCAGTGCTTCAATGCTGGGGATGTTGGCCTGGTCAAGAACACTGATATTAGTGCGCCTGTCCTCCCAGGGGATTTGTAGGATCTTGTGGAGACATCGTTGGTGATATTTCTCCAGCAAGTTGGTGTCTACTGTACATGGTCCATGTCTCTAAGCCATACAGGAGGGCAGGTATTACTACAGCCCTGTAGACCATGAGCTTGGTGGCAGTTTTGAGGGCCTGGTCTTCAAACACTTTTCCTCAGGTGGCCGATGGCTGCACTGGAGGCGATGTTGGATCTTGTCGTCAATGCCTGCTCTTGTTGATAGGAGGTTCCAGAGGTATGGGAAGTGGTCCACATTGTCCAGCGCCGCGCCGTGGATCTTGATGTCTGGGGGCAGTGCTGTGCGGCGAGGACAGGCTGGTGGAGGACCTTTGTCTTAATGATGTTTAGTGTAAGGCCTATGCTTTCGTACGCCTCTGTAAATACGTCGACTATGTCATGGAGTTCAGCCTCTGTATGTGCACAGATGCAGTCATCATCTGCGTACTGTAGCTCGACGACAGATGTTCTGTAGTTTAGTTCCACTCCAGCAGGCCGTGATCCTTACCAACGGATCCATCAAAGACCCAATCCACGTCCGGACCTGGGTCAAGCAGGGCTGGATCATCGTCCCAAAACTGTTCTCAATCTTCCTCGATGCTGTGCTCCACCTCCGAGTCGACAAGCTCTAGTGATCCACAGCAGAGCTAGTTGTTAGCTGAAGTTCATCAAATCACTTTGTTGCAGTGTACACGATTTTGTTCAGATTGGGTTATTTCCCACAGTGACTGGGTGGAGGGCTCACCTACCATCTCCTTTGTAGGATGCAATACTTAAGGGACTTTCCTGTGACAGCCTGGCATATGATTTTAGTTGCCTGCAATGGTATTCTAGCAGGGACATCAACTAGAAGATTGTCTACACTACTGGAAGGCCTCGAAGGCGGGTAGCTGGGTCTGGCTTCATTATGTGCTTGATCTTTTGGATTCAACCCAGTACGCTTAGTCAGCAAGAGTAGACCTTTGGGTATGACCAGAAAAGGTGAAAATTGTGTGCTCTCTAGTGACCTCTCCAGCATTCCACGGAGCATTGGCTGGGGCCGGGGGAGGGGAAGGGGTGCAGCGGTTGGGGGGAGGGGAGTGGAAGGGGATAAGTGGAGGAAGGGGGCATTTGTGTCGATGGGCAGGTTTGTGGTAAATCTGAGGGTCAATTTTAATGCGTTCTCATTTTAACGTGTTTGATGACTATTTTTCTCCTGGGCTACCGTTGCTATATTTTTATTGTTTGGAGCGAAGAAAAAAACCTGCACTAGTTTAGAGAGTTTTACAGCACAGAAACAGACCAGTTGGCCCAATTGGTCTATGCCGGAATTTATGCTCCACATGAGCCTCCTCTCACCTTACTTCATCGCAGCCTATCAACATATTTACATCTTCTCCTAGCTATTCCCTTCTCCTTTATGTACTTATCTGTTTCCCCCTTAAATGTACCTACGCTATTCATCTCAACTACTCCTGGTGGTGGCAAATTTCACTTTATTTCTGGGTAAAGAAGTTTCTCCTGAATTCTTTATTGGCTTTATTAGTGACTATCATATACTTACGGCCCCTAGTTTTGGTCTCGCCCACAAGTGGAACCATCTACCCTATTGAACCCCTTCATAATTTAAAGACCTCTATTGGATCAGGTTTGAGTCCACTCTTTTCTAGTTGGGTTGTGTCTTTACGGCACTCACTTTAGGAAGACTCGGGCCAATCGATCAAATACTTTTCAGCATCCAGCACAATGGTGGGCTCCTGCAGCAAGCAAGAGCAGCAGGGAATGTTGAGGAAACATTAAACATTGTCAGCAGAGCACCTCAGTCAAACAAAGCTGGTCTGTTTTCCCATGCATCGAGTTAAGTGCACAACTCGAGTCGCAGTCTAATCGGTGGCTATGATTTTTTTTTTACACCTTAGCTTCAGGACTTTGCACCAATAAAATTAAGTGTGTCCACCCCTGGCATGTGTTGTGCTTTGATCAGTATTTTAGAATCACAGTTCAACATGGACATCAACCAGTCCGTGATGCAATTTAGCGGGTCTTTGTCCTTCTTGCAATTGAGTGAATCGTTTGCGCTGCAACATTTTTCCCGGGAACGTGGCAGTGCTAAACATGCAGCAAGTGCGGGGGGTGGGGGCAGGTTTTTGAAAGCTCTACAGAGAACCCATTTGGTCCTGGGTTTTGCTATTTTCAATTACCTTAATTAAGTGTTATCTCCTCTTGGGAGATGAGGAGGGAGGACAGAGAGTCCATTATATTTCCCATCATGCCATTCAGGCTGGTCACGTAGTTGTGTCCTTAGCCAACACGGTGGACATGGACTTGTGTCGATAGTTCGCATTTAGTGAAAGGCTGAATTTTCTGGCCCTTCGAACATGCTACTTTTGTTTAATGGAATGCATAACTGTGGATGTCCCACCACTGAAAAACAATAATCAGGAGCTGTCTTTAGAAGCTACAGGAAATACTTACATTTAGGAGGAGTGCTTTACAACACGATCAAATTATTGGTGGACCTTCCCAGATCATGTTTGCACTTGCCCTTTGATCTTGAGCATTACTGAATGTAATGGAAGTATTATTTTGGTGATTTTTTTTCTTTATTACTGTACATTTTGCAATTAGGGAAGCAATAAATTTCAGTGCAATCAAGGTATTTTCAAGCAAGGAAAAGCTGTATTCCTTGTTGCATTCATTCATGCCTGTGGAATATCGGGGTTATTTAGCCTCTCTTACTAATACACTTAATTTGTGTGAACCAGCTACAAGATACTTGCGTTTTCCTCAGTCCCTTGGTTCAGGAACAGATTATGCATGCTCATTTCCTTTTCCTACAGACTACGGTTTTGAAACGTGACTAACTGAGGAGAAAAAAAAAACACACCCAAAAATCCACTTCTCTTCAAACCTGTTCTATACCAATTCAAACGTGGAGACAGTTCCCAAGTTTGTTTTGACTGCATTGTGTCCTGACAAGTAATAATTTGCTCAGGAGATCTGAAAAACTGCCTGTGTTTCAAAATAGTGCCCAAGAGGACAGAATTTGGAAAGCAAATAATTGTTTCTGCTAAGATACAGGAGATTTTAAAAGTAGCTTACGTAATTGATTTTTCTGCAATATATCATTCAACTTACTTTGAAAGTTCATTGTTTGGCCAATCTGTGACTAAGGACTGATAGCCTGTTGGTCTGTGCCTCTTTGCTCCTTGGCCAAATGAGTAATCTGGTCTATGGTGTGCTTTATAAAATCACTGCAGTAAATCTGGATAGCCTAAATGGAGCAATGAATCCGAATGCCACATTGCAGTATCAAACATACTTTGCCAGAATTAATTGAGAGCTCCTTTGACTTAATAATGCCTCACCATGCCCAGTCACTTCAGTAATCACCGAAGCAGCATGGTTGAGACACACTGCTGATCCTATCCCATTTTGATGCAAATATCACCACTCCCCTCCCACCCCAATAGTTCATCCAATTAAAAACAAGGGCATACAAAGTGGCCAAAACGAGGAGGAGGACAGAAGACTGGGAAGCTTTTAAAAGCCAGCAAAGAATGACTAAAAAAAATTGATTAAGAAAGGGAAGAAAGACTATGAAAATAAACTAGCACAAAATATAAAAACAGATAGCAAGAGTTTCTATAGGTATATAAAAAGGAAAAAAGAGTGGCTAAAGTAAATGTTGATCCCTTAGAGGATGAGACCGGGGAACTAGTAATGGGGAACATGGAGATGGCGGAAACTCTGAACAAATATTTGTATCAGTCTTTACGGTAGAGGACATTAATAATATTCCAATAGTGGATAGTCAAGGGGCTAATGGGGTGGGGGGGGGGGGGGGGGGGAGGCAGAAAGAACTTAACACAACCACAATCACTAAGGAGGTGGTACTCAGTAAGATAATGGGACTAAAGGCAGATAAATCCCCTGGACCTGATGGCTTGCATCCTAGGGTCTTGAGAAGTAATGGAAGGGATAGTGTTGAGTTGTATTGGGCTCTGTGGGACTGGATAGGCCCGGACCTGCTGGAAGTGTACGGAGGTATGTTTCTGGCCGGCAGCATGTCAGAATCGATGAGGAAAGGCATCATCACCCTCCTCTACAAGCAGAAGGGGGAGAGGGAGGAAATCAAAAACTGGCGGCCCATTTCGCTGCTCAATGTGGACTACAAGATCCTGTCAAAGGTCATCGCCAACAGGGTCAAGTCTGCTCTTGAGCTGGTGATTCACCCGGACCAGACCTGCGCTGTCCCCGGCAGGAAGATCTCTGTTAGCCTCGCGCTACTCAGAGATACGATCGCCTACGTGCGGGACAGGAGGGTGAACACCTGTTTAATCAGCTTAGACCAGGAGAAGGCCTTTGACAGGATATCACACACGTACCTGATGGATGTGCTCTCCAAAATGGGGTTCGGGGAGGGCATCCGAAATTGGGTCAAACTGCTCTACACAGACATCAGTAGCACAGTTCTAATCAATGGGTGGGAAACTGAAAGCTTTCCAATCAGATCTGGAGTCAGGCAAGGCTGTCCTCTCTCGTCTGTCTTGTTTGTGTGTTGTATCGAGCCCTTTGCCGAGTCCATCAGGAAGGATGCGGGCATCAGAGGGGTGACGATCCCAGGCAGCGGAAGCGCCCAGGTCAAGACCTCCCTGTACATGGACGACGTCGCCGTCTTTTGCTCGGACACGCAGTCGGTCCGCAGATTGCTCTCAATCTGCGACCAGTTTGAACTGGCCTCGGGAGCAAAGGTCAACCGCACCAAAAGCGAGGCCATGCTCTTTGGTCACTGGACCGACCGAGCCTCCATTCCCTTCACCGTCAAGCCAGATTTCCTGAAGGTGCTGGGAATATGGTTCGGAGCGGACGGGGCGTGCGCCAAAAACTGGGACGAGCGCATTGCCAAGGTCAGACAGAAACTGGCATTTTGGGAGCAGCGCTCCCTTTCCATCACAGGCAAGAACCTGGTCATCAGGAGTGAGGTGCTCTCGGGGTTGTTGTACGTGGCGCAGGTCTGGCCCATCTCACGCTCCTGCGCCGCGGCAGTCACCCGAGCCATCTTCCACTTTGTCTGGAGGTCCAAAATGGACCGTGTCCGCAGAGACACGATGTACAAATCTCTGGACAGTGGAGGAAAGGACGTTCCGAACGTGGCCCTCATCCCGATGGCCACCTTTGTGTGTGGCTGCATCAAGCTATGCACAGCCCCCCAGTACGCAAACACCAAGTGTCACTACGTGCTGAGGTTCTACCTGTCTCCATTGTTGAGAAGGATGGGTCTGGCCACGCTGCCGCGAAACGCCCCCACCAGTTGGACCATGCCTGTCCACCTGTCCTTCGTGGAAAAGTTCTTCAAAAGAAACCCCTTTGACCACAAGGCCATCAAACAGTGGTCAGCACGTAAGGTCCTGGACGCCCTACGAAAGAAGGAGAGGGTGGACCCTGTCGGGTGGTTCCCTGAGCGGACTGTCGAACTTGTTTGGCAGAACGTCTCATCGCCAAAGCTTACACACAAGCACCAAGACGTAGCTTGGTTGGCGGTGAGGGGGGCCCTACCCGTCAGAGTGTTCATGCACAGCCGACGCCTCAGCAGCACGGCACGGTGCCCCCGGGCCGGCTGTGGGGCAGACGAGACTGTCACCCATCTCCTTCAGGATTGCGCCTTTGCAAGGCAGGTCTGGAATGAGATGCAGTGGTTGCTGTCGAGGTTCATCCCAAGCAGCTCCGTAACACAGGACTCTGTGCTCTACGGGCTGTTCCCAGGGACACACACCGAGACAGACATCACCTGCTGCTGGAGGGCCATCAACTCGGTCAAAGACGCTCTTTGGTCTTGCCGAAACTTGCTGGCCTTCCAGAACAAGGAGATGTCCACGTCTGCGTGTTGCAGACTGGCGCAATCCAAGATCCAGGAATACGTGCTGAGGGTCGCACTTAAAATTGGTGCAGTCGCCGCAAAGGCACGGTGGGGAAGGGCCACAGTCTAAAGCCCTTCCGCCACGGAAAACCCGGGGGCAGAAATCAGCACCAAACTCCCTCGGGCTGTATTTGTAATTTACACTTAGTGTACATAGAGCACCAAATCTGTAAACACCAATATCGTGCCATGTACAATGCAAGGTGTGTTATGAAATGCATGTTTGAAAAGAAAAAATGTAAATGTACCGTCACCTATTCCGGGCTCTGTAATGTAACACATGAAATGTAATTTGTGTAAATGTACCACAATGTACCCTGTTTATTGTACTGAATCGCAGTTGAACAGAAAAACGAGAAATGTAACAAACGGAACTGCCGTCAGCACCCAGATGCATTGTATGGGATTGCTGACCGCAGCGAAATGTAATGAAATGCCATTGAATGTACTGTACAGATTCTTTTTATGAATAAAGTATATTTTGAAATTTAAAAAAAAAAATGGAAGGGATAGTGGTGAGTGGGGGACCTGACCCATCCACCTCCATGGCACGAACCTGGTATTGCAGTACTTCCAGGAACGGTGCAGTGGCTCTAGGCCTTTTGGCTAAGAGCATTGGCGCAGAGTGATCCTTGATGTGTGCAAGGTGACCTCTGGCGTTTGTGATTTGACAAAGAATTGGAAAGATTGGCAACGAATAAAAAAAAAAAAATTAAAAAAAAATGGAAGGGATAGTGGATGCATTGGTTGTAATTTATCAAAATTCCTTGAACTCTGGGGAGGTTCCAGCAGATTGGAAAACTGCAAATGTAACGCTCCTATTTAAAAAAGGAGGCAGACAAAAAGCAGGAAACTATAGACCAGTTAGCCTAACATCTGTGGTTGGGGAAATGTTGGAGTCCATTATTAAAGAAGCAGTAGCAGGACATTTGGAGAAACATAATTCGGTCAGGCAGAGTCAGCATGGATTTATGAAGGGGAAGTCATGTTTGACAAATTTGCTGGAGTTCTTTGAGGATGTAATGAACAGGGTGGATAAAGGGGAACCAGTGGATGTGGTGTATTTGGACTTCCAGAAGGCATTTGACAAGGTGCCACACAAAAGGTTACTGCACAAGATAAAAGTTCACGGGGTTAGGGCAAAGCCTTTCGGGTACAGTTAGATGTGGGGACCAGGAGGCGCCTCGGCCTAGGATAGGGGCAGGGGAGTGAACTGGGAGGTCACTCAGCCAAGGCCAGGGGCGTGGGACCGGCAAGGCACATGGGGCTGGGGGGGAGAAAGAGAGACCTCCAGCATGGGATAAGGGTGGGGATCAGCACTGGCCAGGGGTGGGGGGGGGGGGAAAACACTAATAAATTGGAGGCAAGTTGCTGCAATGTATTTTAAACGTGTTGCGAGCTGGCTGTGTGTTTCACTTTGCAGCCTCAGCCTGCATCGTGTCCCTGGTTACCCGTGGCAACCCAATCTTATTGGCGCAGATCGAGGCTCCACTCCCAAAAGTAGACGACAGGTTAGGCTGCGCCAAAATTAAGAAATCAAATGGGGAAACTTAGGACCCCCAAAAAATGGGCGTAACTAAGTACGCAAAAAAAAAGCTTTGGGGAAAATGGAGCCCTTTGTCCCTATATTACCTCTCCCGAAGAGATGATGAAGCTGGCCTAAGGTTCACTGCTGATTATTGTTCCTTTCCCCGGCACTGGGAAATTAGGGACAATTATTAATTCCCCAGCTCATCAATTAAATTAATTAACTCAAGCCTACGACGTTCTTGCCTGTATAGTACCTTTACCCACTGGCCCATCAAAGATCATATTCTGAGGGGTCTCTCATCCTGCCTGATGCATTTCTTGTTTGCCCTCATTATTAGTTCTAAATTTTCTTCATATTTTTGGAGCCAGGCTATCTGTTTCTCCAGGTTTCGCATCCATCGGAGTCCAAGTCAGATAAACAACTCGTTTTCTCTCTTATAATGGCTGATTGCAATTCTACTAGAATTGGCAGCAAACTTGCCAAAAGGCTAACATGTGCAATGACTGATAGCAGGATCAAGCTGTTCGGGGTCCATTATTCATGTGACAACTGCTGTTAGGCTGATTCTAAAGGCCCAATATTTACTACTTTACTCTAGAATGCAAATTCTAGCTCTGTACTATTCTATGATTCCAGGTCCATGTTCATATAGTGCCTTCAGAATTTTCAACAGCAAATTAAATAATTGGCTTTCCTTTCAAATGCTTTTATTTTCAAAAATGCTAGGACTATCATAGAATCAAAGGAACTTACAGCACCGGAGGCAGCCAGTTGGCCCATAGTGCCGGTGTTAGTAGTCGTGCCTAGTCCCACATCTCCGCTTTTTGCCCGTAACCCTGGAAATTCCTCAAGTACCCGTCCAACTGCCTTTTAAAATGCCTAATGGAATCAGCTTCAAGCATCTTTTCAGGTAGAGTGCTCTAGATCCCAACAACTCAGTGAAAAAAACTTCTCATCCCCCCTCTAGATCTTTTAAATCTATGACCTCTGGTTATTGGCCCACTCCCCAGAAGGAATAGTTTTTCACGATCTACTCTGTCAAAACCTCGATCTTGAAAACCTCTGAGGTCCCCTCTTAGCACTGTCCTCCTTGGGACAGAGACTGTTGTGTATGCATGCCTGTTTACTGTGTGATGTCTAACACTTATGCAACACTGAATGTACCCTTACACTGTACACACCTTGCCTGTACACCAGAGGGTGCTGCTGCTGAAGACTTAAGGGTTACCTTCACACTGCAGGTAACCCAGTCTAAAAAGGAACTCACAGCTTGTCGTCAGCACTCAGGAGCTGCAAATAAAGGACTGCAGGTCTGCACAGTTTAAGTATCATACCCTGCCTCGTGGAATCATTACTGAAGGTGCCTACATACACTACAGAGACAGTTAACTTTTCCAGTCTCTCCTCATAACTGAAGCCCCTGGTAACATCTTGGTAAACCTCCTCGGAATCCTTTCAAAGGCCTTTACATCTTTGCTGAATTGTGGTGCCCAGAACTGTCCACATTCCTCCAACTATCATTTTGCCTTTTTTGGAACAGAAACTGTTCGGTATGTAATAACTAGATGGTTTACAGTATTCAGTCTAACAGGTACAAACCTGGCTCGGCTTTATTAGGGCCCACGGTCAATACATTACATGATGGCTGGCCTTTTATACCTGGGCTGTGCACACAGCCCGATGACCTCCGACAGTCGTGTCACTTAGGTGGCTAGTAACCCCAAGCATACATACATGACAAACAAAAAATACAGTGATGCATGAGTGAGTGAGAGAGAGAGAGAGAGAGAGAGAGAGAGAGAGAGAGAGAGAGAGAGAGAGAGAGAGAGAGAGAGAGAGAGAGAGAGAGATTCTGCATGAAAAGAACCACCAGGCTGTTTAAATACTTTGCAATGTATCGTATTAATGCACCAATAATCTATTTTAAATCAGCACATTAAAGAGTGATACTCCACAAGCTATTTTAGACTTTCAATAAGATTTTTTTATTATTTGTTCGGGGATGTGGCATCGCTGGCAGGGTCAGCATTTATTGCCCATCTCTAATTGCCCTGGAGAAGGTGGTGTTGAGCCGTCTTCTTGAACGGCTGCAGTTCTCGTGGTGAAGATGCTCCCATAGGGAGGGAGTTCCAGGATTTTGACCCAGCGACAATGAAGGAACGGCGATATATTTCCAAGTCAGGGTGATATGTAACTTCGAGGGGTACTTGCAGGGGGTGGTGTTCCCATGCGCCTGCTGCCCTTGTCCTTCTCGGTGGTCGAGGTTCCGGGTTTGGGAGGTGCTGCCAAAGTAGTCTTGGCGAGTTGCTGCAGTCGCATGGCCAATTGGGCTTATTGCACCTGCAAGGGCACACCAGTGACAGCCGCCCTGAACTGACCACAGGAATGCTGCTCAGACAGTGGCAGGGAAGCTCAGTGAGACACCAAATATATTCCTCTTCTTCAGACCATCTGCTCCCAATGGAGCAAAATAGGCCTCTTTTGAAAGACCTCAGGGCTCCATTACTTTTCCCTAGCAAAGGTTCGGTGCCTCTTTCCCTGAACACAAATCCACTGATGCCCAATTAAGATGTAAAGATGTGAATTTTCTCAAAGCCTGGAACCTGCCCCAGACACATTCCCTCGACAGGGCAGTGGGACATTTCACTACATTGAAGGCACGATATAAACACAGGTTGTTGGCAGGAAAGCGCCTCTGGCCCTCTCTGGGGAATTTAAAGGGCTAGTCGAAATAAGCTCGAATCCAGATGTAACTGCTACCCGCTCTTGGCAAGTGGAGTTTAACACTGGTGTGTGTATAAAGTGTTACACACATAAATCTAAAAAGAACACGACATAAATTTGCAAAGAACAGAACTGAATTATCTTGTACTGATTCATAGAAATTGAGTGCTCTAATACTATGCTTTTGATTAATTCTGTAGGATAATTTTCGTACAAACCAATTTTCCTATTACAACATGCAGGCGATCACAATGGAAGTTAAAACGGGGAAATTTAGTTTGTACCTTTTACTAATGCAATGATTCCAATTTGAGGTGAGGGAGACTAAGATATTCTGAACTTACATTGGGCTCAGCCCTTTGTGCATGTCTGAACAATATGGCATGGCAATTAAAACAGTTCAAGTGGGAGGATGTATTGCCACAACAGTAAAATACAAGTCTATATAAATGATGCAAAGGCTTTACAATGCACTTTACGAACCACACTTCGAGAATTGCATTTGGTTTTCAGAATCACACCTCAAAATGGAATCATTGCATTAGAAAAAGATACAAACTAAATTTCCCCGTTTTAACTTCCATTGTGATCTCCTGTATGTTGCAATAGGAGAATTTGTTTGTATGAAAAAATAACCCACAGAATCAAAAGTACAGTATTAGAAATTTAGTGCTTTAATCAGGGCCTATGAATATCAGTACAAGATGCACAGATAAGCATGAGATCATATTCACTAAGTGAAAGTTTAAATGAGTGTTACTTTCATTAGTTGACTGGCCTTTTTCTTGCCTCAGATCCACACTGTACTGAAAATAATGGGAACTTCTCAAGTTTTTGGGAATCGAAGGGTCCATGTCAACTCATTTCATTGGCACATTGCTCACTTTCGATCTAGGAACAGAATACCATATTTTGAAATAGGTACTAACTACCGGTTGTTGAATACAGAGGGGCCGATTTTGATCAAGGCCTCCACCCGCCGAGGTACCGGACGGTACTGTGGGCAGGATCTTCATCGCCAAAGTCCCTCGAAGGTCGGCAGGCGGCAAATGGATGACGGACGCCTGCCAATCTGGGTGGCAGCGAGCAGGAGGTCTCAGGTTTTATATATCTGGACAGATATAGATATATAAAACGGAAAAGTGTGACTAAAGTAAATGTTGATCCCTTAGAAGATGAGAAGGGGGATTTAATAATGGGAAATGTGGAATTGGCTGAGACCTTAAACAATTAATTTGCTTCGGTCTTCACAGTGGAAGACACAAAAACCATGCCAAAAATTGCTGGTCACGGGAATGTGGGAAGGGAGGACCTTGAGACAATCACTATCACTAGCGGGGTAGTGCTGGACAGGCTAATGGGACTCAAGGTAGACAAGTCCCCTGGTCCTGATGAAATGCATCCCAGGGTATTAAAAGAGATGGCGGAAGTTATAGCAGATGCATTCGTTATAATCTACCAAAATTCTCTGGACTCTGGGGAGGGACCAGCGGATTGAAAAGCAGCTAATGTAACGCCTCTGTTTAAAAAAGGGGGCAGGCAAAAGGCAGGTAACTATAGGCCGGTTAGTTTAACATCTGTAGTGGGGAAAATGCTTGAAACTATTAAGAAATAGCGGGACATCTAGATAGGAATAGTGCAATCAAGCAGACATGGCATGGATTCATGAAGGGGAAATCATGTTTAACTAATTTACTGGAATTCTTTGATATAACGAGCATGGTGGATAGAGGTGTACCGATGGATGTGGTGTATTTAGACTTCCAAAAGGCATTTGATAAGGTGCCACACAAAAGGTTACTGCAGAAGATAAAGGTACGCGGAGTCAGAGGAAATGTGTTAGCATGGATAGAGAATTGGCTGGCGAACAGAAAGCAGAGAGTAGTTAAAAATGGGTCCTTTTCGGGTTGGAAATCGGTGGTTAGTGGTGTGCCACAGGGATCGGTGCTGGGACCACAACTGTTTACAATATACATAGATGACCTGGAAGAGGGGACAGAGTGTAGTGTAACAAAATTTGCAGATGACACTAAGATTAGTGGGAAAGCGGGTTGTGTAGAGGACACAGAGAGGCTGCAAAGAGATTTAGATAGGTTAAGTGAATGGGCTAAGGTTTGGCAGATGGAAAACAATGTCGGAAAGTGTAAGGTCATCCACCTTGGGAAAAAAACAAACAATAAAACGGATTATTATTTGAATGGGGAGAAATTACAACATGCTGAGGTGCAGAGGGTCCTGGGGGTCCTTATGCATGAATTCCAAAAAGTTAGTTTGCAGGTGCAGCAGGTAATCAGGAAGGCGAATGGAATGTTGGCCTTCATTGAGAGAGGGATGGAGTACAAAAGCAGGGAGGTCCTGCTGCAACTGTATAAGGTATTGGTGAGGCCGCACCTGGAGTACTGCGTGCAGTTGTGGTCACCTTACTTAAGGAAGGATATACTGGCTTTGGAGGGGGTACAGAGACAATTCACTAGGCTGATTCCGGAGATGAGGGGGTTACCTTATGATGATAGATTGAGTAGACTGGGTCTTTACTCGTTGGAGTTCAGAAGGATGAGGGGTGATCTTATAGAAACATTTAAAATAATGAAAGGGATAGACAAGATAGAGGCAGAGAGGTTGTTTCCACTGGAAGGGGAGACTAGAACTAGGGGGCACAGCCTCAAAATACGGGGGAGCCAATTTAAAACCGAGTTGAAAAGGAATTTCTTCTCCCAGAGGGTTGTGAATCTGTGGAATTTTCTGCCCAGGGAAGCAGTTGAGGCTAGCTCATTGAATGTATTCAATCACAGATAGATAGATTTTTAACCAATAAGGGAATTAAGGGTTATGGGGAGAGGGCGGGTAAGTGGAGCCGAGTCCACGGCCAGATCAGCCATGATCTTGTTGAATGGCGGAGCAGGCTCGAGGGGCTAGATGGCCTACTCCTGTTCCTAATTCTTATGTTCTTGTTCTTATGTTCTTATTCTCAGCAGCAAAGGCATTGCCACCCAAGTGCTGCTGAGGATGGAGTCGGGCCCACGGGAGGGTCGAAGACCTGAAAAAAAGTTAGCAGTAAAAAAAAATGTTTTAAGGTCGCTGTGGAAATTTTAAAAAAAATTATATATATAAAATGTTCACTAATTTTTTAGGATTTTCAGACTCACTGTCGGGGACAGGCCAGCCTGCAGCCAGTTACCCACCCCCGTTCTGCCACCGACTGCCGCTCCCATGAATCCGGGTGCTCAGTGGGCGGGATGCAAGTTACGCCACTCGGCCGTCCGCTGAAGTCAGCGGACGGTTCCCGGCGGCTCTTCGTTCCAGCCCACCCTGAAAATGGCACTGGGCGGATCTGCGTGAGCACGGTCAGCGGGAGTGGTTGGCGAGTTGATGAATTTTGGCCCCTAAGAATCTCTACATTAGAAAAGAACTTGCAGTATTTCTCATTTCCGGCAGCGCAGGAGAATTGTTTTGAAAGCAAAATAGAATAATTGCACCCCCCCCCCCCGCCCTGAAAATGATGCACATTGTTGTGCTAATTGTGTGGAGTTTGTGTTTCAGCAGGCTAGCGTGCATGCTGGGTCAGCGTACAAGTCACCTTAACCTGCAAAAGTAAAGGCAATTCTTTATAAAAAGGAGACTTGGGTGAACAGCCAATGCTTAAAGCGCAGGACATCAAGCTGGAAAACAGGAGGATGTATCAAGGCGCAGTGATGAAGTAGCTCCGTACTACTTACGTACTTAGATTTAACACAAACACTAAGAATTCATCCAAACAAATTTACACCTACTAACTAGCTAAACCGTGCTTTCAATCGAAACTGCCGAATTAATTTTCATACCGGCCGCACTACATTGCAATGCAGCAGGTTGTGTGATGTCTAAAGCTCTCCCAGTTTCTTAGCTGGTTACGGTAGAGAGTAGCCGAGTCAGAGATCAAGCAGAACTGGGAAAGAAGATACTGCAGGTGCTGGAAATCTGAAAAAGCTGGCAATACTCAGCAGGTCAGGCAGCATCTGTGGCAAAACAGACACCACTGACATTTCATCTCTGAAGACTCTTCCAATCCCAAGAATGGTCTGAAGTCCCGAAATGTCAGCTGACTTCTGCTTAACCACAGGTGATGCTTTCCAGCTTTTACTATTTTTGTTTCCATACAGAATCAAGTTTGATTCCCAGTCTGGTTTCAAACATGGTGTATAGCTTTCTTTTACCAGCATAAGGGTTAAAATAAATGTTAAGTAATTTTTTAAAAAAAATAAATGATTTACATTCAAAATTAGGTTATTTTTGTCCTGTAAATATTTTTTAAAAAAGTTTTTTTTTTTTTGTTTTAAATGTTTAATGAAAGGGTATTTTAATTATGAACCAATGATCATTTATTTTTGTGTTGTGAAATTCTATTTAATAGGCGATACCCTTTTATGCTCATGGGGATTCCATACGTAAATGGGATCCCCATAAGCACAATGGGAATCCCCTTTTGTCATTGGTTGGCCTGGCTCACGTGATCCCAGGGATGCATGGGCCTTTAAGCAGGCGTATGCCGAGGACCAAGAGTCCCAAGCTCCGGAGACACAAGGTACATAGTTTTCTTGTGGTTCGGAGGTGTGCACAGACAGTAAGCCTCTGACTGCAATTTCCCTGCCAACATTTCGGGTCAATGACCTGGCGACAGGTCACGTACCTGGAACATTGACTATTTCTCTCTCCACAGATGCTGCCTGACCTGCTAAGTATTTTAGGCTGGATTTTTGGGTCTTCTCCGCTCCATTTTTCGTGGCAGCGACGAGGTGTTTTGGCCGGCCTGTCAGCCTGCAGAGCCCCGCAGCAATCCTCGGGTCCGGTTTAGTGGCAGCACTGCCCCGGTATGCAACACCCCTGGTTGAGACACTGGTGCAAGTTTGGCCTATTGCCCAACCCGTACACCCTAAAGCTTGCCTCGCACTGGTGGCCTGCGAAATCAGGGTGGTCCAACGAAGAAGTAGGTAATGGACTCCTAAGGTAAGTGTGATAGTTTATTCTTTACATTTTTTTGTGATGTGTGTTGTAGTGGCATGGCAATGTTATTGTGGTTTTTAAAAAAAAAAAGTTCCTCTCCCCCAGCGTGTCTCGGAGCGCTCCGGGCTGGGCCCCCCCCTTAGCACTGCGCCCCCTGAAGCAGGGCCCCAGCTGCCCAAACGTACCTACTGAGGCGCAAACTGTTCCCGGGCCCCAACTTTCGCACCATTATCGCCCCGAAAACATCAAAGCTGAAAATCCAGCCAGTTTTTAATGCTTTGGTCAGACACACCTTCAGCCATGAACTCAATGAATGGCGGTGCAGGCTCGAAGGGCCGAATGGCCTACTCCTGCACCTATTTTCTATATTTCAGTACTGTGTCTAGTTTTCATTACTGGAATGCTGAAGGCAGTGCAGAGAACAGAGAGGCTGATCCCTATTGTCAAACGTCAGACTTATGAGGAAAACTTGGGAGAAATCTGGGTTTTCCAGCCTTGAAAGGGAGACATCAGACGAGGCGATCTTGCAGAGGTATACAGAACAGTAAATGGTATGGAAAAAGGTTCATCTGGAAAATTACTTTGAATTAAATTAAAGTGTAGGACAAGGTGACCCAGGTTTAAACTTGTAAAAGGCAAATTAAGTTCTTCACAGACTGATCAACAGACGGAAACATGGAATGGACTCCCAGATAAAATAGTGGAGGTTTAAACCTTAGTCATGTCAGAAACAAGTGGATGGGAAATGGAGTGGGGGCATCTTTAGGGTCTTTCTGCACAGAAGGTATTCCTCACCCATCATTGCATTGTGATCTTCACAATCTGTTAGTGAATCTTAGTCACTGACCTATATAAGCACTTGCTGTGCTATTTATAGGGAAAGACATACCAAGGCAGAAATTAGGTTACCTGTTTAACTAGTCATAAAGTTGGCCTTTCACAATTTGCCAATTTTGTTTGAGAATTAGATTCCAAAGGATCAAATCCGATTGCGATCATTTTTGAATGTAATTAATTATTCTTAATGCTGCTGGTCAACTTTTTGTAGACATATTGCCATAAAGTGAAATATTACAACCATAGAATATTTGTTCTATTGTTCTTGTGTGTTTGGAGGGGTTCTGCTGGAGTGAGAACACTGGTGCACTGTGTTCTGCAAGTAATGCTTCCCATAGCAACAGCTCACAACACATTCAGCCTCCCAACCATGGGCTGCAGTTCACAGCAGTAATCGCAAACCACATGGTACGTGCAGCTGTGTTCTGTAATAACTTGTCGCAGCAAATTCATCAATATCACTGATGCTGGAGCTCATTAACTGGCTGATTGTTACTGTGACAACACTCCATTCACCAGGGTCCACTCTCGCAGTATGCAAGAATCTGGATTGCAGCCAATTACCTCGGTTTGCCAGATTTTACAGCCCACTAGATCAGGCGATAAACACCAACAAAATCTCAGCGCCAACCTCATGACTCAGCATTTCTGAAGTCATTAGTTGTAATGGGAGTTACTCTTTCCACTGAATGACTGCCAGTGAGGTTTTTAGATTGTCGACATAACTGACTCAAATACAAAAAAAAGTTAGCATCTTAAATGTTTGTACAGTGCAATATTTTAGTCTGACAGTCCTTAGAAAGCAATCGAGTACCAAAACAAAACGATCAGTAACTCTGAAGTTACACCATTTAAAACAGCCTCATAATTGTGTGATTATGCACTGCGATTTTTTCAACACAGGCCAATCCTGTGGGAGTCGTGGCTAAATGTGGTGCAACAGGATTAGAGCGAGTGGCAATTGCAACAGGGCATGCAGATGAAATTCAGTCCCCATTTTATCATAAAATTGGAGCTATATTGTTTTATATATTCCTTCATTGGATATAGCTATCTCTAGCAAGGCCGGCATTTATTGCCCATCCCCAATTGTCCTCAAGAAGGTGGTGGTGGTGAGCTGCCTTCTTGAACCGCTGCAGTCCGTGTGAAGATGTTCCCGCAGTGCTGTTCGGAAGTTCCAGGATTTTGACCCAGCGATGTTGAAGGAACGGCCGATATATTTCCAAATCAGTTTGGGATGTGACTTGGAGGTGGTGGTATTCCTATGCACCAGCTGCCCTCGTCGTCAGAGGTGGTCGATATCATGGGTTTGGGAGGTGCTGAAGAAGCCTTGGCGAGTTGGCACGGTGCATCTTGTAGACGGTACACACTGCAGCCACGATGCCCCGGTGGTGGAGGGAGTGAATGTTGAAGGTGGTGGATGGGATGCAAAACATACTGCTTTGTCCTGGATGGTGGTCGAGCTTCTTGAGTGTTGTTGGAGCTGCAGTCATCCAGGCAAGTGGAGAGTATTCCATCACACTCTTGACTTGTGCCTTGGAGATGGTGAAAAGGCTTTGGGGAGTCAAGTGAGACACACTCGCTGCAGAATACCCAGCCTCTGACCTGCTCTTGTATCCACAGTATTTATATGGGTGATCCAGTTAAGGTTCTGGTCAATGGTGACACCCAGAATGTTGGTGGGGAATTCGATGAAGGTAATGTCAGGCTGAGGGGAGTGTACACACTCTTGTTGGAGATGGTCATTGCCCAGCAAGTGTGTGAATGTTACTTGCCACTTATCAGACGAAGCCTGGATGTTGTCCAAGTCTTGCTGCATGTGGGCATGGACTGCTCCATTATCTGAGGAGTTGCGAATGGAACTGAACACTCAATCAGCAAACATCTCCACTTCTGACCTTATAATGGAGGGAAGATCATTGATGAAGCAGCTGAAGATGGTTGGGCCTAAGACACTGCCCCGAGTCCTGCCACATCCAATTGTGAATGGTGGTGGACAATTAAGTAATGGAGGAGGCAGCTCCATGAACATCCCCATGCTCAACGATGGTGCAACCAGGCATGCGATGTTATGGGCCTGAGATTGTCATGTATTCAACTATCATTGTAACCTAAGTTGTACACCTTGAGAACATTGACCACAAGGGGGTGAACTTGTGTGAGACACTCCTAACCTGGACTTTCAGGTATAAAAGGGGAAGCTCTACCCACCTTCATCACTTGAGGTCTTGGTCATAAAGATAACTGGTCACAGAGTGACCTTCTCTCAAGTATGGGCCTCGTGCGCATTCGTACTGTATAGTAAGGACATATCATTGGCGACGAGAAACTGGGATTTAAACCACGCGAACATGGCCACTAACAGCACAGAAGAGAGGTGATGATGGCTGTAGTCTCAATAAAGTCGTCCCGCTACTGTCTTGAATTAAGAAATGTGTTCTGAATGGGGACTGGGCAGCCACTTACGGGGCATGCCCTGAGGAATTTAGACCGTTTCATAGGCGCAAGGATGAACTCTCGATTCAGGCCGATTGCCGACTGTAGAAACCGAGTAGTCATGCCCCAGAGGGGCAGAGGTGTGTTTAGCAGAGAACTTCACAATGAACACCCGGGCATTGTCATGATGAAGGCATTTGCCAGGTCACACGTTTGGTGGCCAGGGATAGATGCAGACCTGGAACTTGGTGTTCGCAGGTGCAACACGTGTGCCCAGCTGGGCAACGCACCGAGGGAAGCCTCCCTTAGCCCCTGGTCCTGGCCCACCAAGCCATGGTCACGCATCCATGTGGATTACGCAGGTCCTTTCATGGGAAAAATGTTTTGGTTGTAGTAGACGCCTACTCCAAATGGATTGTGTGCGCCATTTTAAATTCAAGCACATCCTCTACCATGGTAGAAAGTCTACGGGCAATGGTCCACCTGATGTCTTGGTCAGCGACAATGGCCAGTGCTTCATAAGCACTGAATTCCAGGACTTCAAGGCAGGCAATGGAATCAACCATGTCAGAATGGCACCGTTCAAGCCGGCCTCAAACGGTCAGGCAGAACAAGTAGTGCAGATAATCAAACAGGGGATGCTCAGAATCCAAGTGGGTTCCCTACAAAGCCACTTATCACGCCACCCGTTGGCCAAGAGATCCCGACCACACTTGCTCACAGGGGTTCCACCCGCAGAGCTGCTAATGAAAAGGATGCTCAAAGCCAGGTTATCACTTATAAACCCTATGAAAGAAATTGTTGAGAGCAGGTGTCAGTCACAATGTGACTACCATGACAGGAATATGTTGATGTCAATGACCCGGTTTTTTTCCTTAATTATGCTGCAGGGCCCAAATGGCTTGCAGGCACTGCGATTGCCAAAGAAGGGAAGAGACTTTTGGAAGTTAAACTTACCAATGGACAAATCTGCCGCAAACACGTGGATCAAACTAAAAGGAGGTTCAGCAACCCCATAGAAGCAGCAGAGGAAGAACACAACGTAGAGTTTACTCCACCACAGGTGACCGAACACCGGAACCAAGTGGAGGAGAGCCCAGTCACTGTGGTCAGTCCGGACAGGCCTGAGGCACCGCAAACAGCAGACACTCAGGCCAGCGCCCAACAACCGGAGCCCCAACTCAGGCGCTCTACAAGGGAGCGTAAACCACCAGAGAGACTCAACCTGTGATCCCAATAAGACTTTGGGGGGGGAGGTGATGTCATGTATTCAACTATCATTATAACCCATGTATAATCTGACCTAAGTTGTACACCTTGAGAACATTGACCACAAGGGGGTGAACTTGTGGGAGACACTCCTAACCTGGACTTTCAGGCATAAAAGGGGAAGCTCCACCCACCTTCATCAGTTGAGGTCTTGGTAATAAAGGACAGGTCACAGAGTGACCTTCTCTCAAGTATGGGCCTCGTGTGCATTTATACTGTACAGTAAGGACATATCAGAGATGATGTGATTGGTTTGGCTTTGAACACCTTCCTTTGTGCTCGGAATGACTCCAGTGGAGAGTTTCCCGCCCCCCCACCCCCGCCGATGCCCATTGATTTCAGTTTTACTAGGGCTCCTTGGTGCCACATTTGGTTAAATGCTGCCTTTGATGTCAAGGACAGTCACTCTCACCTCACCTCAAATTCACCTATTTTGTCCATGTTTGGACCAAGGCTGTATTGAGGTCTGGGGCCTGGTGGAACGTAAACAGAGCATCGGTGAGCAGGTTATTGGTAAGTGCCACTTGATAGCACCGGTGACAACACCTTCCATCACTTTGTTGATTATTGAGTGTAGACTGATGGGGAGGTAATTGGCTGGATTAGATTTTTACAGCTTATTATGGACAGGATAGATGCCAATATTGTAGTTGTACTGGAACAGCTTAGCGAGAGGCACAGCTAGTGCTGGCACACAAGTCTTCAGCACAACAGCTGGGATGTTGTCAGAGCCCAAAGCCTTTGCTGTATCCTGTGCACTCAGCCGTTTCTTGATATAGAAACATAGAAAATAGGTGCAGGAGTAGGCCAGTCAGCTCTTCGAGCCTGCACCACCATTCGATATCATGGCTGATCATTCACCTTAGGACCACTTTCCTGCTTTCTCTCCATACCCCTTGATCCCTTTAGCCATAAGGGCCATATCTAACTCCCTCTTGAATATATCCAATGAACTGGCCTCAACAACTCTGCGGCAGGGAATTCCACAGGTCAACAACTGAGTGAAGAAGTTTCTCATCATCTCAGTCTTAAATGGCTTACCCCTTATCCTTAGATTATGTCCCCTGGTTCCCCAACATCGGGAACATTCTTCCTGCATCTAACCTGTCCAGTCCCGTCAGAATTTTCTATGTTTCTATGAGATCCCCGCTCATTCTTCTAAACTCCAGTGAATAAAGGCCCAGTCGATCCAGTCTCTCCTCATGTGTCAGTACAGCCATCCCAGGAATCAGTCTGGTGAACCTTCACTGCATTCCCTCAATAGCAAGAATGTCCTTCCTCAGATTAGGAGATCAAAATTAAACACAATATTCCAAGTGAAGCCTCACCAAGGCCCTGTACAACTGCAGTATGACCTCCCTGCTCCTATACTCAAATCCCCTCGCTATTGAGGCCAACATATATCATTTGCCTTCTTCACCGCCTGCTGTACCTGCATGCCAACTTTCAATGTCTGATGTACCATGACACCCAGGTCTCATTGTACTTCCCCTTTTCCTAATCTGCCGCCATTCAGATAATATTCTGCCTTTGTGTTTTTGTCCCCAAAGTGGCTAACCTCACATTTATCCACATTATACTGCATCAGCCATGCATTTGCCCACTCACCAAACCTGGCCAAGTCCCCCTGCAGCCTCTTATCCTCCTCACAGCTCAGACCGCCACCCAGCTTAGTGTCATCTGCAAACTTGGAGATATTACACTCAATTCCTTCATCCAAATCTTTGATGTATATTGTAAGTAGCTGGGGTCCCAGCACTGAGCCCTGCGGCACTCCACTAGTCACTGCCTGCCATTCTGAAAAATTTATCCCGACTCTCTGCTTCCTGTCTGCCAACCAGTTCTCTATCCACGTCAGTACATTACCCCCAATACCATGTGCTTTAATTTTCCACATCAATCTCGTGTAGGACCTTGTCAAAAGCCTTTTGCAAGTCCAAATACACCACATCGACTGGTTCTCCCTTGTCCACTCTACTAGTTACATCCTCAAAAAATTCAAGAAGATTTGTCAAGCATGATTTCCCTTTCATAAATCCATGCTGACTTGGACAGATCCTGTCACTGTTTTCCAAATGCAATGCTATTTCATCTTTAATTATTGATTCCAACATTTTCCCCACTACTGATGTCAGGCTAACCGGTCTGTAATTACCCATTTTCTCTCTCCCTCCTTTTTTAAAAAAGTGGTGTTACATTAGCTACCCTCCAGTCCATAGGAACTGATCCAGTCATAGACTGTTAGAAAATGATCACCAATGCATCCACTATTTCGAGGGCCACTTTAAGTACTCTGGGATGCAGACCATCAGGCCTTGGGGATTTATCAGCCTTCAATCCTATCAATTTCCCACCCAATAAGGATTTCCTTCAGTTCCTCCTTCTCCCTAGGTCCTCGGTTCCCTAGTATTTCCGGAAGGTTATTTGTGTCTTCCTTCATGAAGACAGAGCCAAAGTATTTGTTCAACTGGTCTGCCATTTCTTTGTTCCCCATTATAAATTCACCTGAACCCAACTGCAAGGGACCTACGTTTGTCTTCACTAATCTTTTTCTCTTCACATATCTATAGAAGCTTTTGCAGTCAGTTTATGTTCCCGGCAAGCTTCCTCATATACTCTCTTTTCCACCTCCTAATTAACCCCTTTGTCCTCCTTTGCTGAATTCTCAATTTCTCCCAGACCTCAGGTTTGCTGCTTTTTCTGGCCAATTTATATGCCTCTTCCTTCGATTTAACACTATCCTTAATTTCCCTTGTTAGCCACAGTTGAGCCACCTTCCCAGTTTTATTTTTACTCCAGACATCGATGTACAATTGTTGAAGTTCATCCATGTGATCTTTAAATGTTTGCCATTGCCTATCCACCGTCAACCCTTTAAGTATCATTTGCCAGTCTCTTCTCGCCAATTCACATCTCACACCATCGAAGTTACCTTTCCTTAAGTTCAAGACCCTTGTCTCTGAATTAACTGTCACTCTCCATCTTAATAAAGAATTCTATCATATTATGGTCATTCTTCTCCAAGGGGCCTCGAACAAGATTGCTAATTAGTCTTTTCTCATTACACATCACCCAGTCTAGGATGGCCAGCCCTCTAGTTGGCTCCTCGACATATTGGTCTAGTAAACCATCCCAAATACACTCCAGGAAATCTTCCAACGTATTGCTACCAGCTTGGTTAGCCCAATCTATATATAAATTAAAGTCACCCATGATAACTGCTGTACCTTTATTGCATGCATCCCTTATTTCTTGTTTGATGCTGTCCCCAACCTCACTACTACTGTTTGCTGGTCTGTACACAACTCCCACTAGCGTTTTCTGCCCTTTGGTATTCTGCAGCTCCACCAATACAGATTCCACATCATCCAAGCTAATGTCTTTCCTTACTATTGTTAATTTCCTCTTTATCCAGCAATGCTACCCCACCTCCTTTTCCTTTCTGTCTATCCTTCCTGAATGTTGAATACCACTGGATGTTGAGTTCCCAGCCTTGGTCACCCTGGAGCCATGTCTCCGTGATGCCAATTATATCATATTCATTTATTGCTGCCTGTGTAGTTAATTCGTCCACCTTATTATGAATACTCCTCACATTGAGGCAGAGAGCCTTAAGGCTGGTCTTTTTAAACATACTTTGCCCTTTTAGAATTTTGCTGTATTGTGGCCCTTTGTTGATTTTTGCCTTGGGTTTCTCTGCCCTCCACTTTTACTTTTCTTCTTCCTGTCTTTTGCTTCTGCCCCCATTCTACTTCCCCCCCGTCTCCCTGCATAGGTTCCCATCCCCCTGCCATATTAGTTTAACTCCTCCCCAATAGCAGTAGCAAACACTCTCCCTAGGACATTGGTTCCAGTCCTGCCCAGGTGCAGACTGTCCGGTTTGTACTGGTCCCACCTACCCGGAACCGGTTCCAATGTCCCAGGAATGTGAATCCTTTCCTTCTGCACCATTCCTCAAGCCACGTATTCATCTGAGCTTTCCTGCGATTCCTACTCTGACTAGCACGTGGCACTGGTAGCAATCCTGAGATTATTACCTTTGTGGTCCTACTTTTTAAATTTAACTCCTAGCTCTCAAATTCAGCTTGTAGGACCTCACCCCATTTTTTACCGATATCGTTGGTACCTCTATGCACCGCGACAACTGGCTGTTCACCCTCCCCCTCCAAAATGTCCTTCAACCGCTCAGAGACATCCTTGACCCTTGCACCAGGGAGGCAACATACCATCCTGGAGTCTCGATTGCAGCCGCAGAAATGTCCATTCCCCTTACAATAGAATCCCCTACCACTATAGCTCTCCCACTCTTTTTCCTGCCCTCCTGTGCAGCAAAGCCACCCACTGTGCCTTGGACTTGGCTGCTGCTGCCCTCCCCTGATGAGTCATCCCCCCCAACAATACCACATGGAGTGAATCGAATTGGCTGAAGACTGGCTTGTGTGATAGTGGGGACCTCAGGAGGAGGCCGAGATGGATCATCCACTCAGCACTTCTGGCTGAGGATGGTTGCACACACTTCTGCCTTCTCTTTTGGACTTGCATGCTCTGGGCTCCACCATCATTAAGTATGGGGATATTCATAGAGCTTCCTCTTCTCATTCGTTGTTTAATTGTCCACCACCATTCACGACTGGATGTGGCAGGACTGCAGAGCTTTGATCTGATCCGTTGATTGTGGGATCACTTAGCTCTGTCTATAGCATGCTGCGTCTGCTGTTTAGCATGCATGTAGTCCTGTGTTGCAGCTTCCCCAGGTTGGCAGCTCATGGGTACACCTGGTGCTGCTCCTGGCTTGGTCTTTTACACTCTTCATTGGACCAGGGTTGATCATTTGGTTTGATGGTAATGGTAGAGTGGGGGGATATGCCGGGCCACGTGGTTACAGATTGTGGCGGAATACAATGCTGCTGCCCCACAGCACCAATTGGATGCCCAGTTTTGAGCTGCTAGTCTGTTCTGAATCTATGGTGGTAGTGCCACACAACACTATGGAGGGTGCCCTCAGTGATGACAGGACTGTGCAGTTGTCTCTGCAACCAATACGGTCATGGACAGATGCATCTGTGACCGGCAGATTGGTGAATACAACGTCAAGGAGGTTTTTCCCTCATGTTCATTCGCTCACCTCTGCCCCAGGACCAGTCTGGCAGCTATGTCCTTCATAACTTGGCCAGCTTCATCAGTTGTGGTGCTTCCAAGACACTTTTGGTGGTGTACAATCTGTGCCCTTGCTACCCTCAGTGCTTCTTCCAAGTACTGTTCAACATGGAGTACTGATTCATCAGCTGTTGGGAATCAGCAAGAGGTTTCTTTGCCTATGTTTGACCTAATGCTATGAAACTTTAACTAGGTCTAAGGGGCGAGTAGATCAGGTTCATCCTCGGTCACCAACATGAGGCCCAGACCATTTGACCCGTGGGCCTCATTTAAATAAAGCAGGCCCAACCCGGCATCAATGTCAGGCGGGAATCGGGCATGCACGGCCCGCAGGAGCAATCCCCGGCAGTCAGGTAAGTGGTGAGGGGGCGGGGGGAGTAGACATCGGCAGTCGGGGTGGGAAAACGGGGCCCTAGGTTTCCTTGTGGGGCCCGGGCCATCTCCTCCTGGCACAGAAGAAACAATTTACAATTAAAAATGTACTAATCGGCCCTCTTCTTTCCTGGTGCACCAGGCAAGGCCAGCACTAGGCACCGAACTGGGTCACTGAGCGATTACGTCGGGGCCTGGATGTCATCACACCCCAAATTTTGAATTTCCATGAGGCAACCACCTGCCTATGGCTGGCCAGAACGGACACGTTAAAATGGTGCAGGGTACGGGGTCAATGAGAATCAGGTGAGTCGGTCACTGAGTAACGATATCCTGCCCCTCGCCCCACCATCCCCATGTGCCTCATTCACGTGAGGCATGGGGGAAGGTTTAATATTATAAACTCCAACATCCACCTTTATAAATGGAAGTTGCCTGTGTAGACTGTTGTGCTGTAATTCCACCCCCCACTTATGGCAATATGCCATGTGAATGCTTGATAAATCTTGCTCTTGCTTCAAATTAATTAACAGCAGTTCTGACCGGGTGGACGGTACTAATATTTTGTTTGAATCCCCATGTCTATTTCTGCACGAGTTTCTCACAAGTGGCCTTTAACAAGGTTGGCATGCAGGTACAGCAGGCGGTTAAGAAAGCAAATGGCATGTTGGCCTTCATAGCGAGGGGATTTGAGTACAGGGGCAGGGAGGTGTTGCTACAGTTGTACAGGGCCTTGGTGAGGCCACACCTGGTGTATTGTGTACAGTTTTGGTCTCCTAACTTGGGGAAGGACATTCTTGCTATTGAGGGAGTGCAGCGAAGATTCACCAGACTGATTCCCGGGATGGTGGGACTGACCTATCAAGAAAGACTGGATCAACTGGGCTTGTATTCACTGGAGTTCAGAAGAATGAGAGGGGACCTCATAGAAACGTTTAAAATTCTGACGGGTTTAGACAGGTTAGATGCAGAAAGAATGTTCCCAATGTTGGGGAAGTCCAGAACCAGGGGTCACAGTCTAAGGATAAGGGGTAAGCCATTTAGGACCGAGATGAGGAGAAACTTCTTCACATAGAGAGTGGTGAACTTGTGGAATTCTCTACCACAGAAAGTAGTTGAGGCCAATTCACTAAATATATTCAAAAGGGAGTTAGATGAAGTCCTTACTACTCGGGGGATCAAGGGGTATGGTGAGAAAGCAGGAAGGGGGTACTGAAGTTTCATGTTCAGCCATGAACTCATTGAATGGCGGTGCAGGCTAGAAGGGCTGAATGGCCTGCTCCTGCACCTATTTTCTATGTTTCTATGTAATAAGCAGAAAGCTTTTATATTACTATTTTCACCAGTTTCCCAACTCCACAGTTGAATAGCAGCAATCTTCAGAAAAGATAAACTATTCGCGATGTCCAATGGGAGTGAGAAACTTAAATACGGGTCTACTTTTCAGCGCAACAGGATAATATAGCCCAATGTAGCAATAAAAAGAAAAACCGAGCTGAAAATCTGAAATAAAAGCACAATTTTGGAAATATGCAACAGGTCCATCAGCATCTGAAAAGGGAAAAGATGGTTTGACATTTCATGTAGAGATACTTCGTCATAACTTAAAGGACTGGAAGGCCCCTTTACTGATCAAAGGCAGCAAAATTTCAAAGCAAATTCTTTATATTTGGTGACCGATTCGAAATGGTTCGAACAACTTGCATTTCTTTCATTAGCTTATGCTGAAAACGATTGTTCGAACAAAGATTTTTCATGCAACAGTTGTATTTCTCTCTCCACATGCAGGGAGAGGGGAAAACATGATTTTACAGCAACCACTAAAAAAAACCTCTTACTTTACTGGCTCTAGAGATCGCACAAAACTTTTTCCCCAATTTTTGTTGGTGAAAATGTGCATCACTCCTCCCTTGCAATAACACATCCTCTGATTGGCTGAACAGTGCCACTGTGTCCATCATCTGTCCATCCCAATCCAGATTCTCTTACACTTGCAAAATAATCAGAGAAAGGAAAGCCTGGCATTTCACTCCGGAGTTTGACATTTACTGGCCTTTCATTGACCCTGGGGAGTGGGGAGCAGAGGTAATTTCAACTTTTATCACCAGGCTAACAGGCAATAGTGAATCGGCCACTCATCTTACACCTCGCCCAATTTTCTATTCCATCGACATCAAAACCAGTTTTGGACTCACGCGATTCAGGCACGAGTTAAAATGGTAGTGGACTGGGAACAAGTAAATTGACCACCCCAATTTTAACTACCACAATCCCATTTCCACCAGGCAGAGGAAGTTAAATTGTTCCGAATGCATTTTCTATATGGTTGTACAAAAGTGATAATTAAATTCAAGGCTAATTCACATTTAAAAATCTATTACTGATCCATGCCTTCTTCAGAACTCTCAATATAATGACATCACTAGCCACTTTGATGAAAAATTAACATATGCAACTGTAATGCTAATAAAACAATACATGCAGTATGCATTTCTTGTCCAGCATACCTCTGTCATAATTCGTGTCACACTAAAATTTCAGTTTTACCTTTTTTTTTTAAAGCATGTAAAGAAATAAAGGAACACATTAGTACAAATCATCACACCCAGAATATCTGCAACCTCTTACTGGATCTCGGTAAGGACTCACCCAATGCTTGCTAACAATTTGATGCTATAGCCATAAAAAGACACATGCTTGCACTTCAAAAAAAAATACTTGCATTTATATAGTGCCTTTCATGACCACTGGACATCCCAACATGCTTTACAGCCAATGAAGTACTTTTTGGAGTGTAGTCACTGTTGTAATGTAGGAAACGCGGCAGCCAATTTGCACACAACAAGCTCCCATAAACAGCAACGTGATAATGACCAGATAATCTGTTCTTGTGATGTTGATGGAGGGATAAATATTGGCCAGGACACCAGAGATAGTGCCCTTGCTCTTAGACATAGTACCATGGGATCTTTTACATCCACCCGAGAGAGCAGACACGACCTCAGTTTAACATCTCATCCAAAAGATGACAGCTCTGATAGTGAAGCAGTGCCTCAGCACTGCACTGGAGTGTCAGCCTAGATTTTCATGCTCAGGTCTCTGGAGTGAAGAATAATGTATGTTTTGCAAAGTAGAACGACCGTGTCATTTATGCTTACTGTGAACAGAGATTTGTTACTAATGTTATACAAACTAATTATATGTACACCTTCTGCCTCCCACAATTTAGATATGTGTCACACACTGTCTCATGGAAAATTCAGTCACACTCAAGTTTCATGTACCATCTCAAAAAATGCCTCCCAGCCAGCCACTTTCTTGATCAATGGCTCCTGGTCCCTCAGGAGAGATGTTGTGGCAACATCATTGGGTTTGCTCCTCACCAACACCTCTGGCTCAATACCCATCCGAAGTCGATGCAAGGAGCAGGGATCCTCCTCCTGGCTTCACAACACTCCTGCCGGCCACAATCAACCCACTCCCACTGTCCTCTCTCTCTCCCCCTCCATGCCCACCCCATCCCCTGGCACTTATCAGATCTATTGCCAAGTGGCCCAAAATTCATGGAAGAGTTGCCTGTGAACAAACAGGCTGTTACCAGGTGATTGCTGATATTTTCTTCCATTGTTAGTTCAACATAAAGGAAGGAAATTTAAGGCAAACTATGATGACATTAGAATAATCAAATCTCAATCAATTCCACAAAATGAATCCAGAGACAGTTTGCAGATTAAATGGAAGATAATAAAGGGTTATCTTTCGACTTATCAGGAAGTCAAGTTTCTGTTTGGAATACGAGAGCTCCTGCAGCTGCATCTCAGCATTCTGCATCGGTCCAAAAGTCAACAGAGAATCCCACACACTGCTTCTTCTACCTGCCCACAGAGAAGCCTAGATTTTTCCAGTTGGTGTTATTTTAACATCAGTGGCATCCCAATGGCTCATCATTGACATTAAAATACTACTGGCCAGAAAATCTAAGCTTACAGTATTGTCACCTGGACCCATGTCCTTGTGCGCAGATATTCAGCTCAGTTAACCATTACCTCCTGAACAAGGGAGCTGAAGCATTAACCATTCAGTGCGAATATTCACCTCGATTTTCTATTGTTATGGCTTATGGTTCAACATTTTATTGGTTTTGATTGCTGTTCTGCATTGGTTGGACACCTTGGCCTGAATTTTGCCTACCTCGACGGGTCCAGTGCGGGTGGTGTCCGTGGCAGGTCATGACCCCGCTGCTGACTCCAGCCTGCTATCGAAAATTAACATACCTTAATGGGGCCTATTAAGCCCACCCAGCGAGTTACCCGGCTCAATGAGATGAAGTGGGTCTGGTGGCATCATTCATGATGCATTTTCAGCTGGGATCTTTAAAAGGGACCATGGGCACATTAGATTTGCCCATGTTTGAAGTTTAATCTAATATAGTGCTGTTAGTGCACTACAGCATTGGATTGCTGAAAACACGGAATGACTGCACAGAGGCAGAGGGTTGCATCCTGGTTCTCCGATGACTCTCCATATGATTATGGAGGGAGTCGGAGCATGCAGGGAGTTCCTCTTCCCTTCCGATGGACAGAAGTCCTCCCCAGAAGACAGATTGCAGAGGTGGTCACAAGCAGGGATGTGGTCAGAAGGACCTGGGTACAGTGCTGCAAACGTTTGTGATCTCATTAGATCAGGAAACGTTAGTACAAAGCCACACCCAACCTCATCCTGCTGTGCCTCGCATCACATCCCCATCAGTCTGCCTTCCCTACCCGACTCCTGCACATTCTTACTCACACCAACTTAGCTTGTACCTCCACCCATCCCTCTATCTACATTATCACAACCCCATCTCACTAGCCACTCCTCACTTACCTTTATCCTAGTGCAATCCTACCAACTAACACCACACAAGGGTAGGCACTTGAGTGTTTTATCCAATGTTTATGTAAGATTTGTTAATGTGGTGTCAAGCATAAAAATCTTTATTTTCAACACTTCCTGCTCTTAGGCAGGTGTGTGTGCACCTTTGAAAGTGGCTTAGTGAGTTGTAGTGATTGATGAGACATAACAGTAACCCCCCCCCCCCCCCCAACTTTGGTGATGAGTGAGAAAGGAATGGCTTGGGCATTGTCGGGATGTTTTATGTTGGTGGTGTGGGGTGGTGCCAACCTGGTGCATCATGTGGCAGCACAGCACCAAGTTAACTGAATCTGGCCATGGTGAGGCCCTCCCTGGCCTCCCAAGTAGCAATGCATGAGGGTGCTGATGCCCTCTGCAGCATCAGATGTTTGCGGAGAAGGTTGGGGTTGTTGTTGGTGCTGCTGGTGTTGGGGCCGATTGTGGTAAGATTTTAAGGTGAGACAGTATAAAAGGCATCTGTTTTGATGGAATGGAGAAGTAGAGATGACAGAAGCAATCTGTCAATGGTGAGAGGGTCTTCCAATGAGGCAACACTGGATGGAGACTTTGCTTGAAAGACTTGCAGCCTGCAGAAAGCTCGATCGGTGTTGCAAATGCAGTGAGAAGCAGCTTCTGCCTGAGGAAAGTGATCAGCTGTCAGGTGGAAGCTTTTATAGGACATTTCAACCCGTCAACTTATCAGCTGGAGCAATGGCCACTCAACTCCTGCCTCAAGTTTACAGGCAGGCTTCCCGAGCAGCATAGTCCCTGTGGGCATCCAGTTAAATTTTTAAAAAGGCAAGGTTAAAAACACTGACAAGAAGCTAATAATTGTTTAATTAGGGTCCCCAGCCTCTGCTGGTTGGGTCGGGTCCACGATGAGACGAGCCTGGGGTAAAGGCACATGGGATAATAGGTTTCCAACCCGCTGTCGAAAACAACTTTCCCACCCGACTCGCCAGCTACCACCCTTCATTTAGTTATTTCAACACCATTTGTTAACATGCGATGCCTATTTCCCCCTCGTGTAGTATTTATACTTCTGTATTAAATTACATCGGCTATTGCTCTGCCCACTCCCATCCTTTATCCAACTACTTTTTATTGAAAAACAGGGAACATGTCTGCAATTGGGCGAGAGTGCGTGACCCAGTGCAGCAATGAAACAGGTTTAAAATCGAAATTGCTGCCTTTAATACGGATGAAACTTTCTCAACAGCAAATATCCCAGTCTTCGAGGCAGAGAGGGGCCTGTCTGGGAATCTGGAGTGCTCGAGTTGAATTGGAATCGGAGAGTTAATGAGGAGAGAGAAACACAGGCTGTAGAATAATTCCAGGACTGAGGGACTTCAGTTACGTTGCTTGACTGGAGAAGCTGAGATTGTTCTCCTTTGGTTGAGGGGAGATTTGATCGAGGTTTTCAAAATCATGAGGGGTCTGGACAGAATAGAGCGAGGGAAACTATTGGATTGGAGACACCAGCAGTGGAGCATAAAAGAGCAGGGTGGCTCCCATTTCAAAACAAATAAAATCAAAGCGATGTCACAGAAGAACAAGTAGGTGATTGGTTGGTGAGTATTATAGCTTTTCTTGCTTTCCAAGTTAGGGAAGGGGGTTACATTAAGAGCTGAGAAACTAACTTGCTAGTACTTATTAAAATAACACAAAATTAAAATATCAATTTAATCAAAGATTTAACTAATTAATTCACAAATAAAATGAGGTTAGAGATGGCAGGGCAGGCGGTGTGTCATAACTGCAGCATGTGGGAGTTGGCGGAGAGCATTGCGATCCCGAGCAACCACAGCTGCAGTAAGTGTCTGCAACTCGAGGAACTTTGGCTCAGAGTTGTTGAGCTGGAGTACGAGCTGCAGGCATTGCGATACATCAGGGAGGGAGAGTTTTACCTGGACACTTTGCTCCAGGAGACAGTCACACCTTTAAGGTTAAATAGTACTTTAGAGTTAGTCAATGGTCAGAGACAGGAGGGTGTGACTGCGAGTCAGGAAGGTATGGGGATCCAGGATGCAGTGATGGAGAAGCCTCAGCCCTTGACCCTGTCCAACAGGTACGAGGTACTTGCTCTCTGTATGGATGAGGAAAAGGACTGCATGGAGAATGGGCAAACTGACCACGACACCGTGGTACAGGGGGCTATCCAAGTGGGCCGGGGGGGGGGGGGGGGAAAAGAAGGAAGGAATATGGTAGTGGTAGGGGACATTATAATCAGGAGGATGGATACTGTTCTCTGCAACCGCAACGGAGTTCCAGAGATTGTGTTCCCTGCCCGGTGCCAGGGTTAAGGATATCTCCTCGTGGCTGGAGAAGAACTTGGAGTGCAAGTGGGAGGATCCAGTTTTCATGGTCCATGTAGGAACCAAGGAACTAAGAATAAGGTTCTGCTGATGGAGTTAGGGTCTAAATTAATAAGCAGAACCTCAAGGCTAATAATCTCTGGATTACTACTGGAGCCATGCGCAAATTGGCATAGGGTCAAGTGGATCAGAGAGTTAATTGCATGGCTCAGAGTGGTGTGGGAGGAAGGGGCTTCAATTCATGGGGCACTGGCAGCAGTACTGGGGAAAGAGGGAGCTGTTCCGTCAGGACAGGCTACATTTAAACCAGGCTTCAATCAGCGTCCTGGTGAATCGAATAACTAGGTCTGTAGGTAGGGCTTTAAACTAAAAAATGGGGGGGGGGGGGGGAAGATTTAGATACCTAAAGAGAAATGTGAATGCAATAGAGCAGTGCAGCGATTTGGGTAAAAATAAGCAGAGTGTGACAGGAAGGGACAGAGAGTTTAATGATAGCAGTGCCATAGAAAATAAGGTCAAAGCAGGGAATAATGGTAATAAAAAAAAAATTTTACATGCTCTTCATCTGAATGCCCAGAGTATTTGTAAGATAGATGAACTAATGTCACAAAAAGATAAATGGGTTTGATCTAATAGCCATTAGAGACATGGCTGCAAGATGACCAAGGTTGGGAACGAAATGTTCCAGGGTACTTGACATTTTGAAAAGTCAGGCAGAATGGTAAAGGAAGGGGGTTAGCCCTGATAATAAAGGATGACATAAGGACAGGAGAGAGAAAGGATCTTGGCTCAGAAGATCAGGAAGTAGAATCAGTATGGGTTGAGATAAGGAACAAGGGGCAGAAAACACTGGTGGAAGTTGTATATAGCCCCCTAACAGTAGCTATACCATTGGATAGATCATCAAGCAAGAAATAGTAGAAACTTGTAACAAAGGTAATGCAATAATCGTGGGGGACTTTATAATCTTTATATAGACTGGACAAATCAAATTGGTAAAGATAGTATGGAGGACGAGTTCATGGAATGCATTCGGATCAGTTTCTTAGAACAATCTTTCATGGAACCAACCAGGAAACAGGTTATTTTAGACCTTGTATTGTGTAATGAGTCGGGTTAATTAGCAATCTCATAGTAAAGGATCCTCTGGGGCAGAGTGATCATAATATGATGTGTCACTCTCAAACGTAATGTGAAATTCTGCCCAAGTCCGAAACTAGTGTCTTAAACTTAAATAAAGCCAATTACGTCGGTATGAAGGGCAAATTGGCTAAGACAGATTGGAGAAAGAGATTAAAAAGGTATGGCAGTAAGCTAGCATTTAAAGAAATATTTGATAATGGAAAATATTTTTGTTCAGAATTGAGAAACAAAAACTCCACAGGAAGAGTGATCCATCCGTGGCTAACTAAAGAAGTTAAGGAGAGCATGAGATTGAAAGAAGAAGAATTGACAGAGTTTCAGAAATCACAAAGGATGACCAAAAAATTGATAAGGGAAAAAATACACCAAGAAAAAACTAGCAAGAAATATAAACCAGATTGAAAGAGCTTCTATATGTATGTAAAAAGGAAGAGAGTAGCAAAAGTAAACATTAGTCCCTTAGAGGCTGAGGCAGGAGAAATGATTATGGGGAATAAGGAAATAGGAGAAACTTTAAATATTTTGTATCTGTCTTCACAGTAGACAATGCAAAAAGCATACTGAAAATGGTGGGGAACCAAGGGTCTCATGAGATGAGGAATTTAATGTAATTAATACAAGTAGAGGAAAAGTACTAGAGAAATTAATGGGACTAAAAGCCAACAAATCCCCTGGTTCTAAAAAGGAAGTGGCTGCAGAGATAGTGGATGCATTGGTTTTGATCCTTCAAAAGTCCCTAGATTCTATAACGATCCCAGCGGATTGGAAGGTAGCACATGTAACGCCACTATTCAAGAAAGGAGGGAGAGAAAACAGGGAACTACAGGCCAATTAACCCAACAGCAGTCGTCGGGAAATTGCTGGAATTCATTAAGGAAGTGGCATCAGGACACTTAGATAATCATAACATTAGGCAGAGTCAACATGGTGTTATGAAACGGAAATCATGTTTGACAAATTTATTAGAGTTTTCTGAGGATGAGAGTAGCAGGGTAGATAAAGGGGAACCAGTGGATGTAGTATATTTGGATTTCCAAAAGGCATTCGATAATGTGCCACAAAAAAGGTTATTGTACAAGATAAGGACTCATGGAATTGGAGGTAATGTATTAGCATGGATAGAGGATTGCTTAACAGATAGAAAACATAGGGATAAACGGGTCTTTTTCAGGTTGGCAGGCTGTAACGAGTGGGGTGCTACAGGGATTGGTGCTGGGGCCTCAGCTATTATATTAATGACCTATATGAAGGGACTGAGTAATGTATCCTAGTTTGTTGATGATACAAAGCTAGATGGAACAGTAAGCTGTGAGGAGAACATTGTCTGCAAAGGGATATAGATAGACTAAGTGAGTGGGCAGTAAGGTGGCAGATGGAGTATAATGTAGGAAAATGTGAGGTTATTCACTTTGATAAGAATTGAAAAACAGAATAGTTTTTAAATGGCGAGAAACTTTTAAATGTTGGTGTCTTGTGCAAGAAACACAGAAAGCGAGCATGTAGGTAAGTGGCGTGTTGTCCTTTATTGCAAGGGGGTTGGAGTATAAGAGTAAGGAAGTCTTGCTGCAAATGTACAGGGCCTTGGTGAGACCACACCTGGAGTACTGTGCAGAGTTTTGGTCTCCTTATCTAAGGAAGGAAACACTTGCCTTGGAGGTGGTACAACAGAGGTTCACTAGATTCTGGGGATGAGAGGACTGCCTGATGAGAGATTACATAGAATGGGCCTGTACTTTCTGGAGTTTTGAAGAATTAGGAGGTGATCTCATTGAAACATATAAGATTCTGAAGGGGATTGACAGGGTAGCTGCTGAGAGGTTGATTCCCCTAGCTGGAGTGTCTAGAACGAGGGGGCACAGTCTCACAATCAGGGGTAGGCCATTTAAGACGGGAGATGAGGAGGAATTTCTTCACAACAGATTTTTGGAGTCTAGGGGAATCAAGGGATATGGAGATCGGGCAGGAAAGTGTTGAGGTCGATGATCAGCCATGATCTTATTGAATGTCGGAGCAGGCTCGAGGGGCCATATGGCCTACTCCTGCTCCTATTTCTTATGTTCTCATCTGTTCCCAGTGGCAGAAGGGTTGCAGACCAGAGGACAGAGTTAAGGTGATTGGCAGAAGGACCAAACACGACATGAGGGGAAACTTTAAAAAAAAACGCAGCGTGTGGTTAGGATCTGGAAACACTGCTTGAAAGAATGGTGGAGGCAGACTCAATGTTATCTTTCAAAAACCGAGTTGGATAAGTCACTGAAGGAAAAAGTTGCAAGGCTACGGGGGAGTGGGACCAGCTGAGAGCCAGCACAAGCTCATCGGGCCGAACGGGCAACTTCCGTGCTGTAACCATTCTGTGATTCTATGATTCAAGCAGCTTCTGAGCTGCCTCCTCCAATTCTACTTCTCCTCCACTTTTATCATCTATACATTTCTCTAATTTGCTATGAGTTTCAGAATCGAAGTCCCAGATATAAAATTAAACAAACGAAAATGACAGGCAGGAAACGACCAGTTAGAAACTTGCTGCTGCACCTGTGTGGGATAAGCTGCATCAGTGGAGATTTGGACAAGTTGAAATTTGTGAAAGCTGGAACACAGGAGGGCATTGAAGCAATGGAGGCTGAAAGGGATTGGGAATTGAAGTGAGATAGGGTCACAGTTGGATAATGTTGCAGAATTGGACAAAGGCATTTGAGGTGATGGTTGGGGTATGGAGTTTGAAGCTCAGCTCAGAATACAGCAATAACTGCATTTCTGAAATTTCACACATGAATTCTGATGGGTATATGGGTCAAAGATAAAAAAAGAAATACAGAATCTTATTGGCTTAAATATCTACTACACCCAAGGCTCAAAAGGATATTATTCCCAAGCTTGTACATTAGGTTAATGCTGAACCAAAATCAGAACTAAAAATGACCTGATTTGACAGTGGATTAAATCACAATGTTTAAAATGTTTCCCTTTATGGTAGGTGAAACCTTTCTAAAATTGCATAGGTTTCACTTACTGGAAGGAGTGTGGGCAAGAACTAACTCACTTTCACCATGTGCACCCCCCACCCAAAGGTTGAGACTTCTAATTTGGTCCTTCAAAGCTCAGTCTAGCTGGACATTACTCAAATCATCATCCTCACTAGACAGAAGGTGGAGAGGAGAGAAAAAAAAAAGGAGCGCGAGCGCACCACACACAGCGCGACACACACACACAGCGCGACACACACACACAGCGCGACACACACACACAGCGCGACACACACACACAGCGCGACACACACACACAGCGCGACACACACACACAGCGCGACACACACACACAGCGCGACACACACACACAGCGCGACACACACACACAGCGCGACACACACACACACACGGGAAAGAGGGGTAGGGCAGATAAAGTAAGCCCTCCACACGCATTTCATACACGGCTTGCTCCAATATACAAACCACATAGCAGCAAATGAATGAGCACCAAAGAAATGGAGTGCACACATAGCAAAATGCTCCTGAAGCGATAAGAAATCAATCTGAAAATATTCAAGATAATCATTGAAGGGCAAGTGATTTTCTGACCATTCATTTCGGATGAGATGTTAACTCGTTTGCTCGCTCACATGAATGTAAAAGATCCCATGGCACTATTCGAAGAAAAGCAGGGGAGTTCTCTCTGGTCTCCTTGCCAATATTTATCCCTTCACCGACACCTAAAAACAGATGCTCTGGTCATTTATCTCATTGCTGTGTGGGAGAGCTTGCTGTGCACAAATTGGCTGCTGCGTTCCCTACATTACAACAGTGACTACACTCCAAAAGTACTTCATTGGCTATAAAGCGTTTGGAATGTCCTGAGATTGTGAAAAGCACTATATAAATGCAAGTTCTTTCTCTCTTTAAATGGAAACTCAGAAGTGGGAGGATGCCTAACTAAACCAACAAGGACACATTGTTTTTGCTTGATGCTGGGGCAACCCAATGAAAAGTGACCCTTTTTAGCGGGGCAGAACTAAAAGAACTAAACCATGAAAAAAAAACAAAAAGGAATAGAAACTGAAATAAAATTAGAGGTCCAATATACACTTCAATCCCTGAGGTGCTCCTTTGCCAGGGCTTCCCGGGCATAGACAAAACCACGGAAGAAAGGCAGGTGGCCAGAGCGTTAAGCCCATGAGCCACGTAGAACCTGGACCTATAGATGGCCATTTTTGGCCAGGCTCAGGAGCAGCCCCATGAGGAGGTCCTCTGACTTGCCCTCTCCACACTGGGTGGCCAAAGCGTGGGACACAAGGAACCAGAAATTGAGGAGCTAACCTTATGCAATTTGGCCAAGTGCAACAGGAGTGTAGAAGCAGAACATTCACCCTCAAGTTCCCCTGGCACTGTGACCTGCAGCCACACTAATCTGATCACAGAAGCATTAAGATCCCTCAAGAATAAAACAGTAAACGAAACACAAAAAAAAATCAATGATCAAAGGCTTCAAACAAAAGGACATTAACATAATGAGAAAACTCTACACAAAGTCACTTCAGAACAAAAGCAGCCACAAAAAAAATATGGCAATGAAAACACTGCAGCCAAGCGTGTGACATTGAATCATATGCCCCATGCCATAAAAAGCTGTCAGATACATTAAAAAAAAATACACCCCCCCCCCGCCCCCTCCACTTCAATTTAGTAGATCCTATACCAGGTTTCTCCAACCTGATGGGACCCTTCATTTGAACTAGCACAACGTGAAATGCCAATCTATCTTTCCCTTTCAAACACTGACTCACTTGTTCTGTTTGTCCAGCACTTCCCCTGCACTTTTATTTCAGAGTTATCACAGATGAAGATCTCCCTTTTATCAATTTACAACTCCCAAAAGTCCACACCCATCTCACCACCTGAATTTTACTCAGTGTTGCTACATAACTCAAGCATTACTGAAGAAAATTATATTGAAATTATGGACAATCCTCACCTCAGGTGTACATTTTTAAAAAGAAAATGCAAATATTATTTAATTTTAAAATGTCTGTTAAAATTTTAATCTTTGTTGTTTAATAGAGATTAAATATATAAAGTAGCCAGAAATGTCCTTTTCTATGATCGAGAGCATTAGGAGAGAGGGGACAAGAGAGATGGCAAGGTTGAAGGGGTGATGACAAACACAGTTAAGAGGGTTTTGTGTGGCGTGAGGGGCTTAGGGCAGACACGGAGTCAGAGAGAGTAGGTAAGGAAAGCGAAGGTTGAAATCACTAGGAAGGAGGAGTTGGTCAGTGCAGAGGCTGACGGAGGAAAGATCGGAGTGAAAAACTTGGGGCCCGAAAATCGGTGAAACCCAAGGCCCGCCCAAAGGACTGCCGAGAGACCGGGCAGTACTTTGCCGGGAAAATTCCTCCAAATGAGTTGGCAGTACCGCCCGGTGGTCAACAATGGCTTACGCCCTCAATCTGGGCGGGAACTCTCAATCTCGGCGGCAAAGGCTCTTGTCGTCCAAGTGCCACCGAGGATGGAGTCCGGCCCATGGAGGGGGGGGGGGGAAAAAGACCTGAAACTAAAAAAAAATCAAAGGAAACAAAAAACACCTTCAGGGGACTCCATCCAGGCAAGTCGCTATGTTTTTTTAAAAAATTACTTTCACTAACCTGGTTTTCCCTTCTTCATACCTACCGTCGGGTTAGACCAGCCTCCACGCAGCAGTCCTTCCTCCTGCTGGCACGACGCCCGCCCACACCAATCTGGCATCGCGGCGGGCAGGCGGGAGGCCACTTACGCTACTTGGCCGCCAGCGGGTGGTTCCCGGCAGTACTCCCCTCCCGCCCAAGTGGAAACTGGGAGAGGAAAACGGCAGCAAAACTCGGTGGCAGTGGGCGGTAAGGCCTTCGAGCGGAGCTTGGGGACGGTAGACAATAAGGATTTTAAAAGGAGACGCAAAAGGGGCGGAATGTTCAAAAGGGGGAAGAGGGTGGAGAAGGTGGTGCGACTTGGTAGTGAAGGCCACATGGTCACCACAGTGACTGGGGCAGGACAGGTGGTGGAAACTACAGCTGGGTAGGGAAGCTTTACTAAGGGACAAGGTGTACCACCCACGAGTCAAGTTTCAGTTAAAGCCAGGAGGTTCACTGGAGTATTCCACAATAAAGTCATGTATGGTACGGGCTTTGTTCATCAAGTGGTTTCATGGTAATTCCATAAAGGCAGAGGATAGCTGTGTTGAAGTGTGGGGAGGGGGTGGGAGTATGATTCAAGCCTGGGATGGCAGCTGGAGAATAGGAAGGGAAGGAGGCAGAATAGAACTGCTCGAGAGGGGCAAGAGTACAAGGAAAGGAAGATAGAAGTCCTGAGGGACAGCCAAAATACACGTGAATAGATCAGGCATTCCTCCTTTTGTATTTCATGCCCCACTCTAGTTTCCTTTAACTATTCCTCCTCTGAAGGGGACGGCGCATCTCGGGATGCAGTTCCATGGGTGCTGATGCTATTCACTACCTTGCCCAACATGTACACTCGCATACTTCGTGTCACAGTGGGCAAACAACAGTGAAAACCCCGGATTTTTTTCCCCCTTCTGGAGTCAATGTGTCCGAGACTAACCAGTTCAGCACACAACTGGAATTCAACCTGGGGCCTTTGTAGTTCACATGACTTAGTGCCACATAACATTACACACTTGTATCCACTGAGCACCAAATACCCTGGTTACGTGCATCAGATTCTAAATCAATAGTTTATAATTTTTAGTAAATCTGTGGCATAACTAAGACCACCTATTTCCACCTCTAAGATCACCCATCTCTGCCCCTGGCTCAGCTCATCTGCTGCTGCAACCCTCATCCATGCCTTTGTCATCTCTAGAGTTGACTATTCCAATGCACTCTGGCTGGCCTCCCACATTCTACCCTCCGTAAACTTGCTCATCCAAAACTCGGCTACCCATGTATTAACTCGCACCAAGTCCCATTCACCCATTGCCACAGTGCTTTACCTACAATGGCAGCACGATTTAAAAATTCTCATCCTTGTTTTTACATCAGATTCCAACAAATATACGGCACAGAAACAGGCCATTCGGCCCAACCAGTCCATGCCGGTGTTTATGTTCCACTCGAGCCTCCTCCAGTCTTTCCTCATCACTGTCAGCATAACTCTCTATTCCCTTCTCCCTCATATGCTTATCTAATTGCCCTTTAAATGCATCGATACTATTCGCTTCAACTACTCCGTGGTAGCGAGTTCCACATTCTCACCGCTCTTTGGATAAAGTTTCTTCTGAATTACCTATTGGATTTCTTGGTGACTGTCTTATATTGATGACCTCTAGTTATGCTCTTCCCCACGTGGAAACACTCTATATCCACTATATCAAAACCTTCTGTAAAGTCCTTACTCGACAGCATGAAACCACACGAGGCACATTCCAGGGACAAGGCCACTCTGTGACCTTGACTTTTTATTATAGGACTCCAGAAGTGATGACCCCACGTGGGACCTCCCTTTATATACCCGTGATCAGGTAAGGAGGTGTCTCCCACAAGTTCACCCCTTGTGGTCAAGGTGTGCCTCTAAGTTGAGTGTATACAGTAATACAGTGGTGTTACATTGTGGTTACAAACATGACATCACCTTCCCCCCCGCCAAAGTCTTACTGAGATCATAGGTTTAGTCTTTCAGGTGGTCTACGCTCCCTCGTGGAGCGCCGCAGTTGAGGCTCTGGTTGTTGGACACTGACGTGAGTGTCTGTCACCTGTGGTGACTCCGGCCTGTCCGGGCTGACCGCAGGGACTGTGCATTCTTCTGATTGCTCTTGTTGCTCGTTCACTGGCGGTGTTGTGAGCTCCATCTCATGGTGGTCTTCACGTTCCTCCGTGTCCATGCACAACCTTTTTTTTTTTTTTAAAAAACTTGGTCCAGATGCTTACGGCATATCTGGCCATTGTGGAGTTTTACCACGATGGCCCTATTCCCCTCTGTCAATTACAGTGCCCTCAAGCCATTTGGGCCCCATGGAATACAGGATCATTTATTTCTATACATCTTCCCCTTGAATTACGGTCATGGTACACTATGTCGGTCAGGACTGGGTGGATGAGAGACAACCGAGTTTTGAGTGTCCGTTTCGTGAGTAGCTCTGTGGCGGGACCCCCGTGAGCGAGTGCGGTCGGGATCAATAGGCCAGCAGGAGGCGCGATAGGAGGCATTGTAGGGTGGGTCCTTGAATCCTGAGCATTTCTTGCTTAATGATTTGGACTGCCCGTTCCGCCTGGCCATTGGAGGCCGGCTTGAACGGCACAGTCCTGACATGGTTGATGCCATTGCCAGACATAAACTCCCGGAATTCATAGCTCGCTCGTGAAACATGGGCCACTATCACTAACCAGGATGTCCGGCAACTCATGGGATCCATTTCGAGTACGCATCTACAATGAGGAACATCTTCCCCATGAACGGGCCCGCGTAGTCAACGTGAATGCATGACCATGGCTTGGTGGGCCAGGGGCTGAGCGGGGCCTCCCTGGGGGCATTACCCAGCTGGGCACACGTCGTGCACCTGTGAACAGTGTTCCAGGTCCGAATCAATTCCAGGCCACCAAATGAGTGACCGGGCAATGGCCTTCATCACAATTCCTGGGTGGAGTTCCCTGATGAATGCCTCCCTACCCTTCTGGGGCATGACTACCCAGCTGCTCCATAGTAGGCAGTCGGCTTGGATGGAGAGCTCATCCATCCGCCTGTGGAACGGTCTGACCTCCTCAGGGCATGCTCAGTGTGTGGGCGCCCAATCCCCAGTCAGGACACATTTCTTAATGAAGCATCGGAGGGGATCTCTTTGTCCAGATTTTGATCTGGTGTGCTGTGATGGGGGAGCCTGCACTGTCAAAGGCATCGACAGCCATGACCATCTCAGCGCTTTGCTCAGCTGCCCCCTCGGTTGTGGCCAGTGGGAGCCTGCTGAACATGTCAGCGCAGTTTTCAGTGCCAGATGGAGTAGTCATAAGCAGCTAGTGTGAGAGCCCACTGCTGATGCGAGCTGATGCATTGGCATTGACATGCCTGCTGTCAGACAGCAAGACTGAGTGTCTTGTAGTCTGTCTCTAATTCAAACTTACTACCAAAAAGAGGTACTGATGCATTTCTTTTTTTTTTACACCATAGACACATGCAAGCGCTTCCTTCTCGACCATCCCATAGCCCCATTCAGCTTGCGCGGGCGACCTGGAGGCATAAGCCACAGGTTGTAGCTGACCCTCAGCATTGCCCTGCTGCAACACGCACCCAACAGCATAGGATGATGCATCACGTCAGAACTAAATGTTTACCGGGGTCGTTCAGGGTCAACAATTTGTTTGAACAAAGCAGGTTTCGCACCCGATCAAAGCCCATCCCTGACAGTCCCCCCGAAGACCAATCACGACCCTTACACAGGAGCACGTGTAGCGGCTCCAATAACGTGCTCAAGTTCGGCAGAAAGTTCCCAAAATAGTTCAACAGTCCCAGGAATGAACGCAGCTCCGATGTGTTGCAGGGCCTGGGCACTCGTCGAATCGCCTCTGTTTTGGATTCGGTGGGCCGAATCCCATCTGCAGCAACTCTCCTGCCCAGAAACTCAACCTCAGGAGCCAAGAACACACATTTAGACTTCTTGAGTCGCAGGCCTGCCCAGTACAGTCAGCGTAGCACCTCCTCCAGGTTGTGGAGGTGTTCCTCGGTGTCTCGACCCGGGGTGAGGATGTCGTCCTGGAATAGGATCGTTCCCGGATGGATTTAAGCAGGCTTTCCATGTTACGTTGAAAAATCACGGCCGCTGATCGAATGCCAAATGGGCACCTGTTATACGCAAACAGTCCGTTGTGTGTGGTGATGGTGGTCAGTAGTTTGGATTAGTGAGCCAGTTCCTGGGTCATATAGGCTGAAGTGAGGTTCAATTTGGTGAACAGTTTGCCGCCTGCCAGTGTGGCGAAGAGGTCCTCCGCTCTTAGGAGCGGGTATTGATCTTGTAGGGACACCAGATTGATGGTGGCCTTGTAGTCGCCACAGATCCTGACAGAGCCATCCGCTTTTAGAACGGGAACGATGGGGCTTGCCCAGTCGATTAATTCAACAGGCGAGATGATGCCCTCAACAGCCGGTCCAATTCGCTCTCTATTTTTCCACATCACATACAGCACCACTCTGGCTTTGTGGTGCACTGGCCTGGCGTCCGGGGTGATGTGCATCACTACTTCAGTGCGTTTAAAAGTCCAGACGCCCGGTTGGAATAGTGACTCGAATTGTTGTAGGACTTGAGCACGAACTTCGCTCCGAGGACATTGCATGAACATCCCCCCCATTTCCAGTTCATCTCGGCTAACCAGCTCCTCCCCAACAGTGCGGGACCAATGCCCGGGACAATCCAGAGTGGCAGCCGGTTCACTAACCCATTGTGTGTGACAGCCATCATTGCACTGCCTAGCACCGGAATGATTTCTTTGGTGCAAGTCTGTAATTGTGCCTCAATAGGTTCTAATTTGGGTCGACTGGCTTTGAGTGGCCATAGCTTTGCAAATTGCTGAATGCCCATGAGTGATTAGCTGGCCCCAGTGTCCAGCTCCATGCATACTGGGATACGGTTCAACAAAACCCATCATTGGTGGCGTTTGTGTATGAACTGTGAATATTCGCTGCATGGACCCGCTGAACCTTGGCATCCATCGATTGCCCCAAAAGTCATCCTGCCTCACACAACCCTCTTCTGGTCCATCTGTCTCATATCAGTCTGGTTGCAGGTTTTCTGCACATTCGAGGTAAATGGCCACTGAGATTGTAGTTTCTGCAGACAAACTGTTTGAATCTGCAAGATCTGGCTGAGAGTTTTCCCCACACCTCCAGCATGAGTTAAAGTTTCCATTGTTGGGGACAAAGGGACTATGGCCAGGAATTCCACGCTGACTGTCCCTTTGACTGCTCTTAAGTACCCGATTAGTGGGTGTCAATGGCCCCATCCTGGGCCGCATTGTCCACTGTGATGGCGTGAACGTCTGTTCAGCCTGCCATTGTCTCTGTTGAGGTCCTGCTCTGGGGTCTATTATTGCCTGGTAAATGTCGGACTGCCCCTGCCTGCCTGCGGGGCTCGGAGTAGCATTAATGATGTTGACTCCCATCCATCGCTGCGTTAGAGGCAGAATTGCGCACGTAAATCATTTTCGTCTCTTCCTCCCCCGCCATGAAAGTCTGAGCCAACAACGCTGCCACTTCCAAGGTCAAGTCCTTGGTCTCAATTAACTTGTGAAAAATTCCCACATGACCGATACCCTCGATAAAGAAGTCCCTTAGCATCACCCCCCCTGCAGGCTTCTGAACACAGAGGCTAGCCAAACGCCAGAGGTCCACTACAAAGTCCAGTATGCTCTGTCCTTCACGGCGTTGGTGGGTGTAGAATCGGTGTTGAGCCATGTGTATGCTGCTCGCCGGTTTGGGGTGCTCCCCGATTAATTTGCTAAGCTCTTCAAAGGTTTTGTCCGATGGCTTTTCGGGTGCCAGTAAGTCCTTCATGAGCGCATAAGTCTTTGGCCCGCAGCTGGTCAGGAGATGAGCCCGTCGCTTGTCGCCCGCTGCATCCCCCAGCCAGTCTTTCGTAACGAAGCTTTGCTGAAGCCTCTCGACAAAATCGTCCCAGTCTTCCCCGACACAGTACCGTTCCTCTGTGCTACCGGTGGCCATTCTCGTGGGTCGTGAATTCCCGTTTCTCGTCGCCAATGTAAAGTCCTTACTCCACAGCATGAAACCACATGAGGCACATTCCAGGGACAAGTCCACTGTGACCTTGACTCTTTATTACAGGACTCCAGAAGTGATGACCCTGCATGGGACCTCCTTTTATATACCTGTGTGATCAGGTAAGGAGTTTCTCCTTAGATATAGCCCTTACGGCTAAAGGGATCAAACGGTATGGAGAGAAAGTGGGAAAGGGGTACTGAGGTGAATGATCAGCCATGATCATATTGAATGGTGGTGCAGGCTCGAAGGGCCGAATGGCCTACTCCTGCACCTATTTTCTATGTTTCCATGTTTCCCACAAGTTCACCCTCTGTGGTCAAGGTGTGCATCTAAGTTGAGTGTATACAGTAATAGTGGTTTTACATTGTAGTTACAAACATGACACCTTCCATGATTTGAGACACCTCGATTAGGTCACCCCTCAACCTGTTCATCCTTTCCCTTGCAATACCCTCACATTTCTGGTATCATCCTTGTAAATCTTCTCTGCACCCTCTCCAATAACGGTCCTTTTTATAATATGGCGACCAGAACTGTCGCAGTACTCCAAGTGTGGTCTAACCAAGATTCGATACAGGTTTAGCATAATCCCACTACTTTTCAATTCAATCTCGAGAAATAAACTAGTGCTTGGTTTGCTTTTTTGAAATGGCCTTGTTAACCTGCATTACTATTTTCAGTGAGGTGTGTATTTGTACTCCGAGATCCCTTTGTTCCTCTACCCCACCCAGACTTGCACCCTCCAAGTAGTAAGTGACCTCCCTATTCTTCCTACCAAAATGCAAAGGCTTTTCACTCACGTTTAATCTGTTCCAGTTTGCATTTATTACTTTCCCAATCTTCCAGCACTTTTCCCAATTCCCATTTGTTAGATTCCCAGCTCCTGGGAACAAGATTTTCAAATCCTTCCATGGGCTCACCCCTCCTTATCTTTGTAATCTCCTCCAGCCCCAGAACCCAGAGGGGTAACTGCACTCCTCTGATTCTGCCCTTGAGTATCCCGGATTATAATTGCTCCATCATTGGCAGCCATGCCTTCAGTTGCTTAAGCCCCAAGCATTGGAATTCCCTATCTAAACCTCTATCTCTGTTTCCTTCTTTAAGATGCTCCTTAAAACCTACTTCTTTGGCCAAGCTTTTGGTCACCTGCCCTACTTTCTCCTTGAGGCTCTGTCAAATATTTGTCTTATAATACTCCTGTAAAGCATCTTGGGATTTTTACTACATTAAAAAAGGTGCTATGGAGATACAAGTTGTTGTTGTAAATTTAACATTTTTTGCCTAAAGAGTAAGTTTTAGGCTTACAAAAATACAACTTTTTTCACGTGATGCAGACTGGGCAATGTTTGCTCTAGCCAAAGCAGCCCTATTACCTCAGACAAATCTTAGCTCCATTCCAAGATTCAGAACTCAAGAATTCACCATTGTAGCCATTCCAGTAGGTATTTCCAGACACTAATGTGCTCCAAGCTGTGATACAGAAAAAGCAAGGCTGCAGGTTAGCTTCCAGCTCAGTGGTTCTTGTTAATCCCTTAAAAAAAGGCTGCAATACCCATCAATATAGACTCATGTTTGAGAAAGTCATCATAGGCAGTCCCTCGAAATCGAGGAAGACTTGCTTCCACTCAGAGTTCTCAGGTGACTGAACAGTCCAATACAGGAATTACAGTCTCTGTCACAGGTGGGACAGACAGTGGTTGGAGGAAAGGGTGGATGGGGAGTCTGGTTTGCCGCACGCTCCTTCTACTGCCTGCGCTTGTTTTCTGCATGTTCTCAGCAACAAGACTCGAGGTGCTCAGTGCCCTCCCGGATGCTCTTCCTCCACTTTGGGCCAGGGACTCCCAGGTGTTGGTGGGGGATGAAAGTCTACACTATTTAGCATGCCTCATCTTCAGTTTTCGCTTCACTTTTGCTATTAGCAATGCAAGAGATTCCACGGGCTGCTTTGTGCCAGACTGAGCTCACAATTGGTGCCCTCCAGCACCACCTCCCTCCACCTACTGTCCCTACTGGAGGTGGGACAGGCGACTAACCTGCTCCCAGGCAGTGGGTCACCTATTATTACAATAATGAGGCTGGCGTGCCTCATGGTGATCCACCATTTCAAATTTAATTCTGGCTGGCCAGATGTCCCGGACCTCAGGACATAAAGGGAGGGGGTGGATTTCTGGATCCAGTAGGTATGGGCCTTTCCACTTCCCTGCTGGCTCCAGTGACCCGGTCTCACCCACCTCCACAACCGGAACCACCCAGAGGCCCCCGGCCCTCCGCCACCACCCCACTTTCTCCTCCGAGGCCTCCAGTCTCCCCCCTCCGGACCCAGATTGCCTTCCCAGTCTCCCCCGACCCCCCCCCCCCCCCATCAGAGTTTGTGGGTTACTAGGAGGGAGACGGATTTGCCCAAGGCAGGTTGGGAGCATGTGCCAATTTGGATACCGCTTTGGCACCTGGAATCCCAGATGCCTGCTGATTGGCCCTTGAGCAACAGGGGTTGGGGGTGGGGGGGCAGCCAATAAAGATGTCTTTTCAAATCTATTACATTAAAATGTCCTCTTTGGGTGTCCCGGCCACTTGCCAGGCCTTGACGTCACCTGTTATGCATCCTTGTGAAGACCAGCATGCCTCACTGCCCTCTGTGCACCAACCAGGGTTTGGTGTCATGGTTAGGAGTGGGAATTCCTAGCGTAGGTAATCCCAGAACCCAGCTCCATCCCAGCCTGTCATTTGCTTGAAACGGATGGACAGGATTCCCGTCACAGCTCTTCAGAAACGATGGCACCCTGATGGGTCGTTTTTTTTAAAAACTCCCTTTTTGAGGGTATTCCTCTGATGTCCTGCCACAATTTCAGTGGAGCCGGATAGAAGCCCAAAAGAATTTCAGGAATAACAATGCAAGAAGAGGAAAAACATTATCCATTCACATCAGACCTCACAGAATACCTGACAGCAGCAAATCTGGGGTACCTGCACAGGCCGTACGCAACCGGGCAGAGAAAATAACATTAATTAAATGTATTGTGTTAGGGAAATTCACGATTCTCGTTACCGTTTGCAGGAATACTGGGGGCAACATTGTACAGCACGAATTAGGCATAGGGAGCAATGCGAACAACAGAACAGGTAGGCCCAAGGTCCACTCTATATTGAGCCTTGGGCTTCATTTAAACTAGACCGGTGTGCTGTGGGTACCTGCTGCGTGTCCTCAGGCGGCTCACGGGCAAAGCCAATGTAAATTTCAGATCGTTGCATCGCCGACAGCTGCCCTCGGAGCTCCGGGGGGGGGGGAGGGGTGGGTAGTGACAGGATAGGGCCAAGTGGTGGCTGGCATTGGTCCTCAAGACCACTCCAGCTCCTCCTGGCTCCACATTCAGGCAACTATTTAAGGACCATTTGTTAAGCTGCATGTAGACGTAGCAATCGTTAAACACAGCCAGCATTCAGGGCAACCCAATTTCAGGAAGGGGTCCTGAAACAGGCATCAGGCTCCCTGTTTGCATATGCAAAGACCCAATGCCTGTATCAGGCACAGGTCCTGGACGGCTATACTTCAGCCTTTAGCAATATGGCGGTTGGAGCACTTTCAAGCGAAGTGCACATGCAGTCCGCCATATTGGATGCTTAGGAGCTCATTTTACACCTGTAAAATAGAAGTGACATCAATGAATTTTTAAGCCATTGGGAGGAATTATAACCCCCCCAAAAAAATGGGTGGATTGGGCTCGGATGGGAGGTTAAAGAGTTAAAGAACAATCTCAACCCCAGCCCACCCAGTTCGTTTTACTGGAGGTGGGACAGGCGACTAACCCGCTCCCAGGCAGTGGGTCACCTATTATTACAATAATGAAGCTGGCATGCCTCATGGTGATCCACCATTTCAAATTTAATTCTGGCTGGCCAGATGTTCCCGGACCTCAGGGAACCCGCCAGATAAAGGGAGGGGGTGGATTTCTGGATCCAGTAGGTATGGGCCTTTCCACTTCCCTGCTGGCTCCAGTGACCCGGTCTCACCCACCTCCACAACCGGAACCACCCAGAGGCCCCCGGCCCTCCGCCACCACCCCACTTTCTCCCCCGAGGCCTCCAGTCTCCCCCCTCCGGACCCAGATTGCCTTCCCAGTCTCCCCGACCCCCCCCCCCCCACCCCTCGATCCTCATCTGGCCCACAACCTTCTGCCGATCCCTCCCTATCTCTTCTCTGCAGCCTAGTGCCAAGGGCCTATCCGCCCAACAGCCAGACAGTCTCTACATCTGGCTGGCTGAGGAAAGGAAACAGGAGTTTTGAAATGCTAATCAGGCCTCGTCATTAAATTTGGCAGTGCCTACGGGAAACCCATTCCCCTGGTTTTCCGACCACTTCCTCGCATCCCTGCCTCCAGATATAAATTCCAGCCATTGTTTCAGCAGAGTGCACAATTTACAACACACACATGCCCAGACCAAGGTCGACCAGAACCAGCAAGTCCAGACTAAGACAACAAGCATGACCAACCTTAACATTAAAGGTCAGATTGACAAACAACAAATCAAACAAGTCCAGGCCAAGACTTAAAGCAAAACTTAACACCTCATAACACGGTTCCACTGTTCTAAAATGGTCTTCAATTTTTCAATCAGCATGCAGCCAAGCCTCCTATACAGCCCTGGCTGGAAACCCCAAGTGACCGCATGGATTGTACAAATCCACAATTCGAGGTGACTTCAAGAAGCAGCACATCCACATTTAATATTGTAAAGTTCATTTTACACACATCTCCAAGTTGTGCTGTCGCTGCACCTGACCAAGGAATCATATAGAGGAATGATGCCAACTTCTACAGCCAGGCCTGTCATTGAAGAGCATCAGTACCACACTGCAAGCAGTGGCAAACATGACAATGGTCTCACAACTACTGCATTTAAATAGCACAGGAGTATAGTTATTGTTGTTGAAACATCTTGTTGAATTGTGTTTACTAGGTTGTTGAATCCCTTGTGTTACAGACTGCTTGAAGGCAATGCAGCAGATTTGAGATTCGTCAGTCTACAGAGCAAAGAACTCTTTCAACACAAAATCACCCAACCGTGTGCATCATACTCTGAAGTATCTGGTCACATCAATTCATGTTCCTGAAGCATCTTCCATTTTGTAGCTGACTCCATGAGGTCAGCATCACAAAACAACTCAACACTGCCTGTGACAAAGCTACACCAAGTACTGATCACCCTCTGCCTCAGGAACAACCTCTGGATATCAGTCCTAAAAAGTTACCGTTTGCTAGTTGGAACCCCTGTCCCCGTCTTACAACCACGGTTTATTTTAAAGTCATATGCCAGATTAATTATTTCTGTCATTAGTATCTTCGATACCTCAACAAGATGACCTATCAGACGATTCTTTTCCATGGTGAAAATCAAAACGGGGCAAAATTGCCCAAGAGGTCACGGAGGTGCTGCCTCAGCAGCTTGGCGCCCTGCGGTTAGCGCCCTGGGCCAACGGCGATGACACCACCACCATGCCCAATGACCCCTCACCGCCCCGTGCCAACCCCGTAACGCCCCCTTGGGGGGGGGGAATTTCCGTGCGGGTCGCAAAGCTGCCCACCATCTTCTTTTGTCGGCTGACTCTAGGGTCGACTAGACGATGGTGGCCCTAGTATGGTTCGGGCCGCTGTCATACAACCTGGCACTCAGTCTTGCATGCCGGGCTGCTAGCCCAGTCGCCTGCTGCCTTTGGTGGTGGCCCAGTGATGGCCATCAGAGGCCGTGCAGAGTGTGCAGTGACCCTCCCGGGCATTATAGCATGTCAGCAGTATGCAGAGCCCCTAAAGCAAGCGCGGTGTGAGAGTGTGCGCTCCACTTCCTTTCGGGGGCAGTAAGGGCAATTCCATGTCTGGGGCAGGACTTCCCTGGTGGGCACTAAAAGTCCCAATCCCCAAAAAGTTACCACCCTCAATCGGGGCATGGGGCAATTTCTCCCCCAAAGTCTCTCCAATCTTTCATCTTTATTTTAGACACCTGACATCAGAGATCAGCATATGGATCTTCTCTGCACTGCCTCCAACACTTGAATGTCTCCTTTGTGTCTTTGGAACCAGAACTGAACACAGTGGTGTTACTAAAAAGGGGTTATTTGACCAGAAAACACACAAGTACAGCTGACTTATATTCTATTGTTTTGGTTAGGTAAGTTAACATTGTATTGGCTATATTGGTTGCTGCTCGGTGTTAGTTGGATATGTTGAGTGTTGAGTCTACCATGACTCCTATGTCTCTTTCAACCTCATCCATAGCTATTTCAGCACCTTTCACACATCACCAATTTATTGTTCCTTTATGCATTAAATTTCATCTGTCATGGTTCTGCCCACTTACACATCTTGTTCAGCTCTCTTCCAATCGCACTGCCCCTGCTAGTTTGGCATGATATGTAAATTTAACCAACTTGCATTCAGCTTCTGAATCCAAGTCAGTGATGTAAATTAGAAAGTGACTCCAACACGGAGGGAAACCCACTGCAAGCATCACCTTCAGGGCCACAAAAAGGGCAGATGACCACGGCTGGAGGTCCTCATACAATAGGTGGTCGTGCTACTCAACTGCCTCTTTGATGAAGCATGTTCTTATGCATATTTCCTCACTAAGGTCCTCATATGACCTGTGTTGCCTGTATATTCTATCTGATGGGGCCCATGCTCCTTAAATGCTGTCCAACTCTTTGTTCCATCCTGTACTGCTCCTTGTCTCCCATGATAATGTTATACAAGGGTATGCCCAGAGGGAATGCCATACTTGCTCCTGAGAAACCCTCACCATGCACAAGGTTGAGGGAGTGGGGAAGTGAAAGTCTCCAAGTGGTCACAGTCAGAAGCTATTCCAGGTCTGAGTGGACAGAACGCCAAAAATTGCTTCAAGTGCTTTCCAGCTGCCTAAATCACAACTGAAAATCTTCACACTCTTCAGGCTCACAAAATCCGCACTTGCGCTGGTCACAGCAGACCCTTACAACGACGATGCCTGATAATTCTCTTCCAACTTACCCAAATGATTTGCAAGTATAACAGGAAAGAAAGACTTGCATTTATATAGTACATTTCATGACCTCAGGATGTCCATCATAGGCGGTCCCTCGGAATCGAGGAAGACTTGCTTCCACTCTTAAAATATGAGTCCTTAGGTGGCTCAACAGTCCAATACGAGAACCACAGTCCCGGTCACAGGTGGGGCAGATAGTCGTTGAAGGTAAGGGAAGTTGGGACAGATTTGCCACACGCTCTTTCCGCTGCCTGCGCTTGGTTTCTGCATGCTCTCGGCGGTGAGACTCGAGATGCTCAGCGACCTCCTGGATGTACTTCCTCCACTTAGGGCGGGTCTTTGGCCAAGGACTCCCAGGTGTCAGTGGGGATGTTTCACTTTATCAGGGAGGCTTTGAGGGTGTCCTTGTAACCTTTCCTCTGCCCATCTTTGGCTCGTTTGCTGTGAACGAGTTCCAAGTAGAGCGCTTGCTTTGGGAGTCTCGTGTCTGGCATTACAGCAATGAATTAAGCACATTACAGCCATCTTTTGAAGTACACAAGATCCCATAAACAGCAATGTGACAATCTGTTTTATAGTGATGTTGCTTGAGGGATAATTATTGGTCAGGACACCGGGGAGAACTTACCTGCTCTTCTTCAAAATAGTGTCGTGGGAACTTTTACATCCACCTGAGGACAGATAAGTGCAGCTCTCCCTCAGTACTGCACTGGAGTGTCAGTCTACATTTTGCGCTCGTGTACCTGGAGTGGGACTTGAACCCACGACCCTCTCTCAGGTGGAGAGAGTGCTACCACCAAGCTATGGCTGGTACTCGAAGGCCAATGGTGCTGCAGCTACATTAGAATATATTCAAATGAGCTCTGGGCTGCATCACAGGAAGTGCCAGGAAGCACAGAGTACTGGAAGGTTGAACTTGTGGCAAGAAACTGCTGTAAACAGCACCCAGCCTATTTTCGTGCCAACAAAAGTTACTCGCCCCGACTATATATTAAAGGACACCAAAAATGGCATGCAATTGAGACCATGAGATTAGCGTCAAAATGTGCAAAACAAAAATCAAGGTCCTGAAAAGTGGTTTATGCTACACAATTATACTGTAAACACTCAGACAGTGGCATATAACCCAACCTCGAGAACTCTCAGCCTGGGTTGCGTACCAAGCCTTACTATAACCACAGCGCAAGAGTCAGGCTCAAGGAGCGGAAATCACAGGCGAAGGAGTTCCCATACAACAGCACTTTTTCCATCAGAATTTATGTGGAATGGATCTGTGCCTAAACAAATTCTGCCTTAAAATAATGCTCCTTTAACAGGACTGTCATTAATAGGTATGTGTTAAGGTCTTGCTTAACTAAGTATTCAAAAACATCCTCCACAGCCATTAAAAGATGCACACTCTTATGGCAGTAACAACAAGAATTCATTTTTGCAATTTTCTACATTAGCTTACAATAATACTGCACCTTTAAATAAAGCACATAATGAGGGGGGGGGGGGGGGTGGAAACAGCTATCGAACAGACGTAGGAGAGACTGGACAGATTATAAACAGTTTCTAAGTCTATTACATTCTTTGAATAAACTACCAGGATGTGTTTCAGGAAAACTTCTTTACTCAAAGTCTCAACATTGCTTGAAAATTGACAAATCTTTGGAGGGGAAATAAAGCTTTTTCGTAACTGCCCTGCTCTAGTCAGTACCCTGTTGGAATGTGACTGACTCCTCTATATTAGAGCTGAATGCCAATATTTCAAGAAAGGTTTGAAAATAGGTAGTGGGTTATGGTACATCTTTGGAAGTGAAATATCCGTTTTCCTGCCACTTGTTTACCAAGCATTTATGGAGCCACAAAAACACTGCTATCCAAAATGTTTCTACAAATTCCACATATCTTTCTGCAATGATACTATCAGACGTGGAAAACCACGGGAGCTATTTTAAGATGGGCGGCATTGGTGCCACACAATTTATTAAATGGCCTTATCTGTCCTTCATGTGGAAGGGGCCCACATGAGCAGCAATAGTTTAGCCGTCATGTGGGTGTATGATGTTAAAAGGTGCAGGTTGGTGATAAATTACTCTTTGCTCATAACTTCATGAGTTTAAACATGATCAATGATGATGGCCAAATTAGCAGCTCTTAAACAGCATCACTCTCAAACATCTCACCTCAAAATTTCACAACAGCAAGATACACCAAGAACCCCAGCTCATCCTTCACGACTGTACCAGATGCCTTTTCCCTCATGCCTGCTGGAAGCATTTCTTAATTGGAACAGGAAACCATTTGAAACATGTTATTTGCTTATCAGCTGTTTACAATATAGTTTCCGTTACTGCCAGGACTGGAATATATTTGCAATGAAGATGGCTGGACTGTCAGCTATGGCACCCTTGTCTCATAATCAGAAGGTTGTGGGTTCAAGTCACACTCCAGAGACTTGAGCACAAAAACCTAGGCTGACACTCCCAGTGCAGTGCTGAGGGAATGCTGCACTGCTGGAGGTGCCATCTTTCGGATGAGATGTTAAACCAAGGTCCCGTCTGCTCTCTCAGGTGGATGTAAAAGATCGCATTGCACTATTTCAAAAAAGGGAGTGTCCTGGCCAATATTTACCCCTTAATCAATATCACTAGAACAGATTATCCGGTCATTATCACATTTCTGTTTGTGGGAGCTTGCTGTGCGCAAAGTAGCACAGTGACTAAACTTCAAAAAGTACTTCATTGGCTGTAAAGCGTTTGGGACGTCGAGTGATTGTAAAAACTGCTATATAACAAAGTCTTTCATAATTATTTTCTTACAGCAAACCAAAAAAAATGCCCTTCCCCTTTAAGAAAATTGAAACTATTGTTGTTATAGCATCACTGTAAATAAAAGCCCACACACACACTCAGCACATCCCATGTCTTTAGTTTAGCACATCGGTGTCAAAGATAAGGGGCGTATTTCAGATTTGTAAAAATATTTCCATTGTGTGACACGTGGGGAGGGGGGGGGGGATTTTTTAAAAAATGGACAAAAGCATTTAAAGTCCCTTTAGATTATTAACACTAGCAGGACAAAGTTACTGCAAAAAAGTTCAGCTCAAGCTCTGGAAACCATAGCTCAATGGAGTGATGTCAGTGGCATGTCAGTAATGAATAGCAGCGAGGAATAGTTTGAAATGTGCTGTGACTGCAGCAGAGCCTACTAAATGCTCAGTGTCCCTTTGTGGGCTTAAACAATAGCACATGGCAACTTTGGAAGAGTTAGTGACAGTGGTGCCACAAACCTTATATTGCAGACACTGATGAGGCTGCATTATCCTAAGCCCTTGTATCAGAATGGCAACTACAGTAGCTAACTGGGCATCTGTAGAGGACAAAATCCTGATAGCATTTATAAAAGCACACTGACAGCAAGACTAATGCTCTGCAGGGAATGTGTCTATAGTGTTTTATACACAGACTCACAGCACGAGGGGCTGTTTGGCCCATCGTGCCCGTGCAGTCTCTTTGAAAGAGTTAACCAATTATTTCTACTTCCCGGCCATTCGTTTTTTCTTTTGAAATATTTATCCAAGTCCATTTTCAACATTACTCTTGAATCTGCCTCCTCCAGGCTTTCAGATCATAACTCACTGCTTCACAAAAAATTCTCACCCCCACTCTGGTTCTTTTGCCAATTATGTTAAGTCTGTAAATCTTACATCTATAAAGGTCTCACTTTACATCAGATCAGAGTAGCTTACCTTACTGGAACACTGGGTCCAGCTCCAAAGCGTTCTCACTGCCGGCCAATGGCTATCTATCCTTCAGGTTCCCACTTGCCTTCCCAGCACTGTGCACACGATGAGGTGTGACAACGGAATAAAAAGCAAAGACTGGGAAACTGCCTGTGGAATGCATGCGATCACTCCCACCTCATGGGAATCACTTCAAACAACTATCTGTCACAATCACATCCCAGTCAATTTACTGTAAAAATATTTAATTGTGCAAGGAGATAAACCAATTAAATGTAGGAGTACTGTCCCCTTTAAAAAAATATTTTACAAACTAATTTTTGTTCGAGATGAGACGTGCATCGATTTCCCCCACAATACCATCACACGCAAGTGGCACAGTGATTGCACACGATGTTTGTAAAGAACGGAAGAGGTTGCTTAGGCAGACAGTGCCCCTTTAAGAACTCGGAAGTATTAATGACGTTTAGTACACAGTAATCAATAAACGTTACTGATGCTGCCAATATGAAAACAATGCTAGTTTGGAAATTGCAGATGCATAAAAGCCAAAAGAAATTGTGAATCCATCCAGAAAGTACACTGTGCAACTCATTCTGTTCCAAGTGTTCCTCTCAGTGCTGTTTCTACATTATCCCCTTTTTGCAGTCCGTTATTCCACACTACCCTTCCCAGCCTACACATGCTGAAAACATTCCATTTTCTATTGCTTCTGTAGTTAACCAGAAAAAATGGTGGGTAGGTGGCGGGTAACATAGAAAATGTAATAATTACATGAGACATTTTTCACACATCTTGGTAAATAATGCAGTCATTCCAAGTAAGACGGTGGTTAGACAAGAACAGCAAGCGGAAGATCTGCGCTTGGAGTTAAAAGGCTTCTTGGCAGTTACAAAACACTAACTTTTCAGTTGCACTAATTGTTGCTGAAGTGATAAGTGATGGACAAAGAGAAACTAACAATGCTGTTCTGAACACGACAGCTAAAACAATTATTGGTGCTAAATGTGGAGAATTACTGCAGGACAAACTCTTAATATTCAGAGGAATTGGGGCACTGGAATTTGGTGCTAGGATGTTCAGCATTGTAATTTTGCAATTCTTCTTTGACAACTTAACATTGATTAAACAGGAGCCTAATAAATTGTTCTTTAATTTAAAAAAAACAGTACAGTCCAGAAACCCTTATTGTGCACATCGGTCTAGTTTGAAAATAGCTTGCATTTAGCACACTGCTTGGCCACCATCAATACAGCAAACGGGTCCAGAATATGAGAAGAGTACTAACATCCACCTCATCTACCCATGAGCCCTTCAGCCTCACCGTGCATGAGCCTCTCGCTTACCTTCCAGCTGTAACCCATTTCCACACTGAAGGGCTGCTGTGTGCCTCTATCCAGGGGTGACTTGTGCTCTTTACAGACGCTTCGTTGCAGACAGAGCTGCAGCCATTGTACTGCAGTGAGTGAAAGTTCAGTGGCAGATACAGCATGTGAAATACCAAGCTAACCTCAGATAAGCTGTGAAGCAGAGTTCCCTGGGCTGTGTCAGAACTTTGGAATGTCTGAGCTAACTCCACTTGCGAGGGGCTTTGAATAGTGATCTGCGCTGGGTGGCCGAGACCGTGCTCACATCTCATTCACTCCCAAAGTTCTGCCAGCAGTCGCACACAAGGTGCCATTTTACGAATTGCTCTCCCCTGTCCAGTGAAAAAATGCATGCTATCTCAAGGAAACAATGCCTCGATTCAAGAGTTCCCTCAGAAGTACAACACTGCAACCTCTACTGCACTCAGGGTTGCCAACCATTCTCTCCTGACAGAAAGGCTTTTAGTTTAGAAAAAAAAAAAGAGGGAAAAAAAACAAGTTTTGTGAATTAGGAAACAAGTCGCTCAGTGCCACACTTTTTTTTTTACTGGCACTTGCAAGAAAAAACACAATTTAAATTAGATTCGCTGTTGCAGTAAGGTTTGCACAGTATCTAGCACATTTTACTGCGCTTGGTTGGAGAATAAGATCTATTTGCCGAGCACAAGAGGTTTATTGTCAGTCGCTTTGGAAATCATACTCTGCAAATCTGTTCTCGGCAGAAAGTTATCAGGGATTCTGCACCTGTATTTGAAGTGGACAGAAGCTCCTCTCTATCTGCAGACTATTCAGCAGCTCCGTTGTATCAATACCAACATTGTTTTCTGTCAGGAATTCTGCACACACTATGTTTTCATTATGAATCAATCAAAGATAATTGCTTCAGAAAAATGTGTTGTGTCTGGTCTCGGCTTCAAAATAAATGAGAACAAATTACTTCAGTACGAAGTAGTGTTCAAATGCGCTCGTTTTGTGCAGAAATAAAATTGTCCAATTAGCAAATACTTTAGAGGTTAATTGACCTTTAAGAAACTGAAAAGAGGACCAATACAGAAAGCAGCAGATTACTGGACAATAAAACACGAGATGTCGTTAGGACTGGGCAACTCAAGAAAATTAAATCGGGTAATTGGCATCAAGATTGGATAATGCACAGGATTAGGGGAAGTACAGCACACTGGCTGACACCAGGCCTGGGGTAATCCGCAATTCTCAGTGTACAATCTACAGTGCAACATTGGGACTGATAACTGTCCACGTGGGAATAGGAATGGCTAATAGACAAGAATGAATAAAGTGTCATTTATAGAGGGGCATCAGGATTTTTGAACACTCAAAGTTTCAAAAACTGTCACAAGCACGGACTAATCTGTACATTTGAAGGAAGTATAATGTACAAGTTATATCATAACTGGGTAATCCATCAGATTTAAACACATTTAATCTACCTCAGAATTGGCTAGTCCTTAGAGAAACTGAGTGATATCAAAACTGGGTAATGAAAAAGATGAAGTTCACAATGACTGGGTAAAACACAGATTAGCAATTCAATCCAAGAAGAATGAATGTGAATTGACTTGGTCCACTGGAATTCTACCAATAGGAATGAATGGAAATAGCTAGTTGAACTATATTTCTGTAACTCTCATGGGTCCCCAGTTCTATTTCCACTCAACTGATTATATTCACTTCAGTCCCTTGTGTTACCCAGTTGTTATATATTATCCTATGTTTAACATATATACTACATTTCAAGCAAATACGTCTAAGCGTTATCCACATGAGTGAATCACAGATAGATAAGGCCTCAGTTAGTTACAACTCTTCTGTTGCAAACAAAATAAACAGTTAAATCAAGTGCCCCCTTGATCTCCAAACATTTTTCCAGGCCCTTTTTTGTTTTTTTTGTGTTTTTTTGGGCTCGAAAACATAAATTTATAAAAGTGCCTCGAAAAAGGGGAGGGGGACACAAAAACCGGCAATAAAACAAATGAAACTTTAAAACATATAAAATCAAATAAAAATTTGGTTGCCGGGGGTGATGATGCACTCTAGTCCCTCTGGCACCCATCTCTGGCGGAAGGCCGCGAGCGTACCGGTGGACACCGCGTGCTCCATCTCTAGGGACACCCTGGCGTGGATGTACGCGCGGAAGAGAGGCAGGCATGTCGGGCTGAATGACCCCCTCGACCATCCGCTGCCTGGACCGGCTGATGGCACCCTCAGTTAGTTACATAGCTGAAGGGTCATAACCAGAGGGCACAGGTTTAAGTTCATTGGCAAAAGAGCCAGAGGTGACATGAGGATAAACTTTTTTACGCAATGAGTGGTTAGAATTTGGAATGCACTGCCTGAAAGGGTGGTGGATACAGATTCAATAGTAGCCTTCAAAAGAGAACTGGCTAAATACTTGAAGAGAAAAATTTGCCGGGATACGGGGAAAGAGCGGGGGAGTGGGACGAACTGCTTTGCCCTTCGACAGAGCTGGCATAGACTCGATGGGCCGAATGGCCTCCTTCTGTGCTGTACTCATCTGTGATTCTGTGATTCATGTACATATGCTGCTATACATGCTCAGACCTTTCCAACAACTTACGTTTGTAAAGCGCCTTTAATGTAGGAAAACATCCCAAGCTGCTTCACAGGGGTATTATCAGACATAGATGGGCACCGAGTCGATGGGCACCAAGTCAAAGGAGTATATCATAGGATGTGTGACTAAAAGCTAGGTTAAAGGGGTAGGTTTTATGGAAAGTTTTAAAGAAGGAGGGAGTGGTGGAGAGGTTTAGGGGAAGAATTACAGAGCTTAGAGACTAAATGGGTGAAAGCACAGCTGCCAATGGTGGGACAAAGAAAGTGGGGGATGTACAATAAGCCAGAGTTGGAGCAACTCAGAGCTCTTGGAAGGCTGTAGGGCAGGCAGAGGTCACAGAGATAGGGAGGGGCAGATTTGAAGACAAGGATGGGAATTTTAAAATCGAGGCATTGGTAGGCCGGGAGCCGACGCAGGTCAGCGAGCACAGGGGTCATGGGTGAGTGAGACTTGGATACAGCAGTATTGTTTTTGGATGAGCTTAAGTTTATGGAGGTTGGAAGATGGGAGGTCAGCTAGGAGAGCATTAGAATAAGCGAGACTGGAGAGGGAAAAAGCAGGGATGAGGGTTACAGTTGCAGATAAGCTGAGCCAGGGCGGAGGTGAGTGAATTTACAGAGGGCTTTGTGATGGAGAGAATATCCGGTCTCATTTATGGTGTGATGATATAGGGGAATTTCTCAATTTTACTTAATATGGCTCATTAAAATGGAAGCTGTTTTTCCTTATCCAGCTTCAAACTGGAGGCCCAGCGATGAATTGCTTTTAGCAGACCAGTTTGATTGATCTGGAAGTTAGTTAGGGTACAGGGTTTTTGTTCTGTGTAATAATTACTTGGACAAATATTTGCAGGAGTGTGAGACCGGGAGAAATTTGTGATCACGGGCTCATTAGTGTGTTAAGTAACATCATGTTGTTAATCATGAATAAGTGACAAGTCTGATTTCAGAAGTATTTGCACTTTTAAATCTGGGACATGCTCTACCCATGAAATCCAAATTCCCAGTCAACAATTTAGTACAAGGCTGGACAGCAAACTTGCAGCATTCGTGCATACTACGGTATTCTGAAGGTTATGAAAGACTGTTTCACCTACAGATCCGGTCATTCATCAAAATGTGTAAGAAATGCATTCTGAAAATGGAAGTACAACCCCCAGTGGACTAATTTTATTTTTTATTGTTTGTAAGTATTATTCTCAGTATTTTGTTGTCTCTTACTACCTCTGTGTAGTATTCCGCCTGTAAATAGACCAGAGCAGTAGTTTTAATCTGTACACACTTGTGTGACAGCATGTTATTTCTAACTTTCAAAAGAATCAGAGAAATGTGGTAGACATCCGATATGGTCTCCAACAATAATACCAAAGTATGTTACCTCAGACACAGGACATGCAAGGACACAGGTTTCTGATCACAGGAAAAAAAGACCTACATTTATATAGTGCCTTTCACGACCACGGGACATCCCAAAGAGCGGTACAGCCAATGAAGTACTTTTGAAGTGTAGTCACTGTTATAATGTAGGCGACACGGCCGGCCATTTGCGCACAGCAAGCTCCCACAAACAGCAATGTAATGGTGACCATATAATGTTGGAGTGATGTTGATTGAGGGATAAATATTGGCCAGGACACTGGGGATAACTCACTGGCTCTTCTTCAAAATAGTGCTGTGGGATATTTTACATCGATCTGAGAGGGAAGACTCTCCATGAGAGGGCCTTGGTTTAATGTCTCATCAGAAAGATGGCACCTCCAACAGTGCAGCACTCCCTCAACACTGCACTGAAATGTCAACCTAAATTTTGTGTTCAAACCTCTGGAGTGGGACTTGAACCCACAACCTTCTGGCTCAGAGGTACGAGTGCAACCACTGACACCAAAACTGTAAAAAATAAGCAACCTCTCAGTCATTTCAATAGATCTGCTTTCTGTGTCACTGTTTTTCAAATATGATCAAATTGTTGGCAATAGTCTAACTAAGGAGACATGCATATCTGCAAGTCAAACCAATCTTATTATGTGTGCAGTTTGCAAGGAATTATTTTTGTAGCTTCTGCTTGTGCAAAATCAATGTGTCAGAAGAAAAGTAACTACACTGGAGAGGAAACTATCACTTATTTACATTTCTCTCATTCTAGCTTAAACCGTTAACTTGAGATAACCAATCCGTGTCATTTTGCCCAAGGGAAGTGTTATAGATGTGGACTTGTATTTACCCTGTACCGCCATCAGAGGGCTCATTCACCGGAGTCCTAAGGGATCCCATAATCCCTTGGGAGCCCAGGTATTTAAGAAGGCTTCACAGGTTGGAGCGGCACTCTGGAGACTTGCAATAAAAGACTAAGGTCACACTTTACTTTGAGCTCACAGTGTTCAGTCTGACTCTTTCTCCTTACTCAACAACTGGTGATGAGATACAGATAGCGAACCCAAAGATGCAGAGAACAGTGGGCATCCTGGAGAAATTTTCAGAAGGAGATGATTGGGAAACTTTTGTGGAGCGACTCAACCAATATTTCGTGGCCAACGAGCTAGATGGGGAAGAGAGCACTGCCAAACGTAGAGTGATCCTCGTCACCATCTGTGGGGCACCAACGTATGGCCTCAGGAAGAATCAGCTCACTCCAGCGAAACCCATGTGCACACTGGTCCGAGAGCATTTGAACTCGAAGGAAAGCGTTCTGATGGCGAGGTACCAGTTCTACACCTACAAAAGGTCTGAAGGCCAGGAAGTGGCGAGTTATGTCGCCGAGCTAAGACGCCTTGCAGGACATTGCGAATTTGAAGGACATTTAGAGCACATGCTCAGGGACTTTTTCGTACTTGGCATTGGCCACGAAACCATACTTGGCAAGCTTTTGACTATAGAGACTCCAACCTTGAGTAAGGCCATAGCGATAGCCCAGGCGTTCATTGCCACCAGTGACAATAGTAAGCAAATCGCTCAGCACACAAGTGCTGCTACAAGTATTGTGAACAAAGTGATGTTGTTTTTGAATCGTAACATACAGGGCAGGTCACACATACCTGCAGCTACACGTCCGCTGATGTCTCAGAGTCCACCATCAAGGGTGATGAATGCAAGGCCATTAACACCTTGTTGGCGCTGCGGGGGTGATCATTGTTTCCATTCATGTCGATTCAAAGGATATGCTTGCAAGGGCTTTGGAACAATGGGACGTCTCCAATGAGTGTGCAGGCGAGCTGCTAAGCCTGTTAAACCTGCAAACCACCACATTGCAGAGGAGGACAGATCCACGGAGGATCACTATGAACCAGAGACTCAGATCGAGGAGGCAGAGGTACATGGGGTGCACACATTCACCACGAATTGTCACCAGATAATGCTGAATGTTGAACTAAATGGACTCCCGGTGTCAATGGAGCTGGACACGGGCACGAGCCAGTCCATCAAGGGCAAAAAGACATTCGAAAATTTGTGGTGCAACAAGGCCTCAAGACCAGTCTTAACTCCAGTTCGCACGAGACAAAGAACGGACACTAAAGAACTGATTCCTGTAATCGGCAGTGCTACCATAAAGGTCTCCTACGATGGAGTGGTGCACAAGGTACCACTCTGGGTGGTACCGGGCGATGGTCCCATACTGCTGGGCAGGAGCTGGCTGGGAAAGATACGTTGGAACTGGGACGACGTCCGAGCGCTATTGCCCACTGACGACAGTTCGTGTGCCCAGGTCTTAAACAAATTTACTTCGCTGTTCGAACCAGGCATTGGGAAATACCAAGGAGCAAAAGTGCAGATCCACCTAATTCCGGGGGCGCGACCCATTCATCACAAGGCGAGAGCAGTACCGTACATGATGAGAGAAAGGGTAGAGATTGAGCTAGACCGGCTGCAACGAGAGGGCATCATTTCACCGATCGAGTTCAGCGAGTGGGCCAGTCCGATTGTTCCAGTCCTCAAGGGAGACGGCACTGTCAGAATCTGTGGCGATTACAAAGTAACTATCAATTGTTTCTCCCTGCAGGACCAATACCCACTACCAAAAGCCGCCGATCTCTTTGCAACGCTGGCGGGAGCAAAGACATTCACGAAGCTGGATTTGACTTCAGCCTACATGATGCAGGAACTGGAGGAATCATCGAAGACCCTCACCTGCATCAACATGCACAAAGGTCTTTTTGTTTATAACAGATGCCCATTTGGAATCCGATCAGTGGCGGCGATATTCCAGAGAAACAGGGAAAGTTTACTGAAGTCGGTCCCGCACATCGTGGTCTTCCAGGATGACATCTTGGTCACAGGTCGGAACACAGTTGAGCATCTGCAGAACCTGGAGGAGGTTCTTAGTCAACTCAACCACATGGGGCTCAGGTTAAAACACTCGAAGTGCGTTTTCCTGGCACCTGAAGTGGAGTTCCTGGGACGGAGGATTGCGGCGGATGGCATCAGGCTCACCAACGCGAAGACGGAGGCAATCGAGAACGCACCGAGGCCACTGAATGTGATGGAGCTGCCATCATTTCTGGGGCTCTTGAACTACTTTGGTAACTTCTTACCGGGTCTCAGCACCCTGCTAGAACCACTGCATGTCTTACTACGAAAAGGGGTGAATGGGTTTGGGGGAAAAGCCAAGAAAATGCCTTTGTAAAACTGAGAAAATTGTTATGCACAAACAAATTGTTTGCGTTGTATGATCCATATAAGCGTTTGGTACTAGCATGTGTCATCATATGGCGTCGGGTGTGTATTACAACAAGCTAATGATTTCAGGAAACTGCAATCGGTTGCTTATGCATCCAGGAGTCTGTCTAAGGCTGAGAGAGCCTACAGCATGATTAAAAAAGAAGCATTAGCGTGTGTCTATAGGGTAAAGAAAATGCATCAATACCTGTTTGGGCTAAAATTTGATTTGGAAACTGACCATAAGCCAATTATATCCCTGTTTTCCAAGAGTAAAGGGGCAAATACCAACGCATTGGCCCGCATCCAGAGATGGGCGCTTACGTTGTCCGCATACAACTATGCCATCCGCCACAGGCCAGGTACTGAAAACTGCGCCGATGCTCTCAGTCGGCTGTCATTGCCCACCACGGGGGTGGAAATGGCACAGCCTGCAGATCTAGCCATGGTTATGGAAGCATTTGAGAGTGAGCAAACAGCCGTCATTGCCCGGCAGATCAAAACCTGGACAAGTCAGGACCCCTTATTATCTCTAGTCAAAAGCTGTGTGCTTCACAGGAGCTGGTCCAGTGTCCCAATGGAAATGCAGGAAGAGATAAAGCCATTCCAGCAACGCAAAGATGAAATGTCTATACAGGCAGACTGCCTTCTGTGGGACAATCGAGTAGTAGTCCCCAAGATGGGCAGAGACACCTTCATCAATGACCTCCACAGTACCCACCCAGGCATTGTAATGATGAACGTGATAGCCAGATCCCACGTGTGGTAGCCTGGTATCGATGAGGACTTAGAATCCTGCATTCACAGATGTAATACATGCTCGCAGTTAAGTAATGTACCCAGGGAGGCGCCGCTAAGTTTATGGTCTTGGCCCTCCAAACCGTGGTCTAGGGTACACGTCGACTATGCAGGCCTGTTCTTGGGTAAAATGTTCCTTGTGGTTGTAGACGCGTACTCCAAGTGGATTGAATGTGAGATAATGTTGGCTAGCATGTCCATTGCCACTACTAAAAGCCTGAGGACCATGTTTGCCACTCACGGTTTACCCAATGTTCTGGTGAGCGACAACGGGCCATGTTTTACCAGTGCTGAGTTCAAAGAATTCATGACCCATAACGAGGTCAGACATGTCACCTCTGCCCCATTTAAACCAGCGGCCAATGGTCAGACAGAGAGAGCAGTGCAAACCATCAAGCAAGGCTTGAAGAGGGTAACTGAAGGCTCACTGCAGACTCGCCTATCCCGAGTCCTGCTTAACTACCGCACGAGACCGCATTCACTCACTGGGATCCCACCTGCTGAACTGCTCATGAAAAGAGCACTTAAGACAAGGCTCTCGTTAGTTCACCCTGATCTACATGAACAGGTAGAGAGCAGGCGGCTTCAACAAAGTGCATACTATGATAGCACAAATGTGTCACGCGAGATTGAAATCAATGATCCTGTATTTGTATTAAATTATGGACAAGGTCCCAAGTGGCTTCCCGGCACTGTCGTGGCCAAAGAGGGGAGCAGGGTATTTCAGGTCAAACTTTCAAATGGACTCATTCACCAGAAACACTTGGACCAAATCAAACGCAGATTCACAGACTATCCTGAGCAACCCACCTTGGACCCTACCTTTTTTGATCCCCCAACACACACCCAGTGGCAATCGACACCACAGTTGACAATGAAGCAGAACCCATCATCCACAGCAGCCCTGCAGGGCCCAACACACCAGGCAGCCCAGCAAGGCCAGCTGCACAGCAGCCCAGCGAGGGCTCAACAAATGATTCAACAACACCAGTTTTTACACCGAGACGATCAACCAGGGCATGATGGGCCCCAGATCGACTCACATTGTAAATAGTTACACTATTGACTTGGACTTGTATTTACTCTGTACAGCCACCAGAGGGCTCATTCCCCGCAGTCCCAAGGGATCCCATAATCCCTTGGGAGCACAGGTATTTAAGGAGGCTTCACAGGTTGGAGATGCACTCTGGAGACCTGCAATAAAAGACTAAGCTCCCACTTTACTTTGAGCTCACAGTGTTCAGTCTGATTCTTTCTCCATACACAACAGGTAGAATCTCAAGAGACCAATGAGCTTCCCGCTCCCTCCCATTATATCGAGCTCTAATCAAGTGAAGCTCCTTCCTATTCCTTATTTTTCTCCAAAAATCCTCGATCCAAGCGGCAAAATACCTGCATATCAAATCCTGATCCACGTAGACAGTGCTCCCAGTATCCAGTTTATTATTCATCAGGCTAACTAGAGTGAATCCACTTCACCTCGAGGATGCAGCAAAATTCAAGAATGCTAATCACTTCTGTGCAAAGTAAGTTTTGACTCTGCCAATAATATTTTTGATTAGATTCAATTGCCGAGTACAAATTGATTCTTTCCATCCATGGCTTTTCCTAGAAATTATGATTCAAATATAATCCTTGGTGAACTAACCATTTATGAGTTTAGACAATTAGACATTTGCAACAAAATAAAAGTCATGCCTGTAACTGTCGCTTGAAAGGAAAGATATAAGGCAAAGGTCTTTGAGCATGAAGAAAGCTGACTTAATTCTCTTGCAAGTGAGAATCCAGCTGACAAAGAGCTTGAAAGTTTTGGCACGCTCTTGCTATTTCCATGCAAAACAATCACAGGTTTGATTTTAAGGGATTCTTTAAAGAATCTGGTTGAAATATTGTCTGCTAAAGAGTGTGTGTAATAGTCGCACTACTAGAGCACTTTACACTGGCTTTGGGAGAGACATGGTATAAAAGAACATGGGACGCTACAAATTGCTTTTTCACTTTGGCATTTTCAGTGAAACTAATTATTCTGTACACCCACACACACACATTCTTGAGTAATTCAGTTATGCAGTTAAAGCTTTTCATCTCCGTTTCCAAGCAACAAATATTCTATTTTGCATTATACTCTAAAACTGTGCCAGCAAAAGGCTCTTTTCTTCACAAATTTACTCCTGGCAAAACAGCCGATGTCTGTTAAAAAGCAGCAAAGTGTTGCATTTCTCTCTTAAGAGACCTGTGGGCATTGCTTCTGGAGAGCAGAAATGAATGAATAACCATTTTGTGGGAGCCTTTCGAAAACCCAACCAGTACATTACCCGCGGAAGAAAGGAGGAAAGTTAATACCAATGTGAAGGATGAGAAAATAAATTCAGCCTTTCCGGAAGTTTTGTTTTTGGCAGCACATGGTTTCGCTGCTGACAAGTTCTGTTTAAAAAGGACCCTATCAGGTCATAAAAGATCTCATGGTACTATTTTGGAGAAGCTATTCCTCGTGTCCTGGCCAATATTTATCCCTCAGTCAATATCATTAAAAAACAGATTATCTGGCCATTATCACATTGTTGTTTATGGGAGCTTGCTGTGCGCAAATTGGCTGCCGCGTTTCCCACATTACAGTGACTACACTTGAAAATGTACTGTAAAACGCTTCGGGACGTCCAGTGGTCATGAAAGGCGCTATATACCGGTAAATGTAAATGTTGCTTTTTATTTTTCTCATAATCTAGGCTGATTCGGTGCAATGCTGGGGGAGTTCTGCATTGTCAGAGGTGCCAGCCTTTGGACGAGATGATAAATTGAAGCCTTGTCTGCTTATTTCAGTGGTTCAAGCAGACATTAAAGATCCATTGCCACAATTTGAAGAGCAGGTAGGTGTCCTGGCCAATATTCCTCTCTGAATCAGCACCACCAAAAAAACAATATATTTGTTGTTGCAACATTATCGTGATGTTTGCCAATGTAACAACAGCCACTGCACTTCAAAACTCATAGTATGTGAAGCTTTTGAGATTTGTGATAAGGTGCCATGTAAGTATTTCTATCAAATCCTGCTTTAAAGGCTTTCTTCAGTTAAAGTGCTTACATAAAAACATAGAAACATAGAAAATAGGTGCAGGAGTAGGCCATTCGGCCCTTCGAGCCTGCACCGCCATTCAATAAGATCTTGGCTAATCATTCCCTCAGTACCCCTTTCCTGCTTTCTCTCCATACCCCTTGATCCCCTTAGCCATAAGGGCCATATCTAACTCCCTCTTAAATATATCCAATGAACTGGCATCAACAACTCTCTGTGACAGGGAATTCCACAGGTTAACAACTCTCTGATTGAAGAAGTTTCTCCTCATCTCGGTCCTAAATGGCCTACCCCTTATCCTAAGACTGTGTCCCCTGGTTCTGGACTTCCCCAACATCGGGAACGATCTACCCACATCTAGCCTGTCCCGTCCCGTCAGAATTTTATATGTTTCTATGAGATCCCCTCTCATCCTTCTGAACTCCAATGTATAAAGGCCTGATTGCTGGACAGAGCAGTCTTGTGATGAAAAGGGTTTTGTTCCTAAGGGACATCAATTCTCCCACCATATATTTTGGAACTAATGTGATTCCACCCAAACATCCATTTTTGAATAAAACTAAATCAAAAATGAGAGAAATTAAGGGTGACTTTTTTTTCAGATCATACACTTTAATTAGAAGAGGTGAGAGTAGATGTTTTTGACATCAAGGGAGACTTGATTTATAATGGTACTATGAAGCTGAGTAAAACGTAGGTTAAAGGAAAAACTCTTCAGTGGCTGCAAAGGGAGATGGATGTGATTGTCAGATTTCAGTTATCACTGCCCCAGTTTCATCAGGGGTGTTCTCAGTCCAAACATCTTCAGCTGTTTCATCAATGCCTTTCCCTCCATCATAAGGTCAGAATTGGACTGTTTGTTGATGATTTCACAGTGTTCTGCTCTATACACAACTCCTCCAAAAATGAAGCAGCCCATGACAGCCTACAGCATGACCTGGACAACATCCAGGTTTGAGCTGACAACTGGCAAGATTCACATTACGCAAGTGCCAGGCAATGACCACCTACAACAAGAAAAGGCTAAACCACCTTCCTCTGGCCTTCAACAGCACCACTGTCACGAAGTTCGACACCATAAACATCTTGGAGGCTAACAGAACCAGCCATATTAACACTGACTGTAAGAGGACAACAACTGCGTACTCAGTAATAAGTGGCTCACCGCCTGACCCTTCAAAGCCTCTCCACCACCTACAACAAAAACTTGTATTTATATAACAGCTTTAACATAGTAACATTTCCCAAGGGTCTTCACAGGAGCGTTATCAAACAAAATTTGACACCGAGCCACATAAGAAGATAGGTAACCAAATGTTTGGTCAAAGGAGGTAGATTTTAAGGAGCATTTATGTAGGGTGCAAGATGGGAGGCTGGCCAGGAAAGCATTGGAATAATCAAGTCTAGAGGTAACAAAGGCATGGATGATGATTTCAGCAGCAGATGAGCTGTGGCAGGGGCAGAGTGGGGCAATGTTACGGAGGTGGAAGTAGGTTGTCTTGGTGTTGGTGCGGATATGGAATCGGAAGCTCATCTCAGGATCAAGGTTACAAACGGTCTAGTTCAGCCTCAACCAGTTTGCAGGGAGAGGGATGGAGTCAGTGAATAGGGAATGGAGTTTGAGGCAGGGACCGAAGACAATGGATTAGTTGAGGAGGAAATTTCCCCGCCCCTCTAGTATTGGATGTTGGATAAGCTGTGTGACAGGTCAGAGGTAGTGGAGGGGTCAAGAGAGATGGTAGTGAGGTAGAGCTGGGTGTTGTCAGCATACACATGGAACCTGACGTTGTGATTTTGGATGATGTCACCGAGGAGCAGCATGTAGATGAGAAATAGGAGGGGGCCAAGGATAGTTACTTGGTGGTACTTGGAGGTAACGTTGCGGGAGTGGTAAGTGAAGTAATTGCAGGTGATCTTCTGGCTCGACTGTATGGATAAGAATGGAACCAGGCGAGTGCCGTCCCACCCAGCTGGACGATGGAGGAAAGGCGTTGGAGGAGGATGGAGTGGTCACCCGTGTCAAAGGGCACAGACAAGTCGAGAAGGATGAGGAGGGATAGTTTACCATAGTCACAGTCACAGATTGGAGGGATTCAAACAGAGATTTTCTGGAAAGATGGACATGGATTTAGGAGGGCAATAACATGCTCAAAGATTTTGGAGTGGTTAGAGATGGGGCAATAGTTTGCAAGGACAGAGGGGTTCAAATGTGTTTTTTTTTTGGAGAAGAGGGGTTATGATGGCAGATTTGAAGGGGAGGGAGACGGTACCTGAGGATAGTGAACCCACTAACAGTATCGGCTAACATGGGACCAGGAAGGGAAGTTAGGTGGTCAGCAGTTTGGTGGGAGTAGGGTCGAGGGAGCAGAGGGTGAGTCTCATGCACAAGATAAGCTCGGAGAGGGCATTAGGGGAGATAGGAGAGAATCTAGAGAAAGGTACGAGTTCAGAGCTGGGGCAGGGGGGAACCTGATGGGAAGTCTCAAGGCAAGACTCAAAGCAGAAGAATGATTAAATCTTCACCACTCGCCGAGTTGAGTGCAGCCACAACACCATTCAAGAAGCTGAACCCGTCCAGGACAGAACAGTTTGCTTGATCAACACCCCTAGCATTTGACTCAGTATCCAGAACTGTGGCTACAGTATGAATTTTCGACAGGATGCACTGCAACAACTCACCAAGATAACCTCAACACCACCTTCTTCCGTGACCTCTATTACGGAGAAATACAAGAACAGCAATGTTGTGGGGTCACTATCACCTCCGAGTTCTCCTCCAAGTCACACACCATTCTGACTTGGACATACACTGTCATTCTTTGATCGCCAGTGCATCAATATTCTGGAAATCCCCACCAAATATCATCATGGTATTGTACAACATCAGTACAAGGATCGTAGGCATTCAGGGAGGCTCACTACCACTTTCTCAGGGCCTTGCGGGTCTTGTCCATATCCCAAGAAGAATTGTACAAAAAATGTAGTGCAGGGGTGTAATTTGAGGATTAGTTTAAAAGTAGCCACACTTTGTACAGACACAGAGCCTAACCAAGGTCTCCAGTCTTTTGTCAGTGAATGTGTTAACAGTGGGATTCGTGAGATCCACTCACATTTTTGTATAGAGTTCAAGGTCTTGTTCAACAATTTACTCAGTAAGCACTGCTGCAACAGTTGGCTTTTTTTTTTACAGCTCTTCTTTGTTTCTCGTTCCCCCTCACCCAGCCCCTATCACCTAGTAATTTACTTTCTGCCTGTTCCTTAGATCACCCGATGAACAATGAAGGCGACCAGCAGGCAACGTTTCCAGGCTAATGGAGACGCTGTGCAAGTTACCCTCTGATGAAATTCTTTGCCTTTCTATCTCCGATGAAGTAAGAAAGGAAATATAGAGCTTGTATTTGCATAGTGCCTTTCATATCCTAAAATGCTTCATAGTCAATGAATTACTTTTGATATATAGCAACTGTTTATAATGTAGGCCCTGGGTTGCCCCGGGGTCACCAAACAAGAATCAGCACGACAGGTTCCCTTTTTAGGGCGTGACATCCTTATTGGTCCATCAAAATAGGCTCAGGTGGGTGCATTTTTATTTGGAGGGGATTAGAGAGCGAGGGGAGAAGGGGATTTAAAGCCTCCATGTCTCTGTTGGCCAATGCCACAAGAGTCCGATTCCCAAGTTTAGGCCATCGCTAAAACAAAACAAATTGATCCAGTCAACTAAAATTTTATTCTCTTCATTCGATTAGACGAGCACATCCTGCGGTGCCCACTGGTCACGCAAGACTTCCGTTGAGCTGGTGGGTCACCGTGTGATCATGCTCCTCGACCTGTGAGAGAACACCACCGCAGGTCGGGGCTATAAATAGAGCTGGAGCATCGGGCCCTGGAACATCATGGGCGGAGGTGTGACGAATGAGGCTACGGGGCCGAGAAGAGCCGAGGGCCCAGAGGCAGCACGGGCCAGCCCACACTGCGATAAGTGTGCGCACTCGGTCCGTGCAGCAGAGCAGGTCTCCAGTCGCCCTGGTTCAACCCTTGCCACTGGATAAAGGCCGAGCTCTGTCGGGTCCGTGTGGTGGCTGATGTGCAACGGTCACCCCACGTTAAAAAAATACACGCACAGGCATCTTCCACCCCCTCAACTGGAGTTCAGGACTGGAACATCGGATCCTTCATTGAAACATCTGTGAACTCTTGTGGAAGTAAGTCATCCTCATTTGAGGGATCGCCTATGATGATGATAATGTAGGCAAACAGAGCAACCAACTTCAGCAAGATTGCTCAAACAGCAACAGGATATATAGCCAGATTTTTAGTGATGTTGGTTCATGGATAAATGTTGGGCAGAACAACTGCCCTGCTCTTCACTGACTAGTGTCATGGGATCTTTTACATCCAGCTGGGCAGACAAGGCTTCAGTTTAAGATCTCATCCAAAAGATAGCAATTGTGACAGCACAGCACTCCCTCAGTACCACGCTGAAGTAACAACCTCGCTTATGTGCTCAAGTCTCTTGAGTAGGACTTGAACCCAGACCGTTCAGAGCCAAGGCTAACATAGTCTCACAGCACATTAAAGCACCAACATATTGTTCCATCCGAGTACCTTTATCCAATATAGGTTGATAAAATTACAGGAAATTCTATGAAGCTTGCATAGTCCTTCCACTGAAACTGTGGCTGGAGTTATTAGGGCTGATTCCACAATTGGGCTGCAACCACAAAGAAGTAACATGTCAGTTGATTAATTAATTAATCCAATCCAATTCTTTTTTTTTAATCCCGACTGCTCTTCATTTCTCTTCCTGCTCCCTGACTGCCAGCAGCTTCTCACTGCCTCCTGTGTATTTTAGCCTCTCTCCCTACATCTTGGATCCTTTCAATCTCTCTCCCTACTTCCCAGACTCTCAATCTCCCTCACCGAACAAGCCCTGATTTAACTTGGGGCAAGTTTGAGGCAGGTGGGGTGCAGGGCAGAATGGAAACTCCTTTGGTGAGTTGAACATGAGGCCTAGGTCCATTTTAACTCCAGGGCCTCACTTGATTTCGTCACCTGCCATTTTACCTATACATCCTCCCCGCTCACTCCGGACTGGGTTAAACCACGACTTCAGGGCCTTTCTCCACTTTCGACTTGGCTGCTCTCATCTTGTTCGGGCTTACATTCGTTGGTTAATAAAACACCCCTCAAGTAATTCCCAAAAGTTCTCAATCTCTCCCCATTCCCAGGCATTTTTGGCACACTCTACTTGTCATGTATGCAACCACAATGTAACACCACTGTATTAATATACACTCAACCTAGATGCACACCTTGACCACAAGGGGTGAACTTGTGGGAGACACTCCTTACCTGATCACACAGGTATAAAGAGGGAGGTCCCATGCAGGGTCATCGTCTTTGGAGTCCTGTGAATAAAGAGTCAAGGTCACAGAGTGACCTTGTCTCAGAATGAGCCTCGTGTGGTTTCATACTGTGGAGTAAGGACTTTACATTGGCGACGAGAAACGGGAATTCACGACCCACGAGAATGGCCACCGGTAGCACAGAGGAACGGTACTGTGTTGGGGAAGACTGGGACGATTTTGTCGAGAGGCTTCAGCAAAGCTTCGTTATGAAAGACTGGCTGGGGGATGCAGCGGGCGACAAGCGAAGGGCTCATCTTTTGACCAGCTGCGGACCAAAGACTTACACGCTCATGAAGGACTTACTAGCACCTGAAAAGCCGGCGGACAAAACCTTTGAAGAACTTAGCAAATTGATCAGGGAGCACCTCAAACCGACAAGTAGCAGACATATGGCCCGACATACATTCTACACCCACCGACGTCATGAAGGACAGAGCATACCGGACTTCGTAGCGGACCTCCGGCATTTGGCCAGCCTCTGTAAGTTCACAGGCGCCTGTAGGGGGGAGATGCTAAGGGATTTCTTTATCGAGGGCATCAGTCATGCGGGAATTTTCCGCAAATTAATTGAGACCAAGGATTTGACCTTGGAAGCGGTGGCGTTGTTACCGGGGGAGGAAGAGACGAAAATAATATACGCGTGCAATTCAGCCTCTAATGTGGCAATGGATCAGGGAGTCAACATCATCAATGCGACTCAGAGCCCCGCAGGCAGGCAGGGGCAGTCCGACACGCCCCAGGCAGCAATAGACCCCAGAGTAGGACTTCAACAGAGGCAATGGCAGGCTGAACGGACATTCACGCCATCACAGTGGACAATGCGGCCCGGGATGGGGCCATTGACACCCACTAATAGGGTACTTAAGAGCAGTCAAAGGAACAGTCAGTGCGGAATTCCTGGCTATAGTCCCTTTGTTCCCAACAATGGAAACTTTAACTCATGCTGGAGGTGTGGGGGAAAACACTCAGCTAGATCTTGCAGATTTCAACAGTTTGTCTGCAGAACCTGCAATCTCAGTGGCCACTTAGCTCGAAGGTGCAGGAAGTCTGCAACCAGACTAATATATGAGGTGGATGGACCAGAGGAGGATTCTTTGAGGCAGGATGACTTTTGGGGCAAATCGATGGGCGCCGAGGTTCAGCGGGTCCATGTGGCGAATATTCACAGTTCATACACCAAAACGCCACCAATGATGATGAGGGTTTTATTAAACAGTATCCCTGTCCGCATGGAGATGGACACTGGGGCCAGCCAGTCACTCATGGGAGTTCAGCAATTTGAGAAGCTATGGCCACTTAAAGCCAGTAGACCCAAATTAGCACGTATTGAGACACAATTACGGACTTACACTAAAGAAATCATTCCGGTGCTAGGCAGTGCAATGTTGGCTGTCACACACAATGGGTTAGTGAAGCGGCTGCCACTCTGGATTATCCTGGGTAAATGGTCCCGCACTGTTGGGGAGGAGCTGGTTAGCTGAGATGAACTGGAAATGGGGGGATATTCACGCAATGTCATCTGTGGAGCGAAGTTTGTGCTCACAAGTCCTACAACAATTCGATTCACTATTCCAATCTGGCGTCGGGACTTTTAAAGGCACTAAAGTAGTGATACACATCACCCCGGATGCCAGGCCAGTGCACCACAAAGCCAGAGCAGTGCCGTACGTGATGCGGGAAAAGATCGAAAGCGAATTGGACCGGCTGTTGAGTGAGGGCATCATTTCGCCCCATCGTTCTCGTCATAAAAGCAGATGGCTCTGTCAGGATCTGTGGCAACTACAAGGCCACCATCAATCTGGTGTCCCTACAAGTTCAATTCCTGCTCCCGAGAGCGGAGGACCTCTTTGCCACGCTGGCAGGCGGCAAGCTGTTCACCAAGTTAGACCTCACTTCAGCCTATATAACCCAGGAACTGGCCGACGAATCTAAACTACTGACCACTATCACCACGCACAAGGGACTGTTTGTGTATAACAGGTGCCCGTTTGGCATTCAATCAGTGGCCACGATTTTTCAACGAAACATGGAAAGCCTGCTTAAATCCATGCCTGGAACAATCGTATTCCAGGACGACATCCTCATCACGGGTCGTGACACCGAGGAACACCTCCACAACCTGGAGGAGGTGCTACGCTGACTGGAACAGGTAGGCCTGCGACTCAAGAAGTCTAAATGTGTGTTCTTAGCTCCTGAGGTTGAGTTTCTGGGCAGGAGGGTTGCTGCAGATGGGATTCGGCCCACCGAATCCAAAACAGAGGCGATTCAACGAGTGCCCAGGCCCTGCAACACATTGGAGTTGCGTTCATTCCTGGGACTGTTGAACTATTTCGGGAACTTTCTGCCGAACTTGAGCACGTTGTTGGAGCTGCTACACGTGCTCCTGTGTAAGGGTCGCGATTGGTTTTGGGTGGACTGTCAGGAACGTGATTTTGATCGGGCGCGAAACCTACTTTGTTCAAACAAGTTGTTGGCCCTGTACGACCCCCGTAAAAAATTGATTCTGACATGTGATGCATCGTCCTATGGGGTTGGGTGTGTGTTGCAGCAGGGCAATGCTGAGGGTCAACCAAAACCTGTGGCTTCTGTGATGTGTGTAGCAACCAAATCACTGACTCCACACAGTCTGGTGTTGTAGCAACTGCTGTGACCTTAGTCCTTTATTGTGTAACTCCAGAGTGCCCCTCAGGTGTGGTGGGCAGCCTTTTATACTCTGTCTTGCAGGTACTTTCAGGTCTCCCACCACAGCGCCCTCTGTGGCGCACCATTGTACTTATACATTTAATGTACCTGGAAAATACATTACATCTCACTCCGCCCCCAGTTCCAAAAGCCATTGCCGGAAACCTCGGCCTTGTTCGTCCTGGTTGGTTTGTGAGTGTGTGTCCCTGACCATCCATTTCCCTCCTCCCCCCCATGTAGAGATTATGCTTGCGATCCGGTGCAAACACGTGGTATTTGCAGTCCTTACATGGGTGATGAAGTACACGAGTATAACCTCCAACAGAAAGCAGGTATACATAGACAGTGCATTTGTATGGTACACATGATATGTGGTACAGATGTTCTGTCAAAAGGTTGCAGGTGCACTGAACAGTTATTTAATCCCAGCTCCTCTGGGTGAGGTACGATGGCAGTATACTGCCCCTTTTTGCCCGAGGTGATGGCTGTGCTGAGACAGGGTATCGCAACTAGTGCATTGCCTCTGTTCTCAGTCGTCGCCTTGGCAGCTCATCTGCAGCCGCTGAACCCTGGCATGAATCACGTAAAATCGGAAATCGCATTGGCCCCTTTTCTTGTACCTCGTGGTATTAACTCTTTTCGTAAATCATTCATAGCCATCATTTTAAACACAGTAACCATTCAGCATCAAAATATCAACTCACTTCATCATACAAATCACATTACACATTTAGACTCGCTCTTGTCTTACAAAAGTCTTTTTGTTGGGACCGCCAACGGTGTAAGGCCCTTTTAAGACTCCCGGGTGCATTTCCCTTTTAAGACGCCAGCTTGTGGTTCCCACGAGGCTTCACTTGGGCGCCGCCATTTTAGTTGTACTGCTTGCCTTTGTTCTTTGCAGAGCTCTGCTGCCACGACGCTTGCCACCATCTTGAGCTCGCTGGCCCGACGTTTTACTCTCTAAAATAGAAGGAATAAAGAAGAAAGAAGGAAGGAAAACAGCCAAGACAATCCGATCTTGATTCTTGCACTTTGAATTCGATCCGTCATAGTCCCTGTTTGGAATGGCCTCCGTGATTGCTGCCGTATCCTCCGCTCTGGCTCCTGCACCCAGCCGAGTAGCTGTCACGTTCTCCCGAGTCACACCTGCCGCCGTCGTAGCCTCCGCTCCCTCCGTTGTCCCGGTAACTGCCTCCTCTCCTGTAACCTCCGCTCCTGTCCCAGTAAATGCCTCCTCTCCTGTAGCCTCCGCTCCTGTCCCAGTAACTGCCTCCTCTCCTGTAGCCTCCGCTCCTGTCCCAGTAACTGCCTCCTCTCCTGTAGCCTCCGCTCCTGTCCCAGTAACTGCCTCCTCTCCTGTAGCCTCCGCTCCTGTCCCAGTAACTGCCTCCTCTCCTGTAGCCTCCGCTCCTGTCCCAGTAACTGCCTCCTCTCCTGTGCCCTTCGCTCCTGTCCCAGTAACTGCCTCCTCTCCTGTAGCCTCCGCTCCTGTCCCAGTAACTGCCTCCTCTCCTGTAGCCTCCGCTCCTGTCCCAGTAACTGCCTCCTCTCCTGTGCCCTCCGCTCCTGTCCCAGTAACTGCCTCCTCTCCTGTAGCCGCTCCTGTCCCAGTAACTGCCTCCTCTCCTGTAGCCTCTGCTCCTGTCCCAGTAACTGCCTCCTCTCCTGTAGCCTCCGCTCCTGTCCCAGTAACTGCCTCCTCTCCTGTAGCCGCTCCTGTCCCAGTGACTGCCTCCTCTCCTGTAGCCTCCGCTCCTGTCCCAGTAACTGCCTCCTCTCCTGTAGCCTCGGCTCCTGTCCCAGTAAGTGCCTCCTCTCCTGTAGCCTCCGCTCCTGTCCCAGTAACTGCCTCCTCTCCTGTAGCCTCCGCTCCTGTCCCAGTAACTGCCTCCTCTCCTGTAGCCTCCGCTCCTGTCCCAGTAACTGCCTCCTCTCCTGTAGCCTCCGCTCCTGTCCCAGGAACTGCCTCCTCTCCTGTAGCCTCCGCTCCTGTCCCAGTAACTGCCTCCTCTCCTGTAGCCGCTCCTGTCCCAGTGACTGCCTCCTCTCCTGTAGCCTCCGCTCCTGTCCCAGTAACTGCCTCCTCTCCTGTAGCCTCGGCTCCTGTCCCAGTAAGTGCCTCCTCTCCTGTAGCCTCCGCTCCTGTCCCAGTAACTGCCTCCTCTCCTGTAGCCTCGGCTCCTGTCCCAGTAACTGCCTCCTCTCCTGTAGCCTCCGCTCCTGTCCCAGTAACTGCCTCCTCTCCTGTAGCCTCCGCTCCTGTCCCAGTAACTGCCTCCCCTCCTGTAGCCTCGGCTCCTGTCCCAGTAACTACCCCCTCTCCTGTAGCCGCTCCTGTCCCAGTAACTGCCTCCTCTCCTGTAGCCCTCCGCTACTGTCCCAGTAACTGCCTCCTCTCCTGTTGCCGCTCCTGTCCCAGTAACTGCCTCCTCTCCTGTAGCCTCCGCTCCTGTCCCAGTAACTGCCCCCTCTCCTGTAGCCTCCGCTCCTGTCCCAGAAACTGCCTCCTCTCCTGTAGCCTCCGCTACTGTCCCAGTAACTGCCTCCTCTCCTGTAGCCTCCGCTCCTGTCCCAGTAACTGCCTCCTCTCCTGTAGCCTCCGCTCCTGTCCCAGTAACTGCCTCCTCTCCTGTAGCCTCCGCTCCTGTCCCAGTAACTGCCTCCTCTCCTGTAGCCTCCTCTCCTGTAGCCTCCGCTCCTGTCCCAGTAACTGCCTCCTCTCCTGTAGCCTCCGCTCCTGTCCCAGTAACTGCCTCCTCTCCTGTTGCCTCGGCTCCTGTCCCAGTAACTGCCTCCTCTCCTGTAGCCTCCGCTCCTGTCCCAGTAACTGCCTCCTCTCCTGTGCCCTCCGCTCCTGTCCCAGTAACTGCCTCCTCTCCTGTAGCCTCCGCTCCTGTCCCAGTAACTGCCTCCTCTCCTGTAGCCTCCGCTCCTGTCCCAGTAACTGCCGCCTCTCCTGTGCCCTCCGCTCCTGTCCCAGTAACTGCCTCCTCTCCTGTGCCCTCCGCTCCTGTCCCAGTAACTGCCGCCTCTCCTGTGCCCTCCGCTCCTGTCCCAGTAACTGCCTCCTCTCCTGTAGCCTCCGCTCCTGTCCCAGTAACTGCCTCCTCTCCTGTAGCCTCGGCTCCTGTCCCAGTGACTGCCTCCTCTCCTGTACCCTTCGCTCCTGTCCCAGTAACTGCCTCCTCTCCTGTAGCCTCCACTCCTGTCCCAGTAACTGCCTCCTCTCCTGTCCCAGTAACTGCCTCCTCTCCTGTAGCCTCCGCTCCTGTCCCAGAAACTGCCTCCTCTCCTGTAGCCTCCGCTCCTGTCCCAGTAACTGCCCCCTCTCCTGTAGCCTCCGCTCCTGTCCCAGTAACTGCCTCCTCTCCTGTAGCCGCTCCTGTCCCAGTAACTGCCTCCTCTCCTGTAGCCTCCGCTCCTGTCCCAGTAACTGCCTCCTCTCCTGTAGCCTCCGCTCCTGTCCCAGATACTGCCTCCTCTCCTGTAGCCCCCAGCTCCTGTCCCAGTAACTGCCTCCTCTCCTGTAGCCTCCGCTCCTGTCCCAGTAACTGCCTCCTCTCCTGTAGCCTCCGCTCCTGTCCCAGTAATTGCCTCCTCTCCTGTAGCCTCCGCTCCTGTCCCAGTAACTGCCTCCTCTCCTGTAGCCTCGGCTCCTGTCCCAGTAACTACCCCCTCCCCTGTAGCCTCCACTCCTGTCCCAGTAACTGCCACCTCTCCTGTAGCCTCCGCTCCGGTCCCAGTAACTGCCTCCTCTCCTGTAGCCTCAGCTCCTGTCCCAGTAACTGCCTCCTCTCCTGTAGCCTCCGCTACTGTCCCAGTAGCTGCCTCCTCTCCTGTAGCCTCCTCTCCTGTAGCCTCCTCTCCTGTAGCCTCCGCTCCTGTCCCAGTGACTGCCGCCTCTCCTGTAGCCTCCGCTCCTGTCCCAGTGACTGCCGCCTCTCCTGTAGCCTCCGCTCCTGTCCCAGTAACTGCCTCCTCTCCTGTAGCCTCCGCTCCTGTACCAGTAACTGCCTCCTCTCCTGTAGCCTCCGCTACTGTCCCAGTAACTGCCTCCTCTCCTGTAGCCCTCCGCTACTGTCCAAGTAACTGCCTCCTCTCCTGTAGCCGCTCCTGTCCCAGTAACTGCCTCCTCTCCTGTCGCCTCCGCTCCTGTCCCAGTAACTGCCGCCTCTCCTGTGCCCTCCGCTCCTGTCCCAGTAACTGCCTCCTCTCCTGTGCCCTCCGCTCCTGTCCCAGTAACTGCCGCCTCTCCTGTGCCCTCCGCTCCTGTCCCAGTAACTGTCTCCTCTCCTGTAGCCTCCGCTCCTGTCCCAGTAACTGCCTCCTCTCCTGTAGCCTCGGCTCCTGTCCCAGTGACTGCCTCCTCTCCTGTACCCTTCGCTCCTGTCCCAGTAACTGCCTCCTCTCCTGTAGCCTCCACTCCTGTCCCAGTAACTGCCTCCTCTCCTGTAGCCTCCGCTCCTGTCCCAGTAACTGCCTCCTCTCCTGTAGCCTCCGCTCCTGTCCCAGTAACTGCCTCCTCTCCTGTAGCCTCCGCTCCTGTCCCAGTAACTGCCCCCTCTCCTGTAGCCTCCGCTCCTGTCCCAGTAACTGCCTCCTCTCCTGTAGCCGCTCCTGTCCCAGTAACTGCCTCCTCTCCTGTAGCCTCCGCTCCTGTCCCAGTAACTGCCTCCTCTCCTGTAGCCTCCGCTCCTGTCCCAGATACTGCCTCCTCTCCTGTAGCCCCCAGCTCCTGTCCCAGTAACTGCCTCCTCTCCTGTAGCCTCCGCTCCTGTCCCAGTAACTGCCTCCTCTCCTGTAGCCTCCGCTCCTGTCCCAGTAACTGCCTCCTCTCCTGTAGCCTCCGCTCCTGTCCCAGTAACTGCCTCCTCTCCTGTAGCCTCCACTCCTGTCCCAGTAACTGCCTCCTCGCCTGTAGCCTCCGCTCCGGTCCCAGTAACTGCCTCCTCTCCTGTAGCCTCAGCTCCTGTCCCAGTAACTGCCTCCTCTCCTGTAGCCTCCGCTACTGTCCCAGTAGCTGCCTCCTCTCCTGTAGCCTCCTCTCCTGTAGCCTCCTCTCCTGTAGCCTCCTCTCCTGTAGCCTCCGCTCCTGTCCCAGTGACTGCCGCCTCTCCTGTAGCCTCCGCTCCTGTCCCAGTGACTGCCGCCTCTCCTGTAGCCTCCGCTCCTGTCCCAGTAACTGCCTCCTCTCCTGTAGCCTCCGCTCCTGTACCAGTAACTGCCTCCTCTCCTGTAGCCTCCGCTACTGTCCCAGTAACTACCTCCTCTCCTGTAGCCCTCCGCTACTGTCCCAGTAACTGCCTCCTCTCCTGTAGCCGCTCCTGTCCCAGTAACTGCCTCCTCTCCTGTCGCCTCCGCTCCTGTCCCAGTAACTGCCTCCTCTCCTGTAGCCGCTCCTGTCCCAGTAACTGCCCCCTCTCCTGTAGCCTCCGCTCCTGTCCCAGTAACTGCCTCCTCTCCTGTGCCCTTCGCTCCTGTCCCAGTAACTGCCTCCTCTCCTGTAGCCTCCACTCCTGTCCCAGTAACTGCCTCCTCTCCTGTAGCCTCCGCTCCTGTCCCAGTAACTGCCTCCTCTCCTGTCCCAGTAACTGCCTCCTCTCCTGTAGCCTCCGCTCCTGTCCCAGTAACTGCCTCCTCTCCTGTAGCCTCCGCTCCTGTCCCAGTAACTGCCTCCTCTCCTGTAGCCTCCGCTCCTGTACCAGTGACTGCCTCCTCTCCTGTAGCCTCAGCTCCTGTCCCAGTAACTGCCTCCTCTCCTGTAGCCCTCCGCTACTGTCCCAGTAACTGCCTCCTCTCCTGTAGCCGCTCCTGTCCCAGTAACTGCCTCCTCTCCTGTCGCCTCCGCTCCTGTCCCAGTAACTGCCTCCTCTCCTGTAGCCGCTCCTGTCCCAGTAACTGCCCCCTCTCCTGTAGCCTCCGCTCCTGTCCCAGTAACTGCCTCCTCTCCTGTGCCCTTTGCTCCTGTCCCAGTAACTGCCTCCTCTCCTGTAGCCTCCGCTCCTGTCCCAGTAACTGCCTCCTCTCCTGTAGCCTCCGCTCCTGTCCCAGTAACTTCCTCCTCTCCTGTGTCCTTCGCTCCTTTCCCAGTAACTGCCTCCTCTCCTGTAGCCTCCGCTCCTGTCCCAGTAACTGCCTCCTCTCCTGTAGCCTCCGCTCCTGTCCCAGTAACTGCCTCCTCTCCTGTAGCCTCCGCTCCTGTCCCAGTAACTGCCTCCTCTCCTGTAGCCTCCGCTCCTGTCCCAGTAACTGCCTCCTCTCCTGTAGCCTCGGCTCCTGTCCCAGTAACTGCCTCCTCTCCTGTAGCCTCCGCTCCTGTCCCAGTAACTGCCTCCTCTCCTGTAGCCTCCGCTCCTGTCCCAGTAACTGCCTCCTCTCCTGTAGCCTTCGCTCCTGTCCCAGTAACTGCCACCTCTCCTGTAGCTGCTCCTGTCCCAGTAACTGCCTCCTCTCCTGTAGCCGCTCCTGTCCCAGTAACTGCCTCCTCTCCTGTAGCCTCCGCTCCTGTCCCAGTAACTGCCTCCTCTCCTGTAGCCTCGGCTCCTGTCCCAGTAACTGCCTCCTCTCCTGTAGCCTCCGCTCCTGTCCCAGTAACTGCCTCCTCTCCTGTAGCCTCCGCTCCTGTCCCAGTAACTGCCTCCTCTCCTGTAGCCTCCGCTCCTGTACCAGTGACTGCCTCCTCTCCTGTAGCCTCAGCTCCTGTCCCAGTAACTGCCTCCTCTCCTGTAGCCCTCCGCTACTGTCCCAGTAACTGCCTCCTCTCCTGTGCCCTCCGCTCCTGTCCCAGTAACTGCCTCCTCTCCTGTCGCCTCCGCTCCTGTCCCAGTAACTGCCTCCTCTCCTGTAGCCGCTCCTGTCCCAGTAACTGCCCCCTCTCCTGTAGCCTCCGCTCCTGTCCCAGTAACTGCCTCCTCTCCTGTGCCCATTGCTCCTGTCCCAGTAACTGCCTCCTCTCCTGTAGCCTCCGCTCCTGTCCCAGTAACTGCCTCCTCTCCTGTAGCCTCCGCTCCTGTCCCAGTAACTTCCTCCTCTCCTGTGTCCTTCGCTCCTTTCCCAGTAACTGCCTCCTCTCCTGTAGCCTCCGCTCCTGTCCCAGTAACTGCCTCCTCTCCTGCAGCCTCCGCTCCTGTCCCAGTAACTGCCTCCTCTCCTGTAGCCTCCGCTCCTGTCCCAGTAACTGCCTCCTCTCCTGTAGCCTCCGCTCCCGTCCCAGTAACTGCCTCCTCTCCTGTAGCCTCCGCTCCTGTCCCAGTAACTGCCTCCTCTCCTGTAGCCTCCGCTCCTGTCCCAGTAACTGCCTCCTCTCCTGTAGCCTCCGCTCCTGTCCCAGTAACTGCCTCCTCTCCTGTAGCCTCCGCTCCTGTCCCAGTAACTGCCTCCTCTCCTGTAGCCTTCGCTCCTGTCCCAGTAACTGCCACCTCTCCTGTAGCTGCTCCTGTCCCAGTAACTGCCTCCTCTCCTGTAGCCGCTCCTGTCCCAGTAACTGCCCCCTCTCCTGTAGCCTCCGCTCCTGTCCCAGTAACTGCCTCCTCTCCTGTGCCCTTCGCTCCTGTCCCAGTAACTGCCCCCTCTCCTGTAGCCTCCGCTCCTGTCCCAGTAACTGCCTCCTCTCCTGTGCCCTCCGCTCCTGTCCCAGTAACTGCCTCCTCTCCTGTAGCCTCCTCTCCTGTCCCAGTAACTGCCTCCTCTCCTGTAGCCGCTCCTGTCCCAGTAACTGCCTCCTCTCCTGTAGCCGCTCCTGTCCCAGTGACTGCCTCCTCTCCTGTAGCCTCCTCTCCTGTCCCAGTAACTGCCTCCTCTCCTGTAGCCTCGGCTCCTGTCCCAGTAACTGCCTCCTCTCCTGTAGCCTCCGCTCCTGTCCCAGTAACTGCCTCCTCTCCTGTAGCCTCCGCTCCTGTCCCAGTAACTGCCTCCTCTCCTGTAGCCTCGGCTCCTGTCCCAGTAACTGCCTCCTCTCCTGTAGCCTCCTCTCCTGTCCCAGTAACTGCATTCTCTCCTGTAGCCTCCGCTCCTGTCCCAGTGACTACCGCTTCACCTGCGGCCGCTATAGCCACCACCGCCGCCGCTGTCCCGGCCTCCACCCTAGCCGCATCCGCCTCCCGACTCTTCCTCCGCGTGGCCCCCCCCGGACTTGTCGGCCATCGATGGACCTCCCGTTCATCGCCCACAGTGTGTCGCCGGCTCGCACTTGAACAACTGCTCTTCCAGGGTCTGTCCGTCTGTGGAGGCTGAGGCTGCAGGATTGCTTGAGGTTAGGAGTTCTGGGCTGCTGTTGCCGGTGTGGGGATTTAGACTGCCGATGAACGGCTTCTTCCTCCTCCAGCTTGGTCGGCGCTGCTCTTTGGGAACCCGGGGGACAGCGGTCTGTGGAGGAATGAAGTCTTTCCAGCTCCCACGGACCTTTCCCATCCACCTCCTGCTGAGGAGTGTCGGCCCATCGCCTGCAATGATCCACAAAGGTAAACCGTGTGTCTCGCCCCCGTGAGATACCTGCACCTCCTCTCTGCCAAGAACAGGTATCAGTTCCTTGGTGAAGGTGCACAGCTTCACCGTGACCGGGACCAGCTTGGGTCGTGCAGCTGGGTTGATCCACAGTTTTTCAAAAGTTTCCTGACTCATCAGCGACTGACCCGATCCAGTGTCCACTTCCATACTCACTGGGATTCGTTAATCTTGACCTCAGTAGTCACTGGGGCCGAACCGTCGGGACACGTATACAGTCCAAACAACGCCTCATCTTCTTCTGTCTGCTCCTCGCTGGATGGTGGATCATCTACCATCTCCTCAGCCACACGGTGAGTCGTGTTTCTTTTACACATACGCTGAAGGTGGCCTTTCGTGTGGCAGTTATTGCACATATACTCCGCAAACCTGCACCGGTGAGCCCCATGGCTTCCTCCGCAGCATCAGCATGGTGCTACTCGATTAGCCCCCCTCGGCGGACTCTGAGTTCCAGGACCACGTTCTGCATTTTTGTCCATGGTGGCCGCTATCCTGTGGACAGTGCCTGCCGTGTGCATCATCTGCTTGGTGCTGCAGGTCGAGGTCATAAACGCCCGGCTGATGGTGATGTGGGTTCAGTGGATAGCAGCTTGTGAAGGAGACCCTCATGGCCAATACGCATAACAAAAACGTCTCGCAATGCCTCGTCAAGGTGTGTGCCAAAATCACACGGCGCCGCGAGTCTCCTGAGGTCTGCAGCATATTTGGTGACATCCTGGCCTTCAGGTCGGCAGTGATAGTAGAATTTGTGCCTGGCCGTGAGGATGTTCTCCTTCGGTTTCAGTTGGTCACGAATGAGTGTGACCAGCTCCTCATATGACTTGTCCCTGGCGCTCGCGGGTGCCAGCAAATCCCTGACGAGACGGTAAACTTCATCGGCACAACTGGACAGCAATATCTCCTTACGCTTCTCTCTCAGTGCGTTCGTGTCCTCCGTCAGGTCGTTTGCTGTGAAGTAGTACTCGAGCCTTTCCGTAAAGGCCTCCCAATCATTACCCTCGGTAAAATCCTTTGACGTGCCCAGAGTAGCCATGGTTGCGTGAAGCTCGTCCGTGTCCTTGTCGCCAATGTGATGTATGTAGCACTCAAATCACTGACTCCACATGGTCTGGTGTTGTAGTAACTGCTGTGACCTTAGTCCTTTATTGTGCAACTCCAGAGTGCCTCTCAGGTGTGGTGGTCAGCCTTTTATACTCTGTCTCGCAGGTACTTTCGGGTCTCCCACCACAGTTCCCTCTGTGGCGCACCATTGTACTTATACATTTAATGTACCTGGACAATACATAACAGCTTATGCCTCCAGGTCGCTCTCTCAAGCAGAACGGAGATATGGGATGGTTGAGAAGGAAGCGTTGTGTGTGTCTATGGTGTAAAAAAAAATGCATCAGTACCTCTTTGGTAGGAGTTTGAATTAGAGACGGACCACAAGCCATTAACATGCCTGTTGTCAGACAGCAAGGCTATCAATGCCAACGCATCAGCTCGCATACAGCGATGGGCTCTCACGCTAGCTGCTTTTGACTACTCCATCCGGCACCGGCCCGGCACTGAAAATTGCGCTGACGCACTCAGCAGGTTTCACTGGCCACCACTGAGGGGACAGTGGACCAAAGCGCCGAGATGATCATGGCTGTTGATGCCTTTGGCAGTGCAGGCTCCCCCATCACAGCCCACCAGATCAAAATCTGGATAAACAGAGATCCCTCCTCTCCCTGATTAAGAAATGTGTCCTGACTGGGGATTGGGCGCCCGCACACGGAGCATGCCCTGAGGAGGTCAGACCGTTCCACAGATGGATGGATGAGCTCTTCATCCAAGCCGACTGCCTACTATGGGGCAGCCGGGTAGTTATGCCCCAGAAGGGCAGGGAGGCATTCATCAAGGAACTCCGCAGCGAGCGCCCAGGCATTGTGCTGATGAAGACCATTGCCCGGTCACACGTTTAGTGGCTTGGAATTGATTCAGACCTGGAACACTGTGTTCGCAGGTGCACGACGTGTGCCCAGCTGGGTAATGCCCCCAGGGAGGCCCCGCTCAGCCCGTGGCCCTGGCCCACCAAGCCATGGTCACGCATTCATGTTGAGTATGCGGGCCCGTTCATGGGGAAGATGTTCCTCATTGTAGTATATGCGTACTCGAAATGGATCGAGTGCATCATTCTGAATTCATGCACGTCATCCACCACCGTGGAAAGCCTACGTGCGATCTTTGCAACCCATGGCTTGCCGTACATCCTGGTTAGTGATAATGGCCCGTAATTCACGAGCTATGAATTCAGGGAGTTTATGTCAGGCAATGGCATCAACCATGTCAGGACTGTACCGTTCAAGCCGGCCTCCAATGGCCAGGCGGAACATGCGGTCCAAATCATTAAGCAAGGTATGTTCAGGATTCAAGGACCCTCCCTACAATGCCACCTATCGCGCCTCCTGCTGGCCTAGAGATCCCGACCGCACCTCGCTCACATGGGTCCTGCCCGCAGAGCTACTCATGAAACGGACACTCAAAACTCGGTTGTCCCTCATCCACCCAGTCCTGACCGACATAGTTGAGGGCAAGCGTAAGGCACAAAATGAGTACCATGACCGTAATTCAAGGGGGAGATGTATAGAAATAAATGATTCTGTATTCATCCTCAATCACGCCATGGGGCCCAAATGGCTTGAGGGCACTGTAATTGACAAAGAGAGGAATAGGGTCATCGTGGTAAAACTCAGCAATGGTCAGATATGCCGTAAGCATCTGGACCAAGTAAAAAAAAGGTTCAGCATCGACACGGAGGAACCTGAAGAAGACCATGAGATGGAGCTCACAACACCGCCAGTGAACGAGCAACAAGAGCATTCAGAAGAATGCACAGTCCCTGCGGTCAGCCCGGACAGGCCGGAATCACCACAGGTGACAGACACTCACGTCAGCGTCCAACAACCAGAGCCCCAACTGCGGCGCTCCACGAGGGAGCGTAGACCACCTGAAAGACTAAACCTATGATCCCAATAAGACTTGGGGGGGGGGGTGATGTCATGTATGTAACCACAATGTAACACCACTGTATTACTGTATACACTCAACCTAGTTGCACACCTTGACCACAAGGGGTGAACTTGTGGGAGACACCTCCTTACCTGATCACACAGGTATAAAGAGGGAGGTCCCACACAGGGTCATCGTCTTTGGAGTCCTGTGAATAAAGAGTTAAGGTCACAGAGTGACCTTGTCCCCAGAATGTGCCTCGTGTGGTTTCATACTGTAGAGTAAGGACTTGACACTACCGATCCTCAACTTCTCTCAATATCCCTCTGCACTCCCCAGCTACATAAATCTTAGTTCCCCATAATGGTATCAAGGGATATGGAGCTAAAGCGGGTAAATGGAGTTGAGGTATGGATCAGCCATGATCTAATTAATGGCGCAACAGGCTCGAAGAGCTGAATGGCCTAATCCTGTTAATGTTCCTATGTTCCCACTTTCACTCACTCCGCACCTATTATTAGGGCTGGATTTCTGATCCTTCAGGAAATTTCCACTTAATTTTAAAAGGACAGAAAATCTGGGGCTGCAAGTAGGCAATTTCCTGTTATGTGCCGGGAACATCATCGCTTTTTATCTCTCATATTGCATGCTTTAAAAAGATGTCTACTTTGTTGTAGACTGTTGAGGAGAAATGACTGGATCAACAATTCAATGGATATATCAGGGCAGATAACTCCATAACCCACTTGTGTGCAAAATTAGTCCAGAAAACTTCAGCTTAATTCTAATGGATAGCTGGTCAGTTCATCCTGACCCAAAGTGAATGCAGCAGGAGGAACTACACATCAATCAGTGCTTGAACCAAAAAACAACACAAAGAATCTGATACCAAAGAACACGCAGAGAGAAAGCAGCATCGGATACCATATACCTGTCTTGCAGCATCATCGAAGGTTGAATACATGAGCTCTGTCAGCTACATTCCTTCCCTTCTTTGCTCGCATTGGCTCCCAGTTTGGCAACAGCTCAATTTAAAAATTCTTATCCTTGTTTTCAAGTCCTTCCATAGCCTCGGCCCTCCCTATCTCTGTATGTCCTCCAGCCCTACAAGCTTTTGTGATCTCTACGCTCCTCCAATTCTAGCCTCTTGCACATTCCCAATTTTAATCGTTCCACCATTGGTGACCATGCCTTAAGCTGCCGAGGCCCTAAACTCTGGAATTCCCTCCCTAATCCTTCCTGCCTCTTTCTCTCCTCCTTTACGATGTTATAAAGCAATTGGTAATCTGTCCTACTAGTTCCTTATGTGGTTCAGTATCAAACAAAGTGGCGTAGAATTTCGTAGAAAGAGTTGGCAACTCTGGTTGGAGGTATTCTTGGACGTCTGATACACGTGACATGTGCAAATGAGGGACGAGGGGAGCGCCCGAGGACAGAGGGACGAGGGGGATAGCCTGAGGGTGGGGGTGTGACTCACAGGGGGGAAATCAGAGGTGCGCCCGGTGTTTGGGGCACTTTTCATAGGGCACATCGTCCGAAATTCATCTCAGCGCCAACATTTCTACACCAGCCAATAAAGAAGAGTTTTCATAGAATGATATAAATTACTGCAAAGGAGGAGGCCAATTGGCCCGAGGTGCTCTCTCCTATAACCACATTTACTCCAGGTCAATTTACATTCCTGCTCTTTAAATACTTATCCCAATCCCTTTTAAATGGTGTTCTAATCTCTGTCTCAATAGCCACTTGTGGTGAAGCATCCCATGTTCCACAGCCCTCAATTCAAAGACATTATTGGTGCTGGAACTTCGATGTCCCTGGTCCGTACAAAGTTTCTGCGGAACCGGGAAGGCATCGGAAAAGCCGATTTTCAGAGCGCAATGCGTATGCGCAGAAAACCGGCTTTTCCGATCTGTCGTTTCTGGCTTGACAGATCATCCGCAGATCGGGAGCGAGGACACTTGCAGGGCAAGATTTGCGATATGTATGGATATCTTGCCCTGCAAATGTCCTCAAAAATCTTGCACCTGAAAAAGCAGGTGCACAGCTTACTGTTACAGGCGCAAGTGTTTAAAAATAGACAAAAACATTTTAAAATAAAGTTATAAAAACACATTTTATTCTTAAAAACCCTCCCCAGTACGACAAGTTTATTTTTAACCATAATTAAAAAAAAACTTTTTTAAAAATCGGGATAATATTTTATTTTTATAAGACATAATAACTTTAATTTCAATTGCCCGCGGGAAGACCCCCGGAGGGATTTCTGGCCCGATGTTTCTTTGAGTGAGAATCCTTGGTTTCTGTTCCTGAGTTCCCCATTCTCCCACCACTGGAAATAGTCTTTCACTATTTACCCACAGAAATTCCCCAGGTTTCACTCACCCTTCACTGGCAGTTCATCGCTTAGTGCCGCTCCCACTCACCACATCGCCGCTGCTGCTCCCGGCTCTGCGGGAAATGCTGAACCACACACCGACGCAATTCCCATGACTCCCTTTCTTTCTAAGCCCCATTCTCCAGTCTCCCTTTCCATCCGAACCCCATTCCACGGTCATCCTCTCCCCGAGGCACAATTCACCTGTCTTGCTCTCTCCCCGGGCCCCCATTCCTCCCATTCCCCCCCCCTCTCCCCCTTCCCCCCCCCTCTCCCTCTCCCCCTCTCCCTCTCCCTCCCCCCTCTCCCCCTTTCCCCCCCTCTCCCCCTCTCCCCTTTCCCCCCCTCTCCCCCTCTCCCCTTTCCCCCCTCTCCCCCTTTCCCCCCCTCTCCCCCTTCCCATTCCCCCCCCCGTCTCCTCCAATCACTCCTCCCCTATTCCACCACATGTTCCATTCCCCTCCATTCACTATTCCCACTCTTCTGATCCCTCTCTCCTCCATTCCCCAGTCCCTTGTCTCTCTCCCATAGGCTCCTGAATGCCTCTCCTCCAGTCCCCTGTTTCTCCCCCAGTCTCTTGTCTCTGTGTCTCTCCCCTAGTCCCCTGTCTCTGTGTCTCTCCCCCAGTCTCTCTGTGTCTCTCCCCCAGTCCCCTGTCTCTCTGTGTCTCTCCTCCAGTCCCCTGTCTCTCTGTGTCACTCCCCCAGTCCCCTGTCTCTCTGTGTCTCTCCCCCAGTCTCTCTGTGTCTCTCCCCCAGTCCCCTGTCTCTCTGTGTCTCTCCTCCAGTCCCCTGTCTCTCTGTGTCACTCCCCCAGTCCCCTGTCTCTCTGTGTCTCTCCCCCAGTCTCTCTGTGTCTCTCCCCCAGTCCCCTGTCTCTCTGTGTCTCTCCTCCAGTCCCCTGTCTCTCTGTGTCACTCCCCCAGTCCCCTGTCTCTCTGTGTCTCTCCCCCAGTCCCCTGTCTCTTTGTGTCACTCCTCCAGTCCCCTGTCTCTCTGTGTCTCTCCCCCAGTCCCCTGTCTCTCTGTGTCTCTGAGTCTATCCCCCAGTCCCCTGTCTCTGAGTCTATCCCCCAGTCCCCTGTCTCTGAGTCTATCCCCCAGTCCCCTGTCTCTCTCTCTCCCCCAGTCCCCGGTCTCTCTCTCTCCCCCAGTCCCCGGTCTCTCTCTCTCTTCCCCAGTCCCCTGTCCCTCTCCCCCCGAGTCCCCTGTCTCTCTCTCTCACTCTCTCGCCCAGTCCCTCTCTCCCCCAGTCCCCGGTGTCTCTCTCCCCCAGTCTCCTGTCTCTCTCTCTCCCCCAGTCCCCTGTCTCTCTCTCTCTCTCTCTCTTCCCCAGTCCCCTGTCTCTCTCTCTCTCCCCCAGTCCCCTGTCCCTCTCTACCCCAACATCCTGTCTCTCTCCCCCAGTCCCCGGTGTCTCTCTCCCCCAGTCCCGGGTGTCATGTATCTTACATTATTATATAAAACTGTGTCCTAACATACTATACATGACTGTAACAAGATATGACCTGTAACCACCAGCATACCTTACCACCAGGGGTGCACTTGCAAGAGACAAGTATATAAGGACAGGTCTCAGGCAAGTGCAGCATGCCAGAGCTGTGAAATAAAGGTGCAGGTCCAGAGTGACCTTGACTTCACGACATGCCTCGTGTGAATCTGTACTGAGGGGACAGGACTTTACAGTGGCGACGAGGATGGGATGAAAAGTACAATGCGGGAGACAATTGGGAGGACTTTATAGAAAGGCTCCAGCAAAGCTTTGTGACCAAAGACTGGTTAGGTGACGACAAGGCAGACAAGAGATGAGCCCATCTCTTGACCAGCTGTGGCTCGAAAACATACGCTTTAATGAAAGACCTGCTGCCACCCGAGAAACCAGCAAGCAAGTCGTTTGAAGAATTGAGCACACTGGTAAGAGACCACCTGAAGCCAGCGAGCAGCCTACACATGGCCAGACACAGGTTCTACAACTACAGACGCTGTGTGGGCCAGAGCATACCCGACTTTGTGGCGGAACTTCGGAGGTTGGCTAGTTTATGTGAGTTCTCCGATGAACTGAGGAGAGAAATGCTGAGAGACTTTTTAATTGAAGGAATAGGCAGGCATATTCTGAAAGCTCATAGAGACCAAGAACCTGACCTTAGAGGCAGCAGCACTGGTTGAACAGACATTCTTGGTAGGGGAAGAAGAAACGAGGTTGATTTACAATGCAGGTACGACAACTAACGAAATAATGGAACAAGGAGTTCACAGCATTAGACAAGCTGCTACCCCCAACACAGACAAAACTGGGAGAACAGGCTCTCGACAGCAGGCAGTGGCGCCAGAAACCATCAAGGGCCACAGGAACGGCCGTTCACACCTCATCAATCCACAATGCGAGCAATCAACTACAAACTGAGAGAAGCTCAAGAGAGATCAGCGAGACATAGAAAAATAGGTGCAGGAGTAGGCCATTTGGCCCTTCGAGCCTGCACCGCCATTCAATGAGTTCATTGCTGAACATGCAACCTCAGTACCCACTTCCTGCTTTCTCGCCATATCCCTTGATCACCCAAGTAGTAAGGACTACATCTAACTCCTTTTTGAATATATTTAGTGAATTGGCCTCAACAACTTTCTGTGGTAGAGAATTCCACAGTTTCACCACCCTCTGGGTGAAGAAGTTTCTCCTCATCTCGGTCCTAAATGGCTTACCCCTTATCCTTAGATGGTGACCCCTGGTTCTGGACTTCCCCAACATTGGGAACATTTTTCCTGCATCTAACCTGTCTAAACACATCAGAATTTAAAACGTTTCTATGAGATCCCATCTCATTCTTCTGAACTCCAGTGAATACAAGCCCAGTTGATCCAGTCTTTCTTGATATGTCAGTCCCGCCATCCCGGGAATCATTCTGGTGAACCTTCGCTGCACTCCCTCAATAGCAAGAATGTCCTTCCTCAAGTTGGGAGGCCAACACTGTACACAATATTCCAGGTGTGGCCTCACCAAGGCCCTGTACAACTGTAGCAACACCTCCCTGCCCCTGTACTCAAATCCCCTCGCTATGAAGGCCAACATGCCATTTGCTTTCTTAACCGCCTGCTGTACCTGCATGCCAACCTTCAATGACTGATGTACCATGACACCCAGGTCTCGTTGCACCTCCCCTTTTCCTAATCTGTCACCATTCAGATAATAGTCTGTCTCTCTATTTTTACCACCAAAGTGGATAACCTCACATTTATCCACATTATACTTCATCTGCGATACATTTGCCCACTCACCTAACCTATCCAAGTCACTCTGCAGCCTCATAGCATCCTCCTCGCAGCTCACACTTCCACCCAACTTAGTGTCATCCGCAAATTTGGAGATACTACATTTAATCCCCTCGTCCAAATCATTAATGTATAATGTAAACAGCTGGGGCCCCAGCACAGAACCTTGCGGTACCCCACTAGTCACTGCCTGCCATTCTGAAAAGTGCTCATTTACTCCTACTCTTTGCTTCCTGTCTGACAACCAGTTCTCAATCCATGTCAGCACACTACCCCCAATCCCATGTGCTTTAACTTTGCACATTAATCACTTGTGTGGGACCTTGTCGCAAGCCTTCTGAAAGTCCAAATATACCACATAAACTGGTTCTCCCTTGTCCACTCTACTGGAAACATCCTCAAAAAATTCCAGAAGATTTGTCAAGCATGATTTCCCTTTCACAAATCCATGCTGACTTGGACCTATCATGGCACCTCTTTCCAGACGCAGCTCATTCTTTGGGAACAATGAAAGCAGTCTGTGCTGGAGGTGTGGGGGTGGGCACTCATCAAGGGGATGTTGATTTCAGCAGGCTGTTTGCAGGAACTGTGAATATACAGGGCATTTGGCCCGCATGCACAAAAAAATGGCAGCTCGGCTGGTATACGAATCAGATGGGTCGGAAAGCGGACCAGAAGACAGCGGGGACATACCCGGGACACCGATGTACAGTGGGTCAAAACGATCAATGGCCGCTGCTCCTACAAAATGATGAGGGTCCTACTCAACGGGATACCTATCAACATGGAGTTGGATACGGGAGCGAGTCAATCTCTCATGGGCGCTCAACATTTTGAACAACTGCGGCCGCATAAAAGAGACAGACCAAAACTCACAAGGGTCGTCACCAAACTAAGGACCTATACCTAGGAAATCATACCAGTCCTCGGCAGCGCCATGCTCTCTGTCACACACAAAGGGACAGTGAACTGACTTCCCCTGTGGATTGTCCCCGGAGACCCCCCAGCACTGCTGGGGAGAATCTGGCTCGCAAAACTAAACTGGAAATGGGATGATGTCCATGCCATGTCATTAGAGGAACGGACCTCCTGCTCAACAGTTATAAAGCGATTTGAACATCTCTTTCAGCCAGCTGTGGGCACTTTCAAAGGGGCCAAAGTCAAAATCTACATCACACAGGATGCTAGACCGGTCCATCACAAGGCCAGAGCTGTACCCTATGTGATGAGGGAAAAGATTGAACACGAACTAGACAGGCTTCTGTGGGAAGGCATTATATCACCTATGGAATTTAGCGACTGGGCAAGTCCCATCGTCCCAGTCATGAAGCCTGATGGATCCGTACGAATCTGTGGGGACTACAAATCTACCATAAACAGAGTCTCCCTACAGGACCAATACCCGCTGCCCAGAGCGGAAGACTTATTTGCCACATTGGCCGGAGGTAAACTTTTCTCAAAACTAGATCTCACATCTGCATATATGACGCAAGAATTGACCGAGGAATCCAAGCTACTCACCACCATAAACACACATCGAGGCCTTTTCATGTACAATCGATGCCCATTCGGCATCAGGTTGCTAGCTGCCATATTCCAGCGCAACATGGTGAGTCTGCTCAAGTCCATCCCGGGGACGGTTGTATTTCAAGACGACATACTTATCACGGGCATGGACACCGACTCCCATCTCCGTAATTTGGAGGAAGTACTAAAGCGGTTGGATCGGGTAGGCCTATGAGTCAAGAAATCCAAGTGCCTGTTTCTCGCACCCGAGGTTGAATTTTTGGGCAGAAGGATTGCCGCTGATGGAATCCGCCCAACAGAGTCCAAAACAGAAGCAATTCGCCTGGCACCCAGGCCCTGGAATGTCTCAGAACTGCGCGCCTTTCTCAGGCTACTCAGTTACTTTGGGAACTTTATGCAGAACTTAAGCAGGCTGCTGGAGCCTCTCCACGTGCTACTCAGGAAGGGGTGCGATTGATTTTGGGGGGACAACCAGGAATGCGCCTTCAATAAGTCATGCAACCTTCTGTGTTCTAACAGTGTTTTGACTTTCTTTGATCCAGGTAAAAAGCTAGTTCTCACGTGCGATGCATCAGCGTATGGGGTCGGGTGCATTTTGCAACATGTCAACAGTGCGGGTAAATTACAACCCATAGCTTATGCCTCCAGGTCACTTTCGCGGGCGGAGCGCGGGTACAGATGGTAGAGAAGGAGGAGCTCGCGTACGTGTACGGTGTCAAAAAGATGCACCAATACCTTTTCAGGGCCAAGTTCACGTTAGAAACCGACCACAAGCCCCTCACGTCCCTCCTATCCGAGAGCAAGGCAATAAACGCCAACGCCTCGGCGCGAATTCAACGGTGGGCACTCATGCTGACATCCTATGACTACACAATAAGGCACAGACAACTGTGCTGACGCGCTCAGCAGACTACCCCTGGTGACCACGGAAGGGTCTGACGAACAGGACTGTGAGATAGTCATGGCAATCAATGCCTTTGAGTCCACAGGTTCGCCCATGACGGCTCGCCAAATCACAGCCTGGACGGCCAGCGACACCACGTTATCCTTCGTAAAAAGATGTGTCCTAACCGGTGACTGGGCAGAGGCTCGCGATGCCTGCCCCGAGGAATTAAAACCCTTTCACAGGCGCATGCATGAGCTATCACTACAAGCAGACTGCCTGATGTGGGGCAGCTGAGTAGTCATGCCTCTGCGAGGCAGAGAGGCATTTGTCCGGGAGCTCCACCGCGAGCACCCGGGGATCGTTCTCATGAAGGCCATAGCCAGATCCCACGTCTGGTGGCCTGGTATTGACGCGGACTTGGAGCTCTGCGTCCGAAGGTGCACCATTTGTGCCCAACTCAGCAATGCCCCCAGGGAGGCTTCCCTCAGCCCCTGTGCCTGGCCTACCAAACTGTGGTTGTGGGTGCACGTTGCACGTAGAGTATGCGGGCCCATTCATGGGCAATATGTTCCTCGTAGTTGTAGATGCATTTTCAAAGTGGATCGAATGCACCATTTTAAACTCGAGCACAACCTCCACCACTGTGGAGAGCCTCACAACCATATTTGCAACGCACGGAATCCCTGACATATTGGTCAGTGACAATGGTCCGTGCTTTACCAGCGCAGAATTCCAAGATTTTATAATTGACCATGGCATAAATCACGTCAAGACGGCACCGTTCAAGCCAGCCTCTAACGGCCAGACGGAGAGAGCAGTGCAAATCATCAAACAAGGCATGCTTAAAATCCAAGCTCCCATGCTGCAGAGTCGCCTGTCGCGACTGCTGCTGGCATACAGATCTCGTCCGCACTCACTGACTGGGATCCCCCCGCGCAACTGTTGATGAAAAGGACTTTAAAAACAAGGCTCTCATTAATCCTCCCAGACATGCACAAAATCATTGAGGCAAAGCGCCGTAAGCTGACTGAGTACCATGACAGAAATTCGAGGGGGAGATGGAATGAGATAGGGGACAAAGTGTTTGTACTAAACTATGGCAGGGGTCCCAAATGGCTTGCAGGGACAGTAATGGGCAAGGAAGGAAACAGGTTACTGGTAGTACAAATAGACAATGGCAAAACCTGCCGGAGGCAAGTAGACCAAGTCAAAAGCAGATATACCAACAACGCTGCAGAACCAGAGGCAGACTACAATGTGGAACTCGCACCACACCTGGTGGACAGACAGAGGGAACAACCTGAGGAAAGGGCAATCCCAACAGACAGCCCAGGCAAGTCAACAACAATCACACCAATCGAAACAGACAGCCCAGGTGAGATACCAGTAACCACACCCAAAGAAAAACAGACACCAAGGCAAACAACTGAACCACAACTCAGACGCTCCACGCGAGAGCGTAGACCACCTGAGAGACTGAACCTATAAAGACAATAAGACCTTGGGGGAGGGTGATGTCATGTATCTTACATCATTATATATAACTGTATCCTAACATGCTATACATGACTGTAATAAGATATGACCTGTAACCACCAGCATACCTTACCACCAGGGGTGCACTTGCAAGAGACAGGTATATAAGGACAGGTCTCAGGCAAGTGCAGCATTCCAGAGCTGTGAAATAAAGGTGCAGGTCCAGAGTGACCTTGACTTCACTACATGCCTCGTATGAATCTGTACTGAGGGGACAGGACTTTACACCGGGTGTCTCTCTCCCGCAGTCCCTGGTGTCTCTCTCCCAGTCCCCGGTGTCTCTCTCCTCTAGTCCCCTGTCTTTCTCTCCCCCGTCCTCTGTCTCTCTCTCCTCCAGTCCCCTGTCTCTCTCCCCCAGTCACCTATCTCTCTCTCCCCCAGTCACCTATCTCTCTCTCCCCCAGTCACCTATCTCTCTCTCACCCAGTCCACTGTCTCTCTCTCACCCAGTCCCCTATCTCTCTCACTCTCTCTCTCCCCCACTCCCCTGTCTCTCTCTTCCCCCCAGTCCCCGGTGTCTCTCTCCTCCAGTCCCCTGTCTCCCTCTCCCCCAGTCCCCGGTGTCTCTCTCCTCCAGTCCCCTGTCTCTCTCTCCCCCGTCCGCTGTCTCTCTCTCCCCCAGTCGCCTGTCTCTCTCTCCCCCAGTCCCCTGACTCTCTCCCCCAGTCCCCTGTCTCTCTCTCTCCTCCAGTCCCCTGTCTCTCTCTCCCCCAGTCGCCTGTCTCTCTCTCCCCCAGTCCCCTGACTCTCTCCCCCAGTCCCCTGTCTCTCTCTCTCCTCCAGTCCCCGGTGTCTCTCTCCTCCAGTCCCCTGTCTCTCTCTCCCCCGTCCGCTGTCTCTCTCTCCCCCAGTCCCCTGACTCTCTCCCCCAGTCCCCTCTATCTCTCCCCAAGACCCTGTCTCTCTCTCTCTTCTCCAGTCCCCTGTCTCTCCCCCAGCCCCTGTCTCTCTCCCTATCGACTGCAGGATGCAATCAATGAACTGTGCAGAACAATGGCAAATGTAATTCAATCTGGAGAAGTGTGAGGTAATGCATTTGGGAAGGGCTAATGAGGCAAGGGAATACACAGTAAATGGTAGGACACTGAAGTGTAGAGGAGATCCCTGAAGGTAGCAGGACAATTAGATAAGGTGGTTAAGAAGGCATATGAAACATAGAAACATAGAAAATAGGTGCAGGAGTAGGCCATTCGGCCCTTTGAGCCTGCACCACCATTCAAGAAAATCATGGCTGATCATTCCCTCAGTACCCTTTCCTGCTTTCTCTCCATACCCCTTGATCCCTTTAGCTGTAAGTGACATATCTAACTCCCTCTTGAATATATCGAACAAACTGGCATCGACAACTCTCTGCGGTAGAGAATTCCACAGGTTCACCACTCTCCGAGTGAAGAAGTTTCTCCTCATCTCAGTCCTAAATGGTTTATCCCTTATCCTTAGACTGTGACCCCTGGTTCTGGACTTCCCCAACATCGGGAACATTCTTCCTGCATCTAACTTGTCCAATCCCGTCAGAATTTTATGTTTCTATGAGATCCCCTCTCATTCTTCTAAATTCCAGTGAATATAAGCCTAGTCGATCCAGTCTTTCTTCATATGTCAGTTCTGCCATCCCGGGAATCAGTCTGGTGAACCTTTGCTGCACTCCCTCAATAGCAAGAATGTCCTTCCTCAGATTAGGAGACCAAAACTGCACACAATACTCAAGGTGTGGTCTCACCAAGGCCCTGTACAACTGCAGTAAAACTTCCCTGCTCCTATACTCAAATCCTCTCGCTATGAAGGCCAGCATGCCATTTGCTTTCTTTACTGCCTGCTGTATTGCATGCCTACCTTCAGTGACTGATGAACCATGACACTCGGGTCTCGTTGCACCTCCCCTTTTACTAATCTGTCACCATTCAGATAATAATCTGCCTTCCTGTTTTTGTCACCAAAGAGGATAACCTCACACGTATCTGCCATGCATTTGTCCACTCACCTAACCTGTCCAAGCCACCCAGCAGCCTCCTAGCATTCTCCTCACAGCTCACGCTGCCACCCAACTTAGTGTCATCTGCAAACTTGGAGATATTACATTCAATTCCTTCATCTAAATCATTAATGTATATTGCAAATAGCTGGGGTCCCAGCACTGAACCTTGCGGTACCCCACTAGTTACTGCCTGTCATTATTCCCACAGTGACTGCACTTGAAAATGTACTGTAAAACGCTTTGGGACGTCCAGTGGTCATGAAAGCTGCTATATAAATGTAAATGTTTCTTTTTATTTTTCTCATAATCTAGGCTGATTCAGTGCAATACTGAGGGAGTGCTGCATTGTCAGAGGTGGAAGCCTTTGGATGAGATGATAAATTGAAGCGTTGTCTGCTTATCTGAAAAGGACCAGTTTATTCCCACTCTTTGCTTCCTGTCTGCCAACCAGTTCTCTATCCACGTCAGTACATTACTCCCAGTGCCATGTGCTTTAATTTTGCACACCAATCTCTTGTGTGGGACCTTGTCAAAAGCCTTTTGAAAGTCCAAATACACCACATCCAATGATTCTCCCTCATCCACTCTACTAGTTACATATGGGATAATTGCCTTTCGTAGCCAAGGCATAGAATATATGAGCAGGGAGGATATACTTGAATTGTACAAAACCTAGTTAGGCCACAGCAAGAGTATTGCATGCAGTTCTGGTCACCACATTACAGGAAAGGTGTGATTGCACTAGAGAGGGTACAGAGGAGAGTTATGAGGATGTTGCCAGTGTCATGTATCTTACATTATTATATATAACTGTATCCTAACATGCTATACATGACTGTAATAAGATATGACCTGTAACCATCAGCATACCTTACCACCAGGGGTGCACTTGCAAGAGACAGGTATATATGGACAGGTCTCAGGCAAGTGCAGCATTCCAGAGCTGTGAAATAAAGGTGCAGGTCCAGAGTGACCTTGACTTCACTACATGCCTCGTGTGAATCTGTACTGAGGGGACAGGACTTTACAGTGGCGACGAGTTACGGGATTACAGAATCCACAGAATGGTGAACAACGGATCAAATGAAAAGTACAATGCGGGAGACAATTGGGAGGACTTTATAGAAAGGCTCCAGCAAAGCTTTGTAACCAAAGACTGGTTAGGCGACGACAAGGCAGACAAGAGAAGAGCCCATCTCTTGACCATGCTTTAATGAAGGATCTGTTGGCACCCGAGAAACCAGCAAGCAAGTCGTTTGAAGAATTGAGCACACTGGTAAGAGACCACCTGAAGCCAGTGAGCAGCCTACACATGGCCAGACACAGGTTCTACAACTACAGACGCTGTGTGGGCCACAGCATACCCGACTTCGTGGCGGAACTTCGGAGGTTGGCTGGTTTATGTGAGTTCTCCGATGAACTGAGGAGAGAAATGCTGAGAGACTTTTTCATTGAAGGAATAGGCCACGCAGGCATATTCCGAAAGCTCATAGCGACCAAGAACCTGACTTTAGAGGCAGCAGCACTGGTTGCACAGACATTCTTGGTAGAGGAAGAAGAATCGAGGTTGATTTACAATACAGGTACGACAACTACCGAAATATCGGAAGAAGAAGTTCACAGCACTAACAAGCTGCTACCCCCACACACAGACAAAACCGGGAGAACAAGTTCTCGACAGCAGGCAGAAGCCATCAAAGGCCACAAGAACGGCCGTTCACACCTCATCAACCCACAATGCGAGCAATCAACTACAAACTGAGAGAAGCTCAAGAAAGATCAGCCAGATGCAGCTCATTCTTTGGGAACACTTTGAACAATGGAACAGGTCTGTGCTGGAGGTGTGGGGGTGGGCACTCGTCAAGGGGATGTCGATTTCAGCAGGCTGTTTGCGGGAACTGTGAATATACAGGGCATTTGGTCCGCATGTGCAAAAAAACGGCAGCTTGGCTGGTATACGAATCGGATGGGTCGGAAAGCGGACCAGAAGATGGTGGGGACAGTACCCGGGACACCGATGTACAGCGGGTCAACACGATCAATGGCCACTGCTCCTACAACAGGATGCCTCCTATAATGATGAGGGTCCTACTCAACGGGATACCTATCAACATGGAGCTGGATACGGGAGCGAGTCAATCTCTCATGGGCGCTCAACAATTTGAACAATTGTGGCCGCATAAAAGAGACGGACCAAAACTCACAAGGGTCGACACCAAACTAAGGACCTGTACCAAAGAAATCGTAGCAGTCCTCGGCAGCGCCATGCTCTCTGTCACACACAAAGGGACAGTGAACCGACTTCCCCTGTGGATTGTCCTCGGAGACCCCCCAGCACTGCTGGGGAGAAGCTGGCTGGCAAAACTAAACTGGAAATGGGATGATGTCCATGCCATGTCATTAGAGGAACGGACCTCCTGCTCAACAGTTATAAAGCGATTTGAACATCTCTTTCAGCCAGGTCTGGGCACTTTCAAAGGGGCCAAAGTCAAAATCTACATCACACAGGATGCTAGACTGGTCCATCACAAGGCTAGAGCTGTACCCTATGTAATGAGGGAAAAGATTGAACACGAACTAGACAGGCTTCTGCGGGAAGGCATTATATCACCTTAGGAATTTAGCGACTGGGCAAGTCCCATCGTCCCAGTCATGAAGCCTGATGGATCCGTACGAATCTGTGGGGACTACAAATCTACCATAAACAGTCTCCCTACAGGACCAGTACCCGCTGCCCAGAGCGGAGGACATATTTGCCACATTGGCTGGAGGTAAACTTTTCTCAAAATTAGACCTCACATCTGCGTATATGACGCAAGAATTGACCGAGGAATCCAAGCTACTCACCACCATCAACACACATCGAGGCCTTTTCTTGTACAATCGATGCCCATTCGGCATCAGGTCGGTAGCTGCCATATTCCTGCGCAACATGGAGAGTCTGCTCAAGTCCATCCCGAGGACGGTTGTATTTCAAGACGACATATTTATCACGGGCAGGGACACCGACTCCCATCTCCGTAATTTGGAGGAAGTACTAAAGCAGTTGCATCGGGTAGGCCTACGAGTCAAGAAATCCAAGTGCCTGTTTCTCACACCCGAGATTGAATTTTTGGGCAGAAGGATTGCCGCTGATGGAATCCGCCCAACAGAGTCCAAAACAGAAGCAATTCGCCTGGCACCCAGGCCCCGGAATGTCTCAGAACTGCGCGCCTTTCTTGGGCTACTCAATTACTTTGGGAACTTTATGCAGAACTTAAGCACGCTGCTGGAGCCTCTCCACGTGTTACTCAGGAAGGGGTGCGATTGGTTTTGGGGGGACGCCCAGGAACGCGCCTTCAATAAGACATGCAACCTTCTGTGTTCCAACAGTGTTTTGACTTTCTTTGACCCAGGTAAAAAGCTAGTTCTCACATGCAATGATTCAGCGTATGGGGTCAGGTGCGTTTTACAACATGTCAATAGTGCGGGCAAATTACAACCCATAGCTTATGCCTCCAGGTCACTTTCGCTGGCAGAGCGCGGGTACGAATGGTAGAGAAGAAGGCGCTCGCGTGCGTGTACAGTGTCAAAAAGATGCACCAATACCTTTTTGGGGCCAAGTTCGCGTTAGAAACCGACCACAAGCCCCTCACGTCCCTCCTATCCAAGAGCAAGGCAATAAACGGCAACACCTCGGTGCGAATTCAATGGTGGGCACTCATGCTGGCGTCCTACGACTATACCATAAGGCACAGACCAGGCACAGACAACTGTGCCGACGCGCTCAGCAGGCTACCCCTGGCGACCACGGAAGGGTCTGACGAACAGGACTGTGAGATAGTCATGGCAATCAATGCCTTTGAGTCCACAGGTTCGCCCATGACGACTCGCCAAATCAGAGCCTGGACGGCCAGCGACCCCACGTTATCCTTAGTAAAAATATGTGTCCTAACTGGTGACTGGGCAGAGGCTCGCGATGCCTGCCCCGAGGAATTAAAACCCTTTCACAGGCGCATGCATAAGCTATCACTACAAGCAGACTGCCTGATGTGGGGCAGCCGAGTAGTCATGCCTCTGCGAGGCAGAGAGGCATTTGTCCGGGAACTCCACCGCGACCATCCGGGGATCATTCTCATGAAGGCCATAGCCAGATCCCACGTCAGGTGGCCTGGTATTGACGCGGACTTGGAGCTCTGTGTCTGAAGGTGCACCATTTGTGCCCAACTCAGCAATGCCCCCAGGGAGGCCCTCCTGAGCCCCTGGCCCTGGCCTACCAAACCGTGGTCGCGGGTGCACATAGACTATGCGGGCCCATACATGGGCAAAATGTTCCTCGTAGTTGTAGATGCATTTTCAAAATGGATTGAATGCACCATTTTAAACTCGAGCACAACCTTCACCACTGTGGAGAGCCTCACAACCATGTTTGCAATGCACGGAATCCCTGACATATTGGTCAGTGACAATGGTCCGTGCTTCACCAGTGCAGAATTCCAAGATTTTATAATTGACCACGGCATAAATCACGTCAAGACGGCACCGTTCAAGCCGGCCTCCAACGGCCAGGCGGAGAGAGCAGTGCAAATCATTAGACAAGGCATGCTTAACATCCATGGTCCCATGCTGCAGGGTCGCCTGTCGCGATTGCTGCTGGCATACAGATCTCGTCTGCACTCACTGACTGGGATCCACCCCGTGCAACTGTTGATGAAAAGGACTTTAAAAACAAGGCTCTCATTAATCCTCCCAGATATGCACAAAATCGTTGAGGCAAAGCGCCGTAAACTAACTGAGTACCATGACAGAAATTCGAGGGGGAGATGGAATGAGATAGGGGACAAAGTGTTTGTATTAAACTAAGGCAGGGGTCCCAAATGGCTTGCAGGGACAGTAACAGGCAAGGAAGGAAACAGACTACTGGTAGTACAAATGGACAATGGCAAAACCTGCCGGAGGCAAGTAGACCAAGTCAAAAGCAGATTTACCAACAACACTGCGGAACCAGAGGCAGACTACAATGTGAAACTCGCACCACACCTGGTGGACAGACAAACAGAACAACCTGAGGAAAGGGCAATCCCAACAGACAGCCCAGGCAAGTCAACAACAATCACACCAATTGAAACAGACAGCCCAGGCGAGATACCAGCAACCACACGCAAAGAAAAACAGACACCAAGGCAAACAACTGAACCACAACTTAGACGCTCCACGCGAGAGCGTAGACCACCTGAGAGACTGAACCTATAAAGACAATAAGACCTTGGGGGAGGGTGATGTCATGTATCTTACATTATTATATATAACTGTATCCTAACATGCTATACATGACTGTAATAAGATATGACCTGTAACCACCAGCATACCTTACCAGCAGGGGTGCACTTGCAAGAGACAGGTATATAAGGACAGGTCTCAGGCAAGTGCAGCATTCCAGAGCTGTGAAATAAAGGTGCAGGTCCAGAGTGACCTTGACTTCACTACATGCCTCATGTGAATCTGTACTGAGGGGACAGGACTTTACAGCCAGGGCTGGAGAATTTAAGCTATGAGTAACGATTGGATAGGCTGGGTTGTTTCTTTTGGAACAGAGGAGGCTGTAGGGAGAGCGTATTGAGGTGTCAACAACCAGAGGGCATAGATTTCAAGTAAATGATAGGCGGTTCTCTCCCCCAGTCCCCAGTCTCTTTCCCACAGTCCCCAGTCTCTCTCCCCAGTCCCCTGTCTCTCTCCCCAGTCCCCTGTCTCTCTCCCCCAGTCCCCTGTCTCTCTCCCCCAGTCCCCTGTCTCTCTCCCCCAGTCCCCTGTCTCTCTCCCCCAGTCCCCTGTCTCTCTCCCCCAGTCCCCTGTCTCTCTCCCCCAGTCCCCTGTCTCTCTCCCCCAGTCCCCTGTCTCTCTCCCCCAGTCCCCTGTCTCTCTCCCGCAGTCCCCTGTCTCTCTCCCCAGTCCCCTGTCTCTCTCCCCCAGTCCCCTGTCTCTCTCCCCCAGTCCCCTGTCTCTCTCCCCCAGTCCCCTGTCTCTCACCCCCAGTCCCCTGTCTCTCACCCCCAGTCCCCTGTCTCTCTCCCCCAGTCCCCTGTCTCTCTCCCCCAGTCCCCTGTCTCTCTCCCCCAGTCCCCTGTCTCTCACCCCCAGTCTCCTGTCTCTCACCCCCAGTCCCCTGTCTCTCTCCCCCAGTCCCCTGTCTCTCTCCCCCAGTCCCCTGTCTCTCTCCCCCAGTCCCCTGTCTCTCTCCACCAGTCCCCTGTCTCTCTCCCCAGTCCCTTGTTTCTCTCCCCCAGCCCCCTGTCTCTCCCAGCCCCTTGTCTCTCTCCCCCAATCCTCTGTCTCTCTCCCCCACTTCCCTTTCTCTCCCCCTCTCCTGTTTCTCTCCCCCAGCCCCGTGACTCTCCCCCAGTCACCTGTCTCTCTCCCCCACTCCCCTGTCTCTCCCCCACTACCCTTTCTTTCTCCCCGATGTCTTGTTTCTCTCCCACACATCCTAACTCTCTCCCCTGTCTCCTTTCCAAGTATCCTTTCTATCCCGCCCATCCCTCACCCCGCCGACCCCCAGTCGCCTGTGTCTCTCCCCAGACATTCCTCTATCCCCCATTGCCCTGTCTCTCTCTCTCTCTTCCCCCAGTCCCGATTCTCTCCCCCAGACCGTCTCCCTCCTCCTCTCCCCTTTCCCACCCCCCTCCATTGTCTCTCTTCTCCTCTCCCCTGTGTCTCTCCCCCAGACTGTCTCTCTCCCCCTCTCCCCTGTCTCCTTCCCCGACTCCGCTGTCTCTCTTCCCCTCTTCCCTGTGTCTCTCCCCCTCTCCCCTGTGTCTCTCCCCCTCTCCCCTGTGTCTCTCCCACAGACTGTTTCTCTCCCCCTCTCCCCTGTTCCACCCCCCCACTTTCTCTCCCCCACTCCACTGGCTCTCTCCTCCAGACCTTTCTCTCCCTCAGTCACATGTCTCTCTCCTCCACTCCCCTGTCCCTCTCACCTCTCTCTCCCGCCTAGTCCACTGTTTCTCTCTCACCCACACTCCCCACTCTCATGTCTCTCCCCCAGTCCCCTTTCTCTCTCCCCCAATCCTGTCGCTCTCCTCCAGCCCCCTGTCTCTCTCCCACACTCCCCTGTCTCTCCCCCAGTCCCCTTTCTCTCTCCCCCAATCCTGTCTCTCTCCCCACTCCCCTGTCTCTCCCCCACTACCGTTTCTTTCTCCCCGATATTCCGTTTCTCTCCCACACATCCTAATTCTTCTGTCTCCTTCCCAAGTAACCTGTCTATCCCGCCCATCCCTCACCCTGCCGACCCCCAGTCACCTGTGTCTCTCCCCAGATGTTCCTCTCTCCCCCACTGCCCTGTCTCTCTCTCCCCCAGTCCCCTTTCTCTCTCTCCCAGTCCCGTTTCTCTCCCCCAGACCGTCTCTCTCCCCCTCTCCCCTGTCCTAACACCGCCCACCCTCTCTCTCTCCCCCACTCCACTGGCTCTCTCCTCCAGACCTTTCTCTCCCCCAGTTACCTATCTCTCTCTACCCCCACTCTCTTGTCCTTCTATCCTCTTTCTCCTGCCTAGTCCACTGTCCCTCTCTCTCACGCACACTCCACAGTCCCCTGTCTCTCTCCCCCAGTCCCCTGTCTCTCTCCCCCATTCCCCTGTCTCTTCCCCCCGTCTCCCATCTCTCTCATTCAGTCCTGTTTCTCTCCCCCAGAACCTGTCTCGCTCCCCCAGTGCCCTGTCTCGCTCCCCCAGTCACCTGTCTCTCCCGCGCCCCCCCGCCATAGTCCCCTGTGTCTCCAGCCCCCCAACCCCCAGTTGCCTGTCTCTCTCCCCAGTCCCTTTCTCTCTCTCTCTCTCTCTCTCTCTCTCTCTCTCTCATCCACTCCCCTGTCTCTCTCTTCCCCCAGTCCCCTTTCTTTCCCCCCGATGTTCCATTCCTCTCCCCCACAACCTAACTCTATCCCCTGTCTCCTTCCCCAGTATCCTGTCTATCCCGCCCACCCCTCTCCCCGCCGACCCCCAGTCGCCTGTGTCTCTCCCCAGACGTTCCTCTCTCCCCCACTACCCGGTCTCTCTCTCCCCCAGTCCCCTTTCTTTCTCCCCCAGTCCCCTTTCTCTCCCCCCCAGTCCCGCTTCTCTCCCCCAGACCGTCTCTTTCCCCCTCCCCCCGTCTCCTTCCCCACTCCCCTGTCCCTTTCCCACTCTCCCCTGTCTCTCTTCCCCTCTCCCCTGTGTCTCTCATCCAGTCCCCAATCTCTCTCCCGCACTCCCTTGTCTCTTTCTCCCACTCCACTGTCTCTCTCCCGTCTAGTCCACTGTCTCTGTCTCACCCACACTGCCCACTCCCATGTCTCTCCCCAGTCCCCTGTTTCTCTCGCCCAGTCCCCTGTTTCTCTCGCCCAGTCCCCTGTTTCTCTCGCCCAGTCCCGTTTCTCTCGCCCAGTCCCCTGTTTCTCTCGCCCAGTCCCGTTTCTCTCGCCCAGTCCCCTGTTTCTCTCGCCCAGTCCCCTATCTCTTCCTCCCAATCCCCTGTCTCTCTCCCCCAGTCCCCTGTCTCTCTCCCCAGTCCCCTGTCTCTCACCCCCAGTCCCCTGTCTCTCTCCCCCAGTCCCCTGTCTCTCTCCCCCAGTCCCCTGTCTCTCTCCCCCAGTCCCCTGTCTCTCTCCCCCAGTCCCCTGTCTCTCTCCCACAGTCCCCTGTCTCTCTCCCCCAGCCCCCTGTCTCTCTCCCCCAGCCCCCTGTCTCTCCCAGCCCCTTGTCTCTCTCCCCCAATCCTCTGTCTCTCTCCCCCACTTCCCTGTCTCTCCCCCTCTCCTGTTTCTCTCCCCCAGCCCCGTGACTCTCCCCCAGTCACCTGTCTCTCTCCCCCACTCCCCTGTCTCTCCCCCACTACCCTTTCTTTCTCCCCGATGTCTTGTTTCTCTCCCACACATCCTAACTCTCTCCCCTGTCTCCTTTCCAAGTATCCTTTCTATCCCGCCCATCCCTCACCCCGCCGACCACCAGTCGCCTGTGTCTCTCCCCGGACATTCCTCTATCCCCCATTGCCCTGTCTCTCTCTCTCTCTTCCCCCAGTCCCGATTCTCTCCCCCAGACCGTCTCCCTCCTCCTCTCCCCTTTCCCACCCCCCTCCATTGTCTCTCTTCTCCTCTGCCCTGTGTCTCTCCCCCAGACTGTCTCTCTCCCCCTCTCCCCTGTCTCCTTCCCCGACTCCGCTGTCTCTCTTCCCCTCTTCCCTGTGTCTCTCCCCCTCTCCCCTGTGTCTCTCCCCCTCTCCCCTGTGTCTCTCCCACAGACTGTTTCTCTCCCCATCTCCCCTGTTCCACCCCCCCACTTTCTCTCCCCCACTCCACTGGTTCTCTCCTCCAGACCTTTCTCTCCCTCAGTCACATGTCTCTCTCCTCCACTCCCCTGTCCCTCTCACCTCTCTCTCCCGCCTAGTCCACTGTTTCTCTCTCACCCACACTCCCCACTCTCATGTCTCTCCCCCAGTCCCCTTTCTCTCTCCCCCAATCCTGTCTCTCTCCTCCAGCCCCCTGTCTCTCTCCCCCACTCCCCTGTCTCTCCCCCAGTCCCCTTTCTCTCTCCCCCAATCCTGTCTCTCTCCCCACTCCCCTGTCTCTCCCCCACTACCGTTTCTTTCTCCCCGATGTTCTGTTTCTCTCCCACACATCCTAATTCTTCTGTCTCCTTCCCAAGTAACCTGTCTATCCCGCCCATCCCTCACCCTGCCGACCCCCAGTCACCTGTGTCTCTCCCCAGATGTTCCTCTCTCCCCCACTGCCCTGTCTCTCTCTCCCCCAGTCCCCTTTCTCTCTCTCCCAGTCCCGTTTCTCTCCCCCAGACCGTCTCTCTCCCCCTCTCCCCTGTCCTAACACCGCCCACCCTCTCTCTCTCCCCCACTCCACTGGCTCTCTCCTCCAGACCTTTCTCTCCCCCAGTTACCTATCTCTCTCTACCCCCACTCTCTTGTCCTTCTATCCTCTTTCTCCTGCCTAGTCCACTGTCCCTCTCTCTCACGCACACTCCCCAGTCCCCTGTCTCTCTCCCCCAGTCCCCTGTCTCTCTCCCCCATTCCCCTGTCTCTTCCCCCCGTCTCCCATCTCTCTCATTCAGTCCTGTTTCTCTCCCCCAGAACCTGTCTCGCTCCCCCAGTGCCCTGTCTCGCTCCCCCAGTCACCTGTCTCTCCCGCGCCCCCCCCCGCCATAGTCCCCTGTGTCTCCAGCCCCCCAACCCCCAGTTGCCTGTCTCTCTCCCCAGTCCCTTTCTCTCTCTCTCTCTCTCTCTCTCTCTCTCTCTCTCTCTCTATCTCTCTCTCATCCACTCCCCTGTCTCTCTCTTCCCCCAGTCCCCTTTCTTTCCCCCCGATGTTCCATTCCTCTCCCCCACAACCTAACTCTCTCCCCTGTCTCCTTCCCCAGTATCCTGTCTATCCCGCCCACCCCTCTCCCCGCCGACCCCCAGTCGCCTGTGTCTCTCCCCAGACGTTCCTCTCTCCCCCACTACCCGGTCTCTCTCTCCCCCAGTCCCCTTTCTTTCTCCCCCAGTCCCCTTTCTCTCCCCCCCAGTCCCGCTTCTCTCCCCCAGACCGTCTCTTTCCCCCTCCCCCCGTCTCCTTCCCCACTCCCCTGTCCCTTTCCCACTCTCCCCTGTCTCTCTTCCTCTCTCCCCTGTGTCTCTCATCCAGTCCCCAATCTCTCTCCCGCACTCCCTTGTCTCTTTCTCCCACTCCACTGTCTCTCTCCCGTCTAGTCCACTGTCTCTGTCTCACCCACACTGCCCACTCCCATGTCTCTCCCCAGTCCCCTGTTTCTCTCGCCCAGTCCCCTGTCTCTCTCCCCCAGTCCCCTGTCTCTCTCCCCCAGTCCCCTGTTTCTCTCGCCCAGTCCCCTGTTTCTCTCGCCCAGTCCCGTTTCTCTCGCCCAGTCCCCTGTTTCTCTCGCCCAGTCCCCTATCTCTTCCTCCCAATCCCCTGTCTCTCTCCCCCAGCCCCTTGTCTCTCTCCCCCAGCCCCTTGTCTCTCTCCCCCAGCCCCTTGTCTCTCTCCCCCTCTTCTGTGTCTCTCCTCCAGTCCCGTATCTCTCCCCCAGACCCTGTCCCTCTACGCCAATCTGCTGCCTCTCTCCCCCAGTCCCCTGACTCTCTCCCCCAGCCCACTGTCTCTCTCCCCCAGACCCCTGACTCTCTCCCCCAGTCCCCTGACTCTCTCCCCCAGCCCACTGTCTCTCTCCCCCAGACCCCTGACTATCTCCCCCACTACCATTTCTTTCTCCCCAATATTCTGTTTCTCTCCCACACATCCTAACTCTCTCCCCTGTCTCCTTCCCAAGTATCCTGTCTATCCCGCCCACCCCTCACCCCAGCGACCCCCAGTCGCCTGTGTCCCTCCCCAGACGTTCCTTTCTCCCCCACTGCCCTGTCTCTCTCTCCCCCACTACCCTGCCTCTCTCCCCCACTCCGCTGTCACTCTCCCCCACTCCGCTGTCTCTCTCCCCCACTCCGCTGTCTCTCTCCCTCACTCCGCTGTCTCTCTTCCCAAGTCCTCTGTCTCTCCCCCCCTCTCCCCAGTCTCCTTCCCCCAGTCCACTGTCTCTCTCCACCAGTCCACTGTCTCTCTCCACAAGTCCACTGTCTCTCCCCCCTCTCCCCAGTCTCCTTCGCCCACTCCACTGTCTCTCTCCCCATCCCCCTGTCTCTCTCCCCCAGTCCACTGTCTCTTCCCCCCTCTCCCCAGTCTCCTTCTCCCAGTCCACTGTCTCTCTCCCCATTCCCCTGTCTCTCTCCCCCAGTCCACTGTCTCTCCCCCCTCTCCCCAGTCTCCTTCCCCCACTCCACTGTCTCTCTCCCCCACTCCACTGTCTCTCTCCCCCAGTCCCCTGTCTCTCTCCCCCAGTCCACTGTCTCTCCCCCCCACTCCCCAGTCTCCTTCCCCCACTCCGCTGTCTCTCCCCCCCAGTCCCCTGTCTCTCTCCCCCACTCCACTGTCTCTCTCCCCCACTCCCCTATCTCTCTCCCCCGGTCCTCTCCCTCTCTCTCCCCCAGTCCCCTGTCCCTCTCCCCTCTCTCTCCCGCCCAGTCCACTGTCTCTCTCTCACCCACCCCCCCCCACTCCCCTGTCTCCCTCCCACAGTCCCCTATCTCATCCTCCCCAGTCCCCTGTCCCTCTCCCCCAGACACTGTCCCTCTCTCCCAGTCTGCTGCCTCTCTCCCCCAGTACGCTACCTCTCTCCCCTAGTCTGCTGTGTTTCCTCCAGTGCCCTGTCTCTCCCGCGCCCTCCCCCCCCCCCCCCCATTCCACTGTCTCTCTCCCCGTCTTCCGTCTCTCTCCCCCAGACCCTGTCTCTCTCCATCAGCCCCTTGGCTCTCTCCCCCAGTCCGCTAACTCTCTCCACCAGTCCCTTGACTCTCTCGTCCAGTCGCCTGTCTGTCCCGCTGCCCCCCCCCCCCCACTCCCAGTAGCCAGTGTCTCCAGCCCTCCACCCCCACCCCAGTTGTCTGTCTCTCTCCCCAGACCCTCTCTCTCTCTCTCTCTCCCCCAGCCCCCTGCCTCTCTCCCCCAGCCCCCTGTCTCTCTCTCTCCTCCAGTCCCCTGTCTCTCTCTCCCCCAGTCCCCTGACTCTCTCCCCCAGTCCCCTGTCTCTCTCTCTCCTCCAGTCCCCTGTCTCTCTCTCCCCCAGTCGCCTGTCTCTCTCTCCCCCAGTCCCCTGACTCTCTCCCCCAGTCCCCTGTCTCTCTCTCTCCTCCAGTCCCCGGTGTCTCTCTCCTCCAGTCCCCTGTCTCTCTCTCCCCCGTCCGCTGTCTCTCTCTCCCCCAGTCCCCTGACTCTCTCCCCCAGTCCCCTCTATCTCTCCCCAAGACCCTGTCTCTCTCTCTCTTCTCCAGTCCCCTGTCTCTCCCCCAGCCCCTGTCTCTCTCCCTATCGACTGCAGGATGCAATCAATGAACTGTGCAGAACAATGGCAAATGTAATTCAATCTGGAGAAGTGTGAGGTAATGCATTTGGGAAGGGCTAATGAGGCAAGGGAATACACAGTAAATGGTAGGACACTGAAGTGTAGAGGAGATCCCTGAAGGTAGCAGGACAATTAGATAAGGTGGTTAAGAAGGCATATGAAACATAGAAACATAGAAAATAGGTGCAGGAGTAGGCCATTCGGCCCTTTGAGCCTGCACCACCATTCAAGAAAATCATGGCTGATCATTCCCTCAGTACCCTTTCCTGCTTTCTCTCCATACCCCTTGATCCCTTTAGCTGTAAGTGACATATCTAACTCCCTCTTGAATATATCGAACAAACTGGCATCGACAACTCTCTGCGGTAGAGAATTCCACAGGTTCACCACTCTCCGAGTGAAGAAGTTTCTCCTCATCTCAGTCCTAAATGGTTTATCCCTTATCCTTAGACTGTGACCCCTGGTTCTGGACTTCCCCAACATCGGGAACATTCTTCCTGCATCTAACTTGTCCAATCCCGTCAGAATTTTATGTTTCTATGAGATCCCCTCTCATTCTTCTAAATTCCAGTGAATATAAGCCTAGTCGATCCAGTCTTTCTTCATATGTCAGTTCTGCCATCCCGGGAATCAGTCTGGTGAACCTTTGCTGCACTCCCTCAATAGCAAGAATGTCCTTCCTCAGATTAGGAGACCAAAACTGCACACAATACTCAAGGTGTGGTCTCACCAAGGCCCTGTACAACTGCAGTAAAACTTCCCTGCTCCTATACTCAAATCCTCTCGCTATGAAGGCCAGCATGCCATTTGCTTTCTTTACTGCCTGCTGTATTGCATGCCTACCTTCAGTGACTGATGAACCATGACACTCGGGTCTCGTTGCACCTCCCCTTTTACTAATCTGTCACCATTCAGATAATAATCTGCCTTCCTGTTTTTGTCACCAAAGAGGATAACCTCACACGTATCTGCCATGCATTTGTCCACTCACCTAACCTGTCCAAGCCACCCAGCAGCCTCCTAGCATTCTCCTCACAGCTCACGCTGCCACCCAACTTAGTGTCATCTGCAAACTTGGAGATATTACATTCAATTCCTTCATCTAAATCATTAATGTATATTGCAAATAGCTGGGGTCCCAGCACTGAACCTTGCGGTACCCCACTAGTTACTGCCTGTCATTATTCCCACAGTGACTGCACTTGAAAATGTACTGTAAAACGCTTTGGGACGTCCAGTGGTCATGAAAGCTGCTATATAAATGTAAATGTTTCTTTTTATTTTTCTCATAATCTAGGCTGATTCAGTGCAATACTGAGGGAGTGCTGCATTGTCAGAGGTGGAAGCCTTTGGATGAGATGATAAATTGAAGCGTTGTCTGCTTATCTGAAAAGGACCAGTTTATTCCCACTCTTTGCTTCCTGTCTGCCAACCAGTTCTCTATCCACGTCAGTACATTACTCCCAGTGCCATGTGCTTTAATTTTGCACACCAATCTCTTGTGTGGGACCTTGTCAAAAGCCTTTTGAAAGTCCAAATACACCACATCCAATGATTCTCCCTTATCCACTCTACTAGTTACATATGGGATAATTGCCTTTCGTAGCCAAGGCATAGAATATATGAGCAGGGAGGATATACTTGAATTGTACAAAACCTAGTTAGGCCACAGCAAGAGTATTGCATGCAGTTCTGGTCACCACATTACAGGAAAGGTGTGATTGCACTAGAGAGGGTACAGAGGAGAGTTATGAGGATGTTGCCAGTGTCATGTATCTTACATTATTATATATAACTGTATCCTAACATGCTATACATGACTGTAATAAGATATGACCTGTAACCATCAGCATACCTTACCACCAGGGGTGCACTTGCAAGAGACAGGTATATATGGACAGGTCTCAGGCAAGTGCAGCATTCCAGAGCTGTGAAATAAAGGTGCAGGTCCAGAGTGACCTTGACTTCACTACATGCCTCGTGTGAATCTGTACTGAGGGGACAGGACTTTACAGTGGCGACGAGTTACGGGATTACAGAATCCACAGAATGGTGAACAACGGATCAAATGAAAAGTACAATGCGGGAGACAATTGGGAGGACTTTATAGAAAGGCTCCAGCAAAGCTTTGTAACCAAAGACTGGTTAGGCGACGACAAGGCAGACAAGAGAAGAGCCCATCTCTTGACCATGCTTTAATGAAGGATCTGTTGGCACCCGAGAAACCAGCAAGCAAGTCGTTTGAAGAATTGAGCACACTGGTAAGAGACCACCTGAAGCCAGTGAGCAGCCTACACATGGCCAGACACAGGTTCTACAACTACAGACGCTGTGTGGGCCACAGCATACCCGACTTCGTGGCGGAACTTCGGAGGTTGGCTGGTTTATGTGAGTTCTCCGATGAACTGAGGAGAGAAATGCTGAGAGACTTTTTCATTGAAGGAATAGGCCACGCAGGCATATTCCGAAAGCTCATAGCGACCAAGAACCTGACTTTAGAGGCAGCAGCACTGGTTGCACAGACATTCTTGGTAGAGGAAGAAGAATCGAGGTTGATTTACAATACAGGTACGACAACTACCGAAATATCGGAAGAAGAAGTTCACAGCACTAACAAGCTGCTACCCCCACACACAGACAAAACCGGGAGAACAAGTTCTCGACAGCAGGCAGAAGCCATCAAAGGCCACAAGAACGGCCGTTCACACCTCATCAACCCACAATGCGAGCAATCAACTACAAACTGAGAGAAGCTCAAGAAAGATCAGCCAGATGCAGCTCATTCTTTGGGAACACTTTGAACAATGGAACAGGTCTGTGCTGGAGGTGTGGGGGTGGGCACTCGTCAAGGGGATGTCGATTTCAGCAGGCTGTTTGCGGGAACTGTGAATATACAGGGCATTTGGTCCGCATGTGCAAAAAAACGGCAGCTTGGCTGGTATACGAATCGGATGGGTCGGAAAGCGGACCAGAAGATGGTGGGGACAGTACCCGGGACACCGATGTACAGCGGGTCAACACGATCAATGGCCACTGCTCCTACAACAGAATGCCTCCTATAATGATGAGGGTCCTACTCAACGGGATACCTATCAACATGGAGCTGGATACGGGAGCGAGTCAATCTCTCATGGGCGCTCAACAATTTGAACAATTGTGGCCGCATAAAAGAGACGGACCAAAACTCACAAGGGTCGACACCAAACTAAGGACCTGTACCAAAGAAATCGTAGCAGTCCTCGGCAGCGCCATGCTCTCTGTCACACACAAAGGGACAGTGAACCGACTTCCCCTGTGGATTGTCCTCGGAGACCCCCCAGCACTGCTGGGGAGAAGCTGGCTGGCAAAACTAAACTGGAAATGGGATGATGTCCATGCCATGTCATTAGAGGAACGGACCTCCTGCTCAACAGTTATAAAGCGATTTGAACATCTCTTTCAGCCAGGTGTGGGCACTTTCAAAGGGGCCAAAGTCAAAATCTACATCACACAGGATGCTAGACCGGTCCATCACAAGGCTAGAGCTGTACCCTATGTAATGAGGGAAAAGATTGAACACGAACTAGACAGGCTTCTGCGGGAAGGCATTATATCACCTTAGGAATTTAGCGACTGGGCAAGTCCCATCGTCCCAGTCATGAAGCCTGATGGATCCGTACGAATCTGTGGGGACTACAAATCTACCATAAACAGTCTCCCTACAGGACCAGTACCCGCTGCCCAGAGCGGAGGACATATTTGCCACATTGGCTGGAGGTAAACTTTTCTCAAAATTAGACCTCACATCTGCGTATATGACGCAAGAATTGACCGAGGAATCCAAGCTACTCACCACCATCAACACACATCGAGGCCTTTTCTTGTACAATCGATGCCCATTCGGCATCAGGTCGGTAGCTGCCATATTCCAGCGCAACATGGAGAGTCTGCTCAAGTCCATCCCGAGGACGGTTGTATTTCAAGACGACATATTTATCACGGGCAGGGACACCGACTCCCATCTCCGTAATTTGGAGGAAGTACTAAAGCAGTTGCATCGGGTAGGCCTACGAGTCAAGAAATCCAAGTGCCTGTTTCTCGCACCCGAGATTGAATTTTTGGGCAGAAGGATTGCCGCTGATGGAATCCGCCCAACAGAGTCCAAAACAGAAGCAATTCGCCTGGCACCCAGGCCCCGGAATGTCTCAGAACTGCGCGCCTTTCTTGGGCTACTCAATTACTTTGGGAACTTTATGCAGAACTTAAGCACGCTGCTGGAGCCTCTCCACGTGTTACTCAGGAAGGGGTGCGATTGGTTTTGGGGGGACGCCCAGGAACGCGCCTTCAATAAGACATGCAACCTTCTGTGTTCCAACAGTGTTTTGACTTTCTTTGACCCAGGTAAAAAGCTAGTTCTCACATGCGATGATTCAGCGTATGGGGTCAGGTGCGTTTTACAACATGTCAATAGTGCGGGCAAATTACAACCCATAGCTTATGCCTCCAGGTCACTTTCGCTGGCAGAGCGCGGGTACGGAATGGTAGAGAAGAAGGCGCTCGCGTGCGTGTACAGTGTCAAAAAGATGCACCAATACCTTTTTGGGGCCAAGTTCGCGTTAGAAACCGACCACAAGCCCCTCACGTCCCTCCTATCCAAGAGCAAGGCAATAAACGCCAACACCTCGGTGCGAATTCAACGGTGGGCACTCATGCTGGCGTCCTACGACTATACCATAAGGCACAGACCAGGCACAGACAACTGTGCCGACGCGCTCAGCAGGCTACCCCTGGCGACCACGGAAGGGTCTGACGAACAGGACTGTGAGATAGTCATGGCAATCAATGCCTTTGAGTCCACAGGTTCGCCCATGACGACTCGCCAAATCAGAGCCTGGACGGCCAGCGACCCCACGTTATCCTTAGTAAAAATATGTGTCCTAACTGGTGACTGGGCAGAGGCTCGCGATGCCTGCCCCGAGGAATTAAAACCCTTTCACAGGCGCATGCATGAGCTATCACTACAAGCAGACTGCCTGATGTGGGGCAGCCGAGTAGTCATGCCTCTGCGAGGCAGAGAGGCATTTGTCCGGGAACTCCACCGCGACCACCCGGGGATCATTCTCATGAAGGCCATAGCCAGATCCCACGTCTGGTGGCCTGGTATTGACGCGGACTTGGAGCTCTGTGTCTGAAGGTGCACCATTTGTGCCCAACTCAGCAATGCCCCCAGGGAGGCCCTCCTGAGCCCCTGGCCCTGGCCTACCAAACCGTGGTCGCGGGTGCACATAGACTATGCGGGCCCATACATGGGCAAAATGTTCCTCGTAGTTGTAGATGCATTTTCAAAATGGATTGAATGCACCATTTTAAACTCGAGCACAACCTTCACCACTGTGGAGAGCCTCACAACCATGTTTGCAATGCACGGAATCCCTGACATATTGGTCAGTTACAATGGTCCGTGCTTCACCAGTGCAGAATTCCAAGATTTTATAATTGACCACGGCATAAATCACGTCAAGACGGCACCGTTCAAGCCGGCCTCCAACGGCCAGGCGGAGAGAGCAGTGCAAATCATTAGACAAGGCATGCTTAACATCCATGGTCCCATGCTGCAGGGTCGCCTGTCGCGATTGCTGCTGGCATACAGATCTCGTCTGCACTCACTGACTGGGATCCACCCCGTGCAACTGTTGATGAAAAGGACTTTAAAAACAAGGCTCTCATTAATCCTCCCAGATATGCACAAAATCGTTGAGGCAAAGCGCCGTAAACTAACTGAGTACCATGACAGAAATTCGAGGGGGAGATGGAATGAGATAGGGGACAAAGTGTTTGTATTAAACTAAGGCAGGGGTCCCAAATGGCTTGCAGGGACAGTAACAGGCAAGGAAGGAAACAGACTACTGGTAGTACAAATGGACAATGGCAAAACCTGCCGGAGGCAAGTAGACCAAGTCAAAAGCAGATTTACCAACAACACTGCGGAACCAGAGGCAAACTACAATGTGAAACTCGCACCACACCTGGTGGACAGACAAACAGAACAACCTGAGGAAAGGGCAATCCCAACAGACAGCCCAGGCAAGTCAACAACAATCACACCAATTAAAACAGACAGCCCAGGCGAGATACCAGCAACCACACGCAAAGAAAAACAGACACCAAGGCAAACAACTGAACCACAACTTAGACGCTCCACGCGAGAGCGTAGACCACCTGAGAGACTGAACCTCTAAAGACAATAAGACCTTGGGGGAGGGTGATGTCATGTATCTTACATTATTATATATAACTGTATCCTAACATGCTATACATGACTGTAATAAGATATGACCTGTAACCACCAGCATACCTTACCAGCAGGGGTGCACTTGCAAGAGACAGGTATATAAGGACAGGTCTCAGGCAAGTGCAGCATTCCAGAGCTGTGAAATAAAGGTGCAGGTCCAGAGTGACCTTGACTTCACTACATGCCTCATGTGAATCTGTACTGAGGGGACAGGACTTTACAGCCAGGGCTGGAGAATTTAAGCTATGAGTAAAGATTGGATAGGCTGGGTTGTTTCTTTTGGAACAGAGGAGGCTGTAGGGAGAGCGTATTGAGGTGTCAACAACCAGAGGGCATAGATTTCAAGTAAATGATAGGCGGTTCTCTCCCCCAGTCCCCAGTCTCTTTCCCACAGTCCCCAGTCTCTCTCCCCAGTCCCCTGTCTCTCTCCCCAGTCCCCTGTCTCTCTCCCCCAGTCCCCTGTCTCTCTCCCCCAGTCCCCTGTCTCTCTCCCCCAGTCCCCTGTCTCTCTCCCCCAGTCCCCTGTCTCTCTCCCCCAGTCCCCTGTCTCTCTCCCCCAGTCCCCTGTCTCTCTCCCCCAGTCCCCTGTCTCTCTCCCCCAGTCCCCTGTCTCTCTCCCCCAGTCCCCTGTCTCTCTCCCCCAGTCCCCTGTCTCTCTCCCCCAGTCCCCTGTCTCTCTCCCCCAGTCCCCTGTCTCTCTCCCCCAGTCCCCTGTCTCTCTCCCCAGTCCCCTGTCTCTCTCCCCCAGTCCCCTGTCTCTCTCCCCCAGTCCCCTGTCTCTCTCCCCCAGTCCCCTGTCTCTCACCCCCAGTCCCCTGTCTCTCACCCCCAGTCCCCTGTCTCTCTCCCCCAGTCCCCTGTCTCTCTCCCCCAGCCCCGTGACTCTCCCCCAGTCACCTGTCTCTCTCCCCCACTCCCCTGTCTCTCCCCCACTACCCTTTCTTTCTCCCCGATGTCTTGTTTCTCTCCCACACATCCTAACTCTCTCCCCTGTCTCCTTTCCAAGTATCCTTTCTATCCCGCCCATCCCTCACCCCGCCGACCCCCAGTCGCCTGTGTCTCTCCCCAGACATTCCTCTATTCCCCATTGCCCTGTCTCTCTCTCTCTCTCTCTCCCCCAGTCCCGCTTCTCTCCCCCAGACCGTCTCCCTCCTCCTCTTCCCTGTCCCACCCCCCTCCGTTGTCTCTCTTCTCCTCTCCCCTGTGTCTCTCCCCCAGACCGTCTCTCTCCCCCTCTCCCCTGTCTCCTTCCCCGACTCCGCTGTCTCTCTTCCCCTCTCCCCTGTGTCTCTCCCCCTCTCCCCTGTGTCTCTTCCCCTCTCCCCTGTGTCTCTCCCACAGACTGTTTCTCTCCCCCTCTCCCCTGTTCCACCCCCCACTTTCTCTCCCCCACTCCACTGGTTCTCTCCTCCAGACCTTTCTCTCCCTCAGTCACATGTCTCTCTCCTCCACTCCCCTGTCCCTCTCACCTCTCTCTCCCGCCTAGTCCACTGTTTCTCTCTCACCCACACTCCCCACTCTCATGTCTCTCCCCCAGTCCCCTTTCTCTCTCCCCCAATCCTGTCTCTCTCCTCCAGCCCCCTGTCTCTCTCCCCCACTCCCCTGTCTCTCCCCCAGTCCCCTTTCTCTCTCCCCCAATCCTGTCTCTCTCCCCACTCCCCTGTCTCTCCCCCAGTCCCCTTTCTCTCTCCCCCAATCCTGTCTCTCTCCCCACTCCCCTGTCTCTCCCCCACTACCGTTTCTTTCTCCCCGATGTTCTGTTTCTCTCCCACACATCCTAATTCTTCTGTCTCCTTCCCAAGTAACCTGTCTATCCCGCCCATCCCTCACCCTGCCGACCCCCAGTCACCTGTGTCTCTCCCCAGATGTTCCTCTCTCCCCCACTGCCCTGTCTCTCTCTCCCCCAGTCCCCTTTCTCTCTCTCCCAGTCCCGTTTCTCTCCCCCAGACCGTCTCTCTCCCCCTCTCCCCTGTCCTAACACCGCCCACCCTCTCTCTCTCCCCCACTCCACTGGCTCTCTCCTCCAGACCTTTCTCTCCCCCAGTTACCTATCTCTCTCTACCCCCACTCTCTTGTCCTTCTATCCTCTTTCTCCTGCCTAGTCCACTGTCCCTCTCTCTCACGCACACTCCCCAGTCCCCTGTCTCTCTCCCCCAGTCCCCTGTCTCTCTCCCCCATTCCCCTGTCTCTTCCCCCCGTCTCCCATCTCTCTCATTCAGTCCTGTTTCTCTCCCCCAGAACCTGTCTCGCTCCCCCAGTGCCCTGTCTCGCTCCCCCAGTCACCTGTCTCTCCCGCGCCCCCCCCCGCCATAGTCCCCTGTGTCTCCAGCCCCCCAACCCCCAGTTGCCTGTCTCTCTCCCCAGTCCCTTTCTCTCTCTCTCTCTCTCTCTCTCTCTCTCTCTCTCTCATCCACTCCCCTGTCTCTCTCTTCCCCCAGTCCCCTTTCTTTCCCCCCGATGTTCCATTCCTCTCCCCCACAACCTAACTCTCTCCCCTGTCTCCTTCCCCAGTATCCTGTCTATCCCGCCCACCCCTCTCCCCGCCGACCCCCAGTCGCCTGTGTCTCTCCCCAGACGTTCCTCTCTCCCCCACTACCCGGTCTCTCTCTCCCCCAGTCCCCTTTCTTTCTCCCCCAGTCCCCTTTCTCTCCCCCCCAGTCCCGCTTCTCTCCCCCAGACCGTCTCTTTCCCCCTCCCCCCGTCTCCTTCCCCACTCCCCTGTCCCTTTCCCACTCTCCCCTGTCTCTCTTCCTCTCTCCCCTGTGTCTCTCATCCAGTCCCCAATCTCTCTCCCGCACTCCCTTGTCTCTTTCTCCCACTCCACTGTCTCTCTCCCGTCTAGTCCACTGTCTCTGTCTCACCCACACTGCCCACTCCCATGTCTCTCCCCAGTCCCCTGTTTCTCTCGCCCAGTCCCCTGTCTCTCTCCCCCAGTCCCCTGTCTCTCTCCCCCAGTCCCCTGTTTCTCTCGCCCAGTCCCCTGTTTCTCTCGCCCAGTCCCGTTTCTCTCGCCCAGTCCCCTGTTTCTCTCGCCCAGTCCCCTATCTCTTCCTCCCAATCCCCTGTCTCTCTCCCCCAGCCCCTTGTCTCTCTCCCCCAGCCCCTTGTCTCTCTCCCCCAGCCCCTTGTCTCTCTCCCCCTCTTCTGTGTCTCTCCTCCAGTCCCGTATCTCTCCCCCAGACCCTGTCCCTCTACGCCAATCTGCTGCCTCTCTCCCCCAGTCCCCTGACTCTCTCCCCCAGCCCACTGTCTCTCTCCCCCAGACCCCTGACTCTCTCCCCCACTACCATTTCTTTCTCCCCAATATTCTGTTTCTCTCCCACACATCCTAACTCTCTCCCCTGTCTCCTTCCCAAGTATCCTGTCTATCCCGCCCACCCCTCACCCCAGCGACCCCCAGTCGCCTGTGTCCCTCCCCAGACGTTCCTTTCTCCGCCACTGCCCTGTCTCTCTCTCCCCCACTACCCTGCCTCTCTCCCCCACTCCGCTGTCACTCTCCCCCACTCCGCTGTCTCTCTCCCCCACTCCGCTGTCTCTCTCCCTCACTCCGCTGTCTCTCTTCCCAAGTCCTCTGTCTCTCCCCCCCTCTCCCCAGTCTCCTTCCCCCAGTCCACTGTCTCTCTCCACCAGTCCACTGTCTCTCTCCACCAGTCCACTGTCTCTCCCCCCTCTCCCCAGTCTCCTTCCCCCACTCCACTGTCTCTCTCCTCATCCCCCTGTCTCTCTCCCCCAGTCCACTGTCTCTTCCCCCCTCTCCCCAGTCTCCTTCTCCCAGTCCACTGTCTCTCTCCCCATTCCCCTGTCTCTCTCCCCCAGTCCACTGTCTCTCCCCCCTCTCCCCAGTCTCCTTCCCCCACTCCACTGTCTCTCTCCCCCACTCCACTGTCTCTCTCCCCCAGTCCCCTGTCTCTCTCCCCCAGTCCACTGTCTCTCCCCCCCACTCCCCAGTCTCCTTCCCCCACTCCGCTGTCTCTCCCCCCCAGTCCCCTGTCTCTCTCCCCCACTCCACTGTCTCTCTCCCCCACTCCCCTATCTCTCTCCCCCGGTCCTCTCCCTCTCTCTCCCCCAGTCCCCTGTCCCTCTCCCCTCTCTCTCCCGCCCAGTCCACTGTCTCTCTCTCACCCACCCCCCCACTCCCCTGTCTCCCTCCCACAGTCCCCTATCTCATCCTCCCCAGTCCCCTATCCCTCTCCCCCAGACACTGTCCCTCTCTCCCAGTCTGCTGCCTCTCTCCCCCAGTACGCTACCTCTCTCCCCTAGTCCGCTGTGTTTCCTCCAGTGCCCTGTCTCTCCCGCGCCCTCCCCCCCCCCCCCATTCCACTGTCTCTCTCCCCGTCTTCCGTCTCTCTCCCCCAGACCCTGTCTCTCTCCATCAGCCCCTTGGCTCTCTCCCCCAGTCCGCTAACTCTCTCCACCAGTCCCTTGACTCACTCGTCCAGTCGCCTGTCTGTCCCGCTGCCCCCCCTCCCCCACTCCCAGTAGCCAGTGTCTCCAGCCCTCCACCCCCACCCCAGTTGTCTGTCTCTCTCCCCAGACCCTCTCTCTCTCTCTCTCTCCCCCAGCCCCCTGCCTCTCTCCCCCAGCCCCCTGTCTCTCCCCTGTAATGTCTGTAGCTCCAACTGTGGACGCCCGTGTTACTACAGCTAGTTCTGTTAATAAAGAGCAGGTCACCTGACCAGGAGGTCAGTAGATTCCGGGACCGGCAGCCAGCTTACAGGCCGTGTGTTGTGTGCTCTCCAAAGACATGACATTTGGCGATGGGAATGGGCTGTAATCGGAAATCTTTGGTGGTGAAGGTTTCAGCCAGCCGACAGAAAGACTTTGAGCGCGTCTCTGTTTTTGGAAACAGCTACAAATCCGAGGTAAATTACTTGGTTAAATTGCCAGAGTCAAAATGGCTGACCTTATGGGAGTTATAGGGTACTTTGGGGAATTTCAATGTGACCGTGAAAGTTTCAGAGCATATGTGGATTGGCTAGAAATGTTTTTCACTGCAAATAATATCATCGAAATTCCCGGTAATGAAGTCAATAACTGGGCAGAGTTGGAATGAAAAAGAGCTATAGTCTTAACTGAGGCTGGGCCCGAGTTGTATGAAACACTAATAAATTTGCTTGTGCCTGACAAGCCAAAGGATACAACGTTGAAACAGATTCTAACTAAGCTCGAACAACATTGCAGCCCCGTTCCATTAGAAATTGCTGAAAGTTATAATTTCGGAATACGAAATCAGAAGGCCGAAGAAAATATCAGTGAGTACATTGTAGCATTAAAAAAGCTATCTATACACTGTAATTTCAGAGACTTTCAGAACCGAGCATTGCGAGACCGCTTTGTTTGTGGGATGAAAAATGATGCGATCAGAAGAAGGTTACTGATGAAGCCTTTTGATTTAGCTTGTCAGACAGCTAGGTCTAGAATTTCATACTAATTTCAGTCATCAGACAACCGAGGTGAATCGCCTGCAGGATCAAAGTAAAAGGTGATGGGACCCCAAAGTCTCAGAAACTGGAAATGGGAACAGAGCATTGACATCCTGCTATCGGTGCCTGGGACAACACATTGCTCAAAGTTGTCCATATGTGAAGCCAGAGTGTTTCTTCTGCAGGAAAACTGGGCATCTTGCGAAGGCATGCCGACTGAAGGGTAAACCAGCTTTCAAAGCTATGAGTAGAAATCCCCAGAGACTACATAGCATGGAAGAACAACAACAGGACGAGGAGATGTTAGTTAAACTTCATCAGGAACATGAGGTTAACAGACAGCGATTCAAAAAGTATCATAATCCACATAGATGTTGCAGGATTCAAGATACCCAGGAAAATCGACACTGGTGCATCCGTGAGTGTAGTACCGGAGTCGCTATACCGCGACAAATTGCGGGATATCCCATTGGAGAAAACTAAGATAGAGCTGCGAATCTACTTGGGAGAGAACATTCTGGTGGTAGATCATATTACCGTACCGGTGAAATATAAAGATCAATTTCAGAGCTTGCCTCTAATAGTAGTGAAAGGAGACAAGCCTGCCTTACTAAGAAGAAATTGGTTGAGCTCACTGAAGCTGGATTGGAGTGAGATTTTTCATGTTGAAACAAGATTTGCATCAAAGGATGATGTCATCAAGAATGTCAACGGATGAGGCTATCAAGCAGTATCCGAAGGTGTTCTGCGAAACAGGCAGTCCGATCCAAGGCTTCAAGGCGAGTGTCAAGGTACAGAAGGACGCTAGATCAGTTTACTACAAGCCACATTCCGTACCATATGCACTCAAGGAGAAAGTTGAGCAAGAAATCAAAAGACTAGAGACTGAGAACATTATTTGTAAGATAGATCGATGTAATTGGGCTACAGCCATTGTTGTTGTACCTAAGTCCGATGGTAAGGTAAGATTGCGTGGTGATTATAAAGTAACCGTAAACCAGGTTCTAAAGGGTAATGTCCCCAGTACATTGCCAAATATAGAAGATTTGTTCACAACACTGATAGGGGGTCAGATTTTCTCATAGTTGGATCTGACGAATGCCTACTTACAGCTTGAACTACATGAGGAGTCCAAGTCATGCTTGACGATAAATACTCGTCTAGGCCTATATCAATTTAATAGGCTACCGTTTGGAGAGTCTTCCGCCCCTGCCATATTCCAAGAGGTGATGAACCACATTTTGCAAGGTATTGAAGGGATAGTATGTTATTTAGATGACATACTAATTTCAGCACCAAATAGGCAAATTCATAATAACATATTGAATAAAGTCCTCAAACGACTAGAGTGGCTGCTCGCAAGTGTGAGTTATTTAAAAACTCAGTGGAGTACTTAGGGTACAGAGTAGACAAAGATGGTTTATATCCAACCAAGCAAAAACTGGATGCAATCAGAAATGCACCCACTCCCAAGAATGTCACTGAACTTCGATCATTTTTGGGTCTTTTGAACGATTATGGAAAGTTCCTACCAAACTTGGCTCCAATATTACATCCATTGAATGACCTATTGAAAAAACAGGTCCATTGGAAGTGGTCAAAAGAATGTGATACAGCATTCAAGGAGTGTAAAAGCAACTTGGTAGAGAGTACCATGATAGTTCACTATGACGTATCTCAGGAGATCAAGCTAGCATGTGATGCCTCTCCAAATGGAGTTGGGGCAGTGATCTCTCATGTATCATGTAGTGGGGAGGAGAGACCAATTGCTTTTGCTTCACGCACTCTCAATGAGCATAATTATGCGCAAATCGAAAGGGAAGCTTTGGCATTAATTTTTGGAGTCAAGAAGTTTCACAAATACTTGTATGGTTGTAAATTTACTCTCATTATGGACCATACGCCCCTGACAGTAATTTCCATCCAAAGTCCCCAGTTCCAACATTAGCTGCAGCCCGAATGCAGAGATGGGCTTTGATTTTGTCAGCATATACATATGATATTAAATGCAGATGATCAGCTGATCACAGTAATGCTAATGCAATGTCTAGATTGCCTTCCCCATCACAAGTTACACCCGATAAGGAAGAAGTGTTTTATTTTTCATTCATTGATGAACTGCCAGTCACAGCTGAAGAGATTGGTAGAGCAACCAAACGTGACCCAGTGATGTCAAAGGTGTATGAGTATATTGCAAATGGATGGTCAAACCAGGTATCAGACAAAGATACACATCCATTCTTCATTCGTAGGAATGAATTATCAGTCGATAAAGATTGTATCATGTGGGATGCAAGAGTGGTTATACCAAATAAATTCAGGTCCAACTTATTAGGAGACCTCCATGACCAGCACCTGAATGTGCTTGACCAAGAGTTTTGCACGCAGTTACTTATGGTGGCCAGATCTTGATCAAGATATAGAGTACATTGTTAGTCAGTGTACGACATGTCAATCGGTAAGCAAGCAAGTACCATTACAGCCATGGAAATGGCCTCCCAGGGTGTGGCAAAGGCTACATATCGATTTTGCTGAGCTAACAGGACAACAATTGTTCATTGTGATTGACAGCCATTCGAAGTGAGTTGAGGTGTTTTCAATGTGGAAAATAACAAGAAGTAAAACAGTAAACATTTTGCAAAGATTATTTTCTTCATTTGGCCTCTTAGAAGAAATTTTTTCGGGTAATGGACCACAATTTCATTCAGAAGACTTTGCACAGTTCATGAGCAAAAATGGTGTGAAACATACCAAGATTCCACCATACCATCCTGCTTCGAATGGTGCAGCAGAGTGCACTGTACAAATTGTAAAACGCGTCCTTATCAAACAAATGTTGGAACCAAATCCAAAGAAACGACAGTTGTCATTGGACCACAAATTGGCTAATTTTCTAATTATGTATCGTTATATGCCTCACACAACTACTGGTAGAACAACAGCAGAGTTGTTTCTCAAACAACAACCACAAACCAGATTCTCATTGTTAAAACCAAACTTGGCACAGTCCAGAGAAGAGACACAATTAAGACAGAAAGAGAATCAGGATAGAGGTAGAGTAAAAGAGAGAATTGTGAAATTAAACCAGAAGGTGAGAGTGAAGAACCATCACCATAAATGGTTACAGTGGTTACCAGGCAGAGTGGTGAAGATATGTGGTCCTTGCACATATTTGGTCAAGATGTTTGATAATGGACAGGTTAGGTTTGTTCACATTGATCATATCTTACCTACAGATATGGAAGGAGTTGAAAGTGGGAATGATTCAATTATTTCTGACTCATCAGATAGTTTTGATACACCAGTAGCAAATCCTACATCCAATATACCGGAAACAAATCCCAGAGAAAGTCAGAATTTAAGTCTGAGTCCGAGTCAGGCAGACAAACAGCCTGAAGTTAGAGAGAGTTCAAATGGAAATCGAAGGCATCCCTTGGAGGAAAACTTTCCTCAGGATCAGTCTCGAATTAGTTTAAATGTTCAGAAGGTTCTGTTCAAGAGCGAACACAGAAAACAAGTGATTAAACTTAATTTGTAGATAAGGCAAAATAAGTCCATATCCTTTGTTATGTATAACCATGCAAGTTATGTATGATGATGTAATAACTTCTTCATTAAGAAGGGAGAAGTGTAATGTCTGTAGCGCCACATTGTGGACGCCTGTGTTACTGCAGCTAGTGCTGTTAATAAAGAGCAGGTCACCTGACCAGGAGATCAGAAGATTCTGGGATCGGCAGCCATCGTGTGTTGTGTGCTCTCCAAAGATATTGTTATATATGTAAACTTGTATACACCCTGTACAGCCACCAGGGGGCTCATCCCCTGGAGTCCCAAGGGATCCCAGGATCAACTTGGGAGTACAGGTACTAAAAGAGGCTTCACAGGTTGGAGAGGCACTCTGGAGACCTGCAATAAAAGACTAAGGTCACACTTTACTTTGAGCTCACAGTGTTCAGTCTGACTCTTTCTTCATACATAACAACTGGCGATGAGGTACAGATAGCGAACCCAATGATGCAGAGAACAGTGGGCATCCTGGAGAAGTTCTCGGAGGGAAATGATTGGGAAACCTTTGTGGAGCGACTTGACCAATACTTTGTATCCAACGAGCTGGATGGAGAAGAGAACGCTGCCAAACGAAGGGCGATTCTCCTAACTGTCTGCGGGGCACCAACGTATGGCCTCAGGAAAAATCTGCTTGCTCCAGCGAAACCCACGGAGAAATCATACGATGATTTGTGCGCACTGCTCTGGGAACATTTGAACCCAAAGGAAAGCGTTCTGATGGCGAGGTACCGGTTCTACATCTATAAAAGGTCTGAAGGCCAGGAAGTGGCGAGTTATGTCGCCGAGCTAAGACGCCTTGCTGGACATTGCAAATTTGAAGGACATTTGGAGCACATGCTCAGAGACTTTTTCGTACTTGGCATTGGCCACGAAACAATATTTCGCAAACTTTTGACTGTAGAGGCCCCAACCTTGAGTAAGGCCACAGCGATAGCCCAGGCATTCATTGCCACCAGTGACAATAGTAAGCAAATCTCTCAGCACACAAGTGCTGCTACAAATACTGTGAATAAAGTGATGTTGTTTTCGAATCACGATGTATAGGGCAGGTCACACATGCCTGCAGCTGCACGTCCACAGATGTCTCAGAGTCTACCATCAAGGGTGATGAATGCAAGACCATTAACACCTTGTTGGTGCTGCGGGGATGATCATCGTTTCCATTCATGCCGATTCAAAGGATCCGTTTGCAAGCGCTGTGGAACAATGGGACATCTCCAACGTATGTGCAGGCGAGCTGCAAATCCTGTTAATCCTGCAAACCACCATGTTGCAGAGGAGGACAGAACCACGGCGGGTCATGACGAACCAGAGCCTCAGACTGAGGAGGCAGAGGTACATGGAGTGCACACATTCACCACGAATTGTCCCCCGATAATGCTGAATGTTGAACTAAATGGACTCCCGGTGTCAATGGAGCTGGACACGGGCGCGAGCCAGTCCATCAAGGGCAAAAAATTGTGGTACAGCAAGGCCTCAAGGCCAGTCTTAACTCCAATTTGCATGAAACTAAGAACTTATACAAAGGAACTGATTCCCGTAATCGACAGTGCTACCGTAAAGGTCTCCTACAATGGAGCGGTGCACAAGCTACCACTCTGGGTGATACCAGGCGATGGTCCCATGCTGCTCAGCAGGAGCTGGCTGCGAAAGATACGCTGGAACTGGGACGATGTCCGAGTGCTATTGCCCACTGATGATACTTCGTGTGGCCAGGTCTTAAACAAGTTCCTTTTGCTGTTCAAACCAGGCATTGGGAAATTCCAAGGAGCAAAAGTGCAGATCCACCTAATTCCGGGTGCGCGACCCATTCATCACAAGACGAGAACAGTACCGTACATGATGAGAGAAAGGGGAGAGATCGAGCGAGACCGGCTGCAAAGAGAGGGCATCATTTCACCAATCGAATTCAACGAGTGGGCCAATCTGATTGTTCCCGTCCTCAAGGGAGTCGGCACTGTCAGAATCTGTGGCAATTACAAAGTAACTATCGATCGTTTCTCCCTGCAGGACCAATACCCACTACCAAAGGCCGATGACCTCTTTGCATAGCTGATGGGAGGAAAGACTTTCACGAAGCTGGACTTGACCTCGGCCTACATGACACAGGAGCTGGAGTAATCATCGAAGGGCCTCACCTGCATCAACATGCACAAAGGTCTCTTCATTTATAACAGATGCCCGTTTGGAATTCGATCAGTGGCGGGGATATTCCAGAGTAACATGGAAAGCTTACTGAAGTCGGTCCCGTGCACTGTGGTCTTCCAGGACATCTTGGTTACAGGTCGGGACACAGTCGAGCATCTGCAGAACCTGGAGGAAGTTCTTAGTCGACTCAACCGCATGGGGCTGAGGTTAAAATGCTCGAAGTGCATTTTCCTGGTGCCTGAAGTGGAGTTCCTGGGAAGGAGGATTGCGGCGGACAGCATCAGGCCCACCAATTCGAAGACTGAGGCAATCGAGAATGCACCGAGGCCACAGAACGTGACAGAGCTGCCGTCATTTCTAGGACTCCTGACCTATTTTGCTAACTTCTTACCGGGTCTCAGCACACTGTTAGAACCACTGCATGTCTTACCGCATAAAGGCGATGAATGGGTATGGGACAAAGGCCAAGAAAATGCCTTTGTAAAAGCTAGAAAATTGTTATGCTCAAACAAATTGCTTGTGTTGTATGATCCATGTAAACATTTGGTACTAGCATGTGATGCGTCGTCATATGGCGTCGGGTGTGTATTGCAACAAGCTAATGATTTGGGGAAATTACAACCGCTGCTTATACATCCAGGAGTCTGTCTAAGGCTGAGAGAGCCTACAGCATGATTGAAAAAGAAGCATTAGCGTTTGTCTATGGGGTAAAGAAAATGCATCAATACCTGTTGGGCTAAAATTCGAATTGGAAACTGACCATAAGCCACTCATATCCCTCTTTTCCGAGAGTAAAGGAATAAATACCAATGCATCAGCCCGCATCCAGAGATGGGCGCTCACGTTGTCCGCATACAACTACGCCATCCGCCACAGGCCAGGTACTGAAAACTGTGCCGATGCTCTCAGTAGGCTGCCATTGCCCACCACGGGGGTTGAAATGGCGCAGCCCGCAGATCTAGCCATGGTTATGGAAACATTTGAGAGTGAGCAATCACCTGTCACTGCCCGGCAGATCAAAACCTGGACAAGTCAGGACCCCTTATTGTCTCTAGTCAAAAGCTGTGTGCTTCATGGGAGCTGGTCCAGTGTCCCAGTGGAAATGCAGGAAGAGATAAAGCTGTTCCAACGGCGCAAAGATGAAATGTCGATACAGTCAGACTGCCTTCTGTGGGGTAATCGAATAGTAGTTCCCAAGAAGGGCAGAGACACCTTCATCAGTGATCTCCACAGTACCCACCCAGGTATCGTAGTGATGAAAGCGATAGCCAGATCCCACGTGTGGTGGCCTGGTATCGATGTGGACTTAGAGTTCTGCGTGCACAGATGTAACACATGCTCACAGCTAAGCAATGCACCCACTAAGTTTATGGTCTTGGCCCTGCAAACAGTGGTCTAAGGTCCACGTCGACTATGCAGGCCCGTTCTTGGGTAAAATGTTCCTTGTGGTTGTAGATGCGTACTCCAAATGGATTGAATGTGAGATAATGTCGGCAAGCATGTCCGCTGCCACCACTGAAAGCCTGCAGGCCATGTTTGCCACTGACAGCTTACCCAATGTCCTGGTGAGCGACAACGGGCCATGTTTTACCAGTGCCGCTTTCAAAGAATTCATGACCTGTAACAGGATCAGACATGTCACATCTGCCCCATTTAAACCAGCATCCAATGGTCAGGCAGAGAGAGCAGTGCAAACCATCAAGCAAGGCTTGAAGAGGGTAACTGAAGGCTCACTGCAGACTCGCCTATCCCGAGCCCTGCTTAGCTACCGCACGAGACCCCACTCACTCACTAGGATCCCACCTGCTGAACTGCTCATGAAAAGCGCACTTAAGACAAGGCTCTCGTTAGTTCACCCTGATCACACATGAACAGGTAGAGAGCAGTCTCTCCCCCAGACTCTGTCTCTTTCCCTCAGTCACCTGTCTCTCCCGCACACCACCACAGTCGCCTGTCTCTCCAGCCTCCCCAACCCCTCATCGCCTGTCTCCCTTCACAGACCCTCTCTCTCTCTCTCTCTCCCTCATTCCCCTGTCTCTCCCCTGTTTCCTTCCCTCAGTCCCCTCTCTCTCTTCCCCACTCCAGTGTCACTCTCCACCAGTCCTCACTCTCTCTCTCCCCCAGTCTCCTGACCCTCTCTCCTCCAGTCCCCTGCCTCTCTCCCATCTACATTACTCTATCTCTCTCCCCTGTCTCTCTCCCCCAGACCCTGACTCTCTCCCCCAATCCCCTCTCTCTCACCCCCCCCCACCCCAATCCCCTGTCTCTCCTCTACCTCCACATCTCTCACCCCTTGTCTCCTGTCTCTCTCCCCCCTACCTCTCTTCCCCCAAATCCCTGTTTGTTTCCCCCAGTTCCGTCTCTCTCCCCTCATTCCCTGTCTCTCTCCCCTCGTTCCCTGTCTCTATCCCCTCATTCCCTGTCTCTCTCCCTTCGTTCCCTGTCCCTCTCCCCTCATTTCCTGTCTCTCTCCCCTCGTTTCCTGTCTCTCTCCCCTCGTTCCCTGATCCTCTGTCTTTCTCCCTCCCACTCCCCCATCGCTCTGCCCTCATCCCCTGTCTCTCTCCCAGACTTGTCTCTCTCTCCCAGTCTTGTCTCTCTCCCCCAGTCCCCTGTCTCTCTCCACCCTCCCACTCCCCTGTCTCTATCCCTCAGACGCTGTCTCTCTCCCCCAAACCCCGTCTCCCCCCCCCACTCCCCTGCCTCTCTCTCTCACCCAGTCCCCTGTCTCTCTCTCCCCCAGTCCCGTCTCTCTCTCCCGCAATGCTCTCTCTCTCCCCCAGTCCCTGTCTCACTCTTCCAGTCCCCTGTCTCTCTCTCCCCCAGTACTCTGTCTCTCTCCCCCAGTCCTCTCTTCACTCTCTCGCCAGTCCCCAGCCCCTCTCCTCACCCTCTCTCCCCCAGTCCTCTCCCTCTCTCCCCCAGTCCTCTCTCTCTCTCCCCCAGTCCTCTCCCTCTCTCCCCCAGTCCTCTCCCTCTCTCCCCCAGTCCTCTCCCTCTCTCCCTCAGTCCTCTGTCTCCTTCCCCTTCTCCCCTGTCCCTCTCTTCCGCTCCCCTGTCTCCTTCCGCCTCTCCCCGTCTCTCTCCCCCGTCTCCTTCCCCCAGTCCCCAGTCTCTCTCCCCCACTCCACTGGTTCTCTCTTCCAGTCCCCTGTGTAATGTATGTACATAAGGTCTGCCCACCACCAGGGGGCACTATCGTCGGAGGCCCTAGGGTCATTGGTACACTCGTGCTGGGCCCGGTATATAACCTGAACTTCACCTTTGTATCTTCACTTCTGGAAACCATTAAAGACTGACCAGGTCACACCTGGTCACTGGTTCACAGTATGGAGCTCATTGTATCATTTCATACAACACAACTGGCGACGAGGCAAATACGAACCCACGCAAAAGTATGGCGAGCACAGCACGATCGAGTTCTGTTGGAATTATCGAGAGATTCAATGAGGGAGAGAATTGGGGAGATTTCACGGATCGTCTTGACCAGTATTTCGTGGCAAACGACCTAAACAAAGACAGGATGCAGAGAAGCGCAGGGCAGTTCTTCTCACCGTCTGTGGCCCCACGATCTATGCACTCATCAAGAACCTGCTCTCACCCACTCTTCCTACAGAAAAGGTTTATAAAGAACTGTGTGCTCTAGTTCGGGAACACCTTAAACCCACGGAAGGAATCCTCATATCCAGATATCGTTTCTATACGCACATTCGTCCAGAAGGCCAGGATACAGCGGCATTTGTTGCCGACCTGAGATGTCTTGCAGGGCCTTGCAAATTTGGGCCTGCGTTGGAAGACATGCTGCGTGACTTTTTTGTGATTGGGGTCAGCCATGAAGCGATCTTAAGTAAGCTGCTGGCTGCGGAGACGCCGGACCTCAGCAAGGTCATCGCCATCGCTCAGGCTTGCCTGTCCACACAGAAAAGCACGAAGCAGATATCGCGACAAAACAGGAACTCCACGGCAAGTACTGTGTACAAAATTGTATCGACGGCCGGCAGAGCTGCACATGGCAGGGCCTACTCGACTGTGTCTGCAAGACCAGGAGCCGCTCAAAGCTCACCATCGAGGGCCTGCTCGACTGTGTCTGCAAGACCGGGAGCCGCTCAAAGTTCACCATGGAGGGCCTACTCGACTGTGTCTGCAAGACCAGGAGCCGCTCAAAGTTCACCATCGAGGGCCTACTCGACTGTGTCTGCAAGACCAGGAGCCGCTCAAAGCTCACCATGGAGGGCCTACTCGACTGTGTCTGCAAGACCAGGAGCCGCTCAAAGTTCACCATCGAGGGCCTGCTCGACTGTGTATGCGAGAACGGGAGCCGCTCAAAGTTCACCATCGGGCGCCAATCCGAGCTCAACGTGTTGGCGTTGCGGGGGCATTCATCGCCCCCATCAGTGCCGTTTCAGGCAGTATGTATGCAGAGGGTGTGTGAAGCCGGGTCATCTTCAGCGGACGTGTCCACAGCGGAGCAAGCGAGCTGTGACGCACCACGTGGATGATGATCAATTCAGCGTGGATCTGGTGATGCAGCTTGAGGTATTTGAGAGCTCCGAGGAGGAAGTGTATAGCGTACGTGCGTTCCTAACAAAGAGCCAACTGATAATGATGGAGGTAAAATTAAACGGTGTGCCGGTATCCATGGAATTAGACACGGGTGTGAGTCAATCGATAATGAGCCAGAGGATTTTCGAAAAGCTGTGGGGGACCAAGGCAGAGAGACCTAAGCTGAGTCCGATAAATGCGAAGTTGCGTACCTGCACCAAAGAGCTCATACCAGTGATCGGTAGTGCAGCAATAAGAGTGTCGTACGAGGAAGCGGTTCATGATCTACCATTATGGATTATCCCAGACAAAGGCCCATCGTTATCCGACAGGAGTTGGCTCGAGAAAATAAAATGGAACTGGTACGATATCAAAGCTTTGTCATCAGCGGATGATGATTTGTGTGCTCAAGTGCTGAGAAAATTTCCCTCACTGTTTGAACCGGGAATTGGCAGCTTCAAGGAGCCAAGATGCAGATTCACCTAGGCCCAGACGCAAGGCCCATCCATCACAAAGCCAGGGCGGTCCCGCACATGATGAGAGAAAAGGTCGAGCTCGAATTGGACAGGCTACAAGGCGAGGGGGTCATCTCACTGGTCGAATTTAATGAATGGGCCAGTCCTATTGCTCTGGTGTTAAAGAGCGACGGCACGGTCAGGATTTGTGGAGATTTCAAGGTCACGATCAATCGAGTTTTGAAACAAGATCAGTATCCACTACCGAAAGCTGATGATCTGTTTGCAACGCTAGCCGGGGGAAAATCGTTCAACAAATTGGATCTAACGTTGGCCTACATGACACAGGAACTGGTTGAATCATTGAAGAAATGTACGTGCATCAACACACACAAAGGACTGTTTATTTACAACAGGTGCCCTTTTGGCATTCGTTCGGTGGCAGCCATATTTCAGAGAAACATGGAGAGCCTATTTGAAATCCGTCCCCAGGACCGTGGTATTCCAAGACAACATCCTAGTCACAGGTCGTGACACCGCCGAGCACCTGCACAATCTGGAAGAGGTTCTGCATCGTCTGGACAAAGTGGGACTCAGGTTGAAACGTTTGAAGTGCGTCTTCATGGCACCAGAGGTCAAATTCCTTGGACAAAAGATTGCTGCAGACGGAATCAGGCCTACAGACGCGAAAACAGAGGCCATCAAAAATGCGGCCAGGCCCCAGAACGTGACAGAGCTGCGTTCTTTCCTGGGTCTTCTCAACTACTTTGGTAGCTTATTACCAAATTGAGCACGGTATTAGAGCCTTTGCACAAGCTGCTCAGGAAAGGAGACGACTGGGTGTGGGGTGAACTTTGAGACAGAGCCTTTGAGAAGGCTAGAAATCTGTTGTTCCCACAAGCTACTGATACTGTGTGACCCATGCAAGCGTCTAGTCTTGATCTGTGATACATCGTCCTATGGGGTGAGCTGCATACTCTAGCAAGCCAATAAGTCAGGCAAACCACAACCTGTTGCATATGCGTCTTGAAGCCTGTCCAAGGCAGAAAGAGCCTACGGCATGGTAAAGATAGAGGCTTTAGCATATGTTTATGGGGTAGAAAACTGCACTAGTACCTGTTTGGGCTTTGCATCGAGCTGGAAACTGATCACAAGCCGCTTATATCGTTGTTCTCAGAACATAAAGGTATCAATATCAACGTGTCGTCCCGCATCTAGAGGTGGGTGCTGACATTTTCTGCCGATGATTATGTCATTTGTCATAGACCAGGCACCGACAACTGCGCTGATGCATTGAGCCGGTTACCGTTGCCCACACCGGAGGTGGAAACGGCAATGCCCACAGAGCTACTCATGGTCATGGATGCCTTTGAGAGTGAAGGGTCGCCTGTCACTGCTCAACAAGTTAAGACCTGAACCAACCAGGATCCGACACTATCGGTTGTAAAACGTTCTGTTATTAACGGGGACTGGTCGACCATCCCCAAGGAAATGGGTGATGAAACCAAACCGTACAGCCGTCGCAAAGATGAGCTTTCCATCCAGTCCGACTGTTTACTGTGGGGTAATCGTGTGGTAATGCCCAAAAAAGGCAGGGCGAGATTTGTACGGGAGATACATAGTACGCATCCTGGTATTGTCATGATGATTGCCATCGCCAGGTCCCATGTTTTGACTCGGACTTAGAGTCATGCATGCATCAGTGCAGCACTTGCATGTAGTTAAGCAATGCCCCAAAGGAGGCTCCGCTCAATCTGTGGTCATGACCATCCAAACCGTGGTCTAGAATCCACATCGACTTTACAGGTCCCTTCCTCGGTAAAAATGTTTTTTGTGGTGGTGGATGCATACTCCAAATGATAGAATGTCATCCAGCACTTCCACTGCCACCACTGAGAACCTGAGAGCCATGTTTGCCACGCATGGCCTGCCAGACATCGTTGTCAGCGACAACGGACCGTGTTTCACGAGCCTGGAGTTTCAAGAGTTCATGAAACGCAACGGCATAAAACACGTGAGGTCAGCCCCGTTCAAACCCGCATCCAGTTCAAACCATCAAGCAGAGCCTGAAACACATAACACACGATTCCTTGCAGACACGCCTGTCGCGCATACTGCTCAGTTACAGGACAAGGCCACACACGCTCACCGAGGTCCTGCCTGCAGAACTATTGATGAAGAGCGGCCTCAAAACCAGTCTCTCTCTAGTTCATCCTGACCTTAACGATTATGTCGAAACCCGACATCAACGCCAGCAGTGATATCATGACCGCGCCGCAGTGTCACACAACATATCTGTAAATGACCCAGTGTATGTACTTAACCATGGTCAAGGGCCCAAGTGTCTCCCGGGCAATGTTACGGATAAGGAGGGGAACCGGGTGTTTATGGTTAAGCTCAGGAATGGGCAGATGTGCAGGAAACACATTGATCAAATCAAGCTAAGACACACTGACGAACCGGAACAGTTGGAAGAAGACACCGTGAGCTTAGATGACCAACCAACTCACGTCCAGCCATCAGAAGAACCCACTGTGGTCAACGCCCAGCTCCAAGTCGTGAGGGATTTGGAAAGCACTGAGATTGTACTGAGACGGTCAACCAGGGAGCGAAGGGCTCCGGACTGTTTGAAGTTATAATATGGACTTGTGCCAAGAACTGGGGGGGGAATGATGTAATGTATGTACATAAGGTCTGCCCACCTTCAGGGGGCACTACCGTTGGAGGTCCTAGGGTCATAAGATACCTTTGTATCTTCACTTCTGGAAGCCATTAAAGACAGAGCAGGTTACACCTGGTCACTGGCTCACAGTATGGAGTGCATTGCATCATTTCATACACTACAACCTGTCCCTCTCCCCCAGTCCCCCGACTCTCTCCCTCAGTCCCCTGTCTCTCTCCCCCAGTCCCCCGTCTCTCTCCCCCAGTCTCCCGCCTCTCTCCCCCAGTCCCCCGCCTCTCTCCCCCAGTCCCCCGTCTCTCTCCCCCAGTCCCCCGCCTCTCTCCCCCAGTCCCCCGCCTCTCTCCCCCAGTCCCCCGCCTCTCTCTCCCCCAGTCCCCTGTCTCTCTCTCCCCCAGTCCCCCGCCTCTCTCCCCCAGTACCCCGACTCTCTCCCCCAGTCCCCCGACTCTCTCCCCCAGTCCCCCGACTCTCTCCCCCAGTCCCCCGCCTCTCTCTCCCCCAGTCCCCCATCGCTCTTCCCCAGTCCCCCGTCTCTCTCTCTCCCCCAGTCCCCCGTCTCTCTCTCTCCCCCAGTCCCCCGTCTCTCTCTCTCTCCCCAGTCCCCTGTCTCTCTCTCCCTCAGTCCCCTGTCTCTCTCTCCCCCAGTCCCCTGTCTCTCTCTCCCCCAGTCCCCTGTCTCTCTCTCTCCCCCAGTCCCCTGTCTCTCTCTCTCCCAGTCCCCCGTCACTCTCTCTCTCCCCCAGTCCCCCATCTCTCTTTCTCCCCCAGTCCCCCGCCTCTCTCCCCCAGTCCCCCGTCTTTCTCTCTCCCCCAGTCCCCCGCCTCTCTCCCCCAGTCCTCCGTCTCTCTCTCTCCCCCAGTACCCCGTCTCTCTCTCTCCCCCAGTCCCCCGCCTCTCTCCTCCAGTCCCCCGTCTCTCTCTATCCCCCAGTCTCTCTCTCTCCCCCAGTCCCCTGTCTCTCTCTCTCCCCCAGTCCCCTGTCTCTCTCTCCCCCAGTCCCCAGTCTCTCTCTCTCTCCCCCAGTCCACTGTCTCTCGCTCCCGCAGTCACCCATCTCTCTCAACCCCAGTCCCCAGTCTCTCTCTCTCACCCAGTCCCCTGTCTCTCTCTCTCCCCCAGTCCCCTGTCTCTCTCTCTCCCCCAGTCCCCCGTCTCTCTCTCTCTCCCCCAGTCCCCCGTCTCTCTCTCTCCCCCAGTCCCCCGTCTCTCTCTCTCTCCCCCAGTGCCCCGTCTCTCTCTCTCCCCCAGTCCCCCGTCTCTCTCTCTCCCCCAGTCCCCCGTCTCTCTCTCTCCCCCAGTCCCCCGTCTCTCTCTCTCTCCCAGTCTCCCGCCTCTCTCCTCTAGTCCCCCGTCTCTCTCTATCCCCCCGTCTCTCTCTCTCCCCCAGTCCCGCCTCTCTCCCCCAGTCCACCGTCTCTCTCTCTCTCCCCCAGTCCCCCGCCTCTCTCTCTCCCCCAGTCCCCCGTCTCTCTCCCCCAGTCCCCCGTCTCTCTCCCCCAGTCCCCAGTCTCTCTCTCTTTCTCTCTCCCCCAGTCCCCTGTCTCTCTCTCCCCCAGTCCCCTGTCTCTCTCTCCCCCAGTCCCCCGTCTCTCTCTCTCTCCGCCAGTCCCCCGTCTCTCTCTCTCCTCCAGTCCCCCGCCTCTCTCCCCCAGTCCCCCGTCTCTCTCTCTCTCCCCAGTCCCCCTCTCTCTCTCCCCCAGTCCCCCGCCTCTCTCCGCCAGTCCCCCGTCTCTCTCTCTCCTCCAGTCCCCCGCCTCTCTCCCCCAGTCCCCCGTCTCTCTCTCTCTCCCCAGTCCCCCTCTCTCTCTCCCCCAGTCCCCCGCCTCTCTCCCCCAGTCCCCCGTCTCTCTCTCTCTCCCCAGTCCCCCTCTCTCTCTCCCCCAGTCCCCCGCCTCTCTCCTCCAGTCCCCCGTCTCTCTCTATCCCCCAGTCTCTCTCTCTCCCCCAGTCCCCCGTCTCTCTCTCTCTCCCCCAGTCCCCCGTCTCTCTCTCTCTCCCCCAGTCCCCGGTCTCTCTCTCCTCCCCAGTCCCCTGTCCCTCTCCCCCCGAGTCCCCTGTCTCTCTCTCTCTCCCCCAGTCCCCTGTCTCTCTCTCTCCCCCAGTCCCCTGTCTCTCTCTCTCCCCCAGCCCCCTGTCTCTCTCTCTCCCCCAATCCCCTGTCTCTCTCTCTCCCTCTCTCCCCCAGTCCCTCTCTCCCCCAGTCCCCCGTCTCTCTCTCTCCCCAGTCCCCCGTCTCTCTCTCCCCCAGTCCCCCGTCTCTCTCTCTCCTCCAGTCCCCCGTCTCTCTCTCTCCCAGTCCCCGTCTCTCTTTCTCCCCCACTCCCCTGTCTCTCTCCCCCAGTCCTCCGACCCTCTCCCCCAGTTCCCTGTCCCTCTCCCCCAGTCCCCCGACTCTCTCCCCCAGTCCCGACTCTCTCCCCCACTTCCCGTCTCTCTCCCCCACTCCCCTGACTCTCTCCCCCACTCCCCTGTCTCTCTCCCCCAGTCCCCTGACTCTCTTCCCCCAGTCCCGACTCTCTCCCCCAGTCCCCCGACTCGCTCCCTCAGTCCCAGCCACTCCTGTCGCCCGCTGATCCGACAACGAGCGGCGGGAAATTTAAATTGCGAAATTGCCGCGGGCGGAGCAACAGCGTCCAGGAGGGTGTGGCTCCCCTCAGCAAAATGTGGGAGTTTTAGCCGCAGAATAATCTGAGAAGAGCAATTCTGTGAAAGAGCTGGGAAGTGCGGAAAAAAAATGTCTTAAAGTGGCCGAAAGATTGTATCAAGCGCCGTTCGGTGTGGTGATGAGCAGGGGGTAGAAGTGTGCAGCAGCAGCACACAGGAATGCAAAGCCATGTCATGTCCTTCACTGCTCCATGAATTGATCCACTCTCCCTTTCAATGTTCAGCTGATCCAATCCAGGCTGCAAGAGGTGTCTCAAATCCTCTTTGGGTGGTGTGATCGGATCTGTGCCTTGGGGAGTACATCCTTTACTGTACATACAGCAAGAGGCCCTTTGTCTCACACGTACGCGGCAAGCAACTGCAGGGCCGCACTCGGGGCCCGTCTGTGAGGAAGGAATGCATAAGTAAATAAAGAAAGTAGGCAACAAAAAACTGAATGCGACCTCCTCTGCCCCTCTATTGCTTCCACACCCGCAGGGCCCGAAATTCACCGTCCCCGAAGTTTGGACGGTCGATTGAAAAAAAAATCGATGGGCCGCCCTGGTCGGCTACTTTTCCCTCCCCGAGCCATATTCAGCTCGGGGAGGATTTCGGCGCTGTTCACTTCTGCCGGAGAGGAGGGTTTCCAGCGGTGAGGTCTGCAGCGTGAGAGGGACTACCACAGCGAAATTCACCGACTTTTCCCGGCAGTGCGCCCCGCGAGGTTTTCGACGCGGTGCACGAACGCGACACTTTGGTCGGTAAATAGTTTTATTACTTGTGAGTGTTTTTATTTCATTTTCCATGGTCCACTATATTTAGCTTTTGATATTATTTTATTAATTGTTTTGGCCCCATTAAACCTGCTGAGTGCTGCTGAGAGGTTTGCCTATACCCCTGTACTTTTGTACAACTTTCAGTGGAGTGCTGTGGGCTGCAGAGACCTGCTGGGCAGGGTTCACCCTGAGGATGGGGGGAGTGTAGTGAGGGCAACACCTGGTACACCTAATTCGAAGCAGGGCAGCACGCAGGAGATGGTGTCGCCGTCAGCACCGTGCAGAGAGGCAGCGGGCAAGGGAGGCAGCAGCCATGATTCATTCATTCTACGCCAGACCAGTGTGCCCGCCGTCTTCACTGGCTCGAATCAGGATTGCGATTGGCTGTTTGGGGACAAGGAATATCCCCTGTCCTCTTGGCTGCTCACTCCACTGCAGAATCCCAGGACAGCGCCAGAACATGCATACGATGACGCTCATTGTGCCACCAGGTGTATCATTGAGCAGTGCATAGGCATCTTTAAGCAGAGGTTCTAGTGCCTGGACTGCTCTGGTGGCACCTTGCAGTACTCTCCTCAATAGGTCTCCATCATCGTCGTGGTCTGTTGCATGCTGCACAACCTGGTCATCCTGAGGGGACACCTGCTGGAGATCGAGCCAGCAGTACCACCTGAGGAGGAGGAGGAGGAGGTGCAGGAGGAGGAGGAGTACGTGCAGGCTGAGGAGAGGAGAATCCCCGGGCACCCCAGAGCGAGGAGGCGTCGACCCATCGCCACCCTGGAAGGGCCGGGTGCAGACTGGCCAGCACCCTCCTGGGAGGCTGTGTCCTCACATATATGGAGGTGCCTGACACCTCCCCTCCAATCTCCCTCCATGCATTATGTACTGGTGGTCTGCCAGGTCTCCCCACGTCAGGAAATAGTATTCATCTTCTGTCCTCCACACCGTCCATCAGTGTCTCCAGCTCCAGATCAGTTGGCTCTCCTTGCACCTCTTACACCAGCCATCCTTCCAAACTCCTTCCCCCTTCAGGGCCTTGCTGCAAACCCAGGTCTTTAAAAAGGCCAGGGAGCAACTGGCTCCTTAGAAACCTTTACCTGCATGTTGAATTTCTCAGTGGTGATAATGCTCAAATTAAGACAGTCACACCGCTGAAAAATGTGCTTTGGAAGGGTTGATTAGCGCTGGAACCCGTTTGTTCACTTTTGGAGCTGAATATGAGGTGGCCCAGCCACGAAAAGGTTTCGGGGCCAATGGTCACAAAAAGGTGGGGGAGCACCAGTTTTCCAGTGGTACTGAATTTCGGGCCCACAATCTCGATGGCTCCGCCTTCATAAGGAATGAAGTTTGGTGACAGCCTTCATGTCCGCAAGCACTGGCCTCCGCTTAGCGACCATCTCCTGAAACCCAGATATAAAAACGCTGCATGTAAGAAAGAGGATTGTGAGTCAAGTCGTACAGCAGCCACCTTATGTGAGTACAGGCAGCTGGAAGGGATTGAGAGCCGGCACACGACTTGCTGCTTGATACTTGACCCCTTCAATAGCCAACACGGGCAGCACTGTGACATGGCAGCATAGTCCAGTGAAGGCGAAGAGAATGAACATGGCTGTGCATTGATAAAGAACAGCAGTTGGCAAAGTGCCCAGCATTCTCCCTCTCTGGTGTTGCACCAAGTTTAGAGCAAGGAGCAACAAACGAGCTTGACACATTACAGAGGATTGCACAGGATGTACAGCACAGAAACAGGCCATTCGGCCCAACCAGTCCGTGCCGGCATTTATGCTCCACTCAAGCCTCCTCCCGTCTTTCCTCATCTAAATCCATCAGCATAACCCTCTGCAAAAATAAGAGGGCAGTAATAATCGTGGATTTCAACCACCCTAATATTAACTGGGATTGAATTAGTGTGAAAAGTATAGAGGGAGCAGAATTCTTAAAATGCATTCAGGAGAGCTTTTTTCGCCAGTACGTAGAAAGCCCAACAAGAGAGGGGGCAGTTCTGGACTTAGTTTTAGAGAATGAAGCTGGGCAGGTGGAAGGGGTATCAGTGGGAGAGCGTTTTGGTGCTTATTGTGTTCCGAACACACATGAGACTGCACACAGGGAGGTTAAAGTAACAGTGACCTCAGTCTTTATTAAGACACTCCAGAGTGAGGAACAGGCCTTAAGGGCCGGCTTTTATACAGTGCTCCCAAGGGATGCTGGGATCCCTTGGGACTTCAGTGGATGCGCTCCCTGGTGGCGGAACATGGGAGTGCATGCTTTACAGATACACAACATCACTCCCCCCAAAGTCAAAGTGAAAACTATTTACAAGGTGAGGCAGTCGGGAGCCTTTCTTTCCCTGGTGGACCACCTCGGTACAAATGTCTGTTCTGGTGTGTTGGCTGTGCCCTTTCTGGGCTGGCGTGTTGTTGGCCCTGCAGGGCTGCTGGGTGAGCCTGGCCTTGCTGGGCTGTTGGGCGTGATGGGTTCGATTTCCTGGTCCGGCGTGGTGTCGTTGATCCTTTGGGTGTGTGTTGTGGGCTCGATAAAGGTGGTGTCTGCTGTGGGTTGTTCAGAGCAGTCTGTGAACCGCAGCCTCGTTTGGTCCAGGTGCTTTCTGCAAATTTGTCCATTGTCCAGTTTGACTACAAACACCCTATTCCCTTCTTTAGCTATCACCGTGCCTGCGATCCACTTGGGAGCATGTCCATAGTTTAGCACATACTCAGGGTCATTCAGATCAATTTCCAGTGACACAGTGGCGCGACTATTGTTTACATTTTGTTGCTGCCGCCTGCTCTCTACCTGATCATGCAGGTTGGGGTGAACCAGCGAGAGTCTGGTTTTAAGTGTCCGTTTCATGAGCAGCTCAGCCGGGGGCACCCCTGTGAGCGATTGGGGTCTCATGCGGTAGCTGAGCAGTACTCGGGACAGGTGGGTTTGGAGTGAGCCTTCTGTGACTCGTTTAAGGCTCTGTTTGATTGTTTGTACTGCCCGCTCTGCCTGCCCATTGGAGGCTGGTTTAAACGGGGCCGAGATAACATGCTTTATCCCATTGTGGGTCATGAATTCTTTAAATTCGGCACTGGTGAAACATGGCCCGTTGTCACTGACCAGTATGTCAGGCAGGCCGTGGGTGGCAAACATGGCCCTCAGGCTTTCAATGGTGGCGGTGGCGGTGCTTCCCGACATTATTTCACATTCAATCCGTTTTGAAAAAGCATCCACCACGACCAGGAACATTTTACCGAGAAACGGGCCCGCATAGTCGACATGGATCCTTGACCATGGTCTGGAGGGCCAGGACCACAAACTTAGTGGTGCCTCTCTGGGCGCATTGCTCAACTGAGCACACACGCTGCATTGCCGTACACAGGACTCTAAGTCAGAGTCGATACCGGGCCACTACATGTGGGATCTGGCTATCGTTTTCATCATTACTATACCCGGATGTGTGCTGTGCAGATCCAAGATGAACGTCTCCCTGCCCTTTTTGGGTAGCACTACGCGGTTACCCCACAACAGGCGGTCTGCTTGAATGGACAGCTCGTCCTTTCGCCGCTAGAACAGCTTGATTAGCTCTTGCATTTCAACGGGGATGCTGGTCCAGCTCCCATGCAGTACACAGTTTTTTACTAGGGACAGCAGAGGACCATGGCTGGTCCAAGTCCTAATCTGGTGGGCCGTGACAGGTGATTTATCATTTTCAAACGCTTCCATGACCATCAACAAGTCTGCGGGCTGCGCCACCATCAACAAGTTTGCAGGCTGCGCCATTTCCACCCCTGTGGTGGGCAATGGTAGCTGACTGATAGCATCCGCCCAGTTCTTGGTGCCTGGCCTGTGGCGGATGGTATAGTTATACACTGATAGCGCGAGTGCCCACCTTTGTATGCGGGCTGAGGCATTAGTATTTACCCCCTTGTTTTCAGCGAACAGGGATATGAGGGGCTTGTGATCGGTTTCCAGCTCAAATTTGAGGCCAAACAGGTACTGATGCATTTTCTTTACCCTGAACACACACGCTAATGCCTCTTTCTCAATCATGCTGTCGGCCCTCTCGGCCTTAGACAAGCTCCTGGAGGCATAGGCGACAGGTTGCAACTTCACCGCAACGTTAGCTTGTTGTAATACACACCCGACTCCGTACGACGGTGCATCACATGCTAACACAAGTCTTTTACACGGGTTATACAATACAAGCAGCTTGTTGGAGCATAACGCAGCGTCGGTGAGGCGAGCGTGGGGAGACCTATAAAGACGTACTTGTGCAGCTGCAGCAGGGACGCAAAAAAGAAGTGGAAAGAAATTGAAAGGTGACGTCACAGCCAAGGGGGTAAGTGATTGGCTGGTGATTGGTAAGTAGCTTTTCTTTTTTCATGTCTATATCAGTAAATAACCTTCAGCATTGTTGTTGCCAATTTAAATTTATCTAGGGGTTAAGTCATGGCAGGAGAGCTCGGTCACATGATATGCTCCTCCTGTATTATGTGGGAACTCAGGGACACTTCCGGTGTCCCTGATGACTACGTGTGCGGGAAGTGCATCCGCCTCCAGCTCCTGATGGTCCGCATTGCGGAACTGGAGCTGAGGGTGGATTCACTCTGGAGTATCCACGATGCTGAGAATGACGTGAGTAGCACGTTTAGTGAGTTGTCTTACCGCAGGTAAAGGGTACACAGCCAGATAGGGAATGGATGACCAACAGGAAGAGCAGTGCAAGGAAGGTACTGCAGGGGTCCCCTGCGGTCATCCCCCTGCAAAACAGATATACTGCTTTGGGTAATGTTGAGGGGGATGACTCATCAGGGGAGGGCAGCAGCAGCCAAGTTCATGGCACCGTGGCTGGCTCTGCTGCACAGGAGGGCAGGAAAAAGAGTGGGAGAGCGATAGTGATAGGGGATTCAATTGTGAGGGGAATAGATAGGCGATTCTGCGGCCGCAACCGAGACTCCAGGATGGTATGTTGCCTCCCTGGTGCAAGGGTCGAGGATGTCTCGGAGCGGGTGCAGGACATTCTGAAAAGGGAGGGTGAACAGCCAGTTGTCGTGGTGCATATAGGTACCAATGATATAGGTAAAAAATGGGATGAGGTCCTACGAGACGGATTTAGGGAGCTAGGACATAAATTAAAAAGTAGGACCTCAAAAGTAGTAATCTCAGGATTGCTACCAGTGCCATGTGTTAGTCAGAGTAGGAATCGCTGGATAGCTCAGATGAATACATGGCTTGAGCAGTGATGCAGAAGGGAGGGATTCAAATTCCTGGGGCATTGGAACCAGTTCTGGGGGAGGTGGGACCAGTACAAACCGGATGGTCTGCACCTGGGCAGGACCGGAACCAATGTCCTAGGGAGAGTGTTTGCTAGTGCTGTTGGGGAGGAGTTAAACTAACATGGCAGGGATTTGGGAACCTATGCAGGGAGGCAGAGGGAAATAAAATGGAGGCAGAAGCAATAGATAGAAAGGAGAATAGTAAAAGTGGAGTGCAGAGAAACCCAAGGCAAAAAACAAAAAGGGCCACATTACAGCAAAATTCTAAAGGGGCAAAGTGTGTTAAAAAGACAAGCCTGAAGTCTCTGTGCCTCAATGCGAGGAGTATTCGGAATAAGGTGGACGAATTAACTGTGCAGATAGCAGTTAATGGATATGATGTAATTGGCATCACGGAGACATGGCTCCAGGGTGACCAAGGCTGGGAACTCAACATCCAGGGGTATTCAACATTTAGGAAGGATAGACAGAAAGAAAAAGGAGGCGGGGTGGCGTTGCTGGTTAAAGAGGAAATTAATGCAATAGTAAGGAGGGACATTAGCCTGGATGATGTGGAATCAGTATGGGTGGAACTGCAGAATTCCAAAGGGCAGAAAACGCTAGTGGGAGTTGTGTACAGACCAGCAAAGAGTAGTAGTGAGGTTGGGGACAGCATCAAACAAGAAATAAGGGATGTGTGCAATAAAGGTACAGCAGTTATCATGGGCGACTTTAATCTACATATTGATTGGGCTAACCAAACTGGTAGCAATGCAGTGGAGGAGGACTTCCGGGAGTGTATTAGGAATGGTTTTCTAGACCAATATGTCGCAGAGCCAACTAGAGGGCTGGCCATCCTAGACTGGGTGATGTGTAATGAGAAGGGACTAATTAGCAATCTTGTTGTGCGAGGCCCCTTGGGGAAGAGTGACCATAATATGGTATAATTCTTTATTAAGATGGAGAGTGACACAGTTAATTCAGAAACTAGGGTCCTGAACATAAGGACAGCTAACTTCAACGGTATGAGGCGTGAAATGGAGAGAATAGACTGGCAAAGGATACTTAAAGAGTTGACGGTGGATAAGCAATGGCAACTATTTAAAGTTCACATGGATGAACTTCAGCAATTGTACATCCCTGTCTGGAGTAAAAATAAAACGGGGAAGGTGGCTCAACCGTGGCTAACAAGGGAAATTAAGGATAGTGTTAAAACCAAGGAAGAGGCAAATCATTTGGCTAGAAAAAGCAACAAACCCGAGGACTGGGAGAAATTTAGAATTCAACAGAGGAAGACTAAGTGTTTAATTAAGAGGGGGAAAATAGAGTATGAGAGGAAGCTTGCAGGAAATATAAAAGCTGACTGCAAAAGCTTCTATAAATATGTGAAGAGAAAAAGATTAGTAAAGACAAACGTAGGTCCCTTGCAGTCGGATACGGGTGAATTTATAATGGGGAATAAAGAAATGGCAGACCAATTGAATAAATACTTTGGTTCTGTCTTCACGAAGGAAGACACAAATAACCTTCCGATTGTACAGTAGGTCTAGTGAGATGGAGGAACTGAAGGATATCCTTATTCGGCAGGAAATTGCGTTAGGGAAATTGATGGGATTGAAGGCTGATAAATCCCCGGGGCCTGATAGTCTGCATCCCAGAGTACTTAAACAAGTGGTCCTAGAAATAGTGGATGCATTGGTGATCATTTTCCAACAGTCTATCGACTCTGGATCAGATCCTATGGACTGGAGGGTAGCTAATGTAACACCTCTTTTTAAAAAGGGAGGGAGAGAGAAAGCTAGTAATTATAGATCAGTTAGCCTGACATCAGTAGTGGGGAAAATGTTGGAATCAATCATTAAGGATGAAATAGCAGCGCATTTAGAAAGCAGTGACAGGATCGGTCCAAGTCAGCATGGATTTACGAAAGGGAAGTCATGCTTGACGAATCTTCTGGAATTTTTTGAGGATGTAACTAGTAGAGTGGACAAGGGAGAACCAGTGGATGTGGTGTATTTGGACTTTCAAAAGGCTTTTGACAAGGTCCCGCACAAGTGATTGCTGTGCAAAATCAAAGCGCGTGGTATTGGGGGTAATGTACTGACGTGGATAGAGAACTGGTTGGCAGACAGAAAGCAGAGAATCGGGATAAACGGGTCCTTTTCAGAATGGCAGGCAGTGACTAGTGGAGTGCTGCAGGGCTCAGTGCTGGGACACCAGCTCTTTACAATATACATTCACGATTTAGATGAAGGAATTGGGTGTATTATTTCCAAGTTTGCGGATGACACTAAACTGGGTGGCGGTGTGAGCTGTGAGGAGGATGCTAAGAAACTGCAGGGTGACTTGGACAGGTTAGGTGAGTGGGCAAATGCATGGCAGATGCAGTATAATGTGGATAAATGTGAGGTTATCCATTTTGGGGGCAAAAACATGAAGGCAGAATATTATCTGGATGGTGGCAGATTAGGAAAAGGGGAGGTGCAACGAGACCTGGGTGTCATGGTACATCAATCATTGAAAGTTGGCATGCAGGTACAGCAGGCGGTGAAGAAGGCAAATGGTATGTTGGCCTTCATAGCTATGGGATTTGAATATAGGAGCAGGGAGGTCTTACTGCAGTTGTACAGGGCCTTGGTGAGGCCTCACCTGGAATATTGTGTACAGTTTTGGTCTCCTAGTCTGAGGAAGGGCATTCTTGCTATTGAGGGAGTGCAGCGAAGGTTCACCAGACTGATTCCGGGGATGGCGGGAATGACATATGAGGAGAGACTGGATCAACTGGGCCTTTATTCACTGGAGTTTAGACGGATGAGAGGGGATCTCATAGAAACGTATAAGATTCTGACGGGACTGGACAGGTTAGATGTGGGAAGGATGTTCCCGATGTTGGAGAAGTCCAGAACCAGGGGACATAATCTTCGGATAAGGGGTAAGCCATTTAAGACTGAGATGAGGAGAAACTTCTTCACTCAGAGAGTTGTTAACCGATGGAATTCCCTGCTGCAGAGAACTGGGTATGGGGAAACATAGAAACATAGAAAACAGATGCAGGAGTAAGCCATTTGGCCCTTCGAGACTGCACTGCCATACAATAAGATCATGGCTGATCATTCCCTCAGTATCCCTTACCTGCTTTCTCTCCATATCCCTTGATCCCCTTAGCCTTAAGGGCCATATCTAACTCCCTCTTCAATATATCCAACGAACTGGCATCAACAACTCTCTGCGGCAGGGAATTCCATCGGTTAACAACTCTCTGAGTGAAGAAGAATTGTTTCTCATTGTGGTAGATGTGTACTCGAAATGAATCAAGTGCATCATTTTGAATTCGTGCTGACATCCACCAGTGTGGAGAGTCTACGTGCGGTCTTTGCAACCCACAGCTGCCGGACATCCTTGTTAGCAATAATGGCCCATGTGTCACAAGCTACGAATTCTGGGAGTTCATGTTGGGCAATGGCATCAACCATGTCAGGACAGCACCGTTCAATGGCCAGGCGGCAAGTGCGGTCCAAATCATTAAACAAGGCATGCTCAGGATTCAAGGACCCTCCCTTCAATGCCACCTATCGCGTCTCCTGCTGGCCTATAGGTCCTGACTGCACTCACTCATGGGGGTCCCGCCCGCTGAGCTACTTATGGAACGAACACTTAAAACTCGGTTGTCCCTCATTCACCCAGTCCTGACCGACATAGTTGAGGGCAAGTGCCAGTCCCAAAACGAGTACCATGACCGAAACTCAAGGGGGAGATATATAGAAATAAATGACCCCGTATTTGTCCTCAATCATGCCGTGGGCCCAAATGGCTTGAAAGTACTGTAATAGACAAAGAGGGCAACAGGGTCAGCGTGGTTAAACTTAACAATGGGCAGATATGTCATAAGCATCTGGACCAAGTAAAAAAAAAAGATTCAGCATAGACACTGAGGAACCCAAGGAAGATCATGAGATGGTGCTCACACCACCGCCAGTGAACGAGCAACAAGAACATTCAGCAGCATGCACAGTCCCTGCGGTCAGCCCGGACAGGCCGGAATCACCACAGGTGACAGACACTCATGCCAAGGCTCAACAACAAGAGCCCCAACTGCGGTGCTCCACGAGGGAGCGTAGACCACCTGAAAGACGTAACCTATGATCCCAATAAGACTTTGGGGGAAAGGTGATGTCATGTATGTAACCTCTATGTAACACCACTGCAATACTGTATATACTTAAGCAATGCACACCGTGACCACAGGGGGTGAACTTGTGGGAGACACTCCTTACCTGGTCATCCAGGTATATAAAGGGAGGTCCCACGCAGGGTCATCACTTCTTGGTCCTGTGAATAAAGTTCAGGTCACAGAGTGACCTTATCCATAGAATGTGCCTCGTGTGGGTTTTGTGCCATTGAGTAAGGACTTTACAAGGATAGTGGTGCAGTTGGTAGGAGACAGCTTTTGAAGATGCATTCACTGACCTTGACCAGTGATCTGAGGTCATGAAACTTCTTTGGGCACTGAAGCCAGGTCCTGAAACCAGGTCCTGACACTGCTGGCAGTGACAGTCTCGGCGATCTGCTCCCACATCTTTCTTTCTGAAGGATCTCCTGGCCCCTGTGGATAGAGGACTTCTTTTGCAGTGTTGGCCCCCTGCAAAAAGCTTGAGTGCTGCGTCCGAGATCCTCGGTGCCCTTTCCCTGGCCTGTTGAGCCATTTGTCTTCGTGCTGAAGCACTTTTACCATTTTTTACATGCAGAAGGAAGTTCAGCTTGATATGCTGCAGACTGCCTAGTTTGGAATGATTTGTTTTCAGAAGGCAGTGCAGCTTTAACACCCTTTAAGGTGAACTGCCTTCTGAAAAATGAATCATTCAAGAATAGGCAATCTCTAGCAATGTTCCTTGTGGCCTGTGCATTGTTCTGTACAGTATCTTTAAATTTCTGTGCATGCGCTGTATTTACAGTGTAAAAGCTGGTGAGCAGCCTGCACAGGACCTTTCAGATTACTGAGTGGCCACGCTCACACCTTAGCAAGAACATTGGTGTCTAGTCCTTAAAGCCCTTTCTTTGGTATACGTCCGTAGTTGTGTCTCAATACGTTCTAGTTTGGGTCAATTGGCTGTGTGTGGCCATAGCTTTTCTAATTGTTGAACGCTCATGAGTGACAGGCTGGCCCCTGTGTCCAGCTCCATGTGTACAGGGATGCCGTTTAATAAAACCTTCATCATCATTGGTGGCGTTTTGGTATATGAGCTGTGAATGTTTGCCACGTGAATCTGCTGAACTTCAGAGTCCATTGATTTGCCCCAAGTCATCCTGCATCACAAACCCTCTTCTGGTCCATCCACCTCATAAATTAGCCTGGTCACAGGCTTCCTGCACATTCGAGCTAAATGGCCACTGGGATTGCAATTTCTGCAGACAAATTGTTGAAACCTGCAAGTCCTGGCAGAGTGTTTGTCCCCACACCTCCAGCATGAGCTGAGATTCCCATTGTTGTGAACAAAGGAGCTATGATCCGGCATTCCTCGCTGATTGTCCCTTTGACTGCCCTTGAGTACCCTGTTGGTGGGTGTCAATGGCCCCATTGTCCACTGTGATGGCGTAAATGTCCGTTCAGCCTGCCATTGTCTCAGTTGAAAACCTTCTCTGGGGTATATTGCTGCCTGGGGTGTGTCAAACTGCCCTTGCCTGCCTGCGGGGCTCTGAGTCACGTTTATGATATTGATTCCCTGATCCCCCGCCACATTGGGGACAGAATTGTGCGCGTATATTATTTTGGTTTCCTCTTCCCCCACCATGAAAGTCTGAGCCATTAATGCTGCCATTTCTAAAGTCAAGTCCTTGGTCTCAATTAACTTTCGGAAAATCCCAGCATGACCGATGCCCTCAATAAAGAAATCCCTTAAGATCTCCCCCCTGCAGCGTCTGTGAACTTAAAGAGGCTGGCCAAACGCCGGAGGTCCGCAATGAAGTCCGGTGTGCTCTGTCCTTCACGATGTCAGTGGGTATAGAACCTGCGTCGGGCCATGTGTATGCTGCTCGCCTGTTTGAGGTGCTCACTGATTAGTTTGCTGAGCTCTTCAAAAGTTTTGTCTGCCGGCTTTTCGGGTGCTAGTAGGTCCTTCATAAGCGCGTAAGTCTTAGGTCCGCAGCTGGTCAGCAGATGGGCCCTTCGCTTGTCGCCCGCTGCGTCTCCCAGCCATTCTTTCATGACAAAGCTTTGCTGGAGACTCTCAACGAAATCGTCCCAGTCCTCACCAACACAGTACCGTTCCTCTATGCTACCGATGGCCATTCTTGTGGGTCGTTGATTCCCGTTTCTCGGCGCCAATGTAAAGTCCTTACTCAATGGCACAAAACCCACACGAGGCACATTCTATGGACAAGGTCACTCTATGACCTGAACCTTTATTCACCGGACCAAGAAGTGATGACCCTGTGTGGGACCTCCCTTTATATACCTGGATGACCAGGTAAGGAGTGTCTCCTACAAGTTCACCCACTGTGGTCAAGGTGTGCATTGCTTAAGTATATACAGTATTGCAGTGGTGTTACATAGAGGTTACATACATGACAATCCTCACACACAGCTCAATGCACAATCACCCCCTATCACTCATCTACCAACAATCTCTGCATAACACCAGGCACACCTCACATTCCTAGCTTTACCTCCCTTGGAGGAGATGGTGCTGGCCATTCTTGGCAGGAGCATGGCTGAGCCCTTGGCCAGTGGCAAGGTTGAAAGAATACAAGACGCTGATATCCTCATACATTATCCTCCTTCTCACATCCCACTTCCCCCTCATCCCACAATCTCTTCTGATGTACAAGCTGCACACGGTACAAGCATGCACCTCTTGCTCCCACCCCTCCCTTCGCCACAACTCTATCCTTGTGCCTTCCTCACTTTACACACCCAAGAAATCCAGTCTGCCTGGCCAGTGGTTGACCAAGAAGAGAGAGAGGTGAGTGAAGAAGAATAAACACCTTGACTTGATTTCACACTCCCAGCCACTAGATTCTTGAGGTCATCCTGTAAGGCCATCTGCAGTGTCCCCCACTGAAAGTCAGCAGCCTTCCACCAGTCGTGCTGCAGCCACTAGGATAGGCAAAGGCACACGTAAGACAGTCACTAAGGGAATGCACAAGGGGATTCGTTGATTTTTTTTGTGTAATATTAGATGCATATATGTATAAAGTTGAATTGGAAAGTTTGCTTTGTGGTGGTGTTTATTTCAGCATTCTGGCTGAGGACACTGTGATGACCAGTCACAGAGGGAAGGTAAGGTGTGGGACAAATGGTGAAAGGGGAATTTGGGTTGGGTTCACTGGTACCGCAGGAAGATGATTCCACCCTGGATATCCCGGCCAAAAAGGGCGTGTCTGGGTTGCCTCCTACCTTCCGTTTCCTCCTCTTCCCCCTCATCCCACAATCTCTTCTGATGTACAAGCAGCTTGTCCTCTTTTCTGCCTCTGCTTCATCTCCATGTGATGTTGCAGCCCAAGGGGGATTGCAACTGGAGTGCCCAGAACTGTGAGCAAGCAGTATTCTCAGAGGCCTTACTTTAACATCTAAAGCCTGGCAAGCGTCCAGCAGCACTCCCTGCACTCTTGCACACTTTACCGACTTTTTCAATATGTTGCACCAAGCCATTATCCCAATAAAATGTTAAAAAAAAGTCCAAAAGCTGAAATCAAAACTCACCTGAAAGATGTGTGCGTCCATTTAAGAAGTGCTGACGGCGTCTCTATAGAACTGCTGCACACTCGTCGCGCAACTTCCAAAATCACAGTCGTGCGCTGTGTCAGCTGTGGCTCAGTGGGCAGCACTCTCTCGGTGGGAGGGGCTAGGAGTGAGCGCTCGCTCGGTGGGAGGGGCTAGGAGTGAGCACTCTCGGTGGGCGGGGCTAGGAGTGAGCACCCTCTCAATGGGAGGGGCTAGGAGTGAGCACTCTCTCGGTGGGAGGGGCTAGGAGTGAGCACTCGCTCGGTGGGAGGGGCTAGGTCTCGGTGGAAGGGGCTAGGAGTGAGCACTCTCTCGGTGGGAGGGGCTAGGAGTGAACACTCGCTCGGTGGGAGGGGCTAGGAGTGAGCAGGTGCTGCTGATCACTGCAGGAGTTGGAGGGAGTTTGTAACAAGTTGGTGGTGAGTTTTCGGGTTGGTTTTTAAAAATTGTAAAGGCCTTTTTGGCCCATAAACATCAGCCAGATGGCTGCTGAAGGGCCTGGAGTGCCGGGCCCCTCAGAGGATAATGTTCTCAACGTGAATTTAATCGGGAGAGAATATCTTGGGAATGGAGAATAAAAGGCCCACAGATTTGGACCAGGACCCCAGGAGGTTTGGAAAAGAAAACATGATGGTGGTTCACTGCCTGGATAAGGAGATGCGAGCTCGGGATATTATCCAGGCGGTACATGAGGACTGCGCTGAGGGAAGTTGCTTTGCCTGCTGACCAAAGCCGAATGTAGGATTCGAGGTGACGGTCAGTGGGCGAGAGGAGCTGGAAAGACTTTTACTGAACCTGAAGGTTGGTGAGAAGTTTTGGATGTATCTTTGCTGTATTCCGAAGAGGTGGTACTTTCATTCTTAAACCTGCCAGTTTATGTTGAGGACGATGTGCTGATAAAAAAGTTTGAGTCATGTGACATTAAACTTTGCTCAGAAATAAAGAGGAGATACTATCCTGGAGCGCGTCTAGCCAATAGAACCCATTATGTAAAGGTGTGGTTCCCAGAGGAGTGAAGTCATTACCCTGCAGCATGAAATTCGAGCCAGAGATTACATGATGATGGGGGGACTATCGGGCATACTTCTTTTATTAGGAGCAATGATTGCATTGGTCTCGATTAATGTGAACGGACTGAGGGGGGAGAAGAAATGGCAGCAGTTGTTGCAGTGCTTTAAAGGCACTGACCTGTTGTGTCTGCAAGAAACCTTTTGGGATGAGGATATCCTAGTAATAGTTTGGAAGGTTGGGAAGGGAGAAGTGTTTGCAAGTTGCACAAATAATAACCTTAGAAGGGTAGCTGTTTTAGTGAGTTCGTCCATAAAAGAGAACGTTGCATTGCTGGACAAGGACACTGAGGGGAGATTTTTACAGCTTAAGGTACAAATGGATGAATTGAATTGTGATCTCTTTAAATATCTATGCACCGATTGTAAGCGTTGTGAGTTTTTTCGGTGGTTATTCACAGAAGTGGCAAAGGCGGAAAACCCTTGTATAGTGGGAGAGTTTAATGTATTTTTATCTCGGTTAGACATTTCAGCCCAGATGACCTTTAAGGGTGATAACTCTGGAGAGATGATTGTAAAAATGATGGCAAATTTAAATTACAGAGACTTGTGGAGGGATCGGAACCCCATAAAAATGGAATTCTCCAGAAGAGGTTGTGTGCGTGATGTTTTAAAACAGAGCCGAGTGGATTTTGTGTTAAACCAGGAAGGGTTAAGTTCTGAGGTGATGGAGATTTATTATAAAAAAGTATTTTTTAGTGACCACTCGGCTTTGGTTCTTAAAATTAGGAACAGCAGAGTTAAGATCGCTCCAGGGGTGTGGATTTTAAACAATCAGTACCTGAAAGAAATTGCTTTTAAAGAAGGGATTTTAAATATAATGAAGAATGCTCAGAAGGAACTTTTATTCTTGAAAGAAAAAAGAGTTTGGTGGGACAACTCAAATATGAGGTAAAAGTTTTTTCGGTACGTTATGGGAAAAAAAGAGCAACAGCTAACCGGCATCAAGAAGAGAATATAAACAGAAGGTTTACAGATATCTGTAAAACAGTTGATGGAGGGGATAAGGGAGCAGAGACTAAGTGGAAGGTTTTAAAGGAAGAGTGGGAATTATTACAAGCTGAAAAATGCAAGTGGGCCATTCTCTGTGCAAAGGCTAAAGATGCACTAGATATTTTCTAGAGCAAGAGAAGTTGTGACAAAGGTTTTCATTAATTGGATAGTTGAAGATTGGGGAAAAGATCATTACTGAAAGTGGGGAGATTATAGAGGCAGCAAGTAGCTTTTATCAAGAGTTATATACAAAAGAAGACATTTCCAAATTGGCGATGGAAAAGGTTAGTGCTTTTATTGAAGAGGGTTTAAAGGAGGATGAGAGAAGCAGGTGTGACAAAGCAGTAGGATTAGCGGAAATAAAAGTAGCAATAAGTGGAATGAAGGGAGCGAAAAGCCCAGGGTTTGATGGACTAAGTGCAGAATTTTATAAAGAATTTTTAGAGATTTTAAGTCCAATGGTCTTGGAGCTTTTTAAGGAGATTAAAACTGAGGGAAGCCTGGCGCCATCTATGAAGAGAGGTATCATAAGCTTAGCGTATAAAAATAAAGGGGATAGAAGGGATCTGCAGAATTGGATTATAAGATCTTGGTGAGGGTTATGGCAAATCCTATAAAGGAGGTGATGCCGCAGATAGTTTCGACCTCTCAGTTCTATGGAATCATAGGCCGGGACATCGCTGACTCTGTGGTCTCAATTCGAGATGCAATAGAACTCATGGAAGAGATTGGGAGGGAAGCTGGTTCCCAGTTCCGGGCAGGGGTCGGTGATACACCAATATGCAGATGACAAGACCTTAACATTGAGAGATGGGGAGTCAGTGAGGAAAGCTATGGGAGTAGTGGAGGAGTATTGTAGAGCTTTCAGGAGCCAGAGTAAATGATCGTAAGTCCCAATGCCGGTCGTGGGAAGGAGTAGGGGAGAGTGATTGGAGGAAAGCCCCTTTAAGGTGTTGGAGGTTATAGAAGTTCTGGGGATGCATATGGGGTGCAAGAAGGATAGGGATGAAGTGGATCGACTAAATTGGGAACCAAAGGTTATGACAATTAAAAAGATTTTGGGAAGATGGGAAAGAAGGTGGTTGAAAGTGCAAGGAAGAGTGACAGTGGTGGCAGCTCTCCTGCTATCTAAACTATGGCACCTATTGACGGTGGAGGATATTCCAGAGTGGGCGGAAAGGTCTATCCGAGAGATTTGTGTAAAGTTTTTATGGGAAGGGAAACCAGCCTGGGTTTCTTACAATACCATCATTGGACAGTGAAATCAGGGAGGACTCAATTTCCCAGATATTGATTTGAAGAAAAAATCTTTTTAGAATTAAATGGGTGAAGAGATTTCTTCAGAAGTCAAATGCAAGTTTTTGGAAGGGCTGATTCCAGCATTTTTTAAAATTAAGTGGGATAGGAGGACAGGGAATATTGTATATGCAATACAACAATATGTTTTTGAAATCAATTAAACCTCTCCCTAGGTTTTATAAGGGGGTTGTAGAGACTTGGGCCCAATTTTTTTTAAAGTGTGCAGTTTATGCCCAAAGATGCTGAGGAATTTTCAGAGCAGCCCTTATTTTTGAACAGGTGGATCAACATTGAAGGAGAGGTATTATTTAATCAAGCTTTTATAAAAGCTGGTATTATATATGTGAAAGATGTATTATATGAGGTTGGTTGCCGGAAGCGGTAGTGAGGGACGTGGTTTGGGAGGAGGATCAGGAGGCGGAGGAAAAAGCAATTAAGATCATGTCTGAGAAGATTGTGAGGGCAATGTCACAGGATTGGATGGAAGAAATAAATACACAATTCTCCAAAGAAGGTATAATGTGTCTCGCTTTTCCAAGCTTTCTACTGGAGAAAGGGGAGGAGTTGGTCCTAGTTGACCATTGTAATACTCGAGATTTCTACGGGGTATTTAGAGAATGGAGATTTAAGATACCTGCTGGTCAGGAGTTTTGGCAGAATATATACCCAGAGCAGGACCTCGACAGGATTTGGAAGGGAGTGTGGGTGACTTTTAAATGTCCAGAGTGGATTGAACTGGATTTCAAATTGGCTCACAACTGGATTTTTACCATGATAGTCTTATGTAAGATTGGGCGAGTAGACATGGCAACTTGCCCAGTGTGTGGGACGTGGGGTGAGACTCTGTCCCATTTGCTGGTGTTATGTCCGCAGTTAAAGGGTTTTAAGTACTCTGTTCGACAGTTGTGTGAGGTTTTCTTGCTGGGTAAGGATCGAAGAGTAAGAAAGGGAATCCCCTGGGAATCGATTTTGAGATGGGGATTACAGGAGAGTCTGCCCGAGTCTAGCGGAGCGGCAATTAATTTAATGTTCAGTTTGACTAGGTTTGTGATTGTGCAAAGAAGGAATGTTCTGTTTTTAAAGGGAGGAGAATAAATCTAAAAGAGTATTCTAAATATAAACTAAAAGATCGTTATAAGGCTTTGTGGATGCTTTATTCAGAAAAGAATTTAAAGATAGTATTTTATGATCAATTTGAAAAGTACAATAGATTATTATATGTTACAGGAAACAAATTACGGTTTTGATGTTAATATGTGTTGAATGAACAGCTGTGCAGAGCGACGAAATGGATTTGTGTGGTACAATGGAATGATCACGATGTTAATCTTCAATAAATCTATTTTTTAAAAGTTGGTAGCACCCTTGCTTCCGAGTCAGCAGATTGTGGGTTCAAGTCCCACTCCAAAGACTTGAGCACAAAAATCTAGGTTGACACTCCAGTGCAGTACTGAGGGAGTGCTGCACTGTCGGAGGTGCCGTCTTTCAGATGAGACGCTAAACCGAGGCCCTGTCTGCTCTCTCAGTTGGACGTAAAATATCCCATGGCACTATTTCGAAGAAGAGGAGGGGATTATCCCCAGTGTCCTGGCCAATATTTATCTCTCAAACAACATCACTAAAACAGATTATCTGGACACTATCACATTGCTGGTTGTGGGAGCTTGCTGTGTACAAATTGGCTGCCATGTTTCCCATATTACAATAGTACTTCGTTGACTGTAAAGCGCTTTGGGAAATCCAGTGGTCGTAAAAGGCGCAAATTTTACCACTCCGAATTTTGCACCTAGAGATCATGGTTGAGAAATTCGGGTTGTTTGCACCTCCCATTCGTGCCCCTGGGGGGATGCGAATGGCTACTTCCCGCGGGAGTTTAGCCGCGACGGTAACCCGTTGTGCCCCGCTCTGCCGGCGAAGACGACGAGATCACCGAGCGCAGCGACCAGTTCGCACCCCGGACCCTAAGTAGGGTATCGCCGCCTGAAGCTGCAGCAGGCGATACCAGCGACAGCTCCAGGGCACGTGAACCGGGCGGCAGGCCGCTCGTGGGGCGATGCTGAAAAGGGGAGGCGTCGGCCATTGAAAAAATAACATCTGCAGAGTTTCTGCTTCGAACGCGGGGTGGGTGCCGTGATCGGTCAGCCCAGCACTCTGCAGATGGTCCAGGGAGGTCCATTTTTCCAGAGTACGGCGTTTGAGTCCTCCCCTTTAATTAAGGGAAAACCCCATCCTACTCGGCAACATTACGTGACCCAGTGTGTAGCGCTGTGCTCCGCTCTCGACACGTCCGCCCCACTACCGCCCCAGAGAGGGAGTAGAGCACGTTATTTTGCGCTCCACTTCCTTCCGGGGTCGGTAATCCGAAGTTCGCGAGCGGCGCAGGACATTTTATGTTATGTCCTTTATTTTCTGCCAGATTGAACTCAGGAGGGAGACAACACTTGTAACACTGTCGTACTGTACTAAGTACTGCAAAAAAATCCATGAATACCTATTGTTGATTCATACAATGAGCCTCATTTAAAACCAAATTATAAACAGCAGCTGCGCAAATTCATTAATTTTTTCCTACTAAGAAGGTGGAAGGAAATTGTTGTAGATTATTAAAATAGTGTAAGTGGCTGTTTGGAATAAGTTACTATTGCTGCCCTGTATTATATTCTATTAATAACTGCTTTTAAATCCTTGTTGCATGGGTCTTGTGCAGCCAACTAAACACGCTGGATTTCAACGGCGCGACAATTTACATTTTACTAGGTCTTCCCAACTGCTCCCAATGTTCCTGGGGCCAATAATTGCATTGTTTGATTATTAGCAGTGTGATGCCATCAGTGAAGTCATGACATCATCAGGTATATGCACACGCTGAGTCCCTGTGTAAATAAATAGAAAAATCCAAACGTTGTATGGCAGCACGCAAGGGGGGTTGCTATTCCATGCCAGTTTTCATATGGGTAATACCATTGCTTTAATCTTTTTAAATGCTACAAGAAGACTGAAATCCACACACACAGACATCCGTTTTGTCTATTCCACAATGTTTCCGATATTTTCTGATGATTACATTTGTTTTTTTTCCACCTCTTTAGCTCACTGCACAGTTCATCATTCCCCACCCGAGAGGAGCAGCAGACAACCTTGTCCCAGGCCTCCACCCATGGTACTGTTACATCTGCAAGTCAACCACACTGTTCCATTGCGTTCCCCTCTTTATACAGCACAAGATTGGGATTTTCCACTTGAGGGCTCGCAGGTAACCACTTTGGCCTCACAAACTACTGATTGCAAATCCACTAATTTCTTCAAACTTATAGTAAGCGCCTTTCACGACCTCAGGACATCCCAAAGCACTTAACAGACAATGAAAGTCACTTTTTGAAGTGTAGTCACAGTTGTAATGTAGGGAAGCTGCAAGAAAACTCGGGCTGTCACGTTTCACAGTCTCCACATTAACTTCTGCCATTTAGCATCTGATTGAACATTTTTTGAGAATGAACGGCAGCCTTGATAACATTGTGCCCAATAGCGCCATCTAGAGAGATGTCGAAGCACGTTCCTCTGATATTTTCCATTTGTCAAATGAAATGGGGCTGAAATTCTGGGATTCCTATTTCGCCGATAGAAGTGCAACAAGAGCAGGAGCCCCGTCTGCTGGCAGCCAATGCCGTAGGCCCTGTCCCAAAATGCGGTTGGGGTTATTGTCATAATGGCTGGGCGGCCCAAACCAGCATGGTGTAACAGTGACGCCTGCCTCAATTGCCACCAGGATCATCGGAACAGCGGCACTCTGATGGTGGAGTGAGATCTGGGAAGTGTCAAATAGGCATATGCAAAATAATTTTTTTAATTAATATCCCTCAAATGCAACAAGAAGTAAATTTGAGTCATCATTTCCCTCTGGGAACCTTTTGAGGCTTTTAGAAGACCCACTGCGGAAGTCACTCCTGCTCTGAGCTAAAGACACGTCTGCTGGGCTAAGAGAGGGTGTACTGGTCAGACTCCCTGGGGTGGCCTTGGATAACCACCTGATGTGCTCCTCTAAAGCTATCCTCCTCCAACATGCTGGTCATGTTGGCAGATTACCCAGCTCCCCTCACCCATCAGAATTTAGGCCGTTCTTCTGACTGGGCAGAATCCTGTAAGATTTGGGTTCCGCACTGAATCCGCACTCCCCCCCCCCCCCCCCCACCACCACCCCGACAGTCGATCCACCTGCTCTGCACCATCCCCAGTCCATAAAATGCCAGCTTCAATAAAGGTTTTCCAATCAGACACAATCCTGACTGGAAGCAGCGTGTGAATCCCGCACATCCAACATTCCAAGTAATGACCCCACCTTAATCTCCAGGGTGAGCCTCGATTCGCGGCCCAGGGACTCGCCTTTCTGAGTCAAAGCCTTTCGTACCTCTAGACTTGACTATTCCAACTCACTCGTGGCTGGCCTCCCACGTTCTACTCGACCTAAACCTGAGGACATTCCAACCTCGGCTGTCCGTGTCCTAACTCGCACCAGGTCCCGCTCACCCAGCACTCTGTGCTCGCTGATCGACACTGGCTCCTGGTTAAGCAACGCCTCGATTTCAAAATTTTCCTCCTTGTTGTTCAAAGCCCTCCATGGCCTTGCTCCTTCCTATCTCTGTAATCTCCTCCAACCCCAACCCCACCCCCACCCCCCCCCCGCGATAGCTACGCTCCTCTAATTCTGTCCTGTTGAGCATCCCTGATTATAATCGCTCAACCATTGGTGGCCGTGCCTTCTGTTGCCTCAGCCCTAAATTCTGGATTTGTCTCCCTAAATGATCAGCCATGATCTTATTGAATGGTGGTGCAGGCTCGAAGGGCCGAATGGCCTGCTCCTGCACCTATTTTCTATGTTTCTATGTTTCTAAACCTCTTCGCCTCTCTACCTCTCTTTCCTTTTTTAAGACGCTCCTTAAAACCTACCTCTTTGACCAAGCTTTTGGTCACCTGCCCTTAATATTCCTTTTGACTTATAATACTACTTTGAAACACAAGGCGCGATATAAATACTGGTTGTTGTTGTTGTTGAAGAGAGCTGGCAGAGGGGACAGTCTGATCGCGATGGCATGGTGGCAACTTCCAGGGTGCTGAGCAGTCACTTGCACAAAGTTGTGCTAGCTGGGGACTGCACATTGAGAGTGTAATCCTTTCCTTTCAATACAGGACCTGACATTGAGCAAGGGAGAATGTGAAGGTAGCCTGTGGCCCCTTGGACATTTGTGAACCCTGCCACTCTGTAAAAGCACGGTGGCCATGTATGCTGCCACCAGCTGTCCATGGGGGGTGCCACTCCAGGGTACAGCGCGAGTTGGTGCGCAAGAGAGTGACAGCAGCGAAGAGTGACGTCATCAAGGTCCAGGTCGGTGATTGGAGTGTGGGCAGGTACAGCAGGAGCGGCGAGAGACTGTGGAGGGATGTGATCAGGGCCCAGGGGAGGTGTGAGTTCGGGGCCAGGGGCCCAGGGGCAGCACGGGCCCAGCCCACACTGTGATATGTGTGCGCAGCAGAGCTGGTCTCCACTGGGCCAAGACCTAGCTCTGTCAAGTCCGTGTGGTGACTGGTGTGCAACGGCCACCCCACGTTAAAAAAATCCACACACAGGCATCTTCCACCCTTCAGGATGTAGTTCGGGATCCGGAATATTAGGTCGTTCATTGAAACTCCTGTGAACTCATCCTTTTTTTTGCCATGGAAGCAAGTCACCCTCGTATCCTCAGCGGCTGTCTGGAATGACCTTGTACCTCTAGGTCAGCAGGCACATGATGTAAATCAGAAATAGCGTCCTTGGTAAAGCAAAGTCCCCGCAGATATCGCTGCTGTGGTAAATGTAACTATGTGTACATCTGCCTGCACATACTCTGTTGTGGGTACTATTGGCTGGTGCCTTGAACCTCTGGTACTGCCTGATCAGCCGAGCATGACTGCCTTCTTCTAAAGAGCAATCATAGAGGAGAATTCCCAATGGAAAATGCAATGTACCTGGTGCAAAATATCGAGAGAAAAAATGGCTACCCCATAGCAAATGGCACAAAGGCCAGCATCAAAGTAGATCGGAACATCAAAAAAACAAAATAAAAATAAAGTTCTAAAAATGGGTCCCAATGAGATGGGGCGGAATTTCATCAAGGGTTCTGCCCGCTGAGGATGGAGTCAGACCCACGGAGGGTCAAAGAGCTGAAAAAAAAAATCAACACTAAAAAATAAAAGCACTATCCTCGACCTTCAGGCGACCCCATGCAGGTAAGCTGCTGTTGACTTTTTAAAAAAAAAATGTGCACTTACTTTTTTTTCTTCCTACTTACCGTCGGGGAGTGACCAGCCTGCAGCCAGCGGTCTGCCCACGTTCTGCCATCGAGTCCCGCCGACTCCTGTGGGAGCGAGCGCAAGCCCACTTTTCTGAAAGGCTTTGCTTCGGCGCAGCCTGGAGATGTCGAAAGGGTTAAATATTGAAGAGCGAAGTTTGGATTAAAACAGGATGATTGGATCGAAACAGGCTGCTAGAACGATATGGAGCCTTTAGTCATTGACATGTGTCTATCTTCATGGTGGGCGTCGAGTTATGGCACTGAGACTTGACCAGGATAATGAGTAGCTGGTCATTTATCTGAATGTTAATTATTTGAATGTACCTTTGTTACTGTGCGAGGAAACGATCTGGTTTGTTACAGTAATTCAGAAGACAGTTAGTCGTGATTTCAGGACATGCCATTTGAGTCTACATTGTCTGAATGTTAGTTGTCTGTATGTAATATGCAAGGAAACAAGAGTTCAAAGGCTTTTTCAGTATAAGAGATGGAACTGTTTTTTGTTAGACATACACACATTAGACACTGGAAACTCGGAAGGTGTGTGTATCACAAGCAGCCACGGAAATTGGAACAAGCAGCGAGCTGCCTTTGTGAAGTGTCTCAGTAACTTTCATATTGGGTTTGTTTAGTATGAATATGTAAATAAAAGACCTGATCCTGCCATTTACTACAACTGAGTGTGTGTGTGATTCAACGTTTAAAGCAACAAAGGGAAAAGAGCAAGACAGCTGTACCACGTATTGGTGACCCCGACATGATTTTCAAAAGTTTGTTGGCTGAGTTGTTCGAAGAAGTGTTTCCCACATATCAGTTCGAGGGGTGAGTATTCTTTCAGTGGTCATAACTTAAAGGGATCGCCCGTTAGTAATGGGAGGATCAGTGAATATTCCAGATGAGGTCCGGTCATTTTTTAATGAGTGGATTGAGACGAAAGGGGGACCTTACGGGACAGGGCAGGAAACGATGACAGGAGGGTGGAGAGAGACACGGCAGTCCTTAGTGGAGAGTGTCCAGTTAAAAAAGATTAAAGTGTTTGGGTCAAAAAGTGATAAAAAGAGAAAAGCATTAGTGTTGTAGTGTCTAATGCTGGGGATTCAACGTTAGGAGAAGAGGCTGAGGCTCGAGATAGGGAAGTCTCAGAACTCAGACAGTAGCTAATAACAGTGAGTAAAGAAGTAGAGAACTGGCGATTTCAGGCACTCGGGGCAGCCAGGACTGTTCTGACTCTGGATCAGTATTTTTCCGCTGAACAGAACCATAATCAAGAGCTAGAGAAAGGATTATGTAAGCTGCAGGATACAAAAATGACAGAGACCCGAACGAACATCATAGTTAAAGGGGCTCCCACCTCCTCTCATCCTGTGAAGGAGATGGAGGGGGCAGCAGGTATTAGGTTGCCCAGTGGAGACAGCAATTGATGAGGCCTGGTGCTACTCGGAGGATTCCCCGGGTCTGAGAGTTGAAAAGGGGATTAAGGGACAGGGAGAATGCCCACCGTTCCCTTCCGCACCTCCGTTGCCTTCTCAGACTTCTGAGCCTCGAACCCGTGTGATTGGCATGGCAACGGTAGGCACAGAGGCGGAGCAGTTAGATGCCTCTTTGGCTACTCAGACGCTTCACACTCCACACGATTACACATGACCTTCTGGTAATGCAGAGAGTGGGAGAAGCACGTTCGGGCGGACAAGGCGAGAGCAGGATCATAATTCTTCTACTCCCTATGGAGCTCGTGAAGGGAACGCTTCCTTACGTGGTTTTGGGGATTCCTGGTATGAGCGAGGAGGGGTACAGTTACAGGACATGAGAGTTATCCTGGGTGAACTGGGACCGGCACCCCTTCAGGAGCTTAATAAGTTTGCCCAATGGTGGTGTCATATTCTGGGATGGTGGCAGTCAGGGAATATATCGGAGAAACCGAGGGTTCACATGGTTCTGCGAGCTTCAGGGAATCACCGGATTGCTATCAGTCATTACAGGGATGGTACACACAGAGAGATCATTGTGACTCTCCTACCCCCGTCAGTCGTTCTGGAAGTAGATGCCTGGGGCGGGGACGATAGTTTTGATAAATGGTTGGCAAGGGTAGAAAGCTTGTATCAGAGAGCTGCAGGTACCCCAGTCAGGGAAGTGAGACCGGGGTTACAGCGATGGAAGGCAGAAGGGCCTGAGTGGATGAATCCTGCGAGGAGTCGCATAAAAGGAGCAGGACCAGGTGGTGCCGGGATCCCGACCCGTCAGTTGATAGAGGACAGGGATAGACTGGCTAAAGAATTGGAAGAGTTAAAAGAAAAGCTGAAGGGTCAGGAAAGAGAAGCTAGAGTCACAGACAGGAATGATACCTCTGTTCAGTTGCTGAGGTCGGGGGTAGATTCCGCAGGTGAGGGAGGATTGCTGTAGGGATGCCTCGACCACACATGTCGTTTCTTTCAGACCCTTACTTCAGGATGGGGTGGCCATACCCTTATCGAGGCTTGTGTGGAAGGGCAGCGGGTAATGGACACAGGGTCTGTCGGACAAATGAAGGTTGAGGTGTTCCTGGAAGAAGGGGATTCCCCGCTTCAGAGACAGTACCCCAACACCCCAGATACACGAGGAGCAGTTACTGAACAGTCAGAGGTGAAAGCAGTGGGAGAAGCTTGTTCAGAAGCATTTAAAGTTTCTGCAGGAATGGGCTGTCTCAGAACTGAAAAGCTCAAATGTGGGAGTTATAAACACGATCTTAAAGGATGCGAAATAGAAGTTGGAGCCTTGCAAATGTTGAGAGAGGAAATGGCAGCAGTTCCGAAGGGTGAACCGAGAGAAGGACTGCGTCTCTCGACTGACTATTCAGCATTTCCGTCATCCTTTATTCTATGTTGTTACACTTCTCCCACAAAGCAGAGGAAATTGTTAAAAACTGTGCAGAGGGCAACAGACTTGGTCGCAGACACCGATTGCGAGTTTTAAATTTCTGAATGTAAACAGCATGGAATTCAGTAGAAAACACCAAAAATTGAAAGTTGGCAAGGGAAAATGGATATGGTAATTTAACATCTTGTATGGAACGATTTCTGGAACAATCTCGCTCATGCAATGTTGAAGTTCAGCGGTTTAAACAAATTTATAATTGTGGATATGGGGTTTGCCGATTATGTTACATAATGTGGGTCCTTGTAACGGTTTTGTTGTTACTAATGACCAACTACAAATATATATGTGTCTGGAGGTTGGATCTTATTGTTCTAATCGATCTCTTCTAATTGTGGAGTGTGATAATTTACAATTCTATCGGCACAAGGTGATCACAGACCAACAGACTTTAAAATGGCAGCCTGAGAATCTGAGTCTGCAGAAACCCTACTTTGACCCTAATCATGCTGCTATTCGGAAGAAGGAAATGCGGAAATGGAGTACAGGATTTCAACAGCTATGGAGTTTGAATCAAGCAATTGTTGTGGACATTAACCATCACACTGCGGAAATCGAGAACCTTTGCACAACTTTGGATCAGATTGGACATGTGAGCTGGTGGGAGTCATTGGAGCCGGATGGAGCCTGATGGCAACAGGCGTGATGAACACAATGATACACCCTGTCCTTATCCTGGTGCTGTTTCAGCTGATCGTGCTGGTCATTTTGATTTAATACGGATGGCGTGTTTCTAAACAAGGACTACAACTGGAAAATGTTGTTGAACGAGCTCAAATGGCCAAACAAATGTTACACAGATAAGGCCTGGCACTGAGGCAAAGAGAAGTGGGGGAATGTGGGAGCATCAGCCTGCATTTCTGAAAGGCTTTTCTTCAGCGCAGTCTGGAGATATCGAAAGGGTTAAAAGTGGAAGATTGAAGTTTGGATTAAAGCAGGATGAGTGAATTGAAACAGGCTGCGAGACAATATGGAGCCATTTAGGGGCCATATGGCCTACTCCTGTTCCTATTTCTTATATTCTTATGTCAGAGTTCTGCGCATGCGCACCGGATGGCCGAGAATGGTTCTGGATGAGGGATGGTTCCGGATAAGGGTGGTTCAACCTGTATCACCCTGGAACTTGCCTTTATCCAGATCATTAATAAAGATTGTGAAGAACAATGCCTAACACCAATCCCTGAAGGGCCCCGCTAGTAACCTGTCCCCATTCAGAACCATTGCCATTAATAGCAACCTTCAGCCTACAGGAATGGATCCAATTCCTTACCCAACTCAATACCCAAAACATGACCTTTTCCAAAACCTTGTTGACAGTCCCTAAAAACCCTTTCTCTGTCAAGGTGGTCATATAGAATATCTGCATCGATCTGTGCCGGCAACTTACCTATAACCAAAGTTAACCAAATGTGCCTGTAATTTCCCGGTTCTGACTTGTTGCCCTTTTTAAATGTTAGCATGACTTGGGCCTCCCTCCAGATCATGGGTAAAATCCCAGACTGTAGAGAGCTATTTAATATATGAGCAAGGGGCTTGCTGAGCATAGCTCCCATTTCTTTGATCACCCTGCAGTGAAAGGCGTAAGGATCAGTAACCATCTGTTAGCTGCGCCTTATTATACCTGCATCTGCTTTGACACTTACAGCTTTAGAGTCAACTGTACAATGCATTTGTGGTAACTTCTGGAGTGAAGACTGATGCAAAGTAGCCATTAAAAAGGTCTGCCGATTTGAGGAATCCTTCAATGGCCCTCTGACTTCTAAAATAGATAAACAAGATGTTGCTATTGCCAGTGTTATGTATGCAACCCTAGGCAACCTGTATCATTCCACCACTGGAGTGATTACCTATTGGAATCCCAAGGGATCCCAGCATCCCTTGGGAGCACTGTATATCAGCAGGCCTCCCATGCTGTATCGGCACTCTGGAGTTTGAATAAAGGAGCTAAGGTCACACTTACTCATTGTCTACAGTACTCAGTTGCATTACTTTATTATGAGCTTAACAACTGGCGATGAGATAATGGACAACCATGCGAAAATGCAGAGAACTGTTGGTATCCTGGAGAAATTCTCAGAAGGAGATGATTGGGAAGCCTTCATGGACTGCCTTGACCAATACTTCGTGGCCAACGAGCTGGAAGAGGACAAGAACACTGCCAAACGAAGGGCGATCCTCCTCACCGTCTGCGGGGCAACAAACCTATGGCCTCATGAAGAATCTGCTAGCTCCGGTGAAACCAATAACCAAATCGTATGAAGAACTGTGTACGCTGGTCCGGGAGCACCTAAATCCGAAGGAAAGCGTTCTGATGGCAAGGTATCGATTCTACATGTGTCAATGGTCTGAAGGCCAGGAAGTGGCGAGCTATGTCGCCGAACTAAGGCGCCTTGCAGGACATTGCGAATTCGATGGATTCCAGGTGAAAATGCTAAGAGACGTTTTTGTGCTTGGCATTGGCCATGAGGTTATCCTTCACAAACTATTGATTGTTGAAACACCGAACCTGGGCAAAGCCATAACGATAGCCCAGGCATTTATGTCCACCAGCGATAACACCAAACAAATTTCGCAGCATAAAGAAGTTTCGGCAAGTACTGTACACAAAGTAACGTTGTTTTCAGGAGGGAATGCATATGGCAGAACGTACACACCTGCAGCTGCACGACCTCAGATGACTCAGAGTCTGCCATCAATCGCTAATGCGTGACAGTTAACACCTTGTTGGCGCTGTGGAGGCGATCATCGAGCCCATCAATGCCGCTTCAAACACGATGTGTGCAAAGGCTGTGGAACAATGGGATACCTTCAGCGAATGTGCAGATGAGCTGCAAACCCATCAAAACACCACGTTGCAGAGGAAGACCGATCCATGGCGGATCAAACTGAACTAGAGACTCAAACCGAGGAGGCAGAAGTGTACGGGGTACACACTTTCACCACGAAATGTCCACTGATCATGCTAAAAGTTGAACTGAACAGAATTCCAGTATCCATGGAATTGGACAAGGGTGTGAGTCAGTCCATCATGAGCAAAAAGGCCTTCGACAGGCTGTGGTGCAACAAGGCACACAGGCCCAAGCTTAGCTCCATTCATACCAAGCTGAGAACTTACACTAAAGAGCTGATCCCTGTAATTGACATTGCAGCAGTAAAAGTCTCCTATGATGGAGCAGTGCATGAACTCCCACTATGGATTGTACCAGGAGATGGCCCCACATTGTTCGGCAGAAGCTGGCTGGGAAAAATCCGCAGGAACTGGGACGACGACGCCTCATGTGCCCAGGTTCTGAGCAAGTTCCCGTCGTTGTCTGAGCCAGGCATCGGAAGTTTCTCGGGGGCGAAGGTGCAGATCCACTTGGTTCCCGGTACACGACCCATCCACCACAAGGCACGGGCGGTGCCATACATGATGCGAGAGAAAGTGGAAATTGAGCTGGACAGGCTGCAACGAGAAGGCATCATCGCGCCGCTGGAGTTCAACAAGTGGGCCCCCGATTGTTCCGGTTCTCAAAGGCGACGGCACGATCAGAATTTGTGGGGACTATAAAAGCAACGATTAACCGTTTTTCGCTACAGGACCAGTGCCCGCTACCCAAGGCAGACGACCTATTTGCGACCCTGGCTGGAGGAAAGACATTCACCAAGTTGGACCTGACCACAGCCTACATGACGCAGGAGCTGGCGGAATCTTCGAAAGGCCTCACCTACATCAACACGCACAAAGGTCTGTTCATCTACAATAGATACGCGTTTGGGATTCGATCGGCCGCGGCAATTTTCCAAAGGAACATGGAGAGCCTGCTAAAGTCGGTTCCTGCACCGTGGTTTTCCAGGACGGTATACTGGTCACAGGTCTGGACACCATCGAACACTTGAAGAGCCTGGAAGACATTCTAAGTCGGCTAGATCATGCAGGACTCAGGTTGAAATGCTCAAAATATGTTTTCCTGGTGCCAGAGGTCGAGTTCATAGGAAGAAGAATCGCGGCAGACGGCATCAGACCCATCGACGCCAAGACGGAGGCCATCAAGAACGCACCGAGACCACAGAACGTGACGAGACCACAGAACGTGACAGAGTTGGTTTCGTTCCTGGGACTCCTCAACTATTTTGGTAATTTCCTACCCAGGTTAAACACCTTGCTAGAACCTCTACATGTGTTGTTACGCAAGGGAGATGACTGGGTATGGGGGAAATCACAAGAGGCTGCTTTTGAGAAAGCCAGAAATCTGTTATGTTCCAACAAACTGCTTGTTCTGTATAACCCATGTAAACGTTTAGTGCTAGCTTGCGATGTCTTCATATGGGTTCGGGTGTGTATTACAACAAGCTAACGAACATTGCAACCGGTCACCCAGGCATCCAGGAGTTTATCCAAGGCCGAAAGGAAGCATGATTGAAAAAGAAGCTCTGGCATGCGTTTGCGAGGTGAAAAAAATGCATCAGTATCTGTTTGGTCTCAAGTTTGAGTTAGAAACTGACCATAAGCCGCTCATATCGCTATTCTCAGAGAGCAAACGGATTAACACCAATGCCTCTGCTCGCATCCAAAGATGGGTGTTCACGCTGTCTGCATACAACTATGTAATCCGCCACAGACCAGGCACAGAGAACTGCGCTGATGCTCTCAGCCGGCTACCATTGCCCACCACCGGGGTGAAAATGGCACAGCCTGCAGACTTGCTCTTGGTGATGAATGCATTCGAAAACGAAAAGTCACCCGTTATGGCCCGCCAGATCAGGACCTGGACCAGCCAGGATCCTTTACTGTCCCATGTAAAAAATTGTGTCCTCCATGGGAGCTGGTCCAGCGTCCCAGCAAAGATGCAAGAAGAGATCAAGCCTTTCCAGCGGCACAAAGACGAAATGACCATACAGACGGACTGTCTTTTGTGGGGTAATCACGTGGTTTTGCCTAAGAAAGACAGGGAAACGTTCATACGCGATCTACACAGTACCCACCCAGGCATAGTAATGATGAAAGCTATAGCCAGATCCTATGTGTGGTGGCCCTGCATCGACTCAGACTTAGTCATGCATGCGCCAATGCAACACTTGCTCTCAACTGAGCAATGCACCCAGGGAGTCACCGCTAAGTTTGTGGTCATGGCCCTCCAAACCGTGGTCCAGGATCCACGTTTACTTCGCTGGCCCGTTTCTAGGCAAAATGTTTTTGGTTGTTGTGGATGCTTATTCAAAATGGATTGAGTGTGTAATAATGTCTGTAAGCACGTCCACTGCCACCTTCGAAAGCCTACGAGGCCATCAAGAACGTGTCGAGACCACAGAACATGACGGAGCTGCGGTCATTCCGGGGACTCCTCAATTATTTTGGTAATTTCCAAACCGGGTTAAGCACCTTGCTCGAACCCCTACATGTGCTGCTACACAAGGGAGACAACTGGGTAGGGGGAAATCACAAGAGGTTGCTGTTGAGAAAGCCTGAAATCTGTTATGTTCCAACAAACTTGTTCTGTATAACCCATGTAAATGATTAGTGCTAGCTTGCGATGCATCATCATATGGGGTCGAGGGTGCGTTAAAACAAGCTAATGAATCAGGAACATTGCAACCGGTCGCCTATGCATCCAGGAGTTTGTCCAAGGCCGAAAGGTCCTACAGCATGATTGAAAAAGAAGCGTGGCATGCATTTACAGGGTGAAAAAAATGCACCAGCATCTGTTTGGTCTCACGTTTGAGCTAGAAACTGACCATAAGCCGCTCATATCATTATTCTCGGATTAATTCCAATGCCTCTGCCCGCACCAAAGATGGGCGCTCACGCTGTCTGAATACAACTATGTAATCCGCCACAGGCCAGGCACAGAGAACTGCGCTGATGCTCTCAGTCGGCTACCATTGCCCAGCACCGGGGTGGAAATGGCACAGCCTGCAGACTTGCTCTTGGTGATGGATGCAGTACTGTCCCTTGTAAAAAACTGTGTCCTCCATAGGAGCTGGTCCAGCATTCCAGCGGAGACACATGAAGAGATCAAGCCGTTCCAGCGGTGCAAAGACAAAATGTCCATACAGACGAACTGTCTTTTGTGGGGTAATCGCGTGGTTTTGCCGAAGAAAGGCAGGGAACGTTCATACGCGACCTACACAGTACCCACCCAGGCACAGTAATGATGAAAGCTATAGCCAGATCCCATGTGTGGTGGCCCAGCATCGACTCAGATTTGGAGTCATGCATGCGCCAATACAACACTTGCTCTCAACTGAGCAATGCACCCAGGGAGGCACCGCTATGTTTGTGGTCATGGCCCTCCAAACCATGGTCTAGGGTCCACGTTGACTTTGCTGGCCCGTTTCTAGGCAAAATGTTTTTGGTCGTTGTGGATGCTTAGTCAAAATGGATTGAATGTGTAATAATGTCTGTAAGCACGTCCACTGCCACCTTCGAAAGCCTACGAGCCATGTTTGCCACGCACGGCCTGCCTGATGTTCTTGTCAGCGACAATGGGCCGTGCATCACCAGCGCTGAATTCAAGGAATTCATGACCCACAACGGGATCAAGCACGTTACATCTGCCCCGTTCAAGCTCGCATCCAATGGCCAGGCAGAACGGGCAGTCCAAACCATCAAGCAAAGCTTGAAATGCGTGTCGGAAGGCTCCCTGCAGACCTGCCTGTTCCGAGTCCTGCTCAGCTACCGCACTAAACTCCATTCGCTCACCAGAGTTCCCCCCGCCGAGCTGCTCATGAAAAGATCACTCAAAACAAGGCGCTCTCTTGTCCATCCTGATCTCCATGATCATGTCGAGGGCAAGTGGCATCAACAAAGCATGTACCATGATCGCGCAAATTTGTCACGTGATATTGAAGTCAATGACCCTGTGTTTGTACTCAACTATGGACATGGTCCCAAATGACTTGCTGGCACTGTCATAGCCAAAGAAGGGAATAGGTGTTTCAGGTTAAACTTGCCAATGGACTAACTTGCAGAAAGTATTTGGACCAAACCAAACTGCGATTCACAAACAGCCACGAGCAACCTGAAGAGGACATCACCAACTTCGACCCTCCAACATACACACAAAGGGAAACCAACATCACGGTTGACCACGAAGCTGAACTCACCATCCCCAGTAGCCCGGCAAGGCCAGCTGCCCAGTAGCCCAGCGAAGAACCAATCAACTCACCCACACCTGCATTTGTCCTGAGACAATCGACAAGGGAGCGAAAAGTCCCAAATCGTCTCACCCTGTAAATAAGTGTACTATTGACTTTGGGAGGGAGTGATGTTATAGATGTAATGCTGGGCAACCTGTATCATACCACCACCAGAGGGCCTACAGTACTCAGTTACATTACTTTATTATGAGCTTAACAGCTAGCACAGTTATTATCCATCATCGCAGTGTGGGCAGGCCTGTGCTGCCCCTGGGCCCCGTACCCTCATTTGCCGCACCTCCGCCACGGTCTCTCGCCGCTCCTCTGTCACAAACATTCGCCACACCTCCTGCGATATGTGCGCGCACTGGGTCCGTGCAGCAGAGCCGGTCTCCAGTCATCCTGGTTAACCCTTGCCACTGGATAAAGGCCCAGCTCTGTCAAGCCCGTGTGGTGGCTGATGTGCAACGGTCACCACACATTAAAACAAATCCATGCACAGGTATTTTCCACCCCCTCAACTGGAGTTCAGGACTGGAACAGCGGGTCCTTCATTGAAACATCTGTGAACTCCTGTGGAAGCAAGTCATCCTCGTTCGAGGGGATCGCCCATGATGATGATTTAGCCATTGAGGCGGAGAGGCGGGAGTGCCAGCAGCAGGGAGTCCGGGGACGTCGGAGGCCTACAAAAGGCCCAACATGTCGGAGAGGCGGGAGTGCCAGCAGCAGGGAGTCCGGGGACGTCGGAGGCCTACAAAAGGCCCAACGTGTCGGAGAGGCGAGAGTGCCAGCAGCAGGGAGTCCGGGGACGTCGGAGGCCTACAAAAGGCCCAACGTGTCGGAGAGGCGAGAGTGCCAGCAGCAGGGAGGCAAAAAGAAGGAGGAAGAAATTGAAAGGTGACGTCACAGCTAAGGGGGTAAGTGATTGGCTGGTGATTGGTAAGTAGTTTTTCATTTTCTTTTCTATATCAGTAAGTAACCTTTAGCATTGTATTTGCCAATTTAAGTTAATCTAAGGGTTAAGTCATGGCAGGAGAGCTCGGACACGTGTTATGCTCCTCCTGTACTATGTGGGAACTCAGGGACGCTTTCGGTGTCCCTGACGACTATGTGTGTGGAAAGTGTATCCACCTCCAGCTCCTGACAGACCGCATTGCGGCACTGGAGCTGCGGGTGGATTCACTCTGGAGCATCCACGATGCTGAGAATGATGTGAATAGCACGTTTAGCGAGTTGGTCTCACCGCAGGTAAAGGGTACACAGCCAGATAGTAAATGGGTGACCAACTGGAAGAGCAGTGGAAGGAAGGTAGTGCAGGTGTCCCCTGCGGTCATCCCCCGCAAAACAGATACACTGCTTTGAGTGCTGTTGAGGGGGATGACTCTTCAGGGGAGGGCAGCAGCAGCCAAGTTCATGGCACCGTGGCTGGCTCTGTTGCACAGGAGGGCAGGAAAAAGAGTGGGAGAGCTATAGTGATAGGAGATTCAATTGTAAGGGGAATAGATAGGCGTTTCTGCGGCCGCAACCGAGACTCCAGGATGGTATGTTGCCTCCCTGGTGCAAGGGTCAAGGATGTCTCGGAGCGGGTGCAGGACATTCTGAAAAGGGAGGGTGAACAGCCAGTTGTCGTGGTGCACATAGGTAACAACGATATAGGTAAAACACAGGATGAGTTCCTACGAGATGAATTTAGGGAGCTAGGAGCTAAATTAAAAAGTAGGACTGCAAAAGTAGTAATCTCGGGATTGCTACCAGTGCCACGTGCTAGTCAGAGTAAGAATCGCAGGATAGCTCAGATGAATATGTGGCTTGAGCAGTGGTGCAGAAGGGAGGGATTCAAATTCCTGGGACATTGGAACCGGTTCTGGGGGAGGTGGGACCAGTACAAAATGGACAGCCTGCACCTGGGCAGGACTGGAACCAATGTCCTAGGAGGAATGTTTGCAAGTGCTGTTGGGGAGGAGTTAAACTAATATGGCAGGGGGATGGGAACCTATGCAGGGAGACAGAGGGAAGTAGAATGGGGGCAGAAGCAAAAGATAGAAAGGAGAACAGTAAAAATGGAGGGCAGAGAAACCCAAGGCAAAAAACAAAAAGGGCCACATTACACCAAAATTCTAAAGGGGCAAAGTGTGTTAAAAAGACTAGCCTGAAGGCTCTGTGCCTCAATGCGAGAGAGTATTTGGAATAAGGTGGACGAATTAACTGCACAAACAGCAGTTAACGAATATGATGTAATTGGCATCACAGAGACATGGCTCCAGGGTGACCAAGGTTGGAACTCAACATCCAGGGGTATTCAACATTTAGGAAGGATAGGCAGAGAGCAAAAGAAGGCGGGGTGGTATTGCTGGTTAAAGAGGAAATTAATGCAATAGTAAGGAAGGACATTAGCTTGGATGATGCGGAATCGGTATGGGTGGAGCTGCGGAATACCAAAGGGCAGAAGACGCTAATGGGAGTTGTGTACGGACCACCAAACAATAGTAGTGAGGTTGGGGACAGCATCAAACAAAAAATAAGGGGTGTGTGCAATAAAGGTACAGCAGTTATCATGGGTGACTTTAATCTACATATTGATTGGGCTAACCAAACTGGTAGCAATACGGTGGAGGAGGATTTCCTGGAGTGTATTAGGGATGGTTTTCTAGACCAATATGTCGAGGAACCAACGAGAGAGCTGGCCATCCTAGACTGGGTGATGTGTAATGAGAAAGGACTAATTAGCAATCTTGTTGTGCGAGGCCCCTTGGGGAAGAGTGTCCATAATTTGAAAGAATTCATTATTAAAATGGTGAGTGACAAAGTTAATTCGGAAACTAGAGTCCTGAACATAAGGAAAGGTAACTTCGACGGTATGAGGCGTGAATTGGCTAGAATAGACTGGCAAAGGATATTTAAAGGGTTGACGGTGGATAAGCAATGGCAAACATTTAAAGATCACATGGATGAACTTCAGCAATTGTACATCCCTGTTTGGAGTAAAAATAAAATGGGGAAGGTGGCTCAACCGTGGCTAACAAGGGAAATTAAGGATAGTGTTAAAACCAAGGAAGAGGCATATAAATTGGCTAGAAAAAGTAACAAACCTGAAAACTGGGAGAAATTTAGAATTCAACAGAGGAGGACTAAGGGTTTAATGAAGAGGGGAGAAATAGAGTATGAGAGGAAGCTTGCAGAGAACATAAAAACTGACTGCAAATGCTTCTATAAATATGTGAAGAGAAAAAGTTTAGTGAAGACAAATGTAGGTCCCTTGCAGTTGGATTCAGGTGAATTTATAACGGGGAACAAAGAACTGGCAGACCAACTGAACAAATACTTTGGTTCTGTCTTCACAAAGGAAGACACAAATAACCTTCTGAATGTACTAGGGGACAGTGAGTCTAGTGAGAAGGAGGAACTGAAGGATATCCTTATTAGGCGAGAAATTGTGTTCGGGAAATTGATAGAATTGAAGGCTGATAAATCCCCGGGGCCTGATTGTCTGCATCCCAGAGTACTTAAGGAAGTGGCCCTAGAAATAGTGGATGCTTTGGTGATCATTTTCCAACAGTCTATCGACTCTGGATCAGTTCCTATGGATTGGAGGGTAGCTAATGTAGCACCACTTTTTAAAAAAGGAGGGAGATAGAAAACGGGTAATTATAGACCGGTTAGCCTGACATCAGTAGTGGGGAAAATGTTGGAATCAATCATTAAGGATGAAATAGCAGTGCATTTGGAAAGCGGTGACAGGATCGGACCAAGTCAGCATGGATTTATGAAAGGGAAATCATGCTTGACGAATCTTCTGCAATTTTTTGAGGATGTAACGAGCAGAGTGGACAAGGGAGAACGAGTGGATGTGGTGTATTTGGACTTTCAAAAGGCTTTTGACAAGGTCCCGCAGAAGAGATTGGTGTGCAAAGTCAAAGCGCATGGTATTGGGGGTAATGTACTGATGTGGATAGAGAACTGGTTGGCAGACAGGAAGCAGAGAGTCGGGATAAACGGGTCCTTTTCAGAATGGCAGGCAGTGACTAGTGGAGTGCCACAGGGCTCAGTGCTGGGACCCCAGCTCTTTACAATATACATTAATGATTTGGATGAAGGAATTGAGTGTAATATCTCCAAGTTTTGCAGATGACTCTAAACTGGGTGGCGGTATGAGCTGTGAGGAGGATGCTAAGAGTCTGCGGGGTGACTTGGACAGGTTAGGTGCGTGGGCAAATGCATGGCAGATGCAGTATAATGTGGGTAAGTGTGAGGTTATACATTTTGGGGGCAAAAACACGAAGGCAGAATATTATCTGAATGGCGGCAGATTAGGAAAAGGGAAGGTGCAACGAGACCTGGGTGTCATGGTTCATCAGTCATTGAAAGTTGGCATGCAGGTACAGCAGGCGGTGAAGAAGGCAAATGGTATGTTGGCCTTCAGAGCTCGGGGATTTGAGTATAGGAGCAGGGAGGTCATACTGCAGTTATGCAGGGCCTTAGTATGGCCTCACCTGGAATATTGTGTTCAGTTTTGGTCTCCTAATCTGAGGAAGGATGTTTTTGCTATTGAGGGAGTGCAGTGAAGGTTCACCAGACTAATTCCAGGAATGGCTGGACTGTCATATGAGGAGAGACTGGATCAACTGGGCCTTTATTCACTGGAGTTTAGAAGGATGAGAGGGGATCTCATAGAAACGTATAAGATTCTGACAGGACTGGACAGGTTAGATGCGGGAAGAATGTTCCCGATGTTGGGGAAGTCCAGAACCAGGGGGCATAATCTTAGGATAAGGAGTAGGCCATTTAAGACTGAGATGAGGAGAAACTTCTTCACTCAGAGAGTTTTTAACCCGTGGAATTCCCTGCCGCAGAGAGTTGTTGATGCCAGTTCATTGGATATATTCAAGAGGGAGTTAGATACGGCCCTTATGGCTAAGGGGATAAAGGGGTATGGAGAGAAAGCAGGAAAGGGGTACTGAGGGAATGATCAGCCATGATCTTATTGAATGGAGATGCAGGCTCGAAGAGTCGAATGGCCTACTCCTGCACCTATTTTCTATGTTTCTATGAAATGTGTCTATCTGATCACCTGTGTGTTTACAGTACTTCATGGTGGGTGTCGAGTTATGGCAGTGAGACTTGACCAGGATAATGAGTAGCTGGTCATTTATCTGTATGTTAATTATTTGAATATACCTTTGTTACTGTGCGAGGAAACGATCTGGTTTGTGTACAGTAATTCAGAAGACAGTTAGCCGTGATTTCAGGACATGCCATTTGAATCTACATCATCTGCATGTTAATTGTCTGTATGTAATATGCAAGGAAACAAGAGTTCAAAGGCTTTTTAGGTAGAAGAGATGGAACTGTTTTTTGTTAGACACACACACACATTAGACACTGGAAACTCGGAAGGTGTGTGTGTCACAAGCAGCCACGGAAATCGGAACAAGCAGCGAGCTGCCTTTGTGAGGTGTCTCAGTAACTTTCATACTGGGTTTGTTTAGTATGAATGTGTCAATAAAAGACCTGATCCTGCCTTTACTACAACTGAGTGTGTGTGTGATTCAACGTTTAAAGCAACGAAGCGAAAGGAGCAAGAGAGCTGTACAACAACTCCCGCCCGCAGGAATCCGGGAGCTCAGCGCGCGGGAGCCCAGTTACACCACTCGGCCATCGCTGATGTCAGCGGGTGGTTCCCGGCTGCTCTCCGCTCCTGCTCTCTCCCGCCCAAATGGAAAGTGGCACTGGGTGGATCAGGAAGAGGAATGTCGGTGGCAGCGGGCAATGAGTGATGAATTTCAGCCCCTAAGTTTAGAACTGATGCTATAATCTTTGAAGCTCTTTCACGTTCTCTGGGTCAAGAAGTTTCTCCTTAACTGCCTATTGGATCTATTACTGACTATTCTAGTTCTGGTCTCGCTCGCAAGTGAAACATTTTCTCTACGTCTACACCTATCAAACTCTTTCATAATCTTAAAAACCTCTAGCAGGCACCCCCTCAGTCTTCTCTGAGGAAAAGAGCCTGTTGAATTTTTCCTGATAGGTGTAACCTCTCAGTTCTGGTATCATTCTAGTAAAACTTGTTGTACCTTCTCCAGTGATTCTATATGCTTTTTATAATATGGAGACCAGAACTATTCACCGTACTCCAAGGGGGAGAAATTGCCCTCCTTTGCGTCTCCCATTAGTGCCTCCGAGGGGGCGATAACGGGGAAACAAATGGGTTTACGACCGAGCACGGTGAAACGAGCGATGTCGGTGAAATTTCCTGCCGCTTTTAGGCTTGCATTAAAACTTAGCGCCTCGATCCCTAGCGCCCCGGTGATCGCGATGTCGTCCTGTGCACAAAACGCCGTTACTGCCCCAGATCAGAACTTCCCTCGCGCTCCCTGCCTGAGCGCCTGCTGAGGGGGCGGTATGCAGTCGGATGGCCACTGGAGGAGTGGCATTTATAGGTGTCAACATCCGGCTTAACTTTACTCGGCGAAGAATGTTGCCTTGTCAGTTTCACATCCGCAAACTGCCATTTTGAGCGATTTCAGCGTTTTTCACATCAAGGAGACTTCTGCCTCAGAAAAATTATTCACTTTCACTTCGGTGAGATTTCAAAGTGCAACCTTTATATACTTTAATGCGGGCTGTACTGGCACTGCACCTCGCCCTCCAGCGTCAATGTCGGACGCAGCAGAGGCACAGAGAAAGATTGCAAAATGTGGCCAGAGCTAGAAGGGCCAACAGGACTCTCAAGGGAAGGCCTTACCCTCCCTGGGTATTCTGGGAACACTTCTCCTACATCAATTTCACTGAGGAACAGTGTCTTGGAAGGCTCCACTTCTCCTGCAATTGGACCTCAAGCCTCAGACCAGGTGAGCACAGATCTCTCAGTGCCAGTCAAGGTAACCGCGCCTTCAATTTCTGCCCCAGCGGATCCTTCCAATGTGTAACAGGAGACATATCTAACATATCGCAGTTCACCATCCATTTTTTTATTTTTTTTTATTTTTTATAATTTTTCGTTGCCAATCTTTCCAATTCTTTGTCAAATCACAAATGCCAGAGGTCAACTTGCACACATCAAGGATCACTCTGCGCCAATGCTCTTAGCCAAAAGGCCTAGAGCCACTGCACCGTTCCTGGAAGTACTGCAATACCAGGTTCGTGCCATGGAGGTGGATGGGTCAGGCCCCCCACACACCTCCGTGGAGGTGGATGGGTCAAGCCACCCCACTCACCATCCATTGCTGTCTCCGGGAGGTGACAGATGCTCTCTACAGAAGGAGAAGGGACTACATTTCCTTTCCCATCACCAGAGAGCTGCAGCACCAGCGTGCATGTGGCTTTGCCAGGATAGCGGGCTTCCCCATGGTGCAGGGCGCCATTGACTGCACCCACGTCACTTTGCGGGCACCACATGGCAATCCTGAGGTAGTCCGTAACCGCAAAGGCTACCACACACTTAATGTGCAGTTGGTGTGTGTGACCACACACAGCGAATCCTCACCGTCAATGCCTGCTATCCTGGCAGCAGCCACAATGCCTTCATCCTGTGCCAGCTCTGTTCCAGCCACCACATCAAGCTCACAGCTGGCTGCTCGGAGTCAAGGGCTATCCGCTCTCCACCTGGCTCATGACTTTGCACTGCAACCCCAACACTCATATAATGACAGCCATGTGGCCACCAGGAACATCATTGAGCAGACCATTGGAGTGCTCAAACAAGGGTTCCACTATCTTGACCACTCGGGAGGTGTCCTCCAGTAGTCATCTGCTGCAGGCTGCACAACTTGGCCATCATGAGGGTGCAGCCATTGCCATCAGGCATAGCCGCACCACCTCAGGAAGAGGAAGACGAAGAGGAGGAGGAGGAGGAGCACGAATATCAGCGATGGAGGAGGCAGCCACTCAATCGACCTTGTGGAAGGGTGGTCCGTGAACACTTTATCAAACTTCGCTTCCAATGAATTCAAGGCCACTTCCTGGTCGCTCAGCACATCGCCATCATTCCATCAATTTCTCATTCCATATCACACCCAAAACTGAAATGTGGACAGAGCTCTGTGCAATGTTGGAGGTGGACTCCTCCACACTCCTTACCATTGCTGAGAGGCTCTCGGGCACCCTTGCCATTGCACCTATCGTCTCGGAGTGCATTCCCATGTCCTTTCTTGTGAACGCCTCCCCATCGAGGTCCTCATCTGATTCCTGTGCAGCAGAACCTGCATACGAACTCGCACTCCGGGAAGATGGCTCCCGAGCTATCCTTTCCCCTTGGCCTTGCTGCAGCCCACTCGTCCCCGGTGCATCACCCAGTGCGGACCCCTCTACTAAACTTACCTCTAAAGATCGCGCAGTGGTAGTCTCTCAGGTGGTGCTTGCGGGTGAGAGATTCAGTGACACGGTGCTTGGATCCTCCTCCTCCTCTCTCTCCCTCCTCCTCCCCCTCCTCCTCCTCCTCTCCCTCCTCCTCCTCCTCCTCCTCTCCCTCCTCACTCTCACTGGGGGACTCAGGGACAGGTTGGTCGTCTGGTTGCTGATTATCTGAAAGCATAAAGACACATGACTCATGTTAAGGTGAGGGCAGGGGGCAGGAATGGAGCAAGGAATGCAGACAGTATCAGGAGCTGGAAAGTGAGAATTGTGGTGTCAGGGGGAATTGGGATGAGAGGCGGAGAGAGGATGAAGATACCTTTTCCCCCAATAGGGTCAATGTCACCGATCGCCATGGCGCCCACCAATGAGTCGCAGCACTCACTCCTCAAGGTCTGTAAGCTGCTGGCGCTGCGCATCATGCTCACCTGTTCTCTGCTGCTCCCTCCTGTAGTGGGCCATCTTGGCCTGCAAAAGATATTAATGTTTGTGAGTGAGAGCGCAGCTATGTGTTTGGGAGATGTGCGAGCTGTAGTTGAAAGCTGTAATTGTAGGCAAGGCGTGGGATGTGGATATGCGGTTGAGTCGGTGCAGATGCTTGATGGGTGATTGGTGGGGGTATGATGCTTTGCGCAGTGTGTACAGACTGAGGTTCAGATGCAGGATCTGTTGAAGCATGTATTCACCTTGACCACTCGACTGAGGTGGTTGAATTTCTTCCGGCACTGTGTCAGGCTGCGTACGACCACACTACTGGCCGAGACCTCCAGGAGACACTAACTTTTGGATTGCCCCAGATCTTCAGGGTAATGTGGAGGGAGGTGGCCCAGGAGGTCTTCGCTGGGAACATCAATGCCCTCCTTCATTCCACTCCCGCAACCAATGCCTCATCCGTGAAATGAAGAGCTCTCTCCCTGGGATTGGGATCAGCCATTGCCATCAGGGGGTTCAGTTGCACACAGATCACCTTCACAGCCAACAATGCTGATAATGAGGATCTGCACAATGATAGAGCCTCTCCTTTAAGAGCTGGATGGAGCCAGTGTGAATGAAACTCTTTTTGGAGTTTATCTGCAAAACAAAACACATTAAACCGTGCCACCTGACCTGGGTGACACACCAGACATTTACAAGGCCCTTTTTTTCTTTTTTTGTTTTTTTTTGGGGTTTTTTTTTTCCCCTTCTTTTTTTTGGTTTTTTTTTTGGGCACTAAAATCACAATTTTTCCCCAGTGCACCCTATAAAAGGGAAGGGGACACTAAAAACACCGGCAAATAAAACAAATTAAACTTTAAAACGTAAAATCAAATTAAAATTTGGTTGCCGGGCGTGATGATGCACTCCAGTCCCTCCGGTGCCCACCTCTCGCGGAAGGCACCAGTGTGAATGATCATTCCCGATTGCACTGCACCTGAAATTCATCATCATTCTGCTGGTAGCACCCCTGTAGCACCTTACTGAGGTCATTAATGCTTGATTTCTTTCCTGGAGCGCTAATAGCCAATTTACTGGAAACTGAGAAGCATTAGCACCTGCCGCTCATTTTTCAAGATTTCAAAATTTAGCCCCACAAACTGGGCGCGACTGAATTTCTATCCCATGTGTCATCTAACCAAGGTTCTATACAAGTTTAACATAACTTCTCTGTTATTCAAATCTCTAGAAATTAACCATAATTCTTTGTTTGCTTTTTTATGGCTTTATTAACTTGTGTCGCTATTTTTAAGGGCTGCAATTGCCCCTCGCCCCGATTGAGGGCGGTGAGCTTCCGGTGCCCAGCCCGAAAGTCCTGCCCCCGATGCGGAGTTGGGCTATGCACCCCTCCAAGGAAGCGGAATGCTGTCTCCCGCCGCTCTGCTTCCTTGGAGGGGCGCTCCCGGGGCAGCAGCGTGGCACTGAGTCCAGAGCCAGGCTTAGGAGGCCAGCGCTACATGGAATATCCACGTAGCGCTGATGCAGTACCATGCATTGCCCCTTCAATTAAAGGGGAAGGCCACTGCGATGTCTGCAGGCCCTATGGTGGCCGCCACTGGGCCAGCAAGGACGCGATCAACCGCTCCAGGAGCCCGGCACCCAAAATGGAGTGCTGGGCTGCATGATGGCGGCCTGGTCGACGCGAGGCCTCTCCTTTAAGAGGCGCCCCAGCGGTGTTGATCTCTGCCCGTGACAGCCTCGCGACCCGCGGGCCAATTTACCCCGCGGGGTGCAAAGGGATGGGCGGTGAGGGGTCGGCGCCCATGGCGATTATGTCATCGGCAGTTGTGCGCCTAACCCGGTGTGCTAATTACAGGGCGCAGTATTACCGGGACAGCGCACCCCCCCACCCCCAAACCTCCGGGACAATTTCCCAGGAGGCGGTAGCGCCCACCTGCCTGGGCGAAAACGCCATTGTGTGTCCAGGAGGCACTAACTGGGCGATAAGGGGCAATTTTGGCCCCTTATTGATTTGTGTATCTGGACCCACGATCCCCCATTTCTCTACCAGACTCAGCCATCGTGATCCAAGAAGGCATCTGGAACCCTGACTGGGGGTGGCAACGGGGGAGAAGTGTGAGCACTTTGGGAGGAGCCCCTACTTGCGTGCCTCCTCTCACCATCATCCTTCTCATGGGCCAGCTGCACTTCCCTGCTAGCAAGGACCTGGAGAGCACCTTGCTGCACATCAGTGGGGCCACGACGACCCACGTCTGCATTGATGTCCCTCCTAGAGAGGAGGTCTATGACCGTCTACCATCTAGTGTACATAGAGACCATGTGCTCCCGTGAGTGATGTATACCATGTAGCTGTATGATATGTAATTCTGTCACCAGATTGCTGAGATGTCCCCCTCTCTGTCTGCCGCCTCCAGCTGCTCAGTGACTCCCGAAACTTCCACGGCAGCCTGCTCTGCTGATGTTAGCCTCGCCAATGATGGAGTGCCATCTCTGGTTCTATCCCTCTCCCTCTTATTGTGGGCTCTTTTCCTGCAAGGAGGAAAAGAAGAGGTTGAGTGAGAGTGATGTACCGAGTGTAAACAATGGATGGGTTACATCTTTAGAGGGTGACTATGATGGAGTGGGGTGCAATTGCCAAGTGGCCTCCCTGTGTGTTGTTAGTTGGTACGATTGCACTAGGATGCGGGTGAGTGTTTGGGGTGATCAGTCAGATGGCTATGTGATAATGTAGATCGAGAGAGAGGGATGGTGAGCGTGGAAGGTATGTTGGTGTGAGTAAGGATGTGCAGCAGCAGGAGTGGGAAGGCAGAGTGGTGGGGATGTGATGAGAGGCACAGCAGGGTGAAGTTGAGTGTGGCTTTGTACTCGCCTTTCCTGATCTAACAAGATCATTGAAACATTTCCAGCACTGCACCCAGGTCCTCCTGACCACATTCATGCTGTTTAACTCCTCTTCTATGTGGAGGAAGGCTCTTTTGGTCTCCTGTGGAGGTCTCTTCCACCCATTAGAAGGGAAGAGGACCTCCCTGTGTGCTCTCACTCCCTCCACAAGCATATGGAAGGAGTCATCGGAGAACCTGGGTGCAGCCCTCTGTCTCAGTGCAGTTATGTTTGCCACTCTTTGCAGCAGTCCAATTGTGCAGTGTGCTGCTTGCACACCCCTAGATGAACTTCACACGCAATGGGGCCAGGGCTCCTTTCAATAGCCTGGTTGAAAACATGTCATTGCTGACGTTATCAGACCCGCATTTAATTGGGCCGGAAAACACGCAGGGCTGCCTTAATAGGCTCCATTAACACAAGGTCGATCTGAGGAGCGTCATGGAATCTGGAACGGGGTCATGACCTGTCACGGCGATTGCCCGCATCCAACCCACCCAGGTACAGAAATTTCCTGCCTCATTTTATTTATAAGGAGCATCTGGGCTCCTTATTCTTCGCACCACACTTATCTTTATTGAAGCTCAGTTGCCAATTACACGGCCATCCTGCAAGTTTATTAATGTCGTCCAGTATTTTTGTCGCAGTGCTCCTCGGCATTGACTACATCACTCCCGCCCGCGCCCCCCGCTCCAATTTGGTGTCAGCCACAAATTTTGAAACTGTACTTCCGATTCCCGAGTTCAAATCGTTTATGTAAATGGTGAACAACACTGGTGCCATCACCGATCCTTGTGGAAGAACCACTTCTCACCATTTGCTGAATTTATGGGCTCAAGTCCTGGAGTCGAGCTTAAATCCACAAGCCGCAGATTCAGCGATGGGAGTGCTACCAAACTGAGCCAAGCTGACAATTACATCACCACTATAACAAAGCCAAAAGAAGCACTAATTTGCAGCATAGACGAGGAAAAGTGACAAGGAGCAGCAAACTGACACAAGGCTGAAGAAAGGTTCACAGTTTGGATGGAATCAAAAGGCGTACAGTGGGGCAGATGACACATCCTGGTGTAAATACTAGACCTGGGATCACCATCAAGCTATGCGGGGTGAGGAGGCTATTTATTTTAATAACAATAGTAGGGGCCTGCAACACTGGGGCGCAGCTAGAGAGCCTACCGCGTCCCATGGACTGGAAAACCCCGAGGGGAGGTTGTTGGCTCCAGGCGGGGTGGGGCGGGGACACTGGGTCCTCCCCTGGAGATAAGTTTAAAGTGCCCCCAGTAGCCACCTCCTATTATGAGGGGAATTGGGGTCCACTTGCACCTTTAGGCCAGGCTGTACCACTTCCAGTGCCCCATGGGGTCCGTCGGTGGGCTGAGGAGGTAGTCAACATAGGGTGACCCCCCACCCCAGGCCCAACCTCTCCTGTGTCAAAGGCCTTGCTTGGGCTGGCCGCAAATCGGAAACTCTGGGGAAATGACGGAGCCTGGCGGGTCCGGGCCCTCATTTAATCTGCAGCCTGAAGTTATGGTAGGAGTTTGCCACAAGGGTCGCAGAGTTTGTCACAACGCGTCTGCTATGAGTACATCGGAGAATGTTAATCGAATATCTGGTGAAGTCCAGACACGATCCAGTGAATCTGAGCATTAAAAGGCATAAAGGTTAAATAATGTAAAAAGTATGACGAGTTGGAACAGGCTCCAGAGTCCAGTGTTCTAAAGAGAGGATGGAACCACAGGGCAGAAAATATTTAAAAGGGTTGCAGCCTTAATTCTGCAGGCCATGCGGTGTATGCAGGCACCTTTGTTAATGACTCCACGAGGCAGGGTATGATACTTAAACTGTGCAGACCTGCAGTCCTTTATTAGCAGCTCCTGAGTGCCGACAACAAGCTGTGTGATCCTTTTTATACTGGGTTACCTGCTGTGTGCAGGCAACCCCTGGGTCTCCAGCAACAGCACCCTCTAGTGTACCGGTAAGGTGTGTACAGTACAAGGGGACATTCAATGTTGCATGACAGTGTTACAGACATCACACAGTGAACAGGCATGCCTACACAACAGTACTGCCCCCTGAGCATTTTTCATATCCTAGTTGTCATGACCAGGGGAGGTGATAGGTGGTGGGTTATGGGAGGTTGTGGTGAGGGTTGTGTGGTTGCCAGGTGTGACCCCTGTGCTTGAGGCTGGCTTCGTAAGTTTCCCCTCCCTCACACACAAAGCAAGTGGGTGTTACTGTTGTGGGATCCCTCGGGGAGGTAGCCACGGCAGCAGTGGGTGGTGTGTATACACTGTGATGTGGGTAGTTGTGGGGTGGTGGGCAGGGCCACAAGACTGGGTGGGCTCCTTGTCCACCAATGAGGATGAGGATCAGGTCAACCCAGGGTTTGCCAGGGAAGCTGGAGGGTATTGGCCTCATGCTTCTGGTGTTGACCCTGGTGGCCAGGGACTGTAGGGCTGGTCTGGTGCAGGTTGCCATTGGTGGTGGCTGGGCTGCCCATTGACCACTGTCGCTGTAGTGGGTCTGCTCCCACTGGCTGTGTGTGTGTCCTGCAAGGGGCATCACATTCATTCCAAAGGTCCAGGCTACGTGGTCAGGTAGCCTGCTGGACCTAGGGGTCTCCCACAGGGGGATTCCATTGGCATTAGCATGGTCCCTGTAGGACCCAATGTCCTTTAAAGTGTCCTACCGGTATACATGACATCTTGGCTCTGATCACACATAGTCGAGCCTGCATTATACATTCTAGCACTTGCATCACTTTTGGGTGTCCTGGTTTCAACAGACATGGTTACATTCGGCATTTCACAATCTCTATCATTATTGTTAAGCATAATAAACTTGTTCTTAACTTTACCGACACCTGCATTCATCTCATTAGTCACATTAGTTAAACCAGTATCACAATTCATGGTTACATTGCATACATTTTCATACTGGCACCCTTTAATTGCATCTTTAGCTTTAAAGTCCGTGTACTCAAATAGTTGGAACTTCCCCTTTAAATTTTTTTGGTTACCGGTCTCCTTTAAAGGAGCTTTCAAATCTGATTGGCCGCTCGATGTCACATGCTGCTTCTCCATGTTGACTCATGGCATGGAGGAGGCCATTTTGAATGCAGGTCTGCTACTTGTGGTGCTGCAGCCATTCTGTGGTCTTGCTGCAGGCATGCTGTGGTGCTCTTTTCTTCCACAGCACCACTTCGCCTGATGTGGACCCGGTTCATCCAATTCCTGCCCAGCAGCGTGGGACCATCGCCGGCTACAATCCACCGGGGGAGTTTGTGCAACACACCGCCCTGGAAGACGTGGACGTTTACACTGCCAACGATTTGGATTTTACCTTTGGTATAGGTGAGCAGCTTTGCCTGGACAGGAGACAGTTTTGGTCGAGTGGCAGGATTAATCCAAATTTTTTCAAAGGTCTTTTGGCTCATCACAGACTGGCTCGCCCCTGTGTCGATCTCCTTGGATACTGGGACCCCGTCGATGTCCACTTCCATCATCCACGGAGAACTTCCGGTGGAGCAGGTAAAGATTCCATACTCCTCTCCCAGGGTCAGAGCAGCTTCATCTTCATCTGTGTCAGAGTCCCGGTGATCAGCCAGCTCATCAAAGACATAGTGAGTACAGCCTTTTCTGCACATTCTCTGAAGATGCCCTTTTTCTTTGCAACCTTTGCATGCATAGTCTTTGTAGCGGCACTGGTGGGCCCTGTGGTTTCCACAGCGCCAGCACGGCGCCATCCAGTTTGCCCCATGTGGCGGACTCAGGGTTGCGGGACTCGGGGCAGCATTTCTGCCATTAGAAGTGTCCATGCGGTGCACTGCGCTCGCTGGTTTAGAGTCCTGGGTCAATATTCACCTGGAGTCGCTGGCCGAAACCATGTAGGCCTGGCTCACTTGAACTGCTTTCTGCAGGGTGACCGTAATGTCAGCAGAGAGCAATTTGTGTAGGAGGCTTTTGTGGCCGAATCCGATGACAAATATGTCCCTTAGTGCTTCATTAAAGTGGTCACCAAACTCACATGGTGCAGTTAGTCTTCTTAAGTGTGCAGCATACTTAGTAATTTCTTGGCCCTCAGGTCGCCGGTAAGTGTAGAACTGGTGCCTGGCTGTGAGGATGCTTTCTTTTGGTTTTAGTTGTTCCTGTATGATTGTTACAAGTTCCTCATAGCTCTTGGTGGATGTCTTCTCCGGGGCTAGTAAGTCCCTGACGAGACCGCAGATGGTGGGCCCACAACTGCTCAGCAGGATGGCCCTGCGTTTGTTCGGTAGTGTGGCCGGTGTGTCCCCGTCCAGGTCGTTGGCTATGAAGAAGTGTTCCAATCTTTCCACAAAGGCATCCCAAGGTTCCCCCTCTGTAAAATGCTGAAAGTTGCTGAAGTTAGACATGTTGAGCGTGTAGTTCGCGATCCCATATTCCCATCGCCAGTTGTGGTGTATGTAGGCACCTTTAGTAATGACTCCACGAGGCAGGGTATGGTACTTAAACTGTGCAGACCTGCAGTCCTTTATTAGCAGCTCCTGAGTGCTCACAACAAGCTGTGTGATCCTTTTTATACTGGGTTACCTGCCGTGTGCAGGCAATCCCTGGGTCTCCAGCAACAGCACCCTCTAGTGTACCGGTAAGGTGTGTACAGTACAAGGGTACATTCAATGTTGCATGGCAGTGTTACAGACATTACACAGTGAACAGGCATGCCTACACAACAGGCCACTTATTAGCTTACCAAAATTAATGTAAGCAAAATAATAGTAATAAAGAAGATAATGGCAGGAGAGAGTGACAAATCCCCAAGACCAGATGGTTTCCAGCCCAGGCTTTTAAAGCAAGTAGATGAGAACATTGCAGATGCCCTAACTATAATCTTCCAAAGTTCTCTCGATTCAGGAACCGTTCCTGTAGATCGGAAAATTGCGCATGTCACTCTGCTATTTAAGAAAGGAGAGAAAGGGAAAGCAGGGACAAGCTAGCCTAACGTCTGATGTTGGGAAATTGCTAGAGTCTCTAAGGTTAGGATTAGTGAACACCTCAAATTTTCAGTTGATTAGAGAAAGCCAGCATGGATTTGTAAAGGGCAGGTCATGCCTGATAAACCTGATTGAATTTTTTCAAGAGGCGACTAAAGTAGTGGACAGGTGAATGTCTATGGATGTTATTTATATGGACTTCCAGAAGGCATTTGATAAAGTCCCTCATAACAGACTGTTAACTAAGGCCCACAGAATTGAAAGAAAATTATTGACCTGGGAAGGAAATTGGCTGAACAGCAGGAGACAGAGAGTAGGGATAATGGGTAGGTACTCAAATTGGAAGGATGTGACTAGTGGTGTCCCATGGGGATCTGTTTTGGGGCCTCTACTATTCATAGTATTTATTAATAACTTCAATGATGACATAGAAAGTCATATATCCAAATTTGCTGATGACACAAAGATAGGCGGCATTGTAGATGAAAGCATAAAATCCCAAAGAGATATTGATAGATTAAAGAATGAACAAAACTCTGGCAAATTGATTTCAATGTAGACAAATATGAGGTCATCCACTTTGGAGCTAAAAAGGATAGAACAGGTTACTATCTAAATGGTGAAAAGCTAAAAACAGTGGGGGGCTGAAGAGACTTGGGGTCCAGGTACATAGATCATTAAAATATCATGAACAGGTACAGGAAATAATCAAAAAGGCCAATAGAATGCCGGCCTTTATATCTGGAGGACTAGAATACAGTGGGGCAGAAGTTATGCTGCAGCTGTACAAAGCCCTGGTTAGACCACACCTGGAGCACTGTGAGCAGTTCTGGGCACCGGGCCATAGAAAGGATATATTGGCCTTAGAGGGAGTCCAGTGTAGGTTTACCAGAATGATACCCGGACTTCAATGATTAAGTTACGAGGAGAGATTACACAAACTTGGGTTGTATTCCCTGGAATTTAGAAGGTTAAGGGGTGATTTGATCAAAGTTTTCAGGATATTAAGGGGAACAGAGAGGGTAGATAGAGAGAAACGGTTTCTGCTGGTTGGTGAATCGAGGACTAGGGGGCTAGTCTGAAAATTAGAGACAGACCTTTCAAGCATGAAATTAGGAAACACTTCTACACACAAAGGTGGTAGAAGTTTGGAACTCTCTTCTACAAACGACAATTGATGCTAGACCAATTGAGTTTTATTAACCAAAGGTATTAAGGGATATTGAGCAAAGGCGGGTACATGGAGTTAGGTCACAGTACAGCCATGATCTCATTGAATGGCAGAACAGGTTTGAGAGGCTAAATGGTCCACTACATAGGCTGCTTCATCCAGAGAGGTTTCATTTCTAAGGTCATAAAGCTAAAACAGAGGAAGTGACGCACAGGGGGGTGCAGCATACAAATGCTACAATGGCAAATGTGATATTATAGAATGTCAGAAGAACGAGAAGAAGCTTGCAGGGAACATTAAGACGGACTGCAAAAGTTTCTATATATATGTAAAGAGAAAAAGGTTAGTAAAGACAAACGTAGTTCCCCTGCAGTCAGAATCAGGGGACGTCATAACGGGGAACAAAGAAATAGCAGACCAATTGAACAAGTACTTTGGTTCGGTATTCACTAAGGACACAAACAACCTTCCGGATATAAAAGGGGTCAGAGGGTCTAGTAAGAATGAGGAACTGAGGGAAATCCTTATTAGTCGGGAAATTGTGTTGGGGAAATTGATGGGATTGAAGGCCGATAAATCCCCAGGGTCTGATGGACTGCATCCCAGAGTACTTAAGGAGGTGGCCTTGGAAATAGTGGATGCATTGACAGTCATTTTCCAACATTCCATAACTCTGGATCAGTTCCTATCGAGTGGAGGGTAGCCAATGTAACGCCAATTTTTAAAAAAGGAGGGAGAGAGAAAACAGGGAATTATAGACCGGTCAGCCTGACATCGGTAGTGGGTAAAAAGATGGAATCAATTATTAAGGATGTCATATCAGCGCATTTGGAAAGAGTGACATGATAGGTCCAAGTCAGCATGGATTTGTGAAAGGGAAATCATGCTTGACAAATCTTCTGGAATTTTTTGAGGATGTTTCCAGTAAAGTGGACAAGGGAGAACCAGTTGATGTTGTGTATTTGGACTTTCAGAAGGCTTTCGACAAGGTCCCACACAAGAGATTAATGTGCAAAGTTAAAGCACATGGGATTGGGGGTAGTGTACTGACATGGATTGAGAACTGGTTGTCAGACAGGAAGCAAAGAGTAGGAATAAATGGGTACTTTTCAGAATGGCAGGCAGTGACTAGTGGGGTACCGCAAGGTTCTGTGCTGGGGCCCCAGCTGTTTACATTGTACATTAATGATTTAGACGAGGGGATTAAATGTAGTATCTCCAAATTTGCGGATGACACTAAGTTGGGTGGCAGTGTGAGCTGCGAGGAGGATGCTATGAGGCTGCAGAATGACTTGGATAGGTTAGGTGAGTAGGCAAATGCATGGCAGATGAAGTATAATGTGGATAAATATGAGGTTATCTACTTTGGTGGTAAAAACGGAGAGACAGACTATTATTTGAATGGTGACAGATTAGGAAAAGGGGAGATGCAACGAGACTTGGGTGTCATGGTACATCAGTCATTGAAGGTTGGCATGCAGGTACAGCAGGCGGTTAAGAAAGCAAATGGCATGTTGGCCTTCATAGCAAGGGGATTTGAGTACAGGGGCAGGGATGTGTTACTACAGTTGTACAGGACCTTGGTGAGGCCACACCTGGAGTATTGTGTACAGTTTTGGTCTCCTAACTTGAGGAAGGACATTCTTTCTATTGAAGGAGTGCAGCGGAGGTTCACCAGACTGATTCCCGGGATGGCGGGATTGACATATCAAGAAAGATTGGATCAACTGGGCTTGTATTCACTGGAGTTCAGAAGAATGAGAGGGGATCTCATAGAAACGTTTAAAATTCTGATGGGTTTAGACAGGTTAGATGCAGGAAGAATGTTCCCAATGTTGGGGAAGTCCAGAACCAGGGGTCACAGTCTAAGGATAAGGGGTAAGCCATTTAGGACCGAGATGAGGAGAAACTTCTTCACCCAGAGAGTGGTGAACCTGTGGAATTCTCTACCACAGAAAGTTGTTGAGGCCAATTCATTAAATATATTCAAAAAGGAGTTAGATGTAGTCCTTACTACTATCAAGGGGTATGGCGAGAAAGCAGGAAGGGGGTACTGAAGTTGCATGTTCAGCCATGAACTCATTGAATGGCAGTGCAGGCTAGAAGGGCCGAATGGCCTACTCCTGCACCTATTTTCTGTTTCTATTCCGACCATGTGGTACCATTCCACAAACAAAGCAACCAAATCAACCACATAATGTCTGCTATAAATGTTCCAATTTTATTGAGAAAAATACACACAACTACAATTTATTACAGGCATTTATACCCAGTAATTAGAAATAGGCTTCTCGTATTGAAACGTTTTATTCAAATATAAAGTCTTCTAACAAACTGTGTTAAATTAAAGTACCGTATATACTCGCGTATCCTACGATCTCACGTATCATGCGACCCCTAAATTGTCGTCCCCAAAACATGATTTTATCATATATCTCATGTATCATGCGAGTCACTTTTTTGAGATACCAGATGCCACTAGGCTAGGCTTTCAAACAAGTTTAACAAGTACCCAACACGTAACAAGTACCCTAACACATAACAACGATCGAATACAGACCTTAACAACCGAATCATGAAACATCGAGTGGATTCTGTTGTGAAAGCTGTTCGCGAATCGAACACCGATATAGCAATCATTCCAGCTGGCTTGACTAGCGTCGTTCAGCCACTTGACGTATCCATTAATAAGCCATTTAAAGACAATATAAGAAAGAAATGGAATGACTGGATGATGGAAGGAGAGAAATCATTTACGAAGGGAGGGAATATGAAGGCTCCGGATTTGCCTCTACTGTGTTTGCGGGTAAAAGAAGCATGGGCTGAGATAGATGGAGATTTGATTGTTAAAGCCTCTAATAATGCAGCAAACTTCAGAGGGAGTTGTGGGTGGCGATCTCTAGACCACAGCAAAGATACAGTACAAGTGACAATAGAGGCTGCAATCCAGCCCAGGAGATACCTGCCGAGATTCAGCGTGGATACGGTCTGCTTAACAGCCTAACAGCCTAATCTTGACCAGCACTTCACACCCGCAAATTTTATATCTCGCGTATCATGCGACCCCCCAAATTTAGGTTACAATTTAGGTCTTCAAAAGTCGCATGATACGCGAGTATATACGGTACCTCACATTTTCCTCAAAAATATATTTGAAAATATATTGATTAAAAACGAACTGTTGGAAGTACCTTAAAATAACTTTCATCGTCGAGACTGAAAGATAGGGAACGAGTAAAAGCTTTCTTTCTATAAGAGTGTAATATTGTAAAATTGGAGTGGATGTGTGATTACCACGCTATCAGTCACATGGTCAACACAGACCAATCATATCCACTAAAACACAGCATACAGCCATTTTGTCCTCTGCTATCCTATTCTCCGCTCAGTTTCCCAGTCCTACTCTCAGGCCTTGTGTCTCCATGGTTTCTCATGGAGCATTCCACTCTGATCAGTCTCACCCCCCCATTTTCCATCAAGCCCGTCGTCTTCCTCACCCCTTTGTGTCCATCTTGATCTGCTAGCTTAGATTTGCTAGCATTAATAACATTTTGTACCTGTAAGATTGAATGACTATATGATTGGAGATATTACATCGAATTTATAGCACAGAAACAAATGTTTCGGCCCAACTGGTCTATGCCGGTGTTTATGATCCAAACCTACTTCATCTAACCCTATCAGCATATCCTTCCATTCCTTTCTCCCTCCTGTGTTTATCCAGCTTCCCCTTAAATGCATCTATGCTCATCACCTGAACTACTCCTTGTGGTACCGCGTTCCACATTCTAACCACTCTTTGGATAAAGAAGTTTCTCTTGAATTCCTTGGTGGATTTATTAGTGACTATCTAATATTTATGACCTCCCCCCATCCCAGAGATATATGGCTGTAGCATCTCTTTCTGTTGCTGGTTGGTCTGTGCTGGCCATGCAAACAGAATCATGTGGTTAACACGGGCAAATCAGATCACAGAATCCATGTGATTCAGCCACCCATTGTAGACCCAGCCCAACTCTCCTTTCCATGACTTAAGTGGAAAGGAAAATCAGACAGACTATATAATGGGCAGCCAGTTTTCCACCACTGCCAAAGGTGAACATCGCCCCTACACTGATGCCATGTTGGATTTTTCACAGGGGAAAAATATTTAAATAAAATCAGAAGTTCACTGATTTTATCTAATGTTGAGAGTGAGTCACTTAATCCCCAATTTAATTGAATTATATTCTGAAGCATGTCCTTGAGAAAAACAAACAGAAAGCAGCGCAGGCCAGCAAGCAGAGGAGGGGTAAAAATACAGGTTTACAGTAAATCAAGTCGTAACTATTACGTAAAACAACATGAGAAGAGGTGAGAGTGAGTGTGTCTGTCAATTTGCTCAATAAAGGGAGAAGACTTTGAGACAGAGGAGAGTATGCTGGGAGAGAGAAAGGGCTCGCTTTGTAGAACGCTCACTAAGCGTTACTTAGCAGCAGTGGGTAGAAAATAAATAAATAAAGAATGACTTGCATTTATATAGCAACTTTTATGACCTCAGGATGTCTCAAAGTGCTTTGCAGTCAATGAAATGCTTTTGGAGTGTAGTCACTGTTGTAATGTAGGAAATGCGTCAGTCAATTTGCACACAGCATGTTCCCACAAACAGCAATGTGATAATGACCAGATAACCTGTTTTAGTGATGTTGATAGAGGGATAAATATTGCTCAGGACACCGGGGATAATCCCCTTCTCTTCTTCAAAATAGTGCCATGAGACCTTTTACGCCCAGCTGAGAGAGCAGACGGGGCCTCGGTTTAACGTCTCATCCAAAAGACATGGAATGGGATTCTCCGCCTGTGAAGCACTCCCTCAGCACTGCACTCCAGAGTCAGCCTAGATTTTTGTGCTCAAGTCTCTGGAGTGGGACTTGAGTCCAGAACCTTCTGACTCAGAGCAGGAGTGCTGCCCACTGAGCTATTTTAGCGGCAAGAGCTCTACACATAGATCCAGAAACTGGGAGAACAATGCACTTCAAAATACAAGGTGAATTTTAAAATGATTTCTTCAGTGCATGTGGACTGAATGTCGACAGTTTAGTTCTGGTGGATACTGGCATACCTCCCTTTTTATTCCCTGACAAAGCATTTTGTATCTTTGATAAACTCTTACTCCTGCTCGCAATTCATTGGATTTATGGAAAATGTGGCAATAAAAGATTAAATAAATGGGTAAAAATACAACTGCCTTGTATCAAGTTCAATCATTGTTGCAGGACAGAGAGACAGAGAGAACTAGGAGGTAAAATTTCCACTGTATCGGCTACTGGCGCACACCGGGTGCGTAAAATCGGGAAACTGCGCAATCCCATTCCATGATTTTCTGTCCACGGAGTTAACGGATGCAAAATCATGGGCTGGGAGTGTGCAAATCTTTACCGCTCCTATAGGGTAAAATATCATTGCTAAATGATTGGTTAATAGGGGGCAGTCTTATCAGATAATTCGTAAGGAAACAAATGTCGCTAAGAAATAGTGTTGGCAATATATTTGCTGTGCCTGTTGGAAGCTGCACGGCTAAATACAGGATTCACAGTGTAACTCAACATCTAACTGAAAATTAACCACTGAATGGCATTAGGTACATGTGGTACATGTCATGAGCTCGAGTCTCTAATGAACATCTTGTTTATACCACACATTTTAACATTTTGCAGCAAGGCAGTTTTTTTTCCGTATTTTTCCCCCCGTTAACTATTTCCATGTGAACATAAGAATTAGGAACAGGAGTAGGCCATCTAGCCCCTCGAGCCTGCTCCTGTGCATTAATGGTTGCTGGGAAGCTTGACATGAAAATACCAGTTGTGATTTAACTGTGGAATTTGCAGAGAAGGAGGGGCTTCTGTTGCCTAATTTAAATGAACCAATAGGATGGACACTGGGTTGCCTCAGTGTCACTAACAGAAAGGCAACTGCACAGGTGACCCCTCAAACTGAGGAGGCATCACTCATATAATTAAACATAAAATCTAATCAAACTTAAATAACCTCATAATGTATTATCGGTGTCAATAGACATTATTCCCTGCAGTGAGCACCGGTATTGGAAGGCCCCAAGTTTACATGTTCCCTCTCTCAGGCCACCTGGGCACGAACTAGACTGTGAAGGAGAGACAGGCAAGAACAACAAATCGTATTTATATAGTGCATTTAAACTAGTAAAAAGTCCCAAGATGCTTCACAGGAGCGATTATCATGCAAAATTTTCCACCGAGCCTTTAAGACAGGTGATCAAAAGCTTGACAAAGAGGTAGGTGTTAATGAGTGACTTAAGGAGGAGAGGGCGGTTGAGAGGCAGCGAGGTTTAGGGAAGAAATTCCACAGCTTAGGACCTATACAACTGATGCCAAGGTCACCGATGGTGGAGCGATGAAAATCAGGAATGTGCAAGAGGCTGGAATTGGGGGAGCAGAGTGTTTGATGCCATGTGCAACATGATACTTTGCAGAAACAACGTGGCTGAGGAAATAGGAAAGGCAGCCAGGCAAGCAGATGTTTTTTTTTAATATAGTTGTGAAAAGTTAAAGTCTTGACTAGTAACACCAGTAAACAGTTCAACAGTCAAAAGGTTCGTACAACAAAATTCACTACAAACCGCAAACTATGTCATGTAACAATACGTAATTACTCTATGTGGCCGGAAATTTGACAGCACGTCTATAATCTTTGGTAAATAAGACCTTGCTTCTCTCAACAAGTTCATCACATATCTCTCGTCTATCTCCTAAATATGGGAACTGTTTTCTAGCTTAGCCTGTACTTGAATTAGTTTGTGGCAGACTATGACAGGAGATACAGAGACCAAAGCTTGGAAGTTACTGAGGGTGAACTCGTATCAAATTTCTCTCGCTGTTATTTTAATGAAGGTATTAATTTGTTTATTTTAAAGGATTAACACTTGCATTAAAAATAGTGGAGAGGAATTTGATACAATGTGTTAAGCGTCTGTATGATAATGTCAAACCCAGTCATTGCTAGCTCACGTCAAATTGAAAAAAACCCAACAAAACAATAGTGCAGTACTTTTAGGTCCTTTAGCAGTTTGAAACCTTCATATATTGCTGTAATTTGCACAAATCTCTTTCATGCTCCATGAACTGAGGTTATTTAGCATAAGAAATAATAAACGAGCAATTTAGTGCAAGTATTTATGTGTAAATATAACTGGCTTCAAATATTATGCACATTTTGGTGTTTGCTACAAAATGTAGTTGTAGAATTGACCAAAAGTAGTGGCTCTTTTGAAAATGAAACTGCCCTTTTCTATGTGGGCCACAGTGGCCTGATTGATTATTTTGAATACGATATGCTGCATTTCGAATGCAATGTGTTTTGTGCTTTGTATGGAGAAAGCTGAAACAACTCTTTACTCAGCACTTCTGATTGCTGTTTGGGATATGCGACAGAAGGCTTGTGGGTTAGTCCTTTTAGTCATAGTTTTATCAGTGCATTTATATTATACATTGCTGGATAACTGGCGAACATGTACAGAGTGGCTGTATTAACATAGAAAATAGGGGCAGGAGTAGGCCATTCGGCCCTTCGAGCCTGCAACACCATTCAATGAGTTCATGGCTGAACATGTAACTTCAGTACCCCCTTCCTGCTTTCTCGCCATACCCCTTGATCCCCCTAGTAGTAATGACTACATCTAACTCCTTTTTGAATATATTTAGTGAATTGGCCTCAACAACTTTCTGTGGGAGAGAATTCCCACAGGTTCACCACTCTCTGGGTGAAGAGGTTTCTCCTCATCTCGGTCCTAATGGCTTACCCCTTATCCTTAGACTGTGACCCCTGGTTCTGGACTTCCCCAACATTGGGAACATTCTTCCTGCATCTAACCTGTCTAAACCCATCAGAGTTTTAAACGTTTCTATGAGATCCCCTCTCATTCTTCTGAACTCCAGTGAATTAAAGCCCAGTTGATCCAGTCTTTCTTGATATGTCAGTCCCGCCATCTCGGGAATCAGTCTGGTGAACCTTCGTTGCACTCCCTCAATAGCAAGAATGTCCTTCCTCAAGTTAGGAGACCAAAACTGTACACAATACTCTAGGTGTGGCCTCACCAAGGCCCTGTAAAACTGAAGTAACACCTCCCTGCACCTGTACTCAAATCCCCTCGCTATGATGGCCAACATGCCATTTGCTTTCTTAACCGCCTGCTGTACCTGCATGCCAACCTTCAATGACTGATGTACCATGACACCCAGGTCTCGTTGCACCTTCCCTTTTCCTAATCTGTCACCATTCAGATAATAGTCTGTCTCTCTGTTTTTACCACCAAAGTGGATAACCTCACATTTATCCACATTATACTTCATCTGCCATGCATTTGCCCACTCACCCAATCTATCCAAGTCACTCTGCAGCCTAATAGCATCCTCCTCGCAGCTCACACTGCCACCCAACTTAGTGTCATCCGCAAATTTGGAGATACTACACTTAATCCCCTCGTCTAAATCATTAATGTACAATGTAAACAGCTGGGGCCCCAGCACAGAACCTTGCGGTACCCCACTAGTCACTGCCTGCCATTCTGAAAAATACCCGTTTACTCCTACTCTTTGCTTCCTGTCTGACAACCAGTTCTCAATCCACGTCAGCACACTACCCCCAATCCCATGTGCTTTAACTTTGCACATTAATCTCTTGTGTGGGACCTTGTCGAAAGCCTTCTGAAAGTCCAAATATACCACATCAACTGGTTCTCCCTTGTCCACTCTACTGGAAACATCCTCAAAAAATTCCAGAAGATTTGTCAAGCATGATTTCCCTTTCACAGATCCATGCTGACTTGGACCTATCATGTCACCTCTTTCCAAATGCGCTGATATGACATCCTTAATAATTGATTCCATCATTTTACCCACTACCAATGTCAGGCTGACCGGTCTATAATTCCCTGTTTTCTCCCTCCCTCCTTTTTAAAAAAATGGGGTTACATTGGCTACCCTCCACTCCATAGGAACTGATCCAGAGTCTATGGAATGTTGGAAAATGACTGTCAATGCATCCGCTATTTCCAAGACCACCTTCTTAAGTACTCTGGGATGCCGTCCATCAGGCCCTGGGAATTTATCGGCCTTCAATCCCATCAATTTCCCCAACACAATTTCCCGACTAATAAGGATTTCCCTCAGTTCCTCCTCCTTACTAGACCCTCTGACCCCTTTTATATCCAGAAGGTTGTTTATGTCCTCCTTAGTGACTACCGAACCAAAGTACTTGTTCAATTGGTCTGCCATTTCTTTGTTCCCCGTTTTGACTTCTCCTGATTCTGACTGCAGGGGACCTATGTTTGTCTTTACTAACCTTTTTCTCTTTACATATCTATAGAAACTTTTGCAGTCCGTCTTAATATTCCCTGCAAGCTTCCTCTCGTACTCTATTTTCCCTGCCCTAATCAAAGCCTTTGTCCTCCTCTGCTGAGTTCTAAATTTCTCCCAGTCCCCGGGTTCGCTGCTATTTCTGGCCAATTTGTATGCCACTTCCTTGGCTTTAATACTATCCCTGATTTCCCTTGATAGCCATGGTTGAGCCACCTTCCCTTTTTTATTTTTACGCCAGACAGGGATGTACAATTGTTTTAGTTCATCCATGCGGTCTCTAAATGTCTGCCATTGCCCATCCACTGTCAACCCCTTAAGTATCATTCGCCAATCTATCCTAGCCAATTCATGCCTCATACCTTCAAATTTCCCCTTCTTTAAGTTCTGGACCATGGTCTCTGAACTAACTGTTTCATTCTCCATCCTAATGTAGAATTCCACCATATTATGGTCACTCTTCCCCAAGGGGCCTCGCACAACGAGATTGCTAATTAATCCTCTCTTATTACACAACACCCAGGCTAGATGGCCTGCCCCCCTAGTTGGTTCCTCGACATATTGGTCTAGAAAACCATCCCTTATGCACGCCAGGAAATCCTCCTCCACCGTATTGCTTCCAGTTTGGTTAGCCCAATCTATATGCATATTAAAGTCACCCATGATAACTGCTGCACCTTTATTGCATGCACCCCTAATTTCCTGTTTGTGTAAACTAAATTAACTTGGTTACTCTAGATTAAACTGTAATATATTTCACCTTCTGACGTCTACTGTACTGAAGTATTTTTTAAATGTTGGAAATGAGAAAATACAGAAGGATCTACTTTTATTAAACGTTTGAAGAATAAATAATTCTGAACTGAATTATAATTGAATAAAATCACACAGCTAAACAGAAAAAAGCTAAAGTGCAACTTTAGAAACTGAGTAAACAAAGCGTTATGAAACAATTGCTCACCACACGTACTTGTGATCAGTATTGTTCTAGAGCCCTCATCAGGATACGAAGAAAGAAATAGCTTTCATTTATAAAGCATCTTTCATGACCTCGGGACATCTCAAAGAGCTTCACAACTGATGAATTACATGTGAAGTGTAGTCATTGGCGGCAGACAATTTGCACACAGTAAGGTCTCACAAGCAGCAATGAGATAAATGACCAGATAATTTGTCTTTGGTGATGATTGTTGAGGGTTAAACGTTGACTAAAACACGAGGGGAACTCGTCTGCCCTTCTTTAAATAATGCTGTGGGATCGTTTACGTTCACTTCACCTGAGAGAGCAGACGGGGTTTTGGTTTAAAGTCTCATCCACAAGATGGCAACCCCAACAAGCAGCACTCCCTCAGCACTGCACTCATGTGTCAGCCCAGGTTATGTGCTCAAGTCTCTGGAGAGAGGCTTGATCCCATGACTCTCTGACTCACAGAGGTGACACTGAGCCACGACTGACACCCGCGTGTTTCAAGGACAGTTTCCTGAGGTCTGAAAGAGCATGAATGCACTCTCTGAAGTTAGTACATAGTGCGAAGTCTCATACGTTGCTATTCAGACAACTTTGTCGCAACTAGGTTTCATCAAAATAAACATTTTTGTAATATTTTCGGAAGCATAAAATATTACAAAAATGTTTATTTTGGTTTTTAAAAAAAAATTTAAATCCACATTTTAAATAATTGCTCTTACTAATGACTGCATCATCCTGAGAAAACCTTAATTAAGGGTGTGAGTATTCAGTCATGTATTCACAAAGCAGGTCAGTGTCCAGCCTTGGCCTAGAATGAGTTGTTTAAATGTTCTACCAGCAACTACATTCAAATTTCAACTATGTTCCTGAGCAGACCCTCTAAATTTTAAATCATCATAGGCCAGGGTTCGTTCTGACTTTATTTCGCCTTTCTGGTGCTGGTGTACCATTTCTGGAAAGCAACTCCGGTGGTGCCAACTGTCACACAAAGTGCTCCTCCCAAACTCCACCAGGTAGGGGTACGATTCAGGAAAAAATACTGAAATATAAATGCCAGGATCACTTCCGATGTCTTCATCACAGCCACGGGTGCAGCCTTCTCTAACTGCAAAGCTTTGGTGATAAAGACCTGGCCTGCAATCCCGAAGATGGCGATCAGGATTAGAAATGCTCGATCCACACCGCAGTGGGGCAGGCTCCATTCCTGAATGATTGAGACTACAATCACGCACAGAGCTAATCTGATCACCGAGTAGTACCAGATGGAAAGGGAATAATTGACGGATTTGCCCATTTTCCGGATCACGATCAGCATCAATGCTGCACAGATTGCACTTCCGAAAGCAGCGGCAGTCCCCCTTGTATGGTCCCTGTAGTCACTTTCAAATCCAGAAACTTGAGAGCCAAAGAGAAACGGAGGTCTGGCGATAAGGACCCCCCCAGCTAAAGTAAAGATGGTGAATACGAGATTCCACAAAGTGCATCTTTCCTTCAAGAAAATCCATGCAATTATGGTAACGAAGACCGGGTTACTAAATAGAATGACAGTGGCGTCAGCCAAAGGCATCTGTTGAATGGCATAGAAGAGCAGGATCCTGGCTGAAGCACCAAGGATCCCTCGCATGAGAAGCAAACCTCTTTGGCCCCGTGGTCCCAGAATGTCCAGTCTGCAAAGCAATTTGACAGATTAAAGCGTTAACATTTAGTGCACGTGTTTCTCTTACACTTAATACATTTTATTTTACTTTTGGTTCTTAGTTTAGTTAAAAGAGATGAAATAGGAACTATTTTGAGGCTTAAGTTTTATGTACACGGGCCGACTTTTCCATTCGTTTTCAAATGAATAGACGGACGATTGTGAAGGTGTGCTTCCCGCAGCTCCCGTACCTGCACTGCTCCCGATGGGCGACGTGGGATCACCAATCATCTTTCCCAACTCTCTCCCCATCTTAATTCCAAACCCCACTGTTCTGGAGAGATGCATGTTGGACATCCTGGGGAGTTAAAATGTTAACAGTTGAATTTCTTTGCATCTTAAAGCAAGAGGCTTTCCAAGCTTTTCGATTATAAACAGGATGACTTGGAAATGTCGTGAGAAGGCACTGCTTGTTTTCTGAAATATCAAGTGCTTAGGGACGAAGGGGTCAAAACTGCCCCGTTTCTTAAGGCCTCTTACCACCAGAAATCGGCGGCCATGCGGCGGAGTGGAGTGGACTTGTCGTGGAACGGCTGCCGATAGCCCAATTGCCCTTCCGCGGCAGTGACCATTCCTGCACCGCTTCTCCCCCAGTTCAGTGGCGGTGCTGGCCCGCACTCTTAAATGCGTCCTGGGCCGGAAGTGAAATTCCGCTCTAAAAGTCGTCCGACCGCTCGGCGGTGCCAAGAGTAAGTTGTTTTGGGTGGTGCATAACTCCTGTTGCACACCGCCAGAGTGCCTTGAAGGTCTGCTGCTTTGCGTTGATTTTGTGTCGGCGACTGTTTCCCGTTGTTTCACGCACAGTGCAAGGATACACAGAGCGTGCTGCTTTGCGAGCGCTGGAGACACCTCCACCTGCAGAACAGGGAGGCCACCTCGAGGAGACTGGGCTTGGCGGGGGGGGCTTTGAAATGGGGACAGTGCAGGCAGGCCGTCTCCTGCACATTGTGTGTGCCACCGAGGCACGCAGGAAAGGCCAGCGCCTGGGGCAACGGCTGCAGAGGCAGTGGGCAATGGCCGCAGGCACCATTGCTGCCCATCATAGAGAGGGCTAGAGAGGTGGGTGAGAGAGAACAGGCCAGAGAGCTGCCACAGTAAGGCCCTCAGCATCCCCTAAGGAGGAGAGTGAGGTACGCGGACCCCCCCACACCAGATACTGGGCCAGTAGGCCAGGACACAGCCTGCAGGGGAGCCTGCAGCTGTGCAGCAGGAGCCTGCAGAGGCGGAGGATGCAGAGCAGCAGGGAGAAGCCAATGAGCCACAGCACAGAGCAAGATGGCTGCACAGATGTGGGGGTGCCAGGCCATGACGACAAAGGGTCTCCCGGCAGAAATTCTCATGCAGGGATATGAATGATGATCAATGCCTGTGCAGACTAAGATTCCGCCAGGACGTTGTGACTGAGCTCTGTAATCTCCTGCAGGCAGAATTAGAGCCCCAAACATGGGGTGTGGACAGCCCTGAGCGTGGTGCCCAAGGTGACTATCACCCTGAACCTTTATGCGACTGGGTCCTTCCCAGCTGCCACTGTGGACATGTGCAACGTCTCGTAGTTTGCAGCTTATACATCGATACGGGACGTCACAGATGCTGTGTATAGGAGGAGGGCCAATTACATCTCATTCCCCATGACCAGGGACAAGCAGTTCGAGCAGCAGACTGGATTCCTGTGCATTGTGGGCTTCCCCAGGGTCCAGGGGGTAATTGACTGCACCCATATCGGTCTCCGGACACCCCAACAAATTCCCGAGCTATTCAGAAACTGCAATGTTCTTCTCCCTCGATGTTCAACTTGTTTGCGACGACAACCTTTGCGACTACAAAGATTATGGAAGTGGATGCCGGGTTTCCTGGCAGCAGCCACGACTCACACTGCACCAGAGCGGTATGCCACGCCCCTTCACTGGTCCCAATGAAGGTTGCGACTGGCTCCTTGGTGACAAGGGCTACGCACTGAGCACTTGGCTCACGACTCCTCTGCGCAACCCGAGACCTGACGGGCAGCTCGCGTACAATGAGAGTCTGACACCCACCAGGACCATCATCGAACACACAATTAACATTCTCAAACAGAGATTCCGTTGCCTGGATCACTCGGGGTGTGCTGCAGAACTCGCCTGAACGTGTCTCCATATTTGTGGGGGTGTGCTGCACACTCCACAACCTGGCTATCATGAGGGTGCAGCTACTGGAGGACAAGGGGGAAGTGTGGGGGAGGAGGAGGAGCAGAACACGGGTGGGCAGCCACGCAGGAGGTGGCATCGCCATCGTGACCCTGCAAGGGAAGCACAAAGCTGTCTGATAGCTGCGCGGTTCACGTAACTCAATGCCCAGTTGGGCCTGCATCTGGGCATGTCCATGAGCCAACCTGTGAGCCCTCTCACGCATCAGTCCCGCAGTCAAATGAGAGACCTTAACACAAATTCCAAACACAAAATAAAGATTTATTAGAACCCAAACAATGGTTTTGCAAAACATTCACATAATTAATTATCATCCTTGCGCAACTCCTTATTACCTGTTATGCTGACGTCTCCTTACACTATGCCACAGTGTCTCCGCTGTGCCTGCCTCATGGCTTTGCAAAGGCGGCTATGTGTCTGTAGAGGAAGCTACAGATGTCCTTCTCGGACGCCCTCGACCAGCTCTGACCCTGGAAGGGCCGGCTGCAGACTGGGGCCCGCATCCTCCTGTGCGCCGTCAGTCAGAAGCAGCTGGGGCGAATCCACGGATGGCCGCAATTGTGGAGTGTCTCGGCTCGGGGCTGCTGTGACCCGGAGAGCCCACATCAGTCTCCTGGTCCGAGGAGCCAGCGCCACTCCCCCGGGGGCAGCTCCCCACCTCCCCCACAAAGCTGCTGGAGCACAGGTCGCCGGGGTTGTGCTGGCCCCGTTCGGCCCCCAGTGGACCCAGTCGCATTGGCAGCAGTCCGATCTCACGTAGCCCCCAGCTGAGACTGCATGAGAGCCACTGGGAGCCATCAGAAACGACAGCAATCAGACGCTCCGTGTCCTGTTGCCCAGAGTGCATGAGAGCATTCTGAGCTTCCAGGGCAGCGGCCATCCTGTCCAAAGAAGCAGAGTCTCGCTCGCTCCCTCACACCAGTGCTGCAGTGGCAACTGTCACCTCGGCCAAGAGACGCATCATCGCAGCTGGATCTGCATGCTCACTCTGAGATTCCACCATCGCCTGCACATTGGCAATGATGGTCCCCACGGTGCGCACAGAGCTGTCCACAATGCGGGAGGCAGACTCCCCCACGCTCCTGGCCACTGCAACAGCCTCCCGCCACCCCTTGCATTGCCGCCAAGAGTTCCGATTGCATGGCCTCCACCCTTTGCTCAAAAGCCCAAACATCGATGGGCTGGTCTGAGTCCTCCTCAGCAAGACTCGGCTGTGCTCCCGCTCCCCGGAGAGATGGCACCCGAGGTTCCCTGAGCCTTACACCATGCTGCAGCCCGCTGGGCCCCGGTGCTTCACCCAGGGCAGACCCCTCTCCTAATTCTAGGTTACCCGACTGCAGACTCCCAGTATCTGAGCTGGTGCGTGGGACTGTAGGAAGCAGTGATGCGGTGTTTCTGGCAGAGCCCCCCCTCTCTCCATCACCCTCATCCAAGATGCCACCAACATCTTCGAGGGTGTCAACTGTCTCTTCCTGACTCTGGCTGCCAGTCGCGTCAAGGGTCTCTGTGTTGTTCCTGATGATACTCTGGGTCTCATTTGGAATCTTAAAAGAGAGCAGGGGTGCCAAAGTGTGAGGAGCCACATTGCACCATGCAGCAAGCAGCTTGTACAGCAGCCTTAGCAATAGCCAGGTAGGCCTTTGCACTGTGAGGGAGAGATGGCATTGCACAAAGGCCTTCATTTACCCATGCTGCCCCCAGCGACATTGGAGCAACCACCAGCTACAGGGACTTCAATGTGCGCGCCCACTAGCCTCTGCACCCGCACCTCAAGATCTGTGAGCGGCACATTCTGCAAATCACCACCACCAGTGGCTTGCTGGTGGTGGCGACTCCTCCTATCAACAAGAGTAGGCATTGGTGACGAGATCCAACACCGCCTCCAGTGTCCCAATGCAGCTTTCAGCCGCCTGAGCAAAAGAGTGTTTGAAGATCAGGCCCTCAAAACTGTCACCAAGCTCATGGTCTACAAGGCTGTAGTAATACCCGCCCTCCTGTATGGCTCAGAGACATGGGCCATGTACAGTAGACACCTCGAGGCACCTCGAGTCACTGGAGAAATACCACCAGCGATGTCTCCGCAAGATCCTACAAATCCCCTGGGAGGACAGATGCACAAACATTAGCATCCTCGTCCAGGCCAATAGCCCCAGCATTGAAGCACTGACCAGACTTCATCAGTTTCGCTGGACAGGCCACATTGTTCACATGCCAGACACGAGACTCCCAAAGCAAGCGCTCTACTCGGAACTCGTCCACGGCAAACGAGCCAAAGCTGGGCAGAGGAAACGTTACAAGGACACCCTCAAAGCCTCCCTGATAAAGTGCAACATCCCCACTGACACCTGGGAGTCTCTGGCCATAGACCACCCTAAGTGGAGGAAGTGCATCCGGGAGGGCGCTGAACTCCTCGAGTATCGTCGCCGAGAGTGTGCAGAAATCAAGCGCAGGCAGCGGAAGGAGCTTGCAGCAAACCAGACTCAATGCCCACCCTTTCCCTCAACGACTATCTGTCCGACCTGTGACAGAGACTGTGGCTCTCATATTGGACTGTACAGCCACCTAAGAACTCATGCTAAGAGTGGAAGCAAGTCTTCCTCGATTCCGAGGGACTGCCTATGATGATGTGTCAGCACGGATGTGCACCACCTTGGCCTGCAAAGCAACAAAGGGTTGGTAAGTGGCAGTTTCAAGAGGCCTCGGCCTGGGTCCATTACATGCAGTTGTGATTCTGAGATGCTCGGGATCCTCCATTGTGAGCATGCACACATACAGGCCGAGCAATCAACAGCTACTTCAGCTACTGTGTAGTGTTGGTGAGAAACAAGTTAAGGCGAAGGAGTGTGGCAGATATAATGTGACGACTCAGTGAAAGATGTACTCACTTTCATCACTCGAATAAGGTCAGTTAGCCTTTTCCTGCATAGGTTGGGGGTGAGCTGGTGAATTGAGGTCCCTGAAACCTCCTCTGCAAGCTCCCTCCAGGCATCTGTGAAGACGCTCCGACTTGGTGTCCTACCACTTTCAGGGAAGAGTAGGCAGCCGCCTCATTCCCTCCACAGCTTCCATTAGTTTCCAGCTCTGCGTCGCTGAAGCGGCAGGCCCTCCTCAACCCTTCCCTTGCAGCCATCTCCTCGGATACAGGTGAGAACGAAGTCGTGACACAGCTGCAAACCCAGCAGCTGCACCGTTAGCATCAATTGGCTGGGGTGGAATTGCATTGTGCAAACACCGCTCTGCTGGCACACCGCTGAAACCAGCCCATTACCCCAGTCAGTACCACTCCACACCGTTATGGGCCCGAGAAAGCAGTATGTCCCTCTTAATAACACCACTCCATCCATCTCAGCGGTAAGGCATGCTAAAATGCAGTGCATGCGCCCCGTTTCGGGCGGATAGCAATTTTGGCCCCTAAGTGTTAGTAATGACGTCACCCACGAGTGGTTTTGTTTTAGGCGAATAAAACAGGAGTAACGAGTCCATTTGCTAAGATAACAGTCGGCAAAGGAAGTCTTTTTTAAGGGAAGTGGTACTGAGGTAAACAATTGCAAACTGTTTACGTCGTCTGTTTTCAGAGGATTTAGGAAATAGATATGTCATTTTGACATTTTCCTTTGATGTAGTCAAAATATGTAAAGGATCATGGTTTTCAATAGTATCTTAGAAGGTACTCAAAAGATACGGAAACCAAATATCCACTCTCTGTATACAGTTAATGGCCGATCACCTTTTTACTGTGCATCAATAAAGTCTTTCCGTATACTCTACTATGACGTCTCTTGCTTACTCGAAACGTGTTGTTGTGAACCAGAGGTTGCTTAAGAAATGGTGCTGTGAACTTGTCTGTCGAATATGCGGACGGTAAGTATGAATTAATATCGATAGTAGGTATAACTAGCTCCTGGGAATCGCGATCTAGGGCATCGGATGGAATCATTCAACATAGTCAGCTTCTCGACCAAGTTGGTCCCTTTGAAAATTTCTGACCGGATTAAAAGTAATGGGGGTTCTTACAGTTTTTCCCAAGGAAATTTTAAACAGGAGCTGGGAGAAAATTGAACAGGCACTGGAGAATGCGTGTCTGCAGAGTCAAAAAGATAGTAGGTAGAAAATGTTCCTGTTTCAGCAGAAACAAAAGGAAAGTAGACAGAGTGCATTCCTATTGCAAGGGCTTTGTCTGGATATGGGCGTCTTGAGGAGAAAGCATGCTCAGACACAGGCTGAAAATAGGGTCTTGAAGGCAGAATTGGAGAAGCTTAAGGAGGAGTTTGATGCAGTCAGGGTCCATGCTGTGCAAGCTACTAAGTACGAACTTCTGCCCCCATTATGACTGACTTCTGCCCCGCTCTCAAAAAAATGGCAAATAGCTGAATTTTGCAGGGTTGGGCCGCCGCATCCATTGCGGCAGCCAAAACACATCAAAAACGGTAGGTGTGCCCCATTTCTGGTGGGGGTGAATTTCGGCCCCAAAATGTGGGAGTCATACGCCTGTTCTACAGGAATGCGGAATGGAAGTTGGAATGTTGAAAATGTTGAGAGAAGCAGTTACAGTAGTCCCACACTGTGACGTGAGAAAAGGGTTGGGTTTCGTGACTGAATATTCAGCTGATAAATAATCATAAAACTATTAATCTAACATAGGAACAGAAGTAGGCCATTCAGTCCCTCGAGCCTGTTCCGCCACTCAGTGATATCATGGTTGATCTGCATCTTAACTTCATCCACCTGCCTTGGCTTCAGATTCTTTTATAACCTTGTCTAGCAAAATTCTATCGATCTCGGATTTAAATGATGAATTGAGCTAGCATCCACTGCTTTTTGTGGGAGAGAATTCCACACGTACCTCTCTTTGCATGAAGAAGTATTTCCTAACTTCTTTCCTGAATGGCCTGGCTCTGATTTTAAGGTTATTTCCTCTTGTCCCAGACTCCCCCACCCGGGGAAAAAGGTTCTCTCTATCTACCATATCAATTCCTTTCAAAATAGTAAACACTGCAATCAAATCACCCCTTAACCTTCGATATTCCAGGGAATACAAGCCTACGCGAGGTATGACCTTGCATCTGTAAAACCTCTCAACATTCGAGAAGAACTAATTCCTTGCCCCCGCCAACTGTTGGAATAAATTAACAGTTGGTTTTAAATGTCTCTCAGAACCGATATCAGAGTCTGACATTCTGAAGCAGATCTCTAAAAACCTGCCCTTGTGCAAGAAGGAATCTGCCAGCATGTGGTGCTGCAGTGTAACTGTAGCAGACATCATCATCATCGTAGGCAGTCCCTCGTATCATAGAAACATAGAAAATAGGTGCAGGAGCAGGCCATTTGGCCCTTCGAGCCTGCACCACCATTCAATATGATCATGGCTGATCATGCAACTTCAGTACCCCATTCCTGCTTTCTCTCCATACCCCTTGATCCCTTTAGCCATAAGGGCCATATCTAACTCCCTCTTGAATATATCCAACGAACTGGCCTCAACAACTTTCTGTGGTAGAGAATTCCACAGGTTCACCACTCTCTGGGTGAAAACGTTTCTCCTCATCTCAGTCCTGAATGGCTTACCCTTTATCCTTAGACTGTGACCCCTGCTTCTGGACTTCCCCAACATCGGGAACATTCTTCCTGCATTCTTCCTGCCATCCCGGGAATCAGTCTGGTGAACCTTCGCTGCACTCCCTCAATAGCAAGCACATCCTTCCTCAGATTAGGAGACCAAAATTGCACACAATACTCAAGGTGTGGTCTCACCAAGGCCCTGTACAACTGCAGTAAGGCTTCCATGCTCCTATACTCAAATCCTCTCGCTGTGAAGGCCAGCATGCCATTTGCTTTTTTTACTGCCTGCTGTACCTGCATGCCTACCTTCAGTGACTGATGTACCATGACACCCAGGTCTCTTCGCACCTCCCATTTTCCTAACCATTCAGATAATAATCTGCCGTCCTGTTTTTGCCAACAAAGTGGATAACCTCACATTTATCCACATTATACTGCATCTGCCATGCATTTGCCCATTCACCTAACCTGTCCAAGTCACCTTGCAACCTCTTAGCATCCTCCTCACAACTCACACCACCACCCAGCTTAGTGTCATCTGCAAACTTGGAGATATTACATTCAATTCCTTCGTCTAAATCATTAATGTATATTCTAAATAGCTGTGGTCCCAGCACTGAATCCTGCGGCACTCCACTAGTCACTGTCTGCCATCCTGAAAAGGACCCGTTTATTCCCACTCTTGGCTTCCTGTCTGCCAACCAGTTCTCGATCCACGTCAATACATTACCCCCAATACCATGTGCCTTAATTTTGCACACCAATCTCTTGTGTGGGACCTTGTCAAAAGTCTTTTGAAAGTCCAAATACACCACATCCACTGGTTCTCCCTTATCCACTCTACTAGTTAAAAAATTCTAGAAGATTTGTCAAGCATGATTTCTCTTTCATAAATCCATGCTAACTTGGACCGATCCTGTCACTGCTTTCCAAATGCGCTGCTATTACATCTTTAATAATTGATTCCAGGATTTTCCCCACCACTGATGTCAGGTTAACCAGTCTATAATTCCCTGTTTTCTCTCCCTCCTTTTTTAAAAAGTGGGGTTACATTAGCTACCCTCTAATCCATAGGTACTGATCCAGAGTCCATCGAATTTTTTTAAATGACCACCAATGCATCTACTATTTCTAGGGCCACTTCCTTAAGGACTCTGGGATGCAGACTATCAGGCCCATGGGATTTATCGGCCTTCAGTCCCATCAGTTTCCCTAACACCATTTCCTGACTAACAAGGATTTCCCTCAGTTCCTCCTTCCTGCTAGACCCTCGGTCCCCTAGTATTTTCGGGAGGTTATTCGTGTCTTCCTTCGTGAAGACAGAACCAAAGTATTTGTTCAACTGGTCTGCCATTTCCTTGTTCCCCATTATGAATTCACCTGATTCTGACTGCAAGGGACCTACATTAGTCTTCACTAATCTTTTTCTCTTCACATATCTGTAGAAGCTTTTGCCGTCAGTTTTTATGTTCCCTGCAAGTTTACTCTCAAACGCTATTTTCCCCGTCCTAATTAAACCCTTAGTCCTCCTCTGCTGAATTCTAAATTTCTTCCAGTCCTCAGGTTTGCTGCTTTTTCTGGCCAATTTATATGCCTCTTCCTTGGATTTAACACTATCCCCAATTTCCTTTGTTAGCCACGGGTTGAGCCACCTTTCCTGCTTTATTTGTACGCCAGGCAGGCATGTACAATAGTTGTAAATTCATCCATGTGATTTTTAAAAGTCTGCTATTGCCTATCCACCGTCAACCCTTTAAATATCATTTTCCAGTCTATCCTAGCCAATTCACGTCTCATACCATCAAAGTTTCCTTTCTTTAAGTTCAGGACCCTCGTCTCTGAATTAACTGTGTTGCTCTCCATCTTAATGAAGAATTCTACCATATTATGGTCACTCTTCCCCAAGGGGCCACGCATGACCAGATTGCTAATTAATCCTCTCTCATTACACAAGACCCAGTCTAGGATGGCCTGCTCTCTAGTTGGTTCCTCGACATATAGGTCTAGAAAACCATCCCTTATGCACTCCAGGAAATCCTCCATCGGGGATGACTTGCTTCCACGCCAAAAAGGGAATAAGTCCACAGGTGTTCCAATGAAGGACCTAATATTCTAGGTCCCGAACTAGATGCTGAAGGGTGGAAGATGCCTGTGCGTCGATTTTTTTAACATGTGGTGGCTGTTGCACACCGGCCACCACACGGGCCTGACAGAGCGAGGTCTTTGTCCAGTGGCAAGGTGATCGGGGCCCAGGAGAGGCTTGAGTTCGGGACCCAGAAGAGGCGAGGGCCCAGGAGCAGCACGGGCCACACTTCAATATCTGTGCGCACCAGGCCTGTACAGCAGAGCTGGTCTCCGGTCGGAGACAACGATAGATTTTAAACTATCGGTGGGTCGTACCAGCTGTCCACCCGATGGGGCCGGCAGGAGGACAAGTCCATCGAGAGGGTCAGACCGTATAACCATGTCGCCCGCGGTTTGTGACAGAAAACGGGGTTTCCGCCATGGCTCGGGGGGGTTTTGACCTGGCAGCAAGGTAGGTCAGGGGGAGGGTGAACGAAGAGGTCGTGGTGCGGGGGTCACGGTGGGAGTCGGGGCGGTGCTGGCCCATATTATTCTTGTGGCGTCCAGAGAAGCACTTCCATTAGGCCTCTTTCAGGGTGGGGCCAGCTGGATGGGGAACAGTACAAGGCCGGTAAGTTTTCCCTTGCAATTTTTGAGGCACTCCCACCCGGTTTACACCTGTGGAGCCAGTGAAAACCTCCCCCCAGGAACGTTATAATTGTGCTTCTGATGGGGCCGCATTTCTGGACCAAAGCAGGCAGCAACAGAAGCTACAAAGACCAGAGTTTTCCCCAAACTCTAAGGAGCAGTAACGTAGCTTTATTGCAAGATTGTGAATGGGAACCGTTGCACCGTTACCTCTGGAGTCCCCAATGATCGGGCCTTGGGCTCCTCCAATTGCTCATTTCCAAGCTGCCCCCTTGCCAACATCATGGGGTCAGCTTCCACATGTAGGCTGATGGCACCCAGCTCCACCTAGCCACCGTCTCTCCCATCCCCTCCACTACCTCAGTGTGGTCCAACATCCAGTCTCGGGGGAGCTGCAATTTCCTCCAGTTAACTAACAGGAAGACCAAAGCCTTTGTGGCCGAAATTGCCCCTTTCTCTAAAGGCCCGTGGCCTGAGAGAGGAGGTCACGGGGTCGGTGCGGAATGGCCGCCGAGTCTCCGCGGATGGGTTGCCATTTTTGAAATTGCTCTTCCTCAGTTTTGGAGCGGTGTAGGGGACCACTCCACCTATTTTCCTGCCACGGCGACCCCTTCCCGAAATTGCCGTGTGGGAAATTGTCTCTTTCGAAAATTGCCCCGTGTGAGCGCCGCCGCTGCCGGTCGGTGCCAGGGCCGGCAACGCCATCTTATTTTCTTTTGTCAGCCGACTGTGTGCCAGGCCACTGACCTGGCTGAAACCCTCCCTGGTGGCCCAATGTTTGCCACTAAGGTGGCTGCAGAGTTCGCAGCAGCCCTCCCCGTTAACGGATGGGGAGGGACGTTGTGATGCGCCAGTGCGGCGCTGATGGCTTACAGCTTCGGCCACTCTGCCCCGCCCCCACTTCCGCCCCCCCCGCGAGTGACGACCATCTCCACCCCGATGATGAGGCCACTTCTGCCCCGCTCCAAAAAATAAAAGCACAAAGTTCTGAAAATCTCCGGTTTGGCGGCCCCATGTATTGGGGCCGCCGGAACACTTCAAGGAGCGATAGATGCGACTCGTTTCGGGCAGTGAGCAATTTCGGCCCCCCCCATTTATCTTCGGCCCCCGCCACAAACTCCGCACCTTTACCCCCCGGTTCTCTCCTACTTCAGCCCATGTGCTGATGAAACTCTTAACCAATGCCTTTGTTGCTTCCAGATTCAACTATTCCATTAACAGAGTGAGAAAGCGAGAGAAAACGACAAAGAAAGCAAGAAAACGTTGCACATACCCATCACGGCTTCAGGATGTCCCAAAGTGCTTTTCAACAACTTGCATTTATATAGCGCCTTTAACAAAAATGTCCCAAGGCGCTTCACAGGAGTGTTATCAAACAAAATTTGGCACGTAGCCACATAAGGAGGTATTAGGACAATGACCAATAGCTTAGTCAAAGGGGTAGGTTTTAAGGTAGGTCTTCAGGGAGTAGAGAGAAGTACAGAGGTGGAGAGCTTTAGGGAGGGAATTCCAGAGCTTAGGGCCCAGGCAGCTAAAAGCCACCGCCAGTGGTGGAGCGATTAAAACAGGGGATTGCACAAGAGGCCAGAATTAGAGGAGCGCAGAGATCTCGGAGGGTTGTAGGGCTGGAGGAGATTACAGAGATAGGGAGGGGCGAGGCCATGGAGAGATTTGAAAACAAGGATGATAAGTTTAAAATTGAGGCGTTGCTGGACCAGAAGCCAATGCAGGTCAGCGAGTGCAGGAGTCATGGGTGAACGGGGCCTGGTGCAAGTTAGGATATGGGCAGCAGAGTTTTGGATTAGCTCAAGTTTAAGTAGGGTGAAAGATGGGAGACTGGAGAGCGTTGGAATAGTCAAGTCTAGATGTCACAAAGGCATGGATGAGGGTTTCAGTCGGGCGATGTGACGGAGGTGAAAGTAGGCGGTTTGGTGATGGTACGGATTTGTGATCGGGAGCTCATTTCGGGTTCAAATATGACACCAAGGTTGCGAACAGTGTGGTTCAGCCTTAGACAACTGTCTGGGAGTCGGTGGCTAGGGAACGGAGTTTGTGGTGGGAACTGAAGACAATGGCTTCGGTCTTCCCAATATTTAGTTGGAGGAAATTTCTGCTCATGTCGGAAAAGCAGTCTAAAGACAGTGGATGGATCGAGAGAGGTGGTGGTGAGGTAGAGCTGGGTGTCGTCAGCTTACATGTGGAAACTGACTCTGTGTTTTTGGATGATGTCGCCGAGGGACAGCGGGTAGGTGAGAAATAGGAGGGGGCTAAGGATAGATCCTTGGGGGACACCAGAGGTAACGGAAGCAGGAAGAGAAGCCACTACAAGTGATTCTCTGGCTATGACTGGATAGATAAGAATGGAACCAGGCTAGTGCAGTCCCATCCAGCTGGATGACGGTGGAGAGGATGGTGTGGTTAACCATGTCAAAGGTTGCAGGCAGGTCGAGAAGGAGGAGGAGGAGGAGGGATACAGTCACATCGGATGTTGTTATTTGTGACTTTGATAAGGGCCCTTTCAGTACTGTGGCTGGGGCAGAAACCTGATGGAGGGATTTAAACAGGGAGTTTCAGGAAAGGAGGGAACAGATTTTGCAGGCAACAGCTCGTTCAAGGACTTGGGAGAGGAAATGGAGGGTGGAGATGGGGTGGTAATTTGCAAAGTCAGAGGGATCAAGATTTAATTTTTTGAAGGTGTGATGGTGCCAGCTTTGAGTGGGAGGGGACAGTACCTGATGAGAGAGAACAGTTAACAATATCAGCTAACATGGGAGCCAGGAAGGGAAGCTGGTTGGTCAGCAATTTGCTTGGAATAGGGTCGAGGGAGCAGGAGGAGGGTCTCATGGACTAGATGAGCTCAGAAAAGGCATCAGGGGAGATAGAGAGAAACTAGAGAAAGATGCGAGTTCAGGGCCAATGAAGAACTTGGAGTGTAGTCGCTGTTGTAATGTATGACGCACAGCAGCCAAATTACACACAGCAAGATCCCACAAACATCATGACCAGATAATCTCTTTTTCTTCCCAAGTGATGTTGATTGAAGGATAAATATTGGCCAGGACTCCCCTGCTCTGCTTCAAAATAATGTCATGTGATCTTAATTATCACAGATTAAAGTACAAATACCCAATCTGAACAATTACCCCATTAACGCATCAGCAGAGCTTTGAATTACATACATGGTAAAAATATGAAGATAAAAGATGAACATTGTCGACAGGAACATTACACACAGATAGAAACAATTGAAAATCAATTGATGCTTTAGCAGTTAAAGTCTCAGCTTGTAGCTAACCAATCAATTGGTTGAATTTGATAACGGCACAGGTATACAGTGTAGGTAAACAAATATAACTTTATAGTAATGGGAATTAAAAGGGACAGTGTGGTCATTTATGGAATTTTGAGTTGTGAAATTAATAATACGCCCCTTCTAATACACTTTTTCACATATTGGATACTTATTACTTTATGCTATGTAACTCCAAACATAATACAGGCAATATTTAGCAAGCCACAGATGTTTATTTTGTATGTACTCCTTGTATATAATGATGGGACATGTAAATATCCACTAAAATAAACATTGCATCCCACTGATTTCCAGAGCATGAACTCCTTCAATTTTCTTCACCAAAAGTGAAATGACTGAAAAGAATACACAGGATAACAACGCGTAGCATAAACCAAGGCCCATCCATTTGGGCTTCTTCCCTGTAACTGAAAGGAGTAAGAAAACAAATTTACCAAAATATTTTAGCAATAAATAACATCTACAATGTAGGAGTATTATATAATTGTTTTATTCATTCATGGAATGTGGGTCTCGCTGGCAAGGCCAGTATTTATGGCCTAACCCTTGAAAAGATGGTGGTGAGCCACCTGGAGTCCGTATGGTGAAGGAACTCGCAGTGGATTCTGACCCAATGACAATGAAGGAACGGCGATATATTTCCAAGTCAGGATGGTGTGTAACTTGGAGGGGAACTTGGAGGTGGTGGTGTTCCCGTGCACTTGCTGCCCTTGTCCTTCTAGGTGGTAGAGGTCGCGGGTTTGGGAGGTGCTGCCGAAGAAGCCTTGGCGAGTTGCTGCATTGCATCTTGTAGATGGTACACACTGCAGCCACGGTGCGCTGGTGGTGGAGGGAGTGAATGTTGAAGGTGGGGGATGGGGTGCCGATCAAGCGGGCTGCTTTGTCCTGAATGGAGTCAGCACAGCACAGCACAGCGCAGGACAGGAACAGGCCAATCGGCCCAACAGGACTATGCCATTGTTTATGTTCCACATGAGCCTCCTTCTACTCTACTTCATCTAACCCTATCAGCATAACTAATATCATTCATTGTAAATAGTAACTTTACCGTAAATTTATACGGAGATGGATTCCAGTCGGCAGTACCTAATTTTCACTGCCTGACTCCAATTCCAGTTGCCCTGCCCAGAGCTCCCCTCCTAGCCAGTAAAACTTAAGGGGCTGAAGTTGCCCCTCCCGATAAAGCCTCTGGCCGCCTGAAAGCGGCGGCCAGAGGGCGGTGCGGAATGACCACTGACTCTCCACGGAGGAGCCGCCATTTTGAAAATTGCCCTTCATCAGGGGTGGAGCGTTGTAAGGGTAACCGCTCCGCCCGTTTTCCCGCCGCGGCGGGAAGGCGCCGACCCCTTACCAACCGGCGGCGACTGCGTCCTGAAATTGCCCCGCGGGAAATATCGCTTTTGCGGCCAGTGCCCCCAACAGCTTTTTGTGTCGGTGCACTCCTTGTTGGTCCAAGGGGAGGGGGCACTGCCGGCGACACCATTTTATTTTTTGGTCGGCTGACTGCCAGGTCGGCCCGACAATTGTGCCCCCGGGTTCGGCCGGGCCGCCAACAGGCAGCCTGGCAACCCCCTCTTGGGTGCCAGGCCACTGGCCCGGCCGAAACCCTCCCTGGCGGCCCAGTGGACCAAACTTAAAAATATACAGAGTTCACAGTGGCCCTCCCCTTTAACCGAAGGGAAGAGACGTCATCCGCGTTGCGCTGACATCGTCGGCAATATGCTGATGAGGCATCGGAGAGGATGACCCGCTGCAAGGGCACCGCCACCTCTCAGCCGCAACTACATCCGCCCGAGCAAAACAAACCATCCAAAGTGCCGAATATCGAGAGCACCTTTAAAAACTTTTAAAAAACGGAAGGTGCACCCCGTTACTGGTTGGGCGAAAAATTGATAAAGAGAAGGTACTACAAAATGTTGGCTGTCCTTAAAGTGGCTAGACTGATGAAGCTGGGGTTGTTCTCCTTAGAGCAGAGAAGATTGAGAGGAGATTTGATCGAGGTGTTCAAAATCATGAGGGGTCTAGACAGAGTAGATCGAGAGAGAAACTGTTCCCGTTGGCGGAAGGGTTGAAAACCAGAGGACACAGCTTTCAGGTGATTGGCAGAAGAACCAAAGACGACACGAGGGGAACCCTTTTCACGTAGCATGTGGGTAGGATCTGCAATGCACGGCCTGAAAAGGTAGTTGAGGCAGATTCAATTGCGGCTTTCAAAAGGGAATTGGATAAGTACCTGAAGGGAACAAATTGCAGGACTATGGGGAAAGGGCGGGGGATGGGACTAGCTGAAGTGCTTTTGCAGAGAGCCGGCACGGGCTCGATGGGCCGAATGGCCTCCTTCTGTGCTGTAACCATTCTATGAGTTAGCACTGCGAGACTGGGGCCGGTTAGCTCACTTGGTTAGAGCGTGATATTAATAACGACAAGGCCATAGGCTGGATTCCCGTACGGGCCAGTAAGTTATTTAGAATTGGAAAATGGGCGAGGTTCAACTAAACATTTCTGAAAACACCTTTTTTTCTGAAGGTCATGTGATGAGAAAGATGACCCCACTCTGTAATGCACAATGTAATGCTGCTGCATGGGTTAATGCACGTTTGAATAGTTGCACATACTTGGACAAGATATAAAAAAATAATGTTCTCATTGGTTAGGAGGTCTGCAGAAAGCTACTGATTCGAAGTACTCTGTAAATGACGGGTTTATTTGACCTGCCACTGCTTCAGACATGATTTGAATTGGCTGATTTAATGTATGCATGTAACTCGGGAGGATATTAGCCAGCGTGTCCACGGGCAGGGCTGTGTGTTTACGAGACACTAAAGAGGTACCAGTAACTTTCAGGGACCACTTCTATTTATTTTGCTGCACAAGCTGTTCCTTTAAATGTATTGCGTGCAGTCAGTCAGCCTTGTGGAACAAAGGCGGTGGATTTGGTCACGGGCAGACTGCATGTGTCAATAAGCAGATATTGACGGCAGTGCAGATAAGGACCAGCGATTGCATGTACAGGTTGGATCTCCCTTATCCCGCACCACCCCTCGGCCGGCATGATTCCGGCCGCTCCGAAACCCGGCCCGCCGACACTTCCTTCACGGCCCGCCAGCACTTTGGGCCTGCCCGGGGCGCTGACCTCCTCCTCCTCCTCGACCTCCTCCTCCTCCTCCTCCTCACCCCCCCCACCGGACCTCAGGCCGCTGACCTCCCCGCGTCTGGCAACATTTCTTAATCGCCACAGGCCAGGTCCTGAGGGTGCCGGATAAATGAGGTCCAACCTGTACTCGTTTTCACATTCGGAGTGGCTCCTGCCAACGAACCAGAAGCTGCACAGAGGCATCCTGTGCACAACTGTCAGGACTCAAATTTAGAAAATAACATTTGTCATGTATCCAGACATGTTTACTGGTTGTACTATTACATCTGACGTGCCACCAGAGGGCACTACTATGGGAAACTTGTACACCAGCTGAATGGTCACGAAGGTGTGGCACCAGAGGGCACTGCAGTGGGGGACTTGTAGGTTACCTGTACAGGTGTGCCAGTCCGAGTATAAACGGCAGGCCACCATGTGTGATCCTCACTCTGGAGTTATATTAAATGGACTAAGGTCACTACAGTTCAAGTACAATACATTGCCTCATGGAGTCATTATCAGAGCATCGAAAGACATAACAATTGCCGACGAGATTACGGACTTTCACATGAAAATAGCTAACTTTGGTACGTTGCAGCAATTCGCCGATGGGTACAATTGGGATGCCTTTGTGGAGCGGCTCGACCATTTCTTCACAGCAAACGACCTGGCAGTAGATGTTCCGGCCACACTGGCTGATAAATGCAGAGCTATCCTGCTAACCAGTTGTGGGCCCACCATCTATGGCCTCGTCAGGGACTTGCTGGCACCAGCAAAGACAATGACCAAGACGTACGAGGAGATTGTAACATTGATCCAAGAACAACTCAAGCCCAAAGAGAGCATCCTCACAGCCAGGCACTGGTTTTATACCCACCGACGGCCCGAAGGCCAGGAGATTGCAGAATATGCTGCAGGCCTCAGGAGGCACCGTGTGATTTCGGCAACCACCTCACCGAAGCGCTGCAGGACATCTTTGTCATCGGAATCGGCCACAAGGGCCTTCTTCACAGGCTACTATCCGCAGATACCACAGTCACACTGCAGAAGCCCATCGCCATGAGCCAGGCATTCATGACCCCGACCTGTGGCTCTAGGCGGATGACTCATCCTCAGGACTCAAAACCGGCAAATACTGTACACAGACTGGCGCCTTTTAGAGGCTGGACTGTAGAATGTGAATCTCCTCAGGGGAGAGAGAACAGGCCCCCGAATCCCTTAACTCTGAGTCCACCGAGGGGGGGCTAATCGAGTAGCACCATGCTGGCGTTGCGGAGGGACTCACAGGGCTCACCAGTGCTGCTTTAAAGACTATGTATGTAAAGGCTGCAGCACAAAGAGCCACCTCCAGCGAATGTGCAAAAGAAATAGGACTCACTGTGTTGATGAAGAGTCTGCAGATGGCCATGAATCCAGCGCGGATTATGAAGAAGTGATCAGAGAGGCAGCTCAGCCCCACGATGAGGTGTATGGCATGTTTACCTGCACCACCGAATGTTCCCTGTTGAGGATGGAAGTTGAGATAAATGGCGTTCCAGTCTTCATGGAAGTGGACACGGGGGCGAGCCAGTCAGTAATGAATCAAGAAGCCTTTGAGAGGCTATGGGACAATCAGGCTGAACGACCCAAGTTGGTCCCAGTTCAGGCAAAGCTGCGCACCTACACCAATGAACTTATCCAGTCGTTGGTAGTGCGGATGTAAAGGTACTCCATGATGGCGCGGTGCACAAGTTACCCCTGTGGATTGTTGCAGGTGATGGACCAATGCTACTCGGAAGAAGGTGGATGGAGAAGATCCATTGGAGCTGGGAAGATTTCATCCCTCCAGCGATTGACGTCCCCCGCGCTCAGAGGCAAAGCAAGCCCCCACCTGAGGTTGGATCCGGCACCAGAGAGCAGACCAGCACAGCACCCGAGGCACAGACTGCTCAGCACGACTGCGTGGAGATGATCCAGCTGGGACGACCCGAATGCACCTTTCAGGCTCAGTGACAGGACCCCGGAGGAAGAAAATCGGATCCAAAGGCGACTTCCCAGCCTCGGTGGCAGAACCGGGGGAGAAGAGGACCACCGCAGTCGACATCGTGGATGGAGGAAAGATGGCCCCTGAATCACGAGGTGAGGCGCTGAAGAAAAAGATGACAGTAGCCAGACCACGAGGTGCAGCGCTGATGGAGCAACACCTGGCACCAAACGGAGAAGAGGATTGGGGTAAAGATAGCAAGGCTCTCTTAAAGGAGGCCTGCAACTCAACACACTTAAAGGGACAGTTCCACACACTCAATCAATGTAACGGCAACTGTGAGTTAAAAGTAAAGCTTGTAATTGATGATCAGAGTTTTATACATGTAATAAGCAAAGAAAAGTCATGCGATTGCGATCGGAGCTACAGTTTATCTACAATGAGTAATGAAACGCTGAGCGATGTAGGATTTAAACTGCATTTAGTTAACGTAGCGGGCAAACACCCACGGGAGCACACAGGTCCAGCGGGCTACCCAATGCTGTAGCCTGCGTCCCTGGGACCAGAGTGATGCACCACAGAGTATGGCCACAAGCAGCTAATATATACAAGCTGCAGAGCAAGTGATCTCAGGAGGGCAACGGCACCGGTATCGATACCCTGCCCCCGATCGGCTCCACCTCTCAGGCACCCGATGGCACCAGCGGCCACGAGCATGAAAGAGCAAACTGCGCTAAGGTGCAGACCCCAGACCCCATCATCACCAAGGCTACACCCGGGAATGAAGGGTCACCCACAATGGTTCTCCCAAATGGGACCGGGACCAGCCAGGATCCCAAACCAAACAACGCCCAGGCCAGCGAGTCAGCAGTTCCCTGTACACTGCTAGACGACTGTTCCTCAGGGAGCATAGAAACATAGAAACATAGAAATTAGGTGCAGGAGTAGGCCATTCAGCCCTTCTAGCCTGCACCACCATTCAATGAGTTCATGGCTGAACATGAAACTTCAGTACCCCCTTCCTGCTTTCTCGCCATAACCCTTGATCCCCCGAGTAGTAAGGACTTCATCTAACTCCCTTTTGAATATATTTAGTGAATTGGCCTCAACTACTTTCTGTGGTAGAGAATTCCACAGGTTCACCACTCTCTGGGTGAAGAAGTTTCTCCTCATCTCGGTCCTAAATGACTTACCCTTTATCCTCAGACTGTGACCCCTGGTTCTGGACTTCCCCAACATTGGGAACATTCTTCCTGCATCTAACCTGTCTAAACCCGTCAGAATTTTAAACGTTTCCATGAGGTCCCCTCTCATTCTTCTGAACTCCAGTGAATACAAGCCCAGTTGATCCAGTCTTTCTTGATAGGTTAGTCCCGCCATCCCGGGAATCAGTCTGGTGAATCTTCGCTGCACTCCCTCAATAGCAAGAATGTCCTTCCTCAAGTTAGGAGACCAAAACTGTACACAATACTCCAGGTGTGGCCTCACCAAGGCCCTGTACAACTGTAGCAAACACCTCACTGCCCCTGTATTCAAATCCCCTCGCTATGAAGGCCAACATGCCATTTGCTTTCTTAACCGCCTGCTGTACCTGCATGCTAACCTTCAATGACTGATGTACCATGACACCCAGGTCTCGTTGCACCTTCCCTTTTCCTAATCTGTCACCATTCAGATAATAGTCTGTCTCTCTGTTTTTACCACCAAAGTGGATAACCTCACATTTATCCACATTATACTTCATCTGCCATGCATTTGCCCACTCACCTAACCTATCCAAGTCACTCTGCAGCCTAATAGCATCCTCCTCACAGCTCACACTGCCACCCAACTTAGTGTCGTCCGCAAATTTGGAGATACTGCATTTAATCCCCTCGTCTAAATCATTAATGTACAATGTAAACAGCTGGGGCCCCAGCACAGAACCTTGCGGCACCCCACTAGCCACTGCCTGCCATTCTGAAAAGTACCCGTTTACTCCTACTCTTTGCTTCCTGTCTGAGAACCAGTTCTCAATCCACGTCAGCACACTACCCCCAATCCCATGTGCTTTAACTTTGCACATTAATCTCTTGTGTGGGACCTTGTCGAAAGCCTTCTGAAAGTCCAAATATACCACATCAACTGGTTCTCCTTTGTCCACTTTACTGGAAACATCCTCAAAAAATTCCAGAAGATTTGTCAAGCATGATTTCCCTTTCACAAATCCATGCTGACTTGGACCTATCATGTCACCATTTTCCAGATGCACTGCTAAGACATCCTTAATAATTGATTCCATCATTTTACCCATGACTGAGGTCAGGCTCACCGGTCTATAATTCCCTGTTTTCTCTCTCCCTCCTTTTTTAAAAAGTGGGGTTACATTGGCTACCCTCCACTCCATTGGAACTGATCCAGAGTCAATGGAATGTTGGAAAATGACTGTCAATGCATCCGCTATTTCCAAGGCCACCTCCTTAAGTACTCTGGGATGCAGTCCATCAGGCCCTGGGAATTTATCGGCCTTCAATCCCATCAATTTTCCCAACACAATTTCCCAACTAATAAAGATTTCCCTCAGTTCCCCCTCCTTACTAGACCCTCTGACCCCTTTTATATCCGGAAGGTTGTTTGTATCCTCCTTAGTGAATACTGAACCAAAGTACTTGTTCAATTGGTCTGCCATTTCTTTGTTCCCCATTATGACTTCCCCTGATTCTGACTGCAGGGGACCTACGTTTGTCTTTACTAACCTTTTTCTCTTTACATACCTATAGAAACTTTTGCAATCCGCCTTAATGTTCCCTGCAAGCTTCTTCTCGTACTCCATTTTCCCTGCCCTAATCAAACCCTTTGTCCTCCTCTGCTGAGTTCTAAATTTCTCCCAGTCCCCAGGTTCGCTGCTATTTCTGGCCAATTTGTATGCCACTTCCTTGGCTTTAATACTATCCAGGATTTCCCTTGATAGCCACGGTTGAGCCACCTTCCCTTTTTTATATTTACGCCAGACAGGAATGTACAATTGTTGTAATTCATCCATGCGGTCTCTAAATGTCTGCCATTGCCCATCCACAGTCAACCCCCTAACTATCATTCGCCAATTTATCCTAGCCAATTCACGCCTCATACCTTCAAAGTTACCCTTCCTTAAGTTCTGGACCATGGTCTCTGAATTAACTGTTTCATTCTCCATCCTAATGCAGAATTCCACCATATTATGGTCACTCTTCCCCAAGGGGCCTCGCACAATGAGCTTGCTAATTAATCCTCTCTCATTACACAACACCCAGTCTAAGATGGCCTCCCCCCTAGTTGGTTCCTCAACATATTGGTCGAGAAAACCATCCCTTATGCACTCCAGGAAATCCTCCTCCACCGTATTGCTTCCAGTTTGGCTAGCCCAATCTCTGTGCATATTAAAGTCACCCATTATAACTGCTACACCTTTATTGCATGCACCCGTAATTTCCTGTTTGATGCCCTCCCCAACATCCCTATTAATGACTAACGTTTTTTGCCCTTTGGTGTTCTGCAGCTCTACCCATATAGATTCCACATCATCCAAGCTAATGTCTTTCCTAACTATTGCATTAATCTCCTCTTTAACCAGCAATGCTACCCCACCTCCTTTTCCTTTTATTCTATCCTTCCTGAATGTTGAATACCCATGAATGTTGAGTTCCCAGCCCTGATCATCTTGGAGCCACGTCTCCGTAATCCCAATCACATCATATTTGTTAACATCTATTTGCACAATTAATTCATCCACCTTATTGCGGATACTCCTTGCATTAAGACACAAAGCCTTCAAGCTTGTTTTTTTAACACCCTTTGTCCTTTTAGAATTTTGCTGTACAGTGGCCCTTTTTGTTCTTTGCCTTGGGTTTCTCTGCCCTCCACTTTTCCTCATCTCCTTTCTGTCTTTTGCTTTTGCCTCCTTTTTGTTTCCCTCTGTCTCCCTGCATTGGTTCCCATCCCCCTGCCATATTAGTTTAAATCCTCCCCAACAGCACTAGCAAACACTCCCCCTAGGACATTGGTTCCGGTCCTGCCCAGGTGCAGACCGTCTGGTTTGTACTGGTCCCACCTCCCCCAGAACCGGTCCCAATGCCCCAGGAATTTGAATTCCTCCCTGTTGCACCACTGCTCAAGCAGCAACGCGGGGCGCAAGGAGAGAACAGAGAGGTCACAGGCATCTGTGAACCTGCCCGACACTAGGAGCAACTGCAAAGGGCCCGGGAGCAGGCAACTTGAGCCAACCGGGTTCCCACTGCCAGCACTGGGCACCACGCCACCACCAGACTACCTGGACACCATCCAGCAGTTCTGGTACTAGTCTGTCCTCACACACCAGTACTGATTCCAAGTATGTGCCAAGTTTGCACCTCACCAGTCAAATGAACTTGCCTCACAACTGTACCACAACTGTAATGATGTAAATGAAATTTTTTTTTCTGGACTTGCATGTGTATGAATGTAATGAGCCACCAGCACAATCTATATGTGGGGGGGAGAGAATGGAGTGGTCATGGACACACAAACAGAAATCACCAGCACCTCTACTGCCAATGAAACACCACTGACACACCCAAGATGGAAACGACCCTCCAAGAGTCAACCCTTGAGCTAAGCCTAGAGCACAGTCAATGTATGAAGGTGATTTGCACTAAGGACTTGGGGGAGAGTGATGTCATGTATCCAGACATGTTTACTGCTTGTACTATTACATATGTGCCACCAGATGGCACTACTATAGGAAACTTGTACACCAGCTGTATGGTCACTCAGGTCTGCCACCAGAGGGCACTGCAGTGGGAGACTTGTAGGTTACCTATACAGGTGTACCAGGCCTAGTATAAAAGGCAGGCCACCATGTGTGATCCTCACTCTGGAGTTACATTAAATGGACTAAGGTCACTACAGTTCAAGTGCAATACTTTGATAATGACTCCATGAGGCAGAGCATCTAAAGATATAACAACGTTCGCCACAACAGCCAGAGGATCTGAGAAGTGTTAAAGCACATCACAAAGGGACCTAGTACTGAGCCCTGCGGAACCCCACTGGAAACAGCCGTCCAGTCACAAAGACACCCATCAACCATTACCCTTTGCGTCCTGCCTCTGAGCCAATTTTGGATCCAAGTTGCCACTTTGCCCTGGATCCCATGGGCTTTTACTTTTGTGACCAGTCTGCCATGTGGGACCTTAGTGAAAGCTTTGCTAAAATCCACATACAGGACATCATACGCACTGCCTCATTGACCCTCCTGGTTACCTCCTCAATCAAGTTAGTCAGACATTACCTTCCCTGGCCCCCGCTCCGGATCCCCACCCCCACCCCCCGAGGTTGGTAAAATCCAGACCCATGTGTAAAAAAGGATCTGCCCTCCCACTGCATCCCACCATAAGTTGAAACAACTGCCTTCTTATAGGCCTTGCCCTAACCCACATGTCCCAGCAGCAGCCAATCACAGGAGGCCTGATGAAGATTTGACGTTTCAGCAGACCAATACAGTAGGAAAAAAAAGCATGCGTTTTGAGAGCTGAATTGCGAGATCATGAGTGAGGCTAAATTTTCATTAAACATCGAGTGTCACTTGATAAATTGGAGAGTTAGCAATGCGGATAGGATTGAAACTTCCTGTGCTGCCTGGCCACTTACCTCAGTCACCCCCAGAGTGCTGCGAAAATTTCTTCTGCACTGCAAGGTGTGTGGGGATACACCGCAGAGACTGAAGGTGCAAGTTGTACTGACATTCTGAGGTCAGCCCTGGCTCAGTGGATAGCATTCTCGCCCGAGTCAGAAGCTTGTAGGTTTAAGTCCTATTCAGAGACTTTAATCCAGACTACCTCGTCAGGGCAGTACTGAGGGAGTGCTGCACTGTTGGAGATGCTGTCTTTTGGGTGAGACATTAAACCAGGGCCGCGTCTCCTCTCTCACGAGGGCATAAATGGTCACCTCGCACTATTTTGAAGAAGAGCAGGGAAGAACTCCCTGGTGTCCTGGCCAATATTTATATCTCAATCAACATCACTGAAACAGATTATCTGGTCATTACCACATTGTCATTTGTGGGATCTTGCTATACATAAATTGACTGCTGCATTTCCTATATTACAACAGTGACTTGGGTAAGGTGGACTTGGAAGGGAAGCAGCGAGGGAGTGAAGGTGGACAGGAGGGTGTGGCTACAAGTGAGGAAAGTATGGGGACTCGGGATGTAGTGATGGAGGAGCCTCGGCCCTTGCTCTTGTCCAACAGGTTCGAGGCTCTTACTCCCTGTGTGGACGAGAGCAGGCACTGCAGAGAGGATGAGCAAACTGACCACAGCACCGTGGTACAGGGGGCCATTCAAGTGGGGGGAGTAAATAGAAACATGGTAGTGGTAGGGGACAGTATAGTTAGGGAGATAGATACTGTTCTCTGCAGCCGAGAGCGTGAGTCCCGAAGGCTGTGTTGCCGGCCCGGTGCCAGGGTTAAGGACATCTCCTCTGGGCTGGAGAGGAACTTGGAGTGGGAGGGGGGGAAGATCCAGTTGTCGTGGTCCATGCAGGTACCAATGACATAGATAGGACAAAGAAAGAGGTTCTGCTCAGGAAGTATGAGGAGCTAGGAGCTAAATTAACAAGCAGAACCACAAAGGTAATAATCTCTGGATTACTACCTGAGCCACGAGTAAATTTACACAGGGTCAATAAGATCAGAGAGTTAAACACGGGGCTCAAAGACTGGTGTGGGAGAAATGGGTTTTGGTTCCTGGGACACTGGCACCAGTACTGGGGTAAGAGGGAGCTGTTCCGCTGGGACGGGCTCCACTTGAACCATGCAGGGACTGGGGTCCTGGCGAATCAAATAACTAGGGCTGTAGAGATCGCTTTAAACTAAATAGTGGGGGGAGGATGCAGGGAAATTTAAAAAAATGAAAGAGCAAGGAGAATGCAATAGAGCAGGGTAGCACTGGGGAAAATTATAACCAGACTGTGACAGGAAGGGACAGAGTGTATAATAAAGGTGAATCAGAAAGTGGGGTCAAAGCACGAAGAAATGGTAAAAAAGCTCTTTATCTGAATGCACGCAGCATTCGTAACAAAATAGATGAGTTGACGGCACAAATAGATATAAATAGATATGATCTGATAGCCATTACAGAGACGTGGTTGCAAGGTGACCAAGGCTGGGAACTGAATATTCAGGAGTATTTGTCAATTCGGAAGGACAGACAGAAAGGAAAAGGAGTTGGGGTAGCTCTGTTAATAAAGGATGAGATTAGTGCGTTAGTGAGAAACGATATTGGCTCAGAAGATAGAAACATAGAAACGTAGAAAATAGGTGCAGGAGTAGGCCATTCGGCCCTTTGAGCCTGCACCTCCATTCAACAAGATCATGGCTGATCACTCCCTCAGCACCCCCCTCCCGCTTTCTCTCCATACCACTTTATCCCCCCAACTGGCAGGGCCATATCTAACTGCCCCTTGAATATATCCAATGAACTGGCATCAACAACTCTCTGCGGCAGGGAATTCCACAGGTTAACAACTCTGAGTGAAGAAGTTTCTCCTCATCTCAGTCCTAAATGGCCTACCCCTTATCCTAAGACTATGTCCCCTGGTTCTGGACTTCCCCAACATCGAGAACATTCTTCCCGCATCTAACCTGTCCAGTCCCGTCAGAATCTTATACGTTTCTATGAGATCCCCTCTCATCCTTCTAAACGCCAGCGAATAAAGGCCCAGTTGATCCAATCTCTCCTCATATGACAGCCCAGCCAACCCTGGAATCGGTCTGGTGAACCTTCACTGCACTCCCTCAAGTCAGTGGAGTCAGTGGCTAGGGAACGCAGTTTATTGCAGGTTCCAAAAACAATGGCTTCGATCTTCTCAATAATCAATTGGAGAACATTTCTGCTCCAGAACTGGATGTCAGACAAGCAGTCTGACAAATTGGAGACTGTGGAAGGGTTGAGAGAAGTGGTAGTGAGGTAGAGCTGGGTGTGGAAAGTGATGCTGTGTTTTCGGATGATGTCACCAAGGGGCAACATGTAGATGAGAAATAGGAGGGGGCCGAGGATAGATCCTTGAGGGACCCCAGAGGTAACGATGTGGGGGCAGGAAGAGAAGCCATTGTAGGTGATTCTCTGGCTATGATTAGATAGATAAGAATGGAACCAGGCAAATGCAGTCCCACCCAGCTGGATGATGGTGGGGAGGCGTTGGAGAAGGATTGAGTGGTCAACCATGTCAAAGGCTGCAGGCAAGTCAAGAAGGACGAGGAGGGATAGTTTGCCTTTGTCACAGTCACAAAGGATGTCATTTGTGACTTTGATGAGAGCTGTTTCCGTACTGTGGCAGCCACGGCAACCGGAAAACATGGAATTGCAGGAAAGATGGGCACGAAATTGGAGACCACAACATGTTCAAGGACTTTGGAGAGGAAAGGGAGGTTGGAGATCGGGTGGAAGTTTGCAAGGACGGAGTGGTCAAGGGTTGTTTTTTTGAGGAGTGGGGTGATGACGGCAGATTTGAGGGAGAGGGGGACAGTACCTGAGGAGAGAGAACTGTTAACAATGTCGGCTAACATGGGGGCCAGAAAAGGAAGTTGGGTGGTCAGCAGTTTGGTGGGAATTGGGTCAAGGGAGCAGCCAGTGGGTCTCATGGACAGGATGAGCTCGAAATGTCGAGGGGAGATTGGAGAGAAACTGGAGAAAGATGTGAGGTCAGGGCTAGGGCAGGGGGATCCTTTGAGGAAGTTTGGCCGGTGGCCTAGGGGAAGGAAGGGCAGAGGCAGTGGAGCCAGAACTGATGGTCTCAATCTTGGAGACAAAGAAGTCCATGAGCTCCTCACACTTATTATCGGAGATGAGGGTGGAGACTGGGGAGAGGGGTTTAAAAAGATGGTTGGCAGTGGAGAATAGAAGCCGGGGTTTATCTTTGAGTAATTTTGGCAGATGAGAGCAGGACCCGATAGTGCTTTATGTGTTCCAGCCAGATCTGGCGGTGAATGGCTAAACCAGTTGTCCGCCATATCCGTTCAAGTCTGCGTCCCTTGGACTTAAGGGAGTGAAGATCAGGGCTGTACTGGTGGGAATGGCCATGGTGAGAGAGAGTAATTGTTTTAACAGGGACTAGGGCATCAAAGGTGATGGTGAGAGTGTGATTGAGCAGATTGGTAGCTGCAGAATGTCATGGTGAATGGAGGGCCAAAAGCTGGACAGTTGGGAGTTGATAAGTACAGCTGTCAGAGTTAGGAGGGAGTTTATTCCAGGGGCGGACACAGGAGGTAGGGTTGGGGGCGGTTGGAAGGGGGATGTGGGTGGAGAGTGATACGAGGAAGTGGTCAGAGATGGCCTTATCGGTGATTGACACGATGGGAATAGTGAGGCCACGCGAGATGGCAAGATCGAGGGACTGGCCGTGAATATGGGTTGGGGAATTTACATGGAGGGAGAGATTAAGGGAAGACAGGAGGGTAGTGAACTCAGAGGAGAGAGAACATGGTGAATTGAGATGGAGGTTGAAATCACCGAGGATGAGATGTCGTTCGGTGCAGAGGCTAAGGAAGGAAAGTAGTGAAGAAATATTGGTAATAACATTGTTATGGTACTTGGGTGGACGGTAGAGAATGAGAATTTTAAATGAGAGGTGAGAGGGGTGGAATAAGATGAGATGCTGAAAGGAGGAGAAAATAATGGAGGAGTAGGGGGACAGACCAAGGTGTGATTTGCTGATGAGAGCCACACTGCCACCACGGCGGTCTGAGCAGGGCAAGTGATGGAAGGTATAGCCAGGCGGGGAGACTTCATTTAAGGGTAAGGTGTCATCGCCCCTCAAACAGGTTTCCGTCAGGGCCATGATGTTGATGCCACCATCCACGATAAGCTCATGGATGCCAAGAGCCTTGTTCACCAGAGAACGGACATTCTGGAGGGAGATGCGGAGAAGGTCGGTGATGGCTGCCCCATTGCCAGCATCCACAGGGTCAGTGCTGGACGGGTAGTTGAACAGGGAGGAGAATGCCAAGATTAGCCCCCAGTGGGCACGCTGGGCGTGAAGGTCAGCGAGAGGGTAGGATGGGGCAGTTGGGGTTGCTGCTGGTAAGGAGGCAGAGACCAGCGCCTCTTTGGGCCCTTCGTAGGATGCCAACAGACGCACAGAAGGAAGCTGCAGGCTCATCAACAAGGGAGTCAAGCTGAAGCTATCTGGGTTCAAGTGGACCAAGCTCACAGGCAGGAATTAATTATCTTCAATTGTTATAGGCCCCTTGGGTCAGGTACTTGAACAACAATAATGTGTAATGTGTATTTATATCGCGCCTTTAACAAAGTGAAACTTCCCAAAGCACTTCACAGGAGGATTATGAAATTAAGCATTTGACACTCAGCCGCATAAGTAGAAATTAGCCCAGGTGACCAAAAGCTTGGTCAAAGAGGTAGGCTTGAAGTCGCATCTTGAAGGAGGAGAGAGAGGGAGAGAGTCAGAGGGCTGCAATTTGCAATGGCTTATTGGCCATTGTGGGCGGTAATTATCTGGGCGAAAATGTCCTTACCTGAGTTATGCTAGTGGTTTTGAGATACCGCTGGGGAACGGACCTCTGCTCTGAGATCGCACTGGCGCGATATTTGGCTGAGCCGTGATCCGTAGGTAAAAGTTTGTAAAAAACGCCCACAAGGATCAGCGGAGCTGGGCAGTAGGTGAGTAACTCTGCAAGAAAAAGGTCAGTTATTTTTTTACTAATTATTTTAAAAATTGTGTTGTGGTGATTTCGTTTTAAAGTGTCTTGGGAATGTTTTTTGACTTTTTTAGCTGATGTTTTTTGACAAATTATTTTTATTGTTTTCTGGTGTTAGGCCTCGGGGTAAATTTTTATTGATTTTTAAAATTTTTTGTCCATTTTGTTTACGAACTGCCCAAGCGTCCCTAAATTGCACTTTTTCACCCAGAATGGGGGTGTTTTTCACTCAGCGGAATTTTTTTTGGGGGGGAAGTTTTCGCCAGCGATAATATTCCCAGTCTTCGTGGTCTTTTGGGCGGCGATCGGGCGCTGGTGGGCTGATAGGAAACTCTAGCCCTATAGAGAGGCTTAGGGAGGGAGCTCCCGAGCTGAGGGCCTAGGCAACAACCACCAATGGTGGAACGATTATAATCAGGGATACTCAAGAGGCCAGAATTAGAGGAGCACCGACATCTCGGGAGGTTGTGGAGCTGAACGAGATTACAGAGATAGGGAGGGGCAAGGCCGTGGAGGGATTTGAAAATAAGGATGAGAATTTTGAAATCGAGGCGTTGCTTAACCAGAAGCCAATGTAGGTCAGCGAACACAGGGGTGATGGGTGAAAGGGACTTGGTGCGAGTTAGGACATGGGCAGCCGAGTATTGGATCACCTCTAGTTTACGTAGGGTAGAATGTGGGAGGCCATCCAGGAGTGAGTTGGAATAGTCAAGTCGAGAGATAACAAAGGCATGGATGAGGGCCTCAGCAGCGGATGAGCTGAGGCAAGGGCGGAGACGGGCATGTTACGGAGGTGGAAACAGGCGGCCCTAGTTATGCTGCGGATATGTGGTCGAAAGTTAATTTCAGGGTCAAATATGACACCAAGGTTGCGAACAGTCTGGTTCAGCCTCAGACAGAAGTTGGGGAGAGGGATGGAGTCAGTGGCTAGGGAACGGTGTTTATTGCAGGGTCCAAAAACAATGGCTTTGATCTTCTCAATAATCAATTGGAGAAAATTTCTGCTCCAGAACTGGATGTTGGACAAGCAGTCTGACAATTTAGAGACCGCGGAGTGGTCGAGAGAAGTGGTGGTGAGGTAGAGCTGGGTGTGGAAAGTGACGCTGTGTTTATGGATGGTGTCACCAAGGGGCAACATGTAGATGAGAAATAGGAGAGGGCCAAGGATAGATCCTTGGGGGACACCAGAGGTAACGATGCGGGAGTGGGAAGAGAAGCCGTTGTAGGTGATTCTCTGGGCAGGATTAGATAGATAAGAATGGAACCAGGCGAGTGCAGTCCCAACCAGCTGGACAATGGTGGAGAGGTGTTGGAGAAAGATAGAGTGGTCAACCATGTCAATGGCTGCAGACAAATCAAGAAGGACGAGGAGGGATAGTTTGCCTTTGTCACAGTCACAAAGGATATCATTTGTGACTGTGATGAGAGCCGTTTCGGTACTGTGGCAGGGCGGCAAACCAGACTCCCCACCCACTCTTTCCTTCAACCTCTGTCTGTCCCACCTGTGACAGAGACTGTAATTCCCTTATTGGACTGTTCAGCCACCTAAAAACTCACTTTTTTTTATGGAAGCAAGTCTTCCTCGATTTCGAGGGATTGCCTATGATAAAAGGAAAAATAAATTTTAGCAGCAGAGATGGAGAAGCAGCAGGTAGTCATACGATATAATCCAGTGTCGTCCAGTGCAGAAACATAGTGGTGTAATCCAATGTAGTTCAAAGTAGAAAGGTAGTTTAGCGATGTCCACCGAAGTCCAGGACATCGGAAACCAATTTGAGATAATAATTCAGAGCAAAGACTTGAAGTTGGCAGAAAGCAGAGCAAAGCCACAGCCGATGAGTCAAACAATGTAATCATTGGAGCAACGAAGTCCTGTTCACGACTGAAGGAAATCATGTTTCTTCAGCGATCCAGCCAATGTAAGCTCTGATGCAAAGAACAAAGGCATGCTGCTGGAGGCATGAACTTGGAGCTTTAAACTTGCAGGTTTAACATAGTTTGGGCTGAAATGCCTATCAGAGGCTACAGAACATAAGCTGTGTAAGAAAGGAGATTTGGGGAAGAGCAGAGGATAGCCATGGATGATCACGGATACAGTTGTGCAGGTCAGAAAGGAGCATCCACCCCCGGAGCTATTTTATTAGCGCAATGAGTTATTATGGAAACAGATCACTCATGTTTTATATAAAATGCCACCTTTGTCTGGTGGGTGATTTTACTTTTCCTGGCATTCAATGCCACGATGGTCTACCTGCTGTTGTGGTGGGCAGTGCAGCTGAAGTAACTAGGGATAATCATATATTGGATCTGGTTTTCAGTAGTGAGCCTGACCTCGTATCAGACCTCCATGTGGGGGAACATCTGGGCAACAGTGATCACAACATTATGTGGTACCAACTGACTAGTGGAACTAAAGGTACTGAGAACCTGCAACTCGTAACGGATTTCAGAAGAACAAACTTCTCCCACATGGCAGATGACTTAGAATGGGTAAATTGGCAGTGGTGATGTGACCGATGCTGAATATAAATGGTAAGTTTTTATGAACAAAATTAAAAATGTGGGAAACAAACATGTACCCAAAATCAAAAGAAGGAAATGTGGTAAGAAAAAGCCAAGGTGGCTGACTGGCTATGTCCAAAGCCAAATAAGCTGTAAACAGAAATGTTTCTATAAATTAAAAACATTTAGGGGTCGAAATTTGCTTGCTGCCGAGCTGATACCGCCTGAGCGAGGGGTGTGAACAGCTTGCCACCAGCGTCATGAGTGGATGCCGCTTGATGGGAAATTTGGTTGTCCTTTTTCAAGGGAGTAAAGATTTGCCGTCCCGCTGTCTACCGCCATGGAAATCATGACATCAGTACGCGTGCAACACCTCCTTGGCACAGGTGCCGCCAAAGGCTGCCTCACTTCCCAGCTGGCAGCGATGACGTTAGAAAAAGTTAGTGTGCATAAGGCGGGGAAATGAGTCTGGGGCGTTGTTGAAAGGGAGTTGCAGCTGGCCCAGAAAGCTCGCGGTTCGTGCTCCGTTGGCTGCTCGCACAGTTCGAAAGGAGCTGTCGTCCAGCAGGGTACTGACTCCTAAGCTTCAGTACCAGCATCTCGGAGACATTGGTGTGCTCAATACCAGATAAATTTGGAACTACCATCTCGCTGAACCTCTGCAAAATTACGGGATCAGTGATCGTACACCAGGTCGTCCTGCGATGAAGACTTAAAAGGTTGCAGAGACGGCTTATGGCAAATGTGGATGCTCACCAGAGGAGAGACCCCAGGCGAAGGGGCAAGGGGCCGCAGGGTTTACCGTGTGCATTATTCTTACCTTAACATGGCCGAGGAGCTGTGCCTAAGAAGGCTGAGGATCCGCAAAGAGGTCGTGATGGAGCTCTGGCCCCTCCCGCTGACATACCTAGCAGCTGACATCAACAACAGGACCTCGCTGTCAGTGGCAGTATAAGTGATAGTAACCCTCAACTTCTCCGTGCCGGCTGCTTCCAGCCTCCTGTAGGCGGTATATACAACATCTCACAGCTTGCAGTACATTGCTGCATTCGCCAGGTGACCGACGCTCCATACACCAAACAAATGGACTACATCAAGTTCAGCATGTCCAGGGAAGACCTGGATGAGCGTTCCCATGGCTTCGCCAGGATAGTGGGCTTCCCCAGGGTTCAGGGAGCCAATGATTGTATGCATGTGGCATTCAGGGCCCCGCCCCAAGATGAAGAGCTGTTTCGGAATCACATGGATACCACTCCCTCAACGTTCAGCTGGTCTGCGATCACAGGCAGATGATCCTCGCTGTCAATGCATGCTATCCTGGCAGCTGCCACTGTAAAGTCCTGTCCTCTCAGTACAGATTCACACGAGGCATGTAGTGAAGTCAAGGTCACTCTGGACCTGCACCTTTATTTCACAGCTCTGGAATGCTGTACTTGCCTGAGACCTGTCCTTATATACCTGTCTCTTGCAAGTGCACTCCTGGTGGTAAGGTATGCTGGTGGTTACAGGTCATATCTTATTACAGTCATGTATAGCATGTTAGGATACAGTTATATATAATAATGTAAGATACATGACATCACCCTCCCCCAAGGTCTTATTGTCTTTATAGGTTCAGTCTCTCAGGTGGTCTGCGCTCTCGCGTGGAGCGTCTGAGTTGTGGTTCAGTTGTTTGCCTTGGTGTCTGTTTTTCTTTGGGTGTGGTTGCTGGTATCTCGCCTGGGCTGTCTGTTTTGATTGGTGTGATTGTTGTTGACTCACCTGGGCTGTCTGTTGGGATTGCCCTTTCCTCAGGTTGTTCCCTCTGTCTGTCCACCAGGTGTGATGCGAGTTCCACATTATAGTCTGCCTCTGGTTCCGCAGTGTTGTTGGTAAATTTGCTTTTGACTTGGTCTACATGCTTCCGGCAGGTTTTGCCATTGTCCATTTGTACTACCAGTAGCCTGTTTC